>NC_063333.1:11658203-11837567 GCF_021869965.1 Rhincodon typus
CAGATTCTCCAGCATCTGCAGTTCCTACTGTCTCTGATACAAGTCCTTGGGTTCTGTTTTGACAATGACAATACATAGGCCAAATTTTACTAGAGTGGAGGATCTCATCAAGTCTACCTTTAAGCTTTTCCCTACACCCCTGCAGCTTGGAAATATGTTTTACCAGAACTTGTTGGAAATGCAAGACAATCATGGCCCACTGAGGGCAATCAGACATCTTGGGCCTTAAGGAACAATGGGACTAGCAACTGATCTTAGTTTCTTTCTGAATTCTTAAATTTATTGAGCGATGACAGTGCATGTGGGTAAATTAGATTATGGTGCAACAAGTGAAATAAAGAGAGGGAGAGAAACAGAAAAGATGCAGGAAGACAAAATTAGGAAGTTTTCTTTAAAAAACCTTACATGATGAACTCTCAAACAACACTTTATTGCATGCTAGAATATGTTCAAACAGTTTAAATCAGAGCCAAAATGTTTGTTTGGCAGTATATTAGCAATTATCACATCAGCTAATAGATACATATGCTGTTATGAATTATATCATTATTTTGGCCCAGAAAGAGGCCACTTGGCCTATTGTATCCACACTGTCAACAAAGTTTTGACCACACTAAGTGCATTACCGTTTTTGTCCATATGCTGTGGAGGCTATGGCAATGCAAGTGAATATCTAAATATTGCTGAATATCTAAATATTGCTGAATATCTAAATACAGCATAAATGTTACAAGAGATTCTGAGTCAACCACCCCTTGATCCTCATTTTGCACAATTTTCCTTTGACTCCCCTTTAACACTTTATTCAGATCAAAGGTGTGACAATGGCTACCCACGTGGGCTCCAATTATGTCTGTATTGTTGTGGACTACATGGAACATTCCTTGCCTCAGTCCTACTCAGGCCTCCACCCTCAACTCTTTCTCCAGTATATTGATGATATCATCAGTGCTGCTTACTTCTCTCATCCAGAATTGGACCAGTTTATCAATTTCGCTTCCAATTTCCACCCCACTCTCACCTTCACCTGGTCTATCTCTGGCTCCTCCCTTCCCTGCTTCAATGTCTCTGTTTCCATTTCTGGGGATTGGCTGGCCACCAATTTACACTCTAAACCCAACAACTCCCACAGTTATTGAGAAACATACATTTAGACCTTTCTTATTGCCTGATACTTCAACACACCACCATGTTCCCTAGCCAACACATCTGTCTACTTCAGAGAGACAGTTATAATCACTACCAAGAAAGTGCTTTCCCATTGATACCTCTTCCATCTGTCCAGATTTGTTCCCTAAAACCAGACCCCTTCTCTTTCTGTACTTGCTGTGTAGTAACAAAAAAATTCTCTTAAATTCATCACTCTCTCTCTACCTAATATATTGATTTTATCTAAGTTATTATTGGAGCAGTTGAAAGCCTAGCCTTGGTTCTCCGCTGCCCTTGCAGGGGTTCTTAATTTAGTCCCAGCAGTGAGATTTTACCTTCTTTGTCCTATGTATTAACTAATATTGAAATCCTTTTTAAACCCCTGTCTGTTTCAGTGGACAGCCTTCTAACTAGGCATGTGGACTGTCATTCCTGTGCTTTTTAAAGCCATGTTTCAGTACTTGTGATTGTACCATAGCTCCAAATGCCTGCTTGTGCCTTCAGCTAACCTTCCTGATTCCCTGGTATTGACTGATTCTAATCCTAATTTCTATGGTAAATTCAAGGGGCAGAACAAGTGCAATTCCAGCAAGCTCTTAGAAATATTGGAGAAGTTGATGCTGAAATATCTTTTGTTTAAGGGGAACAATGGAAATTGGTCATCAAGTTCCAGAGATTCATAATACATGACCTATCTCACAATTCCCTGAACTGACTGACCATTTAGCACACATAATAACAGATTGTGTCATTAGCCGGCTGTTATTTTGCAGCAAGATTCTAGCCATTGTCTGCTGAGGCAGTGCTTTCCAAATAATTTCCCACTGTGACCCCATTTTGAGGTTTGAAAGTAGGAGCGACCCCTCAGCAAGTTGTGGAAGGGGCGGAGGAGAAGACCTATTTATTCACTCATGGGATTTGCACTGCTGGCTGCCCTGCATTTGCTACCCCTCTCTAGTTGCCTTTGTGAAGGTGGAGGTGAGTTGCCTTCTTGAACTGCTGCAATCCTACTAAAGCAAGGCAATAGTGATCACAAAATTTCAGATTGCAACCCCACTTAGGGTCCCGACTCTCCACGTTGGAAAGCTCTGTATGAAAATAAGAAGGATATTGATCAATGATCAAAATCATAATCAACCATCTTCCCATTAGTTCAACAGATAGAACACTTCAATCAAGATTATAATCTGCTTGTAAATATGGTACAAAGTCATATTTTGCTTTTGATTTTATTGTCACATGCATTTTATGATAAGAATACAATAAAATATAGTGAAAAGCTTTCATTTGTCGCCACAAAACAGCGCCATTTTGAATAATTTAAGAATAGGGAACAAGATATAGCTTGAAGGGAGTGCATCAGTCTTGAGCCAGCTCATCACCATCAACGATACCTGCATCACCACCTCACCGCCATCTACAATGGACTCAATCAACATTGAAGTTACCAATCCTCAGGTGCCATCTTTGACACTGGGCTGATACGCTTCCACTACTGCCTCGCTGCTGCCTGTGCCAGACCAACCAACATCAGAGTCATGTTCCTTGACACTGGGCCCACTGGATCAATGTTGTCATGATCCCGTCTTGCCGCTGCCATGTGACGGTAAATCTACTCTGAGAAACTTGTCTGTAATTGCCCTACCAATTATTAGGATGCTATCCATAATAGGTTATGGGATCTCAATATTAATTTATTGATGAGACATTTGGAAGCAATGGGGTGGTATCAACCAAAATTCTTTCTCCCTGTTGTTTCAGTACAAGTATTCTTTGGTTATTTGTTTGTATAGAACTCTGGGGCGGATCAACATAATGGTTAATGTAATGAGGAAGAATGTAAGGAAAGAGAGCTATAGCCTTTTAAGTAGAGTGTAAACACAGTGCATTTTCTGGCTCAGATGCGTATGTACTAGTGCGGAACTAAAGCTTACACTTGGGAGTTTTCATTAGCATTCAATTATAACAGTCCTGTAGAACAGTGCAAATGCAGTGCTCCACATCGACCAAGGTCTGTACAAGGCTGTGTCTGACTGAAGCTTCTTCCCCTTTGTGTGAATTCCAGCTCCAACTCCTGGCCTGGGCTATATTAGCTGGGCTCAAGCAACATTGTGATGGCTCGGCAAGGGGCGAGAAATTCTCACTTCCAGTTCCAATCACGATTCCCTCCACCATGGGAATGTACATAAAGGGAACGGATATCAAAAGAGAATAAAATTTATTCAGCTGTAACCTGCAAGTTCTCAGTGTCAAGGCGAAGACATTAATAACTTGGACAAAATACAAAAAGGCAGCTGATACCTATGGAACTTTTTCAATCAAGAAGGCAATACCATTAGAGAAAGGAAGGAAGTGTGCTTTTAGATGCATGTAACAGCAAGCTCAATATGTACGTCACAGATCACAGAATTGTTACAGTGCGGAAGGAGGTGATTTGGCTCATCATATCTGCACCAATTCTGTAATGTGGTTCCAGTCTCCTGCCTTTTCCTCAAATCCTCATGTATCATTTCTATTAAAATAACCATCCAATGTTCTCATGAATGTCTCAATTGAACCTACCTCCAACACATTTCCAAGCAGTGCATTCCAGACCCTATGTACTAGCTCAATGATAGAGTTTTTCTTAACATAACCCTGGCTTTGTTCGCACATCACTTTAACTGGATGTCAAGGGAGGGTACACAGCGGAGGAAAAATATAGAATGATAGTTATTTTAATCATGTTATTACATGTCTCCGTGGCAGGTGGAACATGAACCCAAATCCTCTGGCCCAGAGATTGGGACATTATTACTGCACTACAGGCCTTTTAAAGGATGCTACTTGCTTAACGTGAGATTCAAATGCACTATCTCACCCCATACTGACTGGGCTAGCCAGATTAAAACTGTTTTGAAACAACCTCTCCAGGCAGTTTATGGCACACCTCTAAAGTAGGTGAGACCTGACCCCAGAGGCTGAGACATTATCTGCTGTACCACAAGAGCCCTAAGTGTAGTCTGATGTACTAAAGATGAAAAAGAATGGGAGGAGTTTCCTGTGGACTAGTAATATTTCTGGACCAGTAATGCAGAGGCCCAGGCCAATGCTCTGGGAACGTGGGTTTAAAATCTCATTTTAGCAGCTGGTGGGATTTTTAAAAAAATCAATTTATAAAACCTAGAATCAAAAGTGAGTCTCAGAAGTTGTGACCATCAAACTGCCATCAGTTGTCATAAAAACCCATCAGATTAACTGATTCCCCCAAGGGAAGGAAACCTGCCAGCTTATCTGGTCTGATCTACTAGTGACTCCAGACCCACAGCAATGTGGTTGACTCTGAAATGGGCCGGCAAGTCACACTCTTTGCAGACAACTAGGGATAAGAAACAAATGTTGGCTTGCAAGTAGCACCCAGATCCCTTGAAAGAATATTGAAAGAATACTGACACTGACCAGTTTGGTTGATGGAACTGTTCTTGTAATATTCCAGTTTTCTTAAGATAAAGGCCAACTGCTTTGTTGGCTTTTATGATTATTTTTGAGTGAGTGTATTAGTATTTTTAGTAATTAATGTACCAGGAAATCAGACTCTGTTTGATCTTTCATAGCTCACGGCAATGTCTTAGAGAAATACTCCACATGCAATTAATCATTATATGGTTCAATGACTGTTCTTATGTATAAATACAACTAATGTTTTAACGAAGATCTGTTGCTCAGTTTGCGGTTGGAGTGGTTGGTTGGTTCGTCAACTGACTGGTTTTCGTGCAAACATTTTGTCTCCCTTCTAGGTGACATCATTGGTGCTGTGTAGCCTCCGTTGAAACACTGTTGTTCTGTCCTGCTCTGAATTTATGTGGTCCATATACCGCTTCAACGAAGGCTACACAGCAAGGACAATGTCATCTAGAAGGGAGACAAAACATTTGCATGAAAACCAGTTAGCTCGGTTAACCAACCAACACATACAATTAATCTAATGAAGAAGGTGTTGGTGACTTGCAAGCCCATTTCAGAGTCAGCCACATTGCTGTGGGTCTGATGAGAATGGCAAATTTCCCTTCCTAACACGTACTAGTGAACAGAGTGGGAGGCAATGGCCTAGTGGTATTATTGTTGGATTGTTAATCCAGAAACCCAGGTCATGTTCTGGGGACCTCGGTTTGAATCCTGCCATGGCAGATGGTGGAATTTAAATTCAGTAGAGAATCCAGAATTAAGAGTCTAATGATGACCATGAATCCATTGACAAGCCTTGGAAAAACCCATCTGGTTCACTAATATCCTTCAGGGAAGGAAACAGCCATCCATACCTGGTCTGGCCTACATGTGACTCCAAACCCACAGCAATGTGGTTGACTTTTAACTGCCCTCTGGGCAATTAGCGATCTTTATCTTTAGCTGTGAGTAACATACACTGTAGTATAATGCCTTAGAATCCCTACAGTGTGGAAGCAGGCTATTCAGTCCATCGAGTCCACAACTACCCTCCAATAAAGCTGCCTAGCCAACGACACCATCATAATAACAAAAAAAGATGTTAACCACTTCATTGAGACAGCTTTGAATTCCAAATTGATTGATTCAATTTAAATTCTGCCGGCTGTCATAGTGTGATTTGGGCCCACTTCCCCAAAGCATTAGTCTGAACTTTGGGATTACGAGTGACATTGCCACTACATCACTATTGCCCTATACTGAGAGCATGGTGGGAGGTATATGTGCTTCAGTTGGCTGAAAATGCTTTTCTCATTCCCTGTTCTAAAACTTTGTGCCATTACGTTTACAGGCCAAACCCAAGAAACCATCAGACTCCTTGAGACAATTAAGGGCAACCAAAATGTTTCACTGTGCTCAATCATGGCCCTCATTTATGCACACAGAAGGAGTTCAATAATTGGTAGGTCTCTCAAGAATTATGATGTTTTTACTCATCCTGTCAGGAATTGTTTACAAAATTCACAAGAAATGTGAACAGGCATAGAAGAACTGAAATTTTCGTTGGATTCACTGCTTAGGTAGCTATCTGGTCAAACATATATATTTAATAGAATCACGAAATTGTTACTGTGCAGAAGGAGGTCATTCAGTGCCTGTACCAGTTCTATTACCTGGAGCCAATCTCCTGTCTTTTCCCTGTATCCCTGCACATCATTTCTATTCAAATAATCATCCGATGTCCCTCCTGAATGCCTCAATTGAACTCCATACCCTGACTATTCACTGAGTGAAGAAGACTTTTCCCACATCACCCTTGCTTCGGTAGCACATCACTTAAATCTATGCCCTCCCGTTCTTGCTGTTTTTCCAAGTGGGAACAGCTACTCTGTAACTACTGTATCCAGCCGGCTGATGATTTTGAAAACCTCTATCAAATGTCCACTCATCCTTCTTCGCTCCAAGGAGAACAATGTCTTCAGTCTATCCTCATAATTGACGTTTTGATTCAAGGAACCATTTCACATTCTCCCCAGTGCATTCACATCTTTCTTATATTGTGGTACCCAGAACTGTCCACAATAATATTTAATGGCTTTCTGGCTAACATTTCAATCTAACTCTACTCTCCTTTTTTAAAATTAGTAGTAGCAGTTTATGGATCTTCTGTGACACTGAATGTGAACGTTACAGAATGTTACTTATTACACGGTATGCCTCTGTGCACTACAGCCTATTACTGTGGTACACCGTATACCTCTAAACTGTTTCATATGGACAGTGGGTTTCCTCCGTATGCTCTGGTTTCCTCCCACAGTCCAAAGATGTGCAGGTTGGGTGGATTGGCTATGCTAAATTGCCCATAGTGTCTAGGGTGGGAAATACAGGGATATGGTAGGGATTAGTTCTGGGTGTGATGAACTTTGGAGGGTCAGTATGGACTCAATGGGCTGAATGGCTTGCTTCCACACTGTAGGGATTCTAAGGCATTATACTACAGTGTATGTTATTCACAGCTAAAGTGCAGTCATATGTTTCTGTACAGGTCCATTTGAGTACTCAATATCTTATTTCTGTAATTCTATTCACTAGCCTGTTGGGGATTTGAGCTATAGGGTGAGGCTGAATAGGCTGGGTCTTTTTTCCCTGGAGCATCAGAAGCTGAGGGGTGACCTGATAGAGTTTTTAAATCATGAGGGGCACGGATAGGGTGCCTTTCCCCAGGGTAGGGGAGTCCAAAACTAGAGGGCATAGGTTGAAGGTGAGAGACGAAAGATATAAAAGGGACCTAAGGGGCAACTTTTTCGCACAGAGGGTGATGTGTTTATGGAACGAGCTGCCAGAGGATGTGGTGGAGGTGTGTACAATTCAACATTTAAAAGGCATCTGGATGGGTACATGGATAGGAAGGTTTTAGAGACATGTGGGCCACATGCTCACAAATGGGACTAGGTTAATTTAGGAGATAGCAAAAACTGCAGCTGCTGGAGTCAGAGGTAACACAGTGTGGAGCTGGAGGAGGCCAGGCAGCATCAGAGGAGCAGGAGAGTTGATATTTCGGGTCGGGATCCTTCTTCAGAAATGGGGAGGGGGAAAGGAGCTCCGAAATAAATAGACAAAGGAGGGGTGGGGCTGGGGAAGATGGGTGGGATGGTGATAGGTGAATGCAGGTAAGGACTGTTGGGAATTGGTCAGTTGGATGGGAGGGGCAGATAGGTGGGAGAGAAGATGGACAGGTTGTGTCAGGTCAAGGAGGCAGTGATGAGAGGGAGGGTTGGTCTTGGGATGAGGCCGGGGGTGGGGAGATTTTAAAACTGGCGAATTCCATGTTTAGGCCATTGGGCTGTAGGCTCCCAAGGCAGAATATGAGGTGCTGCTCCTCCAGTTTGCGGCTGGCAACATTGCGACGCCACCCAGATTAATTTAGGAGATTTAATCAACATGGATGAGTTGGACCAAAGCGCCTGATTCCGTGCTGTATAACTATGACTCTGACTCTATTGATCGATCTTAGATCCGCTTAGATCAAGTGAATTGAAAGTTTCAAAACAGGTTGTCTTTTTTTCCACAAGGCTATTCCAGAATACAGGATAAAAACTGAAAGAACTGTGGATGCTGTAAATCAGGAACAGAAACAGAAGTTGCTGGAAAAGCTCAGCAGGCCTGGTAGCATCTGTGAAGGAAAAAAGAGTTAACGTTTAGGATCCGGTGACCCTTCCTCACGATTTAGTTTTTCCATTCGCTTAATCGATCTGGGTCTTTCTGTAAGGTCCTGCTCCCATTTGCATGACGTACTGCACCTCCTAATTTAGTACCGTCTGTTCTGAGGAAGGGTCTCTGGACCTGAAACGTTAACTCTGTTTTTACCTTCACAGATGCTGCCAGACCTGCTGAGCTTTTCCAGCTACTTTGTTTTTGTCCAAGATACAGGACCCTGGTTTATTTGAATAGGCTGAAGTTACCAAGGGTCTTTTCCTGTTCATCTGTTCTAGGAACATTCTAAAGTCAATTGGAAATCGTTCTCTGCAATATCTTTTCACCATGTTCATCAATGAATTGGATTAGGGAGTAGAGAGTTTTATGTCCAGATTTGCAGATGGTACTAAATTAGGAAGCGCAGGAAGTTATGCAAATGGGAGCAGGACCTTACAGAAAGACCCAGATTGATTAAGCGAGTGGAAAAAACTGGGGAAGATGGAGATAAATGAAGGGTGACTGTGACGTGATCAATTTTGGATCCAGGGAGCACGAAATGGAATATTTTCTTTCATAGTTTACTCATCCAGTTTCATATTCTGAGCTGAGAACTTGTTTTCTATTCTGAGTTAAAATCCTGCACCCATCAAATATAAAACTTCTTTCCCACATTACAAATACTGCCAATTCCGTGCTATCATAGACCCATTTCCTATTGATAATAGATCCCTTATAGCATGGAAGCAGGCCATTTGGCTCACACCAACCCTCCAAACACCCTCCTACCCTATCCCTGTAACCCTACATTTCCCATAGCCAACCCTCTCATCCCTGGACACTATGGGCAATTTAGCATGGCCAATCTACCTAGCCTGCATTTCTTTGGACTATAGAAGGAAACCAGAGCACACGTGCACAGACATAGGGAGAATTGTGCACTCTCCACACAGATATTCATTCGAGGGTGGAATTGAACCTGGGTCCCTGTCACTATGAGGTAATAGGGCTAACCACTAAACCACCATGCCATTCCACAGTGTGAGTGTTAAGCTTGTTATTGTTACTCCCATTCGCATAGTGTCCCAGCCTTTTACAACTACCTGAGAGAGCAGGCAGGACTTTGGTTTCACATTTATCCAAATGAATGCAGCATTGCAAAAACAAAACTTGTCAATAAAAATATCTTTTCAAGATGTATCTGGCTTTGGAAGAAAGGAGTCCTGTGTACAATTTGTCACCTTAAGGGGGGAACATATCTGCTTTGGAAGTAATTCAGAGGGAGTTCGGAGGACAGTGACAGCATTAGGAACTCACTGCCTCTAAGTGTGGTGGAAGAGGGAACCATCCCAACTTTTAAGAAATATTGAGATGAATACTTGAATATTCAGCAATTTGCATTGTTCCTCTTAGGGCAGTGAGTTTTTGTACAGAGCTTTCCCTTGTGAACATGTCTTTCTGAAGAAGGGTCTAGGCCCGAAACGTCAGCTTTCCTGCTCCTCTGATGCTGCTTGGCCTGCTGTGTTCATCCAGCTCTACACCTTGTTATCCCTTGCTTTGGAAGGAAACTGCTTGATGGGCTGAGTATCTTCTGTTTTTCTTCAGCTTTCTTGTGTATACTTAAAGTTGTCCATCAACCACCCAGACTTGCTAACCTACATTGTCTCCCAGCCCAACAATATCTTGATTTTAAATAAAAATAAAATGCTGTAGATCCTGGAAATCTGAAATTAAAACATGGACTGTTGGAAGAAACGCAACAGGTCCATCATCTGTAGAGAACAAAACAGCGGGTGCATTCTTCCCCAGCCTGGAGGTGGCAAGGAAGGCAAATTGGCCCTGGAGAAATACTTACCCCCTTCTTAACACTTAAAAGACAGAGGCTATTTGGCCCATTGAATCTGCACTGACCCAGTGAAGAGCATCCAGCCAGACCTACCCTTATCCCTTCATTTACCAAGGCCAATCCACTTAACCTGCACAACTTTGGATTGTGGGACGATACTAGAGCACCCAGCAGAAACTCACACATACACAGGGGGAACATGCAAACTGCACACAGACAAGGCAGGAATCAAACCTAGGTCCCTGATGCTGTGAGTCAGCAATGCTAACCATAGAGCCACCATGCCACTTAGCAATTAAATGCTGGGTGCGAACATCTATGGGTGATCTTCTCAAGTGGTCAATTAATGACCAATTTGGAGCTTCAACTTGCCACCATTATCCTATTACCAGCTTTCCTTACAGTTGATGTAAATAACTGGGAAACAACATGCCTTCCAAGGTTTGGGATTGAGTTGATGAAATTGGGGACATAGCTGTGGGGCAAGGGGATAACCACTGAAAATAACCCCCTCCTGAGATCAATACAAGGGAGATTTATATATTGCCATTGAATTACCCCGTCCAATAACTGTGTCTAGAGCCTGGAAACTTCCAGTTTCTGATTGGCCATCTTAACAAAGCTGATTGGTGTTTATTAATGAGTTTTCTCACTGGTGGGGAAACCACTGAACATATGTTTACGGGGGGGGCAAAATGGAAAATCTCAGCCCAGTGCTAACATTGAGGGTTGAACATGACTTGAACTTAAATTCTCCTCTTTGTTTTGAACTCCTTCAGTGGTTTCACCCTCCCTATCTCTGCAGCCTCCTATTGCCTCAACCCAGCAACATGTCTGAACTCCTCCAATTCTTGCCTCTTGCACATTCCCAATTTTAAATCACTCCACCTTTGGTGGTTGTGTCTTCAGCAGCAATTGGATCTGAGATCTTTAATTTCCTGAAGCTTCCCTGTATTTACATCCCTCTCTCTTCTTCCAAGACCCTTACTAAAAACAAGTTAAACAAGTTATAAACAACTGCATCTTCCAGTTGCACAGCTATGTTCGGTTCGCACTAACCAACTGCACCTCCCAGTCGCGAACCATTTCAACTCCCCCTTCCATTCCGCAGACGACATGTCCATCCTGGGCCTCCTGCAGTGCCACAACGATGCTACCCGAAGGTTGCAGGAATAGCAACTCATATTCCGCTTGGGAACCCTGCAGCCCAATAGTATCAATGTGGACTTCACAAGCTTCAAAATCTCCCCTCCCCCTACCGCATCCCAAAACCAGCCCAGCTCGTCCCCGCCTCCCTAACCTGCCCTTCCTCCCACCTATACCCTCCTCCCACCTCAAGCCCCACCCCCATCTCCTACCTATTAACCTCATCCTGCCCCCTTGACTGTCCATCCTCCCTGGACTGACCTATCTCCTCCCTACCTCCCTACCTCCCTACCTACACTCACCTTTACTGGCTCCATCCCCGCCCCTTTGACCTGTCTGTCTCCTCTCCACCTATCTTCTCCTCTATCCATCTTCTATCCGCCTCCCCCTCCCTATTTATTTCAGAACGCCCTTACCCTCCCCCATTTCTAAAGAAGGGTCTAGGCCTGAAACATCAGCCCTCTTGCTCCTCTGATGCTGCTTGGCCTGCTGTGTTCATCCAGCTCTACACCTTGTTATTTAAGCAAACCTTTGGTTGTCTGTCTGTTAATGCAGCTCAGTGCCAAATTTTGTTTCATAACATTCCTGTGAGTTACATGAGGGTGTTTTACCACTGTAAAGCTACCACAGCAAGGCACATTGTAGACTATTTTAATAAAACTTTAAAGTCACACGATGTTGTTTCCTGATGCTAAAATGATTAAGAAGTATTTTGCCTTTTCCAAGATCATGATGCCATTCACGAACTTGACAGAAGGTTCAGGGAAAGTGAGAAATCAGCAGGCAATAAAGCTCTGTATTATACTGGTATTTTCCTGTGGCTTGTGAATCGGTATCAGGAAGCTCGGGAGCACACTGACAGGCTATTAAAAATTTCCAGTGAGTCAAAGGAGGTATGTGTCTTGAATTGAGTGAAACTATGCGTCCATGTAGCAATCTGTCATGATACCACAGCTCTTCACATGCAGTGCATTACTTCCACAAGTACAGGAATAGGCCATTCAGCCCCTCAAGTAATTCCATCGTTCAATGAGATCATGGCTGATCTGTGGCCTGACTCTATAAACCTGCCTTTGGCACATGTCCCTTAATACCTCTGCTTAATAAAAATCTCAGATTTTAAAATTGACAACTGATCCACTGCTGTTTGTGAATGAGAGTTCCAAATCTCCACCACTCTTTTTGTGTAGAAGTGCTCCCTAACATGTCTCCTGAATGGCATAGTCCTAATTCTCTCTATACCCCCCCCCCAACCAGTGAAAATAATTTATCTTTACCTACCCTTGTGAGCCACAGTCATTGTTACTTTAATTGGCAAATGCTACAACCATTTTGAATACAACAAGGTCCCACAAACAGCGCTGGGGTGAATGACAACTTACTTTTTTTTAAACTAGTGTTGTTGACAGAATTAAAAACCGAAAGAACTGTGAATGCTAAATCAGGAACAAAAACAGAAGTTGGAAAGTCTGGCAGCATCTGTGAAGAAAACACACCCAGACCTGCTGAGCTTTTCCAACAACTTCTGTTTTTGTTGTTTTTTTTGACAGAGTTGTTCAGCAGGACAACAGTGTGCTAAGTGCTGCAATGCTGAGCCATTAGATTCTGAAGATCTTACAAAATGTAACCCTTTTCCCTGCTGCTACTACACTGTCCAGCCTCTCCAGCTCCAGTCTGCTTTGCTGCAGAATTAGACACAGAAGAAACCTCACCTCACACCCAAAGATTGAGCAAATGTATCTGGCGCAAGCCTCTTTAAATTGTCCAGAAATCAGAGGCGCAGTTTCTTCCTGACTGCTGCTGACTTATTCTTGATGAATTTGATGAGGTTCCCAGTTATGGTGCCTGAATGTAGGACTCTTGTGATGTTATAGTAGTTTACTACACCTGAGCCAGGAGATCTAGGGACAAGTCCCACTTGCTTCAGTGGTGTGTAATAACATTTTTGAACAGGTTGACTAAAAATATCTATTGTACATGCTACATAGGTTCCCATAAAAAGGTAAATAGGTTCCCAAAAAATAGACATTATGATGCCTGAACTGCTCACATTTAACTTAATGTCAAGAAACCAGTAAACACAGCTCCTGCCTCAGTAAATACCTTCATAACGCCCCCAATCCCCCAGCCACCCAGCTCTTTTCTCTCTCTTACAGTTCCCAATGTTTCAGGCCAATAACCTTTTGTTAGAACACTGATGTTCCCCCTAAGTATTTGAGCATTTCTGTTCTTACTTCAGATTTCTAGCTTTTGTTGTATTTTTGCCGATGTCATGCGAAACAGAAGAGGCTCATCCAATCTATGCTGACAGAACCATTTGTATTCAGTTTCTATATTGTTTTTGCTAGCAGACTTTAATACTGAAAGGATGGATTGAACTAACGGACAACAAAAATGGGAATACGAAGAAGGCCATCGGTTACCTCAAGGAAGGGCTGCGGGATTCGAAAGATATTTTTGGTTTGATGGGAAAGGTGAGCTATTAACCTGTTGATTCTGTGTCACACAGTTTGATAAACAGGAATTTGCATTTCTAATATATCTTATGAGTTCACTTACAGCAGCTTCTATGAGAATGGGGAAATGCCAACAGTTATGTTGCATTGCCAGCTCTCTCAGTTGAGACGCATTGGGATGATAATTACCAATTCTACTAACAATGCCCCAACTCTTCAAGCATCCATCATTTTGAACAGAAAGAGCAGTGATATTAGCATCAGATGCTTGCTCTCATTGAGAGAACACTGTTTGACCATGCTTTTGACTTAAAGGAACAGAATGTGTGTATCTGTTAGTTCAAATTTCAATCAAGTATTAGTTTTCAGTTCAATTTATGAGGCTCAGACATCCACCCCTCCAACACACTAGTGTGATCTTTCAGCTTCCCATATCAACTATGGCCTTTCAACGTGAAACTGCTGACTCATTGCTGAATTAAATGGTTATGTGCACCTGCCTGTTTGGCTTGTGATTGTCCCCATTCCATTTCTGTTCCAACTAGGGCTGCATACAAATTGGGTCTTCAGAGGTGAGACCTGCCACACTGAATGAGAGGAACGATGCCAGAAGTGAAAGAGTTACATTATGAGGGCAAGTTGCTTATACCAGACTTGTATTCCCTCGGGAATTGAAGGTTGAATTGAAGGTTAAGATTGGTAGTGTGGAGGGAGAGAAACTAATTCATCGGGTGGTAGAGTACGGAATGGGGGTGGGTGGGGCAATCCTAAATTTAGAACAAGATCATTCTGAAACATTGGTAGAAAGCACTTCTTTGCAAGATGGGGGTCCGTTACTACGGGTCAATCGAAAATTTCCAAAGTGAGATTGATGGATATTTATTTTGGGGGGAGTTAATGGCCTAGTTATATTATCACTGGACTGTTAATCCAGAGACACAGATAACGTTCTGGGGACCTGCGTTCGAATCCCACCACGGCAGATGGTGGAATTTGAATTAAGGATCTAATGATGACTGTGAATTCATTGTCGATTGTCGGGAAAAACCCATCTGGTTCACTAATGTCCTTTAGGGAAGGAAATTGCTGTCCTTACCTGGTCAGACCTACATGTGACTCCAGATCCGCAGCAATATGGTTGATTCTTAACTACCCTCTGGGGCAATTAGGGATGGGCAATAAATGTTGCTTTGCCAGGGGCGCCTTCATCCCGTGAATGAATAAAGAAAAATAAATTTGGGCATGTTATCCTAAGGAACGTGGAATGAAGTAGGGTAAATGGAATTGGAATTAAGGCACAAATCAGTCAAGGTTTAATTGAATGGCTGAGCAGGGTCAAGACTATGAATGGTCTGCTCCTGTTCCCAAGGCAGGTGTCAACAGCATCACTCACACTTTATTTACCTTCTCCTCCTCACTGATGACACAATCAGTCTCTGTTTACACATTTCTTGAGCAGACTTGGGCAGAACTAAATAATTTCAGGATGCCAACCAATCACATGGAAATATTACTGACCTTAAAGAATTGGAATTCCTTTCATACGTCTGTGTGTGGGGCGAACATACTCAGAGTAGGTGCTAACACAGGTGCCACATTAAGTGCCGGCTTGCTACCCACTGCTGATTTCTGAACCACAGGTCTGCTACCTTCAGAAGGAACAGAATTTCATGATCGCCCTGGAAACCATCAACCAGATTATTGCCACCACTCCAACATTCATGCCAGCTCTCATTCTGAAGATGAAACTGCTTTTGGCCCAAAATAACTGGGATCAAACTTTAGAAACCGCACAAAGGTAAGTGTAAAGAGGAAGATAATAGAAAAGGAAATGATTTTTGCAGTTCAGCACAAGAATAGTGAATGGCGCTGATTAATGCATAACGTAAATCAGACTCCTAATCTGATTGATCAGTTGTGTACTATGACTTATGATTTTTGTTCTTGTAGGACTTCCAATGGCTCATTTGATAAATCTTTTGCTTAAAGTAAACTCCCAATACTTGAGCATTCTCTAGCCATCACTCAACATCAAAATGCATTCTTGCTTCCTGACAGTTCCTCCAGTGTATGAGTACCTGCCAGAGATGGCCTTATAGCCCTTGCTTTTATTGTGGTCCATGGTTAGTTGGTACTGGCATCCAGTTGGCTAAGAATGCAATAGTGACGGCATATCCATGTTGTAAATAAACCAGTGAATATTTTTTGAAAAGCAACAGATGAAGTGAGTTAATGGTAAATTAGTTAATGAACATTTGAATAATAATGCAATGAATCATCTTCATTTGAATGTAATCATAATTTTATGACTGTCTATACCAGAAACAACAGTACAATTGTCCATTATATGTAAAGGGTGCATATGTGATAGGTACATAAATAGATTATACACTTAACAAACCCTTCTTTTTCTCCTCATTAAAACAAGAATTATGTTGAAGGATGGCACCAATGTAGATGCACTGCTAATCTTGTGTCTTCATGCGCTTTGCAAAGAAGGAGATCAGACTGAGGTGAGGAAGCTATGAAATAGTGAGATAAACGGATTTATTAACATGGTCAAACAGCAGGTTGTCCTCTGGGACCTGATTTCACCTCTGTATTGTTTGGCTGAAAGTATCTAATGGGTTCTTTAGGGTCTGAACAAAATGAATACAAGAAGATATGTGCACTTTGATTTCAAGCAAATTAATTAACTTAATCTACTTTAGATATATGCAAACTAATGAGCGAATCTATTAGCTTAAATTACTTTAGACATATTCAACAAGTGAGTCTCACTGCCTTCTGCCCATTGGGGATTCCTGGGTGACGGCTGGCACTTGAAGCTCTATCTCAAATTTTACAGCACGAATTCACAAACCTGGTCCCACTGGGATAGTCCTGGTCTCATGTACCCGGCCTCATAATGAATGTCCCAGTCTCACTAACCCAGTCCCACAGGAGTAGTTCCGGTCTCACTAACCCAGGCGCACAGGGATAGTCCCGGTCTCACTAACCCAGTCCCACAGGGATAGTCCCGGTCTCACTAACCCAGGCCCACAGGGATAGTCCCGGTCTCACTAACCCAGTCCCACAGGGATAGTCCTGGTCTCACTAACCCAGTCCCACAGGGATAGTCCCTGTCTCACTAACCCAGTCTCACCAACCTGGTCCCACGGGGCAGGTCCAATGAGTGGGGCACAGTCCCTGATATTAATACTTCTGGTTACGTGCTGTATCACCATTTCTTGGTACCTTCAGTACTTTTCCAGAAAGTTCGATTGAGCAGAAAATAAGTTTAAAACATCCCCAGCTGGCTCCATGTTCACTAAATAAATGATGGTTCCCACAGACAGTTGAGGTTATGCAGTTACCTTCCAGTCAAAACAGGCTGTTTTGCAAGAGGCCTATTTTCATGTATTTTCTATTTTACTTCAATTGCTCATTGTCATGTTCAATTTATCCTTAACCTTAACAGTCTGGTTTGCAGGTTTCATTTTGAGCCCAACACTACAACACCCTACACAAAGGCTCAACAGGTAGATGTAGAAAGGATTTACCCCTAGTTGGGGGTGATTAGAACCAAGGGACCTAGTCTCAGAATAAGAGACAAATCATTTAGGACTGAGATGAGGAGAGACCTCTTAGTAGCATGGGAAATATATGCAGGAGTAGGCCATTTGGCCCTTTCAGCCTGCACCACCATTCAATAGGATTATGGCTATTCACGCAATCTCAGTATCCCACTCCCACTTTCTCTCCGTGCCCTTTGATCCCTTTAGCTACAAGGCCACGCCCAGCTTCCTCTTGAATTTATCTAATGAACTGGCCCCAACAGCTTCCTGTGGGAGAGAATTCCAAAGGTTCACAACTCTCTGAGTGAAGAAATTCTTCCTCAAATCAGTCCTGAGTGGCTTACCCCTTATTCTTAGACTGTGATCTCTAGTTCTGGACTTCCCCAACATCAGGAACATTCTTCCCGCATCTAGCCTGTCCAGTCCCATCAGGATTTTATATGTTTCTTTGAGATTCCACCCCACCACTCTAACATTCTTCTAAACTCCAGTGAGTACAATTCTGGTCGATCCATTCTTGCCACAGTCCTGCTATCCCAGGAATCAATCTGGTGAACTTTCACTGGACTCGCTCAATAGCAAAAATGTCCTTCCTCAGACTAGGAGACCAAAAACTGCGCACAATACTCAAGGTGTGGCCTCACCAAAGTCCTGTATAACTACAGCAAGACATCCCTACTCCATACTCAAAACCTCTTAGCTCAGAGTGTGGCGAATTCTGCACCTCAGAAGGCTGTGAAAGCGCAGTCATTGAGTATGATCAAGACTGAGATGGATAGATTTCTAGATGTTAAAAATATGGAGTTAGTGCAGAAAAATGGTGTTGAAATGGAAGATTGGCCATGATTGCATTGAATGCTGGAGAGGGCTCGATTGACCAAGTGGCCCACTCCTGCTCCCATTACTTATGTTCTCAAGAGCCTATGCAGAGCCCCAGATGTGAATTTGAAATGACAAGATCTGGAGATTTGATGAGAACCTACCTGAATCACTGAGCACAAATGGTGAGAATGACACAAAGAGTCTACAGAGGGATTAGACAGGCTAAGCTATTGAGCAAAAAAATAGCTGATGGAATATAATGTAAAATGTGAGGTAATTCACTTTGGCAGGAAGAGTAGAGGAGCTGAATATCACTTTAATGTAGAAAGAATGCAAAAAGCTACAGAACAAAGGAATTTGGCCTTCTTCATTCATGAATCACAATGAGCTAGCATCCAAGCTCAATGGGTAATAGGGAAAGCACATAGAATGTTGGCCTTTGTTCTAATGGGAACAGAGAATGAAAGTAGGAAAGTTTTGCTAAAACTATACAAGGCCTCAGCTGGAATACTGTTAATAATATTGGTCATCTCATCTAAGGAAAGATATACTGGCAGTAGAGGTACTAGGCTGATACCAAGTATGGAGGAACTTATAAGAGGTGGAGCCTGGTAGATTTGGCCTATTCTCATTGGAGTTTAGAAGAATGAGAGGAGACCTTTTTGAAATGTACAAGATTCTTAGGGGACTTAGTAGGTTAGATGTGGAAAGATTGTTTCTGCTTGTGGGTAAGTCTAGGACCAGAGAACAAAGGATCACACATTTAAGACATAGATGAGGAGGAATTTCTTCCCTCAGAGGATAATGAATCTGTGAATTTTTTTTTACCACAGAAACCAGTTGAGGCTGCATAGCTAAGTACATCATGGGCGAGATGGACAGATTTTCAATCAGTAAAGAACTCAAGGGTTCGGTGAAAAGGCGGGAAAGTGGAGTTGAGATTATCAGATCAGCTAATGTTCTCATCGAAAGGTGGAACAGAACTGATGGGCTGAATGGCCTATTTCACCTCCTATGACTTATGGTCGCCCACATAAAAGAATGTTGCAGAGAAGCCAACTCGTTAGTTCCCTTTTGTTCAAAGTATATTTCTGTGTTACTTAGCAAATGATAGGTTTTGGCACCATTTTGTCAGATAAAAGAAGAAAGGAATTTTTTGAAACTGTGCAGTTAGAATTGTGGATGAGCTGGTTATAATCTTCCAAGAATCCTTAGATTCTGGAAAAGTTCCAGAGATTGTAAAACTGCCAATGTAACACCTTTATCCAAAAGGGAACAATAAAAAGCAGATAACTACAGGCCAGTTGGCTTAGCTGCTTTTATTAGGAAAATGTTAGAGTCAATTATAAAGGATGTAATAGCAAAGCATTCAGAAATGCATAATCTTATCAGAGTCAACATGGCTCCATGAAGGGGAAATCATGTTTGATTAATTTATTGGAACTATTTGAAGAAGTAACAAGTAGGGTAGATAATGGGAACCAGTAGATGTAATATATTTGGATTTCCAAAAGGCATTTGATAAGGTACCACACATAAGGCTACTAATTAAAATAAGAGCCCGTGGTGTTGGGTATAGCTCATAATTAGAGTATTGGCTAACTAAAAGAAGACTGAGAGTGAGGACAAAGGGAGCATTTTCAACATGGTAACTAGTAGGGTGCCACAGGGATCACAATTATTAGCCCAAACTCCATTAACTTTTATTGTGCCCATTAACCTTTTGTGTGATACCTAATTGAATGTCTTTTCAAAATCTAGTCTATCACAACTGGTTCCCCCTTTATCTATCCTATCCCCAAGGAGTCATTTGTGAGACATTCACTGGGATGAGTGGCTTGAACTAAAGAGAAGCAATTACAAAGCAGGTTATATCAACAGATGCCAAAGGGGTCATGGGAATGGTCCACTCTGGTGGAGGCTAGGGGAGGAGAATGAGGGAGAGGAGGGCTGGTACCTCATGGTAGCAGCAACCAAATCCCCACCAGAAAAATGAATGTCATGATGACGTTTAAGGGCCAGAAGACCAGAGTTGAGAGACGGGGCACATATGCTTAAGGACACCACTACCATGCAAGAGGGCTATGCAACTGCGTTGTACATGAGTGAATGAGGGAAGCTTTTTGTCTGCAATCTGGGATATTGTTTGCAAAAGTGGCTCATCCGAAATATTTCCTGACTCCTCTTCACGGTAGGTGGCTACTTCTTCAAGGTGATGGTTTACGTCCTACCCTTGTCTCATTTGATGACAAAGATGTGCAGCATGCAAAATTGATCAGCCAAAAGCTCAAAGTGAATGTTCCCACTCACACACCTCCTAAGTTCCCCACCATCATAGGTACCATTTCACAGTCAATTTGGTTCACTTCTGTGTGACACTAGAATATATTTGAGTACACTGGACACAACAAAAGCCATGGGACTTTTGTTTTTATTCATTCATGGGATGTGAGTGTCAGTGGCAGGGCCAGCATTTAAGGCCCATCTCTAATTGCTGTGGAGAAGGTGATGGTGAGCTGCCTTCTTGAACTGCTGCAGGATGTTATAGTGGGGTTTCAGCAATGGTAATGTAATTAAACATTAAGGAGTGATGGTTCGATTCTCTCTTGTTGGAAATGGTCATTGCCTAGCACTTGTGTGACACTAATGTTACTTGCCACTTATTAGTTCAAGCTTGGATGTTGGCTAGGTCTTGGTTCTTATGGACCTAATAGTATCTCAACTGTAGTGTTGCAGCAAAGCGAACTGCTCAGTTAACAAAGCTGTTCCAGTACATTTAGAATATTAACATTTACCTATCATATTGTAAAATATTGCATAGGCTTGCCCTACCCTGCTCATATAGGACAGAGGGTATATAAAGCAGCCAATTCCTGCCCAATAAGACTCCTACTAATCATTAATAAGGTGATGGATGAAGTCATCAATAGTTGGCCAAATGTATTCTTTTTACCAGTAACATGTTCTCAGATGTTCAGATCAAGTCCTGTCAAAACCACTCCAGACCTGATTACAACCAGTTCTGAGGAAGGGTCACTCGACCCGATAAGCCAACTCTGTTTTCTCTCCACAGATGCTGCCAGACCTGCTGAACTTTTCCAGCAATTTCTGTTTTTGTTTCTCATTACAACCATAATCTAGTTATATAAACAACTATAACAGGGGCACAACAGCTAAATCTCACAGGAGAGACAGAAATTGTTGCCATCACTATCAAAGCATTATTTGATTAAGGGGTTGGAACAATGGGAGTGGTTGCCAACCCAAAACCGTCTGAGGGTGACTGCATATTGCTATGGCTCTGAATACAGTGTACCATCATTTATATGTTTTTACAATCCATTTATTAATATAGGCTGAAAATTATGTGAAACAGCTCATTAGTGCCTTGGAGAAAAGGGAACCTCAGAATCCAAAGCTTTATCAACGTGTAGCTGTTTTATTAAGCAGACTGGTAAGCAAAGCAGGTTTTTTTATTTTAGACATTTGACTTTGACGTGCACCTTTCCAAATGAAGAATTGAAACAATATTCTCCTGAGGACAAATTTCAATTTTAATTTTGATGTTGAGAGAATATTCACTTTGAATTTTATTTTGTATGTTGTCAGCTGAAGAATAGATGCTTGACAAAATCATAGAACTAGACAAGGAGGCCATCACGCCTTTCTATTGAATTAGCCCCACTTGGTGACCCTCAGGTTAAACCACCGCCAGTTGTCTCTCTCCCTCTCTGTCTGTCAAAAGAGAGAGCAATTCTATGGTCTGGTAAAAGTCTGGTGTATTTATTCCCCTGAACCTCCAGCAAAATCCTACAGTGTTTCCCTTCAAATATATATCTAATTCCATTTGAATGTTTTGTTTGCTAATATAGATTTGACCTGTTATGCACATTATGCTTTTGACAGTGTGGCAGGAACCAGACTATTTTGGATCAGACCTACAGTTTGGTGGAGCGTTCTCTATACATGGCCCCCACGGATGCAGAAATTGCAACAGAGCTGGGTTTCCAACTATTTCTCCAGGATAAACTAAGGGATGCAGTGAAACAGTACACAGATGCAATGAAACTGAGTGAAACCAACATGCCTGCACTGACAGGTGTGTAAGTTGAAATATTGCTCAAAGATCTTGGGTTGCTGCAGTGTGAGTTTGAAGGTACTGGTTATTAGTGGCAACATAATTCTTAATATTTTCATCAGATGAGTCTGGCACTGGTAAGGCCAGCATTTGTTGCCCATCCTGTAATAGACCAGACCAAACCCCTTCAAAATATATTCAGAAGATAGTCTAGACCCTAGCTTTTTCTTATTTTGAAGGTAAATGCCAGGCATTGTGTCCAGATGCGATTCGATTGGCTGGACTAACAGATTTGAAGCAAAACACATTTTATTCATATGCTGTAGTTAAAATACAATAAAAGGAAGAAGAAATTGGAATAATTTAAGTCTATTGGAAAACTTAACACAATAATACATCATTTAACTACTCAACAGAGTCTGTTTCAATATAGTAACATCCAATAAACATACCCTTGGCAAAAGGCAAAATCAGTAAAATAGAATTTCAATAGATAATAGATAATCTATCTCACAGACAATTCTCCAGTCCAGAAGGGAAAACATCAAGAGAAAACTCTGAGAGAGGGAGTAGGAGGGAGAGATGTACTGCAGCTTCCAAACCCAGCTTCAAAATCCTAGCAACTGCTATTGAAAAATCCTGGTTCTTTGGGAGCTTGATCCCACCCATTCAGGCTGCTTCTATTGTTCCAACTTTCAAAAAAAACCCCAAGGCCTCACAAGCTGTTTACTTTATTTGGATTCAAATAGACGGCTCAGTAACTCTGTCTTAAAACTCTTCAAAAAAAAAACTCAGGACAAAATACACTTCCTAAAGCCATAGTATTGTCACAGTCCCTAATTGCCCTTCAACTGATTGGTTTGCCAGGCCATTTTAGAGGACACTTAAGAGTCAACCATGTTACCGTGAGTCTGGAGTCACGTGTGAGCCAGACCAGATTAAGATGTCCCTAAAGGATATCAGTGAACTAGATGGGATTTTACAACAATTGCTGATAGTTTCATCATCATCATTTATATATCAGTTCTTTATTCATTTGAAATTATATTCCACAATCTGCCAATGGTAAGATTTGAACCCGTGGCCCTATGGAATTATTCTGGGCCTCTGGATTACTAGATCAGTGGCATGACCACTATGCCACTATCTCAAATAATAACATGCAATGTGAAGCGAATCTTAGCAGAGTAGAAATATCCTCTTCAAATCCCTGTCCACATTGAACGTTCACCTATCTCAATTTTCCACGATCGTTAGAATTACTCAACACAACTGTATTAACATTGAATGTAGAAATGTGACTGAACTGATCAGAAATTTTCAGAAGTCATAACATTTGGACCTGGAAGTTTAAGAAAATTAAACCTTGTCAAGAGATACAAACATATAAGGGAATGATATGGAAATTACTTTTGTCCATAAGGTTCACATGAAAAGATTGAATACGCTCACACTAAATTTCTCCATTAGTTGCGTTGTGTTTTGGTTCTTAAAACAAAAACAAAGAGTTCTCTGTTGAGATCTTTTCAGACACGTATTACCTGCTGATTAACACTGATCGTGTCATATGTTAAATTTTATCAGTTCTTGTATGCCAAACCATTTACATACATGTTTAGCAGTATGTTTTTTTTTATTCATTCATGGGATGAGGGTATCGCTGACCAGGCATCATTCATTGCCCATCCCTAATTACCCAGAGGGCAGTTTTTTAGAGTCAACCACATTGCTGTGCGTCACATGTAGGCCAGACCAGGTAAGGATGGCAGTTTCCTTCCTTAAAAGACATTAGTGAACCAGATGTTAATCAGTGTATTCAACTGCATGATCTTTAATGCAATATTACAACAAACATAACTGAAATCTCCATCTCTAAGTCTTAAAGTAGAGTCATACAGATTGGAAACAGACCCTTTGGTCTAACCAGTCCATGCCAACTATAATCCCAAACTAAACTAGTCCCATCTGCCTGCATTTGGCCCATATCCCTCCAAACACTTCTTATTCTCGTACTTATCTAAATGTCTTTTAAATGTTGTAACTTACCCACATCCACCACTTCCTCTGGAAGTCCATTCCACACCCGAACCACTCTCTGTGTAAAAAAGTTGCCCTTCATATCTTTTTAAAATCTTTCTCCTCTCACCTTAAAAAATATGCCCCCTAGTCTTGAAATCCTCCACCCTTAGGAAAAGACACCTGCCATTCACCTTACCTATATCCCTCATTATTATAGAAACCTCTTCCAGGTCACCTCTCAACCTCCTACGTTCCAGTGAAAAAAGTCCCAGCCTATCCAGCCTCTCCCTATAACTCAAACCCTCCATTCCCGGCAACATGCTGGTAAATCTCTTCTGAACCCACTCCAGCATCTGCAGTTCCAACTATCTCTGATTCAATTCACCAGTTTGATAACATCCTTCCTATATCTCAATCGAAGAGAGAGCCCTAAAGCTCTCTAATGATGGTGTAACTGGGTAATGTAAAGAACAGTCTGTTTTGTTTAGGAAGAATTCAGGCAGAGATTATACTTGGGCATTTAGAAGATGCAGAACAACAGCTAGAACTCCTCAAAGAAGTGCAAGGGTTAATCGGAACATCTGCGGTAAGTGTTAGCGATAATTTCAGCCAATTTGTAAAGCACTTACAGAGAAGGATAGACTTTGGAAGAGCTTCTTTATTTTTTCACACAGAACTTGCTACCCTGTTCAAAGACACTCTCCACTCCTGCTGGATTTTATTAATATATATTTTGTAAAAGCAAACACCAAATTAAAAAGAACACAAACAGCTTATTGTAACTAAAGGGAAAAATGGAAACCAAATTAAAATGTCATTAGTAGGGGAAGCAATGCACCCGATACCACCCCAGCTTTGTTTGGGACTCTTGCTGGCAGAAATATCTTAAAATCAATAGATAGAAAATGTAATAAGATTAAAAAACAATCACTTGCAATACAATATTGCATTATAAAATAACTCCTATGATTTTTCAAGGAATATTGATTAGAAGAAATCTCTGCAAACATATAATTTATACCAAGATATTTTGTTTTAAATCTGTTACATCACAAACAATTAATGAACATCAGAACTTCATACTTCCAATATTTTTAGATGTGGTGTCATTAAAAGATCCCCTTGAAATGACTAAAATGCTTTTTTTGTGAAGAGATTAGAATTATCTTGGGCCAGATTGGTTTGTAACAGGAATAAAGCAGAGATTAGCAGCACTCGCTGTTAAAACAGGATAAGTTGGACAGCATTACACCCATGTGTTTCCAGTTAAATACACAGATCCAGAGGTTGCTGTCAGGGATACCCTGCTTCTACCACAGGGTATGCTGTTGCAATCCTCATCATTGGACTTGGTACTGAAATTACTGAAATCACCTTAAAGCAGTTTCCTCTGGTTCATAACTGTTTGACCAGGGGAATTAGTTATTCCCTATCCAGTCTGCTAAAGATATTTTCCTAAACAACCTGTTCATAGACTTTATTCCACTCTTCCAGAGCAGGTGGGACTTGAAACCAGGCCACCTAGCTTAGGGTTAGGGACACTGGCACTGCACCATGACAGCCCTGTTTAGCACTGACATGACTAAAAAGACCATGAGCCTGTGACACTTGACTACTCACTCTGCATGATAACAGCTGAAACAGTTAGGCTGGTGTAAATGAGTTTCTAACTGTGTAATAATTATTGCTGAATAGTTTGATATATAATTTTACAAGTTTGGAGTCTCATTGCCTCTAAGGGAAATAATGTTGGACATATTTATACAGCTCAAAACTATATTTTTAATTCTATCTATTTTATATCTCTCCTTTAATCATATCGGTATTTTCCAATGTTTAGTTATACTTCCTGGTTAAGACTGCATATCTCAGTTAGGATTTTTCAATCTGGTTGATTGAAGAAACTAATTTCTATCTCTGTAGAGGATGTCCTGGTGAAGACTTTGCTGACAGGTCTCCGGGGAGTTCTGTTCCTTCGCCGCTAACTACAAAATCTGGGCCAATGATTTTTAGGGTCTAAATATCCATAGGCTTCTCCATGCAATGCCAGCATCCGCTGAGTCTGGAGAAGATTTGTCAATCTGAATACGTCCCACAATGGACCCATTTCTGTCACCCTTAAGAGGCAGATGTGGGTAATGCGGCCTGCTCAAATGCTCTGTCTCTATGTCTCTCTCACTCCAGCCCAACATCATTTTTCCAATGTGCTGAACTTTTATCCCAGATAGTGGAAGGTTTCCAGGCAGGATGCGCCAGACACCTGGCATAGCCCAGAGTGACATACAGGTGGCCATATCTGCAAAGGACCCCCCTCCTCTCTTCCAGCAGAACATCAATAAGTTTGTGGTCCTCAGCTCATTTCCAGGCTTTCCACTGCAGTCCTTTTGTGTAAACGCACTGAGATGGTGGAGAGCAGTGGCATTCCAGAACAGCTTATGTATTTTAATGGGTTTCATCATTTCACTTAACTTAGCTGACATAAGTCTATATTCTCTTGAAGGAGCTGGCTTATCTTCAGGCAGTGCTAGCTGTAGTCAAAGGGAAAGAACCAAAGGTGATCATCAAGTTTCTGAACCGAGCTGTAGACATTCACTTCAGTTCATTCGAGGACCTTCCTCTTGGTTTGGAGTACTATGAGAAGCTCAACCCTGAATTCATGCTTGACATTGTAAAAAAATTTTTAGCCCTCTGTCCAGATCAGGTGAGCGTCAACATCAACAGCTTGCATTTTTTAAAAAAAAAGCCTCTTCAATGGTGGCAAATGTAGCGAAACAGGAAACTAAGCTTGACATGAGGAGGAGCTGTGCGTGTAGTCCCCAGTGCACATCCCCATTAAAGATGGCTGCCAGAAACCATTTAAACATGTGCAGAGTTGCCAGTATTCAGTGGACTGTGGGCATCACTGGCTAGGCCAGCATTTATTACCTAGAGGGCAGTTAAGAGGCAACCACATTGATGGGTCTGGAGTCATATTTGGACCAGACCAGGCAATTCTTTCCTTCACCAAAGGACATGACTGAACCAACTTCCCACCCAACAATCGTTTCATGGTCATCATTAGACTTTTATTTCCAGATTTTTAATCCCACGGCAGGATTTGAACCCAGGTCCCCAGAACATTACCTAGGCTCTGGATTAATACAAGAATATGGCAGGCCATCACCTTCCACTGATAATGTGCCAGCTAGTGCCTGATTGATGATTTCATATTGCAATCCTGTTGGTGGTTTCTGATTTAGTGTGGTCACTGAGCTGTGAAGTCAGCGGACTAAACATTGCTGACCAACAAAATGCTCGCTGACTAGGTGCATGACTGGACTGATTGTGGGGCAATTCAATGCCTGTAATTCACCGATCTGTCAATTTGTGGGACAATAAATGCAGTAAATGCCAGATTAGAATCGGAACACAGTCCTTTCTCATGGGGAAGGTTCTTCAACTGGTAGGGTCTAACTTTGAATCCTATTAAAAAGCTGTAATTCTGCACGTGCATGTGTGTGTGTGTGTGTGTCCGTGTGTGTGTGTGTCCGTGTGTGTGTGTGTCCGTGTGTGTGTGTGTCCGTGTGTGTGTGTGTCCGTATGTGTGTGTGTCCGTATGTGTGTGTGTCCGTGTGTGTGTGTGTCCGTATGTGTGTGTGTCTGTATGTGTGTGTGTCTGTATGTGTGTGTGTGTGTGTGCGCGCGCGCATGTGCGTGCATGTGCGTGTGCGTATGTGTGCATGGATGTGTGTATGTGTGTGTCTGTGTGCATGTGTGTGTGCATGTGTGTGTGTGTCTGTGTGCGTGTGTGTGTGCATGTGCGTATGTGTGCATGGGTGTGTATATGTGTGTGTCTGTGTGTGTGTGTGCGCGCGCGCATGCGTGTGTGTGCATGTGTGTGTGCGTATGTGTGCGTGTGTGTGTGTGTGTGTCCGCGTGCGTGCGCGTGTGTGTGTCCGCGTGCGTGTGTGTGTGTGTGTGTGTGTCGTGTTCCATCTCAAGCAGAGTAGAATAACATCGCTTCATTGGAGGCTCCACTGATGATGTCACCTAGCATGGTAACGAAACGTCTGAACAAATACAAGCCAGCTTGGTGAGCAAGTCAACAACATCACCCACAACCCGAGCTACAGATCTTTGCCAAAACTTTAGGTAAAGAAGAATATTCTGTTTCCACTAGTTGGTATGCCAGTAACTAGGGGTCATAATTTCAAGATTGTCAGCTAGAAGTGAGATGAGGAGAAACGTCTTTACTCAGAGAGTTTTTAGGATTTGGGATTCGCTGCCTAGGAGTGTGGTGGAGGTGGATTCCAGAGGAGGTTTCAAAAGAGAGCTGGAGATATATTTGATAGCGATGGATTTAGAGGAGTAAGGAGACAGGGCTGGAGAATGGGACTAGCTGGATAGCTTGTTTGGGAGTCAGTACAGATACAATGGGTTGAATGGCCTCCTTCTATACTGTAAAATTCAATGATTCTAAAGATTCAAGATGGGAGGTGGGCATCCCATGATTCAGCTCTGCACCCCTTTTGATGAGGGTTCCTCACTCTGATCGCCCTGAGCAGGGCCTGGAATGGTATGGTATCAGACACTGACTGTGCTGAGACCCCCTGACAACAATGACAAGATTCCTGACCCTGTGCTAAATGGCAAGGCAAGATAGCAGTAATGAGAGCCTGGTATCTGTAGTTGGGGGGGGGTGGTGTGTGGGCAGGAAAGCTCAAAATTGTCAAGACAATGCAAGGCAGAGATATTGTGAACAGAAAGGTAGAGTCAAAGAGAGTGAGTGATATGACAGTGAGTGAAGAGCCCAGAGGTGGAGCTTGGTCGAATGCTCAAGCTGGGTGTATGCCTGCGAGTGCTCGGTGTTCTTGCTGCAGCATTCTAATGATAGTTACTGGTGCAGTCTCGGATACAGCGCTGAAGAGCAGATGTGACCTCTAAATGAATCAGAGATGCAACAAGAGGTTTTTAGATGCAGATACTTGTCGAATGTCAGTGTCTATGGATGTGGGGTGGGTATGGCTGGTGCGCTTGGCGCGTGCCCTGCAATGATAGAGTCCAGCTTCCATCATGGAGGTCGCTCTGGGCAAGTGGAGAGCTGAAATCACCAGGTGCTCGCTCTGGTTTCCTTGTCAAGCTCCTCGGATGACCAGCTTGTTTAGGGAGTCTGATAAGAGGGGAGCCTGAATATTAATGAGGCAAGTGGTGGTGTTTAATAATCAGTAATGATCATGAGGTGACATCTCACCAAATTGTTTGTGCAAAGCATAAAAGATGAAGTGGGGCAGCGCGGTGGCTCAGTGGTTAGCACTGCTACCTCATAGCGCCAGGGACCAGGGTTCAATTCCACCCTCAAACGACTGTCGGTGTGGAGTTCTAGCTGTGTCTATGTGGGTTCCCTCTGGGTGCTCTGGTTTTCTCCCACAGTCCAAAGATGTGCAGGTTAGGTGGATTGGCCATGGGGAATGCAGGGTTAAGGGATAGGGTGGGGGGAGTGGCTTTGCCTGGGGTGGTCTTCGGAGGGTCGGTGTGGACTCAATGGGCTGAATGACCTGCTTCCACACTGTAAGGTTTCAATGATTCTAGGAAGAGATGACCACACGGTCAAGATGGGCCTCACGCATCTCGCTATAACCCATATTGCTCAATCCCTATAAGATACCACTCCAGAAAACTGTCACAGGTTGTTGTAAAAACTCATCTGGTTCACTAATGCCGTTTCACAAAAGAAATCTGCTGTCCTTAACTGGTGACTCCAGATCCACAGCAAAGTAGTTGACAAGTGACCTCTGGAAAAGTTTGGCAAGCCACTTAGTTCAAGGGCCATGAGAGATGGATAACAAATGCTGGCCTTGCCAGCAACACCACATCCCGTGAAGGAATAAAGATAAAAGATATCATGAATGAAATGGCAGGTCAGCGACACATTGGACTGTGGATTAATCTTTCAAATGGTGCAGGTTGGAGGCACAAATCATTGTAATTAGTAGGCAGCATGGACATGACAATGGAAGTCACTAGCCTGGGCCCTGTGACTCCCAGCAGCCCTCCCACCCACCTCCAATTATAGGTACTGTCCAACCTTGGGGCCCAAAAACTGTTTTAATGTAATTCTAGGCTAGTGGATGTGTGGTTTACAGATTTTTGCAGTGCATTCTGACTGAATTTACAAATCAAAATTATGCTTTTTAGTGACTGCAAATTAAAAAAAAACTCTCACATAGTGGAATTACCTGTTGCTAAGAACCATTTTATTCTTAGATAACAAGGTGTAGAGCTGGATGAACACAGCAGGCCAAGCAGCATCAGAGGAGCAGGAAGGCTGAGATTTCGGGCCTAGACCCTTCTTCAGAAATTTTATTCTTTTATTCTTAGGCAACTTTGCAGAAGATGCCACAGCACTATTCCAAAGAAGAGCAAAGGCGTTATCCTTGGTGGACTGGTCAATATTTATCACTCAATCAACATAATAAAAGTAGATTAACAATGATCACATTGATATTTATGGGAATTCACTGTGGACATTATGGGAATTCACTGTGGCCACCGTACTTCTTAATATATGACAGTGACTACATTTCATAAATTACCTCATTGGCTATAAAGCCTTTGAGATGTCCATTGGTTGTGAGAACTGCTAAATTAATGCAAGCCATCTTTTCAGCATTAAGCACAAAACTATTTATTCTAATGTTATGTAGATCAGAACTTTATCCTCCCCTGGAGTTGGATCATGAGTTGGGCAGGGGGTATAACATTACGTGAAATGCCATGGTAATTTCTCCCAGCCTCTGCCTTCCTGTTCCTGATAGTGCTGTTAGGAACAAAGAGCCAGCCTTGTGATTGACCTCAAGCCAATTATCACAGCACCATGCATTAAATGATTGTGGGCCAAACTGTCAAGCAAAACTGCAAGTTTACATTGACCTTTATACATAAGTTTCTCTCCATAATTTGCTCTCTGCTTTTTGTTTCTGGAATATATGACGTTTAAAACTAACCTGAAGTCAGGAACTAATCATAAAATTTTAGGTATTTCTTTAAATTATTGAGTATGAAAGGCTTTTGAAATACTCAGAGGAATGGTTCTGGCTATAAACTGGTTTTAAACAATCTGAACACAGGAAACAAATTCCATTGTGACTTCTAATATGTCACAGCATTTTATAACCATTTTTGAAGTGCATCACTATCGTCATGCTGGTAAATGCAGCCATTAATGTGCATATTGCAATGGACCACAATCAGGAAATAAAAAGGATTTTGTCGTGTTGGTTAAGGGAGGAAAGTTATTCAGGACAGAAATGGAACTTACAGGACTTCTTCAAATAATGGCAAGACATCTTTTACATCCATTTAGGCAGATGAATAAAAGTGCAGGCCTTCTACAATATAACACTCCTTCAGTACTGCACTGAAATAACAGCCTAATCTGGAATGGGGCTTGTCCTCACAACCATTATGTTATCTTCATGGTGAAATGGATCAACAGATTAGTGACTCAGTGAAACAACTGCATGAATCTCAGGTTAGGAGTGGAATTTCTGTGCTATAAATCCAGTTAAAATGATTAAATCTTGTCTGGAACACAATGTTTGATGTAGAAGTATACCAGCAAAGTCTAATAACCCAATCTATACCAATTGATAGATATGAGTTTCATCAGTCACACCTTCCACAGAATAAACAGGAATTAGTTTAGCTCAGTTGGCTGGATGGCTAGTTTACATAAGAACATAGAAATAGGAGCAAGAGTAGACCATGTGGCCTATTGAACCTGTACCGCCATTCAATAAGATCATGGCTGATCTTTTTGTGGACTCAGTTTGTGATGCACATTGATACTAACAGTGTGAGTTCAGTTCCTGCACTGGCTGAGGTTACCATGAAGGATTATCCTCCTCAGCCCCTCCTTCTGCCTGAGATGTGGTGACCCTCTTGTTAAACCACCACCAGCCATTTCCTTTTCTGATCAGAGAGCAGCCCAGGTAAGATTACAGTGACTTCATCTTACACTTTTAAGACATGGATGAAAAACATCCTACTCCATAAACTTTTAAAAATTTGTTTTCTAGATGTGGGATCTAGTGGTCAGGCCAGCATTATATCAGCAATGATATGTTTACAAGTCAAAATAGTGGATGACTTAGAGGTGACCTTGGAGACGGTAGTATTCTAATGTATCTGTTAACTCAATGGTGATATTCTTATGCTTCTGTTAACCTTGCTGTTTGAGGTGGTTAGGTTTCTGCTGCAAGGAGGTTGTTGCAGTCCTTCATGTGGAGAGTACAAACTGTAGCAATGGTAGGCCAGTGGTGAAGGAGGATGGATGTTTAACCTGGAAAATGAATAGAGCCTATCAATGGTTACATTTGGTCAATTAAAAGAATGGGCTTAATGATCTGAATGCCCTTTATTTTGTGGCTTATTGTATAGTTTACTGACAGGATCTAGTGGAAGACATCCAGGTATCAGTAATAGGATAGATGGCTAACAATTGTTGCACTGATGAGAAAAATAAAGAAGAAAGACTTGCATTTAGAAAGCACTTCTCATGACCACTGCACAATTTAAAGAGATTTAGAACTATATAAGTACTTTTGAGGTGCCATCACGGTCATCATGTAGGAGATTGTTTGGTCAATTTGCACATATTGAAGACCAGCAAATTTGATGTGATCATAACCCGAACAGCTGTTTTATTATCTGATGTAGGATGGAGAGATAAATATTGAACAGGACACCAGAGATAACTCCTCTGCTGTTCTTTAAAATAATGTCACGGGATCTTTTATGTGCACCCAAACAAGCAAATGGAACAAAAACCAAAAGAACTGAGGATGCTGTAAATCAGAGAGGGCTCTGAGGAAGGGACACCGGACCTGAAATCTTAACTCTGATTTTTTCTTCGTAGATGCTGCCAGACCTGCTGAGCTTTTCCAGCAACTTCTGTTTTTGTCCAGGCAGAGGAAACGTCCGTTTTAATGTTCAAGGGTGCGACACTACCTCAGGACTGTGCTGGTGTTGCCGGCTTCAAATTTTCAGGAACCCAAAGTCAGAGGCAAAGTGTTACAAACCTCAGCCACCGCTGGTACTCTTTGTGCAATGTGCCTGATGTACAGGCTATTGGCACCAACCAGCCCATGTGCTGGGAGCCTATGCACGGCAATTCATAATACTCTTTTCTGCCGCAATATGGTTGGAGTCAAATCATGATTCCCCAAATTTTGCGATATCATGCAAGCCTGTGTTTCATCATTTAAAATTTGTGTTTTGACTATGGCAGAATCTAAAATGCTATTGTTTCAACTACTGCTTATCATAACTACAGTGTTTTGATCCCTCCTTTAGTCCACTCTGCAAGGACAACCTCTTTCTCCTCTGCTGAGGCAATCTGCATTGATACTGGAGCCAGTTGTTAAGGCAGCCCCTGGGATTAAGCAACTTCTGTACATTGTAGCCAAAATTAAGTTCATGTCAGGTAAGTTGGTTTTGGTCATGGCTATAGATAAATTATTTAGTTTGTTTATTAATTTGCACTCAAGCTGCAGGCTAACCTGACAAAATCACATTTATTTCTCACTCCTACTCGTCCAGATGGCATTAAGAATGAATTGCATAGTTTAGATTAGAATTAACCTGCAGATTCAAATAAGGCAGTGGGGGTAGATTTCCACAATCTTCATTGACGTTAATGGCAGAAGTTATGGATGGGTTAAAATCCCTCCCTAACAACATTGTGGGTATACCTGCACTAAATGGACTGCAGCAGTTCAGAAAGACAGCTCACCGTCACTTTCTTGGGGCAACTAGGGACGTACAGTAAATGCTGGCCCAGAAGGCAAAGTCCACATCCCCTGAGTGAATTTTTCAAAAAGTCTTAAGCAAAGATGCCCCATCTGAATTTTCAACAACAGTGGGGGCACACATACCTGCAAAATGTTGGCAATTTTATGACGCATGCATTAGTAATATGAAAATTGGGCAGCATGTTAAAGGGAAGAAGGAACGTACAAACATGAGCAATCGGAGCAAAAGATGACAATATGGGTCCATGAGTCTGTTCTGTTACTGAACATTGTCAAATCTAAACATTCATTTCAATTCCATGTTTCTGCCAGCTTCCCATATTCCCTAAGAGACCAAAAATTTGCCTGTATCAACTTGAATAACTGATTGACAAAATTGCTCCTCGTCTTACCATGAAAGTGTGCACCCATGTTCAAGATTTCCCAGCTAGGGAACATATTTGTGTCTACCCTGTCAAGTCCCTCCCTTCCAAAACTTGCATATGTTAATGAGATCACCTGCCATTGCTAAACATTTTAAAGAGTAAAGACCCAATTTGCTTAGCATCTCATCATCAGGAAACCCTCTATCCCTGGGTCTAAACTAGTAAACCTTTGTAGTACAGAGTTCAATATCATATGTACATAAGACCTCAAGACATAGGAGCAGAATTAAGCCATTCAGCCCTTCGAGTAAGCTGTGCCATTCTATCTTAGCTGTATTACTTCTCAACCCCATTCTTCTGCCTTCTCCCTGGGGGAGGCAATGGCCTAGTGGTATTATGGCTGGACTGTTAATCCAGAGACCCAGATAACGTTCTGGGGATCCGGGTTCGAATCCCACCATGGCAGATGGTGGAATTTGAATGCAATAAATATCTAGAATTAAGAGTCTAATGATGATCATGAATCCATTGTCGATTGTCAGAAAAACCCATCTGGTTCACTAATGCCCTTTAGGGAAGGAAACTGCCTGGTCTGGCCTACATGTGACTCCAGACCCACAGCAATGTGGTTGACTCTTAACTGCCCTCTGGGCAATTAGGGATGGGCAATAAATGCTGCCAAGCTAGCGACGCCCTCATCCCGTGAATGAATAAAGGAAAAAAAAACCTTTGATCCTCTTACCAATTAAGGAAGCATCCATCTCTGTCTTAAATACACTGAATTACTTGGCATTCATAGCCTCTTGCAGTAATAAGTTCAACAGGTTAACCACCCTCTGGCTGAAGAAATTCCTCTTCATCTCATTTCTAAAGGTTTGTCTCTTCATCCTGAGGCTGTGTCCTTGGGTCCTAGTCTCTCCTACTGGTGGAAACATCTTCTCCACGACCACTCTCTCTAGATCTCTCAGTATTCTGTAAGTTGCAGTCATAAGTCAAAACTGTGTATCATGCTCCAGGTGTTATCTCATAAAATTGCAACAAGACCGAAATATTGTTTGTATTCCAAACCCATTGAAATAAAGGTTACTTGCTGTTTACCTTCCTAATTGCTTGCTACACCTGTATTCCAACCTTCTTTATTTCACGTACAAGTACACCAAAATCTCTCTGACCATCAACATTTAAGCGATTAATGTCTTTTATAATAAATTTGGCTTTTATATTCTTATTACCAAAGTGAATAACCTCACAGTTTCCTGTATGTTGGTCTATCTGCCACTCACTTGTCCACTCACTTAATCTCCTAATGTCCTCCTCACACTCCCAGCTAGCTTTGTAATTGCAATATTCCTAGATACATAATTACTCAGTCTTTCTGTCTAAGTCATCAATATAGATTGTAAATAGTTAAGGCCTCAGCACTAATCCTTGAAGAACTCCACTAGCTACAACCTCTCAATTTGAAAATGGCTGGTTTATTCCTACTCTGCTTCCTGTCCATTAACAAATCCTACATTCATATAATCCCCAACTCCATTAGCCCTAATCTTGCTTATTAACCTTTCAGGTGAGACCATATTGAATGCCTTTTGGAAATCCTAGCATATTGCATGTACTGGTTCCGTTTTATTTATTTTACTGAATACATCCACAAGAGACTCTATTTTGCACTGATTTCCCATTTAGGAAATCATTTTGATTCTGCCTGAACATGCTCTGATTTTCTAAATGCATTGTTTCTTAGTAACAGACACAGCTTGAACTGAGAATCTCACACAATCAACACGCTATGCAAGCTGTAAAGTATAGAATGAGGAACAGCTAGAGGGGCTCCACATGATCTGACCCCCATCAGTAAGATATAGTCCCATTGTGCTCAGGAAAGGAAGTTGAACAGACCTTACATTATTCTGCATGAATATAAAGCAAGTCAATTTATCTGCAATTCTTTTGAGAGAGGGAGAATGGAATTAAGTACTATCGTAATAAAACTGGAAGAACTGTGGATGCTATAAATCAGGAACAAAACCAAAGTTGCTGGAAAAACCCAGCAGGTCTGGCAGGATCTGTGAAGGAAAAAACACAGTTAACATTTCAGATCTGGTGACCCTTCCTCAGAGGTTCTGAGGAAGGGTCACCCGACACAAAACGTTAACTCTGTTTTTTCCTTCACAGATGCTGCCAGACCTGCTGGGCTTTTCCAGCAACTTTAGTTCAGTACAATAGTACTTGTGCACAGAATGGAAACTATTTGCCACACTTCGACTTAAGTCTCTTGTAAGGTACTTTTAGCCAAAAGATTTACCTTTAGTAGCAGCATCTCTTGCAAGCAGTCACTTCCAGTCCATTGTGAGGTTGTAGCAACACCTACAGCTTCAGGACTATCAAGTACAGGCTGAGGACACATTTCTTGGTCTCTTTGGTCCCTCCTGTGGCCTCCCTGAGTGAGAATGTCAAATATTATTGAAGCTGCCCTTGAGTACAGAAGATTGAGTGGCAGTATGATCGAGTTGCTTAAAACATTACAAGAGTTCGATAGAGTAATTGCATGTAAACTATTTCCTTTGGTCAGGGAATCTAGAATAGGGGGGCATAACCTTGAAATTAGAACTAGGCCATTTAGGAGAGAAATCAGGAGACACTTCAAAAAAGTGTTAGTAGAAACCTGGAATTTTTAAAAGTTAATTTGGGGGATGTGAGCTTTGCTGATTGGGTCAGCATTTATTGCTCATCCCTAATTGGCCTTCTTGAACTGCTACAATCCAGTTGTTGTAGGCACACCCACAATGCCATTAAGGAGGGAGTTACAGGGATTTTGACCTAATGGAAACTTTTCTCCCAAATTCTGGGGCAGATGGAGCTTTCAAGACTGAGATCAAAAGCAGGATCACTTGACTCAAAACGTTAACTCTGTTTCTCTCTCCATAGATGCTGCCAAATTTGCTGAGTTTTTCCAGCAATTTCTGCTTTTGGTTCAGTAGATTCTCATTGGGTAAGTGTATCAAGTGATTTAGAAATAGGGAGGATAAATGAATTGAGGTAAAGACAGTCATGAACTGGTTGATTGACAGAGAAACTGATCAAGGAGCTAAATGGTCTGTTTATATTCCTTAATGGCGTCACATCTTGTTCAGTTTTGTGCCTATGAAGTACTGGATTGAGAACATCATATAGGACCATAATGGGAGACTTCAGAGTCAAAACCAAGATCCCATATGTGAAAACACAACTTGTCACACTACCCAATCCCTGGTTCATCTTACGAATGTCACAGCTTATGCTTAGGGAATGAAAGAAAAGAATGGATGTAGTAAGTGAATTTTGCTCAACCTTTTGTTCTTCCTTCATAGGTAATGTGGACACTGCTCAGGCCACACTGCAGCAATATCTCCAACTGGACCCCAGTTATGCTGATGGCCACCTATTCATGGCTCAGATATACCTGGCCCAATGCAATTTCAAAGAATGTTCCCATTCTTTAGAAATGGGCCTCAGCTACAATTTCCAGGTGAGAACTACATTGGTGGTCAATAACCATGTCCAACAATCTTCTGCCATAGTTAGAAAAATGGGATAAGAAAGGAACTTGTACTTTATACAGAATCAATACAACGTGGAAGAAGGCCATTCAGCCCATCAGCCCTTCAGATGAACGATGCACCTCCTGTCATTTTCCATCTTCTTCATGTACCTTCCATGTTCTTACTTTTCAGATAATAATCCCACCTCCTCAACTGAACCTGCCTCCACCGGACTGTCAGGTTGTTCATTCCAATCCAAACGACACTTCCTCAATTACTTCTTTTGCCAATTTCCTGAAATTTGTTCCCTCTTGCTCTCAATCCTTCACCAATGGGAACAGTTTCTCCTAATCCACGCCACCTTGACCCCTTACGATTTTGAATATCTTGACCAAATCTCCTCTCAACCTGCCCTCCTCCATGAGTAATAGTCCCAACTTCTTTCTACACAACTGAAGTTCCAAAGAAGAGTTATGTTGGACTGGACGCAATAACTGCTGTTTCTTTTTCCACAGATGTTGCCATCTTGCTGGGTTTCTCCAGCATTTCTTTTATTTTCAAGGTTATTTGGCTGCCACGGTGGCTCAGTGGTTAGCACTGCTGACTCATAGCACCAGGGACCTGGGTTCAATTCCCACCCTCGGGTGACTGTCAGTGTGGAGTTTGCACATTCTCCCCATGTCTGTGAGAGTTTCCTCTGGGTGCTCCGGTTTCCTCCCACAGTCCAAAGATGTGCAGGTTAGGGTGAATTGGCTATGCTAAATTGCCCTTGGTGTTCAGGGATGTGCAAGCTAGGTGGATTAGCCATGGGAAATGCAGGGTTACAGGGATAAGGTAGGGAATGGTGGGTCTGGGTGAGATACTCTTTGGCGGGTTAGTGTGGATTCAATGGGCCAACTGGCCTGCTTCCACACTGTATGGGTTCAGTAATTCTATGATTCTAAAGTTCCTCTTTTCTGGAGTAATTCTGCTACCTTCAATGACCTGTGCATGTATACACCCAAGTCCCTTTGATCCTGAATCCCCTTTGGATTAGTACCCCCTATTTAATTCAGAACCTCAGGCTAATGTTTTAGGACATGAGTTCAATTTTCACCATGTCAGATGGTTGAATTTGAATTCAATAAAAAATCTGCAATAAAAAGTTAGTGTAATGGCGACAATGTCAATTGTCCTAAAAACCCATCTGGTTTACTAATGTCTTCTAGGGAAGGAAATCTGCTGTCCTTACCCAGTCTGGGCTGCATGTGACTCCAGACTCAAAGCAACATGGCTGATTCTTACCTGCCCCCTGGGCAGCTAGGATGGGCAACAATGCTGCCCTAACCAGCAACACCCACATCCCATGAACGAATATAAAATAAATCTGGCATGTTGACTCAATATGCCTAATGCTGGTGGAGAGGGGTAAGGTGGGGAGGTGAAAATTTAGTTAGACGGTTTAGGTGGGAACACGGGGAAGTTCAAAGGCGATGGGGTTGGTGGGGAGTAGCTTAGGTTAGATGGGCTTCAGATTGGTTTCACAGGTCGGTGCAACATCGAGGGCCGAAGGACCTGTACTGCGCTGTAATGTTCTACGTTCTATGAGTGCTACCAAGAAGCAAATGGGGGGTTTTCCAAAGTTAAAAGACTCCCTGAGACTCTGTGTGAGGAGCAACCGCTATTTCCTCCCATTGCAGAGTAAATGATGTGTGAAAGTTGAAGCTGGAAATGGCTGTGACCACATCCAGACCCAGTGGAGGGTGTTAAGTGTTCCATTCTGTCAGGGAAGGAGCTTGGACGAGACAAGTTGAAATATACCGGGGGCATGCATTTAAGGTGCAAGGGGGGATGTTCAAAGGCGACATGAGGGGCACGTTTTTTACGCAGAGTGGTAGGAGTCTGGAACGCACTGCCGGGGTGGTGGTGGAGGCAGATACAATAGAGGCATTTAAGGGACTTTTAGATGAGCACATGAATAGGCAAGGAAAGGGAGCATATGGACCAAAGGCAGGCTGAAGGGATTAGTTTCATTTGGTGTCATGTCATGTAAGGGCCCATTCCTGTGCTGTACTGTTCTATGTTCAATGCTGTTCTACACGTGGCAACATAGACAGAATGATCTGTTTCTGTTCAGTAAAGTCTGTGTCATTAAATGCATTTTCCTTTCTGTGGTGGGGTCAAGGATTTTCTTCCACTTGGCCCAAGGACTTTTATTTGTATGTTTCCAGTTGAAATGCAATGTTATTCAGCCAGTGTTGAAGATGGTAGAGGTGCGAGTTGCACTTTTGCTCAATCTTGCAGGTCAGAGATCACCCTGCCTACCACGTGATCAAAGCCAGAGCCCTGAAGAAGATGGGCAAGATCACAGAAGCCATAACAACGCTGAAAATGGCAATCAGCCTGCCAGGGGTGAGGCGAAGCCCGACTAGAAAGGGGAACTGGGCACCGGCCAACATCAGCATGAGCGACCGTGCCTCTGTGTATCTGGAACTGGCAGACGCTCAGCACTTAAATGGAGAACAGGTACTGCATTCTCTACAGTGTTCAAACACAATCACAGCAGGAGCTTACATCTATATACCACATTCAGTGTAATTCAACAGTAACAGCCTGCCGCTGACAAATGACTGCAGAAGTTGGCTGGTGCGTGGATATCTTCTATTTTGTAGATGCCCAGCAGCTGTGCTTTTCATCCTGGCCTACAACAATAACTTTCATTTATGTAGCAGTTTTAATGTAGCAAAACTTTCACAAGGCACTTCGCAGGAGCGTTATCAAACTGTTTTGACACCAAGGCCAAAAGGAGATGTAAGAGGCAGGTTTAAGGAGTATCTTAAGGCAAGAAAGAGAGCTAGAGAAGGCAGGTTGACAGGGGAGAGTCAGGGAGATTCCAGAGTTTAGATCCTGGGAGTGGCACCAATGCACCAAGTTTATGTGCTCTATAATCTGTGTCATTCTGAAGTAGCTCAGTGTCTCAGCTCCAGAGCAGATCTGCAGTTGCAACCTCTATTGTTTCCAATGAAGCTTACCCTCTTCATTGGTGTCAGCATTGAGTGGACAAAAAGGATCAGGGCAAGGGGAAAATCTTGTTTCTGGAGGGCCAACAGATGACATCATTTTAAAACAAAGTCAATTTCAGCTTCCAATTGAGAGCTGTGGGGGTAGAGTCCATGTGTACATTTAAGGCTGAGATACATAGATTCTTGATCAGTAGCAAATTCAAGGGTTATGAGGAAAAGAGCTGGAAAGTGGTGTGAGAAATGTGGGATCAGCCAATATCCTATTGAATGGCAGAGTAGCCTCGAGGGGTGAAATGGCCTCCTCCCGTTCCTAATTCTTCTGGTCTTATAGTCAACAACAACTTTATAGGAGCATTTTCAGAGAAAATTTGACACACAGATTTAAAAGTTGCTTTATCCCCAGTGTAAACAATTTCTACAATTTACTTTTCTATGTGTCTCATTGGATTTATTAAAACTTGTTAGCGAATGGGACAAGGACTACATTGGAAGTTGAGGTGATTTCTTTTTAAGCTGAGCTGTATAGCAGACCAGCTATAATCTAATTGAATAGGGTCATAGGGCTGAATGGTCTATTCCTGTTCCTATGGGTGTGACCTGAATGGGAACCTGTAGGCACAATATTGCTGTTCTCATCGTTATTCACGTCAGGGATGAGAAGCACCAGCTTGGTGGTTTGTTACAAATGCAGTGCCTGTTAATTTGCACTAATTACCAGCTGAAGCTTTTCCTTTGCAGCATGAAGCTACCAAAGTGTTGCAAGATGCAATCCATGAATTTGCTGGGACACCGGAAGAAACACGAATCACCATCGCCAATGTTGATTTGGCTCTGAGCCAGGATGACGTAGAAACAGCATTCAGCATGCTCAGGAGCATTATCCCTGAGCAGCCGTATTATATTGAAGCCCAAAAGAAGTTGGCTGAGATCTACCTGCACAAGCAAAAAGACCAAAAGCTCTATATCAGATGCTACAAGTATGCAAGAGATAGCTATAGTTATGTATGATATGGGTCAGGAGGAAAAAAATGTAAATGCTAAATATATAAGATAACACAGAGACCAAAATACTAAAACTGGAGGGTTGCGTAAATGCAGGGAGCAGCCTGGTTGGATTTATGTTGTGTATGGTGACTCTACAGCACTTGCCTTTCTGTGTGTGGTACAGTAGCTGAGTAGTTAGCACTATTGCCTCATAGTGCCAGGGATCCAGGTTTGATTCCAGCCTGTGACTGTGTGGAGTTTGCACTTCCTCCCTGTGTCTATGTGGGTTTCCTCTAGGTGATCCGGTTTCCTCCCACAGTCCAAAGATGTGCAGGCTGCAGGGTTACAGGGATGGGGTGTGTCTGAGTGGGATGCCCTTTGGAGGATTGGTGTGGACTTGATGGGCTGAATGGCCTGTTTCCACAATGTAGGGATTCAACGATTTGTTTCTTCAAAAGTATCTCCTACTTGGAAGCCATCTTGATTAAAAGCTTGGCTGCCTGTCAAGCAGAGAAATCTCTAGTTTAGGGTGCAGCTGAAGGGGCAGGTTAAGTCCTTGTTTCTATGTTCGTAGGTGTAGGAAAAGGTGGGGAAATAGATTCTTCGGAAGAAGTTTGTTTTCCAGTGTAGTACGGGAGGGGCACAGTAAGGGTGGGGTCTTTGGACAGGGCCCAAATGGCAAAGAAGAAGTTAAGCTTCGCGGTGGGGTGTTATGAGATGGTGGGAGTGGATGATAATTTGAGTAACAATTCTCCTCCATTTTTAATTCATTTGATGTGAGTGTTATTGCCTGGGCCAGCATTTATCACTAGAGAAGGTGGTGAGCCGTCTTCTTGAACCATTGCAATACATGTGCTGCAGGTAGACACACAATGTTGTTTGGTCTCATGCAACTAATGGGAAGCTCCATATGTGGACATCAGATGTCTGTGCAAGGGGAAGAAAAATTAATGGGAATGTTGGTTACATCACATGAGTTAGTTCAATGTCGGGTGATGCATTTAGGTTAAAGATTGCCCCAGCCACATTCCAGAGGCTTATGTGTCAAGTCATAGCTGGAGTTCATCACTGTGTGGTATATGTAGATGACGTTGTAGTTGATAGTAACACTTGGAAAAAGCATGAAAGGTAGGTCAAAGATCTGTGTTTTAATAATTACGATTGGCTGATAAATGTAGTGATAAATTTAGCAAACGGTGAATTTTCAAAATCAAGAGTGACTTATTTGGCACATGTGATTAGAACAAGGACAAGTGGTTCCAAGGACAGTGAAAAAGAAGGCTTTAATAGAATTTCCTGTTCCTAAAACTGAACAAAAAAATTATGACATTTTTATGAAAGTGCAGATTTTACCAGAAATTTGTGCATAATTTCATTATGATAGCTATACCTTTACCAAATTTGTTAAAGACACAAGCAAAAGAGGCATGGTCAGCAGAATGCCAACCAGCCTTTGAGAATCTGAAGGTAATCTTCTTAAACAAACCATCCCTGATTTTTAGACTTTTCACAATGGCAGTTGATGCTAGTGATGTGGGGGGTAGATGCTGCCCTGTTATTGGATAATGAGTCAGGAATAGAGAATCCATTGGGATTCCTTGCTAAGAAACTAAACCAGTATCAGAAGGAGCAGTGTACCATAGAAAAAGAGACATTGGGATTGATGTTAACTCTTCAGCACTTCGAAGCCTACATGGAAACAAGGAAATGCTAATTTACACTGATCATAATTCACTAACCTTCATTGAAAAATTAAAAAATTGGAACGCGAATCATTTGGAGATGAAATCTTTCGTTGTAACCATTTAATGTAAAACTTGTTCATATTAATGGAAATGATAATATCATCATGGTTACATTATGCTGAATGCAAAATATTAGAATAGGTTAAAATTTAGGAAATTCTAAGACTGTGTAAGTTGGTATAAAGAGGGGAAGAAGAATGAATGGATGTAAGTCTTGTTTTGTTGTTGTCTTTTACATGTTTATAATGAAAGGCATTTTTGAGATTGTGTTTCATTTTCTTTGAAGACAGAGGTGTCCTCTGCTCCATGTCTTTTTATTTTATGTGTCTTTAAAATCTTTGGACCGCAAGGACAAAGAACTGATTTTAAAAAGAGGGATTTACCACAATGGCTGCACAATTTCACAGCAGAGAATTTGATACCTTTTGTGAACTCTGTTTTTGTGGCTGTGAGTTCCTGTAATGTCCAGACGATCAGGAGCTGAGGAGTAGTATACAAGTGAAGCTTATTGGTTCTCAGCTAACCGAGCAGGTTGGAACTGGAAATAAGGGCCGTTGGGCTGACGAGTTCTAGGTGGAGTTTAATTTAGCTAAATTTGAGGTGTTGCATTTTGGTAAGGCAACCAGGGCAGGATTGATACAGATAATGGTAAGGTCCTGGGGAGTGTTGTTGAACAAAGAGACCTTGGTGTGCAAGTTCATAGTTCATTGAAAGTGGATTCGCAGGTAGACAGGGTAGTGAAGAAAATGTTTGACCTTTATTAGTCAGTGCATTGAGTGCAGGAGTTGGGATGTTGTGTTGTGGCTGTACAGGACATTGGTTAGGCCACTTTTGGAATACTGTGTTCATTTCTGGTCTCCCTATTATAGGAAACGTATTGTTCAACGTGAAAGGGTTCAGAAAATAAATACAAGGACATTGCCGGGGTTGGAAGGTTTGATCCACAGGTAGAGACTGAATAGGCTGGGACTACTTTCCCTGGAGCATCGGAAGCAGCGGGTTGGTGATCTTATAGAGGTTTATAAAATCATGAGGGGCATGGATAGAGTAAATAGTCAAAGTCTTTTCCACACAGCAAGGGAGTCCAAAACTAGGGAGAAATGTTTAAGATGAGAGGGGAATGATTTAAAAGGTATCTAAGGGGCAACTTTTTCTTGCAGAGGATGGTGCATGTATGGAATGAGCTACCAGAGATGGTGGTGGAGACTGGTACCATAACAATATTTAAAAGGCATCTGGATAGGTATATGAATAGGAAGGGTTTAGAAGGATATGGGCCAAATGCTGGCAAATGGGACTAGATTAATTTAGGATATCTGGTCAGTATGGACGAGTTGGACTGAAGCGTCTGTTTCCATGCTATACATCTCTACAACTCAATGACTCTATAACTTATAGAGACACAGACAGAGACAACGAGAGATAAAGACACAAGTTGTTCTCCCCAGCTGAAGCAGCTTGTACGTTGCAGTGAAAAACTCAATATAAACTTGAAGTAAATCAGTTACCTTTGCTGCAGTAGCACTTGTGACCTGTGACTTTTGAATTGATAAATGAGAGACATGCCAATGATTTATACCTATTTATTTGTAGCTTAACTGTAATTACTTGGTCCATGCTTTCCATCAACTTTGCTCTGAAAGTCAGGCAAATCGGGGTATTTTGTGTTCCTTTAAAGACTTTAATATTTGTTATGACTCCAGGAATAGCGGGAATCGTTTTACAATGTGCTACCCCAGTGGGTCATACCAACGTGAATATTTCAGTATGATTTCTGCAGCACACTGTCATATTTTCTGTTTTACAGAGACTTGCATGAACAGTTCCCGAATCCACAGATAAGCCTTCTTCTTGGTGATGCATATATAACTATCCAGGAGGTAAGTCAGAAGAATCATAACATAGGTTTTATCCAACTCGATTGTAAACTTCCCCCCTAATTAAGTGTAATTTTATATCCTTATTTGAATCCCCAGGAATGAGAGACCTGGCATTTCAGACATTTCCTAAGGGGAGGTGGTGGGTGGTAACTGATTCAGATCAGTTGGAACCCAGTATTTGCTTCAGTGGCAAGTAATATTATATGAACATAGAACATAGAACAGTACAGCACAGTACAGGCCCTTCAGCCCACGATGTTGTGCCGACCTATTATCCTATTAAGATCAATCTACCCTGCATACCCTACATTTTACTATCCTCCATGTACCTATCCAAGAGTTGCTTAAAAGTCTCTAAAGTATCTGACTCCACTACCACTGCCGGCAGCGCATTCCACACGCCCACCACACTCTGTGTGAAGAATCTACCTCTAACACCTCTGATGGGCTTCAGATTGGTTTCACAGGTTGGCGCAACATCGAGGGCCGAAGGACCCTGTACTGCGCTGTAATGTTCTATGTTTTATGTTCTATGTTCTATCTCCCCTAAACCTTCCTCCAATAACCTTAAAATTATGCCACCTCGTAATAGTCGTTTCACCCTGGGAAAAAGTCTCTGACTATCCACTCTATCTATGTCTCTCATCATCTTGTAAACCTCTATCAAGCCACCTCTCCTCGTCCTTCGCTCCAATGAAAAAAGCCCTACCTCCCTCAACCTTTCCTCATAAGACCTGCCCTCCAGTCCAGACAGCATCCTAGTAAAGAGATAACAAGGTGTAGAGCTGGATGAACACAGCAGGCCAAGCAGCATCATAGGAGCAGGAAGGCTGATATTTCAGGCCTAGACCTTTCATCAGAAATGGGGGAGGGGAACGGGGTTCTGAAATAAATAGGGAGAGAGAGGGAGGTGGATAGAGGAGAAAATAGATGGAGAGAAAACAGACGGGTCAAAGAGGCGGGGATGGAGCCAGTAAAGGTGAGTGTAGGTGGGGAGGTAGGGAGGAGATAGGTCAGTCCAGGGAGGACGGACAGGTCAAGGGGGCGGGATGAGGTTAGTAGGTAGGAAATGGGGGTGTGGCTTGAGGTGGGAGGAGGGGATAGGTGGGAGGAAGAACAGGCTAGGGATGCGGGGACGAGCTGGACTGGTTTTGGGATGCTGTAGGGGGAGGGGAGATTTTGAAGCTTGTGAAATCCACATTGATACCATTGGGCTGCAGGGTTCCCAAGCGGAATATGAGTTGCTGTTCCTGCAACCTTCGGGTGGCATCGTTGTGGCACTGCAGGAGGCCCAGGATGGACATGTCGTCTGAGGAATGGGAGAGGGAGTTGAAATGGTTTGCGACTGGGAGGTGCAGTTGTTTATTGCGAACCGAGCGTAGGTGTTCTGCAAAGCGATCCCCCAGCCTCCGCTTGGTTTCCCCGATGTAGAGGAGACCACAACGGGTACAGCGGATGCAGTATACCACATTAGCAGATGTGGAGGTGAACATCTGCTTGATGTGGAAAGTCTTCTTGGGGCCTGGGATGGGGATGAGGGAGGAGGTGTGGGGGCAAGTGTAGCACTTCCTGCGGTTGCAGGGAAAAGTGCCGGATGTGGTGGGGCTGGAGGGGAGTGTGGAGCGGACAAGGGAGTCTCGGAGAGAGTGATCCCTCTGGAAAGCAGATAAGGGTGGGGAGGGAAAATGTCTTTGGTGGTGGGGTCAGATTGCAGATGGCGGAAGTGTCGGAGGCTGATGCGTTGGATCCGGAGGTTGGTGGGGTGGTACGTGAGAACGAGGGGGATTCTTTTTTGGTTGTTATTGCGGGGATGAGTTGCGGGAAATGTGGGAGACACGGTGGAGGGCGTTCTCGACCACTGAGGGGAGGAAGTTGCGGTCCTTGAAAAACGAGGACATCTGAGATGTACGGGAGTGGAATGCCTCATCCTGGGAGCAGATGCGGCGGAGGCGAAGGAATTGGGAATAGGGGTTGGCATTTTTGCAGGAAGGTGGGTGGGAGGAGGTGTATTTTAGGTAGCTGTGGGAGTCGGTGGGCTTGAAATGGATATCGGTTTCTAGGTGGTTGCCCGAGATGGAGACAGAGAGGTCCAGGAAGGTGAGAGAGGTGTTAGAGATGGTCCAGGTGAACATAAGGTTGGGGTGGAAGGTGTTGGTGAAGTGGATGAACTGTTCGAGCTCCTCGTGGGAGCACGAGGCGGCGCCGATACAGTCATCTCTCCTCTGCACCCTCTCTCAGGCTTCCACATCCTTCCTATAATGAGGCGACCAGAACTGAACACAATATTCCAAGTGTGGTCTAACCAGGGTGTTATAGAGCTGCAGCATAACCTCTCGGCTCTTAAACTCAATTCCCCTGCCAGTGTGAAAGTAAGTTCAGGTAGACAACTGATGAAAATTTCATGGTCACATTATTAGCTTTATATTGCAGATTTATTAACTGAATTTAAATTCCACAGTTGCCACATTGGGATTTGAACCTGAATTAGATATACGCCACTCAGGCTCTCTAGCCTTCTTCACCATCCAGTAGGATCATGGTTGATCTGATCATTCCACATTCCTATCCAACCTCTAATAACTTTGCAGCAAATAAGTGAGCATCTCTACCAATTTACTCTTAAATTTCTCTCCTCTCAGGAGTACATCACCATCTCCAATCTATCCATGTAACTGTTGTCCCTCATCCATGGATCTATTTTCATTCATCTTTTCTGCACCCTCTCTAAAGACTTCACATCATTCCTAAATTATGGCATCCAATTTTGGACACAATGCTCCATTTATGTCTAAACAAATTTGTTTTTATGTAAACGTTTATCATAATGTTCCTTCTTTGTACCCCATGCCACTGTTTATAAAGCCCAGTGTCCCGCATACATGTTTAACCACTTTCTGTCCTGACACCATCAATTTGTGCATAAAGGTACCTATACACCTGGGTCATGGTTGCTGTTAATAGATCCAAGCAGAGACCATGAAGGGGGCTGTTAGATCTGACTGTCTGACTCTTGTATCTGCACTTGGGTGTTCTTGGAGAGGGAGTACACACGATATGCTCCATCCTCCAGAGACCCAAGTAATGTTCTGGGGATCTGCGTTCAAATCCCACGACAGTGGAATTTGAATTCAATAAATATCTGGAATTAAGAGTCTAATGATGACGATGAATCCATTGCTGATTTTGGAAAAACCCATCTGGTCCATTAATGTTTTTTAGGGAAGGAAACTGCCATCCTTACCTGGTCTGGCCTACATGTGACTCCAGACTCAAGGTGATGTGGCTGACTCATAATTTCTGGGCAATTGAGGATGGGAAATAAATGCTGCCTAGCCAGCGATGCCCTCATCCCATGAATGAATAAAGGTTGAGGTAGTTCACAAGCTGATGGTTCCACAGAATCTGCAGTGCTTTATCTCTGCTCATAATGACATTTTAAGTTCTAAATTTGCTTTGGGCATTTGATTTTTGTTACAGTGCCCCTTTGAGGGATTTTCATCTTTTAGTTTAATTTAATTTGGTTACATTGGTTTAATGTTGGTTTTCAAAAGAGGCTAAGGTGGCCATTAAAAGATCCAGCCAGTGGGCAATGAATGGGTATTATGAGACCTGACCGCCTGCCTCTCTTTCATGGATTCATAGACACTGGGCTGAGGCTTTCTGTGACCACAGGGCTGGAGATCTGAAGAAATCATATTGGACTCAAATCTTTATTCCGTTTCACTCTTCACAGATCCTGCCAGGCCTGCTGAGTTTCTCCATTATTCTCTGTATTTGTTTCACCTGTTTTATTCTTTTTATTTCCCAATATCATTCTTCCATTTGAGCAGATCATTGAGAAGCCCTGTGGTCAATTTTCACATGTGGCCAACCATACGCAATTCTACCTCTCCATCAACTCTATTGCCATCTCCACTGTCAGGTTGATTACTCACTGCTCACTGACCATGTCCCTGTAATATTTTTCACTTAAATTTTGAATCTGGACATAAATTCCTACATGGCTTTTGTCCTATGTCTGCAACCTCCTCTCATTGTACAACCCAGCCTCCCCAATACTCTTGCTGTATCCTTTTCTGCACCTCCCTTTCTTTTGCCTTGCTATTACATTGGTGCCTTCAACAAATAGCTAGGATCTCGCCTTTAGGGCAGGAAATTCTCTCTCTGAGTTTATAACTGTGACCAGCCCTTCCCAAATCAACACCCGCTCAGGGGGATCAATGGGGCAACAGTAGGTGAAGCTTGTGTGCAGTAGTCACTCACTGTAGACTTCCCCATCCATTAGGTAGGTCATGGATGTTGGAAGACTGCTGTTAAGCTTTCCAGCACAGAAGCAGCAGCCGGATTTAAAAAGGGAGGGAGAGAGAAAACTGGGAATTATAGACAAGTCAGCTTGATTTCAGTAATGGGGAGAATGCTAGGGTCCATTGCAGAAGATTTACTATCAGAGCATTTGAAAAATACTGGCAGGATTAGGCAGAGTCAACATGGAAAGTAAAATCATGCTTTACAAATCTACTGGAATACTTTGAGAATGTAACTAGTAGGGAGTTAATGAGGGGGAGTCAGTGGATGATGCTTGTTTGTACTTTCAGAAGACTTTCAACCAAGTTCCACATAAGAGATTAGTTCTGAGGAAGGGTCACCGGACCCGAAACGTTAACTCTGTTTTCTCCTCCACAGATGCTGCCAGACCTGCTGAGTTTTTCCAGCAACTTTGTTTTTGTAAGAGATTAGTTCGTAGAGTTAAAGGGATTGGGGGCAGTGTATGAAATAGATAGAAAAATGGATTGGGGTTCTTTTTCAGGTTGGTGACCTGTGGCCAGTGGGATTCCACAGGGATCAGTGATGATATAGCAGCTGTTTACAACATATATTAGTGACTTGGGAGGAAGGAAGTGAATGTATTATAGCCAAATTTGCAGATCACGCAAAAATAGATGGAAAGGCAGATTGTGAGAGGGATAGAAACAGTTTACCGAGAGATATTGATAGCTTAAATAAATGGGCAAAAGTCTGTCAAATGGAACATAATGTGGGAAAATGCAAAGTTGTTCATTTTGAAAGGGAGAACAAAAAAAAACAGATTATTATTTAAATGGAGAAAAGGTGCAGAAAGCTGCTACATAAAGGGACTGGGTTGGGGGGGGGGTGCGGGGGTAACTTGTGCAGGAAACACAGAAAGCTAGTATTCAGGGGCAGCAGGTAATCAGGAAGGCTAATGGAATGATGGGCCTTACTTCAAGGGATTGGAGTAAAGAATATGGAAGTCTTACTGCAACTGTACAAGGTGCCGGTGAGGCCGCACCTGGAGTATTGTAAGCAGTTTCAGCCGCGTCATTTGAGAAGAGATATAATTTCATTGGAGGCAGTTATGGAGAAGCTTCACAAGGATGATCCCTGGTATGGAAGGATTGTCTTATGAGCAAAGGTCAAATAGATTGGGAGTCTACTCACTGGAGTTCAGAAGAATGAGAGGTGATCTCATTGAAAGGTAAAGGATTCTTAAGGGACTTGATAGATGAGTGCTGAGAGGATGCTTCCCTCAATGGAGAGTCGAAGACCAGAGGGCATAGTCGCAGAATAAAGGTATACCAATTTAATACTGAGATAAGCTGGAATTTCTTCTTTCGGAGGGTTGAGAGTTTTTGGATCTCCTTGCTTCAAGCAAGGGTCAGAGTCCTTGTGTATATGTGAGACTGAGATAGATTGATTCTTGATCAGCAAGGAAATTAAGAGTTCCGGGAAAGGGCAAGAAAGTGGCCGTGAGGATTGTTGGTTCAACCATGATCCTTTTGAATGGTGGAACAGGCTCTAGGGGCCTGTTCTTGTTTCTTATAGTTTTATGGTCTTACAATGATTTGGCAGACAGGAATCAAAGCATGGTAAAATATAAGTCATTTTCCAAATGGCAGGTAGTGACTAGCTAGGTAACACAGGGTTCAATGCTCAGAACCTAACTGTTCATAATGTGTATTAATAATTTAGATGAGGGAAATATCTCCAAATTTGCAGATGACACAAAGCTGGGTGGGAGTGTGAGCTGTGAGGAGAATGCAGAAATGTTCAGTGTGACATAGACAGGCTGAGTGAATGGGCAAATGCAGGGTAGATGCAGTATAATGTGGCTAAATGTCAGGTTATCCACTTTGATAGCAAAAACAGGAAATTGAACAATAATCTGAGTGGCTATGCATTGAGAGAGGGGAATGCACAATGAAACCTGGGTGTCCTTACCCTCCAGCCACTGAAGGTTGGTGCAGCAGGCATTGAAGAAGGCAAATGTTACGTTGACCTTCATAGTGAGGGGATTTGAGCCCAGGAGCAGGGATGTCTTGCTGCAATTACACCTGACCTTGGTGAGACCACACCTGAAATATTGTGTGCAATTTTGGTCTCCTTATCTGAGGAAGGATGGTCTGGTTATAGAGGGAGTGCTGCAAAGGTTTTCCAGACTGATTCTTGGGATTGACATATGAGGAGAGGTTGAATCAGTTAGGACTCTATTCACTAGAGTTCAGAAGTGAGGGGGCAATCTCATAGAAACCAATACAATTCTAACAGGACTAGACAGGGTAGCTGCAGGGAGGATGTTCTTGATGATGGGTGGTCACAATCTAAGGATATGAGGTAAACCATTTGGGACTGAGATGAGGAGAAATCTCTTCATCCTGGGAGTGGTAAGCCTTTGGAATTCACTACTACAGAAATCAATTGAGATCAAAACTCATCACATGAGTTCAAGAAGGATTTGGATCTAGCACTTGGGTCTAAAGGAACCAAAGGATATGAGGGGAAAGGCAGGAAAGGCTACTGAATTGGATGATCAGCCATGATCAAAATGAAAGATGGAGCAGGCTTGAAGGGCAGAATGGCCTATTCCTGCCCCTATTCTGTAAGTTGCTATGGGATGTCATTAGTAGGTGAGGGCAGGTAATGGCAGTAGTGTATGAGGGACATAGAGTGGGTGAAGAATCCTTCTGCAGGGAAGCCTGTGGGTGCTCCAGCTGCTGTTATGTCAGGGAAGGCATCTAAGCCTGTCCAGGTCTCTGACACTTATTTCTGTCACTGGGAAGGGCACCTGCAGGCTGTCCTGCTGCCACTTCTGGGAACTTGGAAAATTCTGGTCCTTCTCTGTCAGGCTTAACTGATCTTGAATTGTGATGACTGATGAGGGAAGTGAATGTATTATAGCTAAATTTGCAGATGTCACAAAAATAGGTGGGAAGGCTGGTGGTGAGGATGACACAAAGTGTCTATGGAGGGATAGAGATAGATTAAGTGAGTGGGCAAAAACATGGCAGATGGAATATAATGTGGTAAAATGTAACATTATTCACATTGGCAGAAAGAATAGAGGAGCTGACTATTATTTAAATGGAGAAAGACTGTAGAAAGCTACAGCACCAAGGGATTTGGGAGTCCTCAAGCATGAATCACAAAAGAGATAGCATCCAAGTTCAGTGGATAATAGGGAAGGCAAATGGAATGTTGGCCTTTATTTCCAAGGGAAGGATTATAAAAGTAGGGAAGGGTTGCTAAAACTATAAAAGGCACTAGTCAAACCAAAGCAGCAATACTGTGAACAGTTTCCAACCCTTATCTAAGGAAAGATATACTGGCATTGGAGACAGTCCAGAGAAGGTTCACTAGGCTGATACCAGGTATGGGGAACTGTCTTATGAGGAGAGATTGACTGGATTGAGCCTGTATTCAATGGAATTCAGAAGAATAAAGGGCAACCTTATTGAAAGATACAAGATTCTTGGGGGATTTGACAGGATAGATGCAGAAAGGTTGTTTATTATCCTTGTGGGAAAGTCTAAGGTCAGAGAGCACAACCTCAGAATAAGACTTTGCACATTTAAGACAAATGAAAAGGAATTTTTTCTGTCAGAAGGTTATGAATCTATGGAATTCTTTCCCACAGAGAGCTGTTGAGGCTGGGAGATTAAGTATATTCAAGGCTGAGTTAGTCAGATTTTTTTCATCAGCAAGGGATTCAAGGGTTATGGGGAAAAGGCAGGAAAATGGAGTTGAGGATTATCAGATCAGCCATGATCTCATTGAATTGTGGTACAGACTCAATGGTCTGAATGGCCTACATCTGCACATATGTCTTATGGTTTTATAATTGGCTACTGATTGTGCTATGGTGGACAGCTATGGTGATGGCCTCAACCCTCCTCAGGCAACATCGCACCTTCATCAGGATGGAGCAGGAGAACTGGCACAGGTTGGGGTAAACAGTAGTGTAATGATAATGTCACTGGATCGAGGTAATCCAGAGTCCCAAACAAATGATCTGGGGACCTGGGTTCGAGTCCCACCACGGCAGCTGGTGGAATTTGAATTCAGTTCATGAATCTGAAATTGAAATCTGGTTTCAGTCATGGTGACTATGACAACTATTATCGATTGTTGTAAAAACAGTTTAGACACGGAAATCAGCCATCTTTACCTGGGCTCACCTGCATGTGACTCCAAACCTGCTACAATGTGCTTGACATTATGGACTCTTCCAATGGCAGCACCAGCAGTGGTGTATCTGACAGTGCGAGGCAGCTCAATGCATCCACATTGTTCCAACATGTAATTGTATGCACTTAGTATTAGAGCCCACCACTGAATTCGGCCTGAAGCTATGGGCAGCACTGCCTGTCCTCCTTCTGTAGACCTAGCAGGGGTTTGTTGTCCATTATTATTACAAATTTACATCTGTAAACGTATTGGTGGAACGTCCTGACACCAAATATTACTGCCAAACCTTCCGTCCTTCTCTCTGGGCTTATTTATGCTCTGTATTAGCCAAAGTCCTAGATGCATAAGCTATTGGGTGTTCCTCTCCATTGGGCCACCTATGAGCTAGTACTACCCCATACTTGAGGGGAGGCACTGCATGTCAATACCAGATCTTGATTGGAATCATAGTGTGCCAACACCTTAGAGGATGATGGAATCTATAGGTGTGTGGCTGGAAAAGCACAGCAGGTCAGACAGCATCTGAGGAACAGAGGTAAGTCAATGTTTTGGACAAAGGGTTTTGGCCCGAAACATTGACTTACCTGCTCCTCAGATACTGTCTGACCCAATGTGCTTTACCAGCCTCACTCTTATAGACTCTGGCTTCCAGCATCTGCAGTCTTTATTTTCTCCTTAGAGGATGATGGATCTATGGCTTGGCTACATGACCATTTGCAAGGCCGACCCTGATTTAGGAGTTGTGCAAAGGTGCCAGGATGAAGGCCAGGTTATGTATGAATTTTCCGTAATAATTCACAAGCCCAGGGATGGACCTATGTTCCAGTGTAGATGTGGGAGTCGGGGCACCTTTGATTGCCCTCATTTTATCTTCCAATGGGTGCAACCGCTGACATCTTGTCAACTCTGTAGTCCAAGTAGGTCAGTTGGGGTGTTTGAAACACACATTTTTCCCTTTTAAGGCATATGACCACCTGGGAGAAACATCTAAGGACCATGTCCAAGTTCTCAAAGTGCTCCTTATTGGTCTTCCCTATTATTAGCACGTCATCTGTGCAAAGAACTGAAACAAGGTGGTGAATGCGGGTACAGTTACAGTATTTAAAAGACATTTGAATAAGTACACGAATAGGAAAGGTTTGGAGGGATACGGGCCAAATGCAAGCAGGTGGGACTAGTTTAGTTTGGGAGCATGGTTGGCATGGACTAGTTGGACCGAAGGGTCCGTTTCCATGCTGTATGTCTCTATGGGTCTACGACTATTAGCTGCCCTCTGAAATGGTCTAGCAAGCCACTCAGATCAAGAACAAATAAGGATGGGTTATAAATGCTGGCCTTGCCAGCAATGCCCACATCCATGAAAGAGTAAAGGCAAAAGTCAGTAATATGAAATTCCATCCTCAGACAGGGTTTGAAAGCTAAGCCCTGGAACTTACTCCATAAATTCATCAGTTTCATTCAAGCCTTTGGTTCCCTTCCCAAAGCTTTTAATTTTTGGGGGGAAATAAGGCCTCTTTACTCCTCTGTGAAGCTATTGGAGTGCTTTTCTGTGTTTAATGTGTTATATCTGTGCGTCCTATTACTCTTGTTCCTGTTTTGATCAGACTAAATGTTTATGATTTATCTTAGCCAGAGAAAGCAATAGAGGTATATGAACAGGTCTTGAAGAAAAACCCTCATGACGGATATTTAGTGAGAAAGATCGGACAAGCATTAATTAAAACTCACCACTACACCAAGGTATGGGGAACCCACATTTTTTTCAGTGTAATTGGGTTTATGTTCTTCAGCATTGCTTAATATTATTCATGTTCATTGTGAAGACTTTGCAGTACTTTTAAATAAATTAATGTGAACTTGGGTCCTTGTTGCATTGCTTGTGATTATTGAGTATATCTTTTAGCTCCCTTGCAAGACTAAGACCTTTACTTTCAAAGCCAAAAGAAACCTGAAGACATTATATTTTGCCAAGCTATCAGACAAGAAGCTCATTAAGTGCAAGGAACACTAATTCTTAACTCTTCGAGTCATTGGGTCACAGAGATGTGCAGCATGGAAACAGACCCTTCGCTCCAACTCATCCATGCCGACCAGATATCCTAAATTAATCTAGTCTCATTTGCCAGCATTTGACCCATATCCCTCTAAACCCTTCCTGTTCATGTATTCCTTCAGATGCCTTTTAAATGTTGTAATTTTACCACCCTCCACCACCATCTCTGGCAGCTCATTTCATAAACGCACCACCCTCTGCATCAAAAGGTTGTCCCTTAGGTCCCTTTTAAATCTTTCCACTCTCACCTTAAACCTATGCCCTCTAGTTTTGGACTTCTCTACCCTGGGGAAAAGACCTTGGCTATTCACCCTATCCATAAACTTCATGGTTTTATAAAATTCTATAAGGTCACCCCTCAGCCTCCAACGCTCCAGGGAAAATAGCCCCAGTCTATTCAGCCTATCCTATAACTCAAGCCCTCCAAGCCTGGCAACATCCTTGTAAATCTTTTCTGAACCCTTTCAAGTTCAACAACATCTTTCCTATAGAAGGGAGAACAGAATTGAACACAGTATTCCAAAAGTGGCCTAACCAATGTCCTTTCTCAGCCACAACATGACCCTGAACTCCCATACTCAATGCACTGACCAATAAAGGCAAGCATACCAAATGCTTTCTTCATTACCCTTTGTATTTGCAACTCTACTTTCCAGGAACTATGAACCTGCACTCTAAGGTCTCTTAGTTTGGCAACACTCCCCACGTCCTTACAATTAAGTGTATGTTCTTTCTGGATTTGCCCTACCAAAATGCAGCACCTCACATTTATCTAAATTAAACTCAATCTGCCAATCCTTGGCCTGTCAGCTCATCTGATCAAGGTCCAGTTGTACGCTGAGGTAACCTTTTTAACTACTACACCACCAATTTTGATGTCATCTGCAAACTTACTAACCATACTTCCTATGTTCACATCCAAATCATTTTGCACATGAACCTAGAAAGTTCAAGGCTCCTTGAGTCCTTTTCCTCTAGTTTACCACTGTTCTGCTGACACTTTTATTCAATCACTGAGTGTGTGCAAGGGAGCTTCACAGCCCAGGTTGTCCCTATTCTCAACTGTCTTCCATCACGTGCATGCATATTCAAAGTTGATTGTGTATCATCTAGAGATTTAATTAAAGGTGAATAGTGTTGATCTGGATATCCTTAAAGGAAGTTATCTCTACACATAGGAAAGTGTAAGACTTACTATCTTTTATAAAACACTCATTCGACTTGGAGTTAGTTTTGACTCACAAACTACAAGGGAACAGATTGATGGTTCCCTCAAAAGGTTGTATTTATTTGTGTCTGTGCTTACAGATATAAAACGTGTATAGATTTGAAAAGATTACGGGAAAATTACCCACTTTAAGGATTAAAGAAGGGAAAAGAAATTTAACAATAAAATTAGCAGCAAGTTTTTGTTATTTTACAAGGCAGCAAACTAATGCTTCAGCAGTGTAATTATATTCCTAGTAAATAAATGCTTCAACATCCAACATTATAATGCTCAAACATGTTGCCATTGTGGTATAAAGTGTGTAACATATGTATACTTCAGTATAATTTCTTTTTGAGTTTGGATTTTTGAATTTGAACTTTTTTTGCATGCCTGAGGGTGTTTAATGATTAACTTTCAAGTATTTCTGTAGCCATGGTGATTTCATTAAAAATGTGACAGCAAGTCTTACTGGAGAGTTATGGGGTTTTGTTTACATTGGGAGATTTCTATGAATGAATAACATAAACAATTATGCATTGGGCTCTAGTTTGGAAGCGCAGGGATTATGATTTTTTTTAATTAGGGAAGAATTCATATCTTAGCAAAATGGTTTTACTCTAGTTTCAATTTGGGCAGTTCTGCACATCAGCTGAAGTTAGGTGTGCAAAGCAGCTGTTCTTGAGAAAGGGAGAAGATAGTTTAGAATTGTTGAAAATAGGTTACCTTAGTGTAAGGAGTGTAGTCAAGGTTCCAGGCCAGAAGTGTTTAGTTAAAACACTGCAGGGCTTATTTGAAAGCTGAAAAAGTTTAAGCTCAGTTATATGATGAATCAAGGAAGAGATTCCCATGACTCGGAATTATAGCCACAGGGAAGTCAAACCCTCTGTAAGATAGAGAAGGGTGTTCTATCTGATATTTGAGTACTATAATGGAATGCTTTTGGGATTAATGGGACTATATATTTATTGTCTGTTTTGAAACTTTCAAGTATGTGCTTTATGCAAATATTTTGTCTTGTTCTATTCTATCTTCATTCCTTTTTGCATAATAAACTTTTGGTTCATTGTTAAAACCAAATCTGCAGCAATGTGTGCTTATGTTACAGCAGTCCATGTCCAAATGCACCAAGACCTTGACAATATCCAGGCTTGGGATAAAAAGTGGCAAGTAACATTCATACCACACAAATGCGAGGCAATGACCATTTCCAATAAGAGACAACCTAAAAATCACCCCATGACATTCAAATGCATTACAATCTCTAAATCATCAATTATCAATGTGATACCATTGATCAGAAATTGAACGGGACAAGTCACATAATTGCAATGGCTACGAATGCACTTCAGAGGCTAAGAATATGCAGCAAGTAACTTGCCTTCTGACTCCCTAAAACCTTCCCACCATCTACAAGGTACAAGTCAGGAATGTGATGGAATACTCACCACATGCCTGGATGGGTACAGCTCCAACAACACTCAAGAAGCAGACACCATCCAGCCACTTCATTGACATTACATATACAAACCTCTACTCTCAATACCACCAAGGCAGCAGCAGTGTTTACCAGGATAGGTATAAGATGCACTGCAGAAATTCACCAAGGTTACTTGGATAGCACCTTCCAAATCCATAACACCCATCTAAAAGGGCAGTGCAACAGATACATGGGAACACCACCACCTGCAAATTCCAAGCCACGCTGCATCCTGACATGAACCTATGTTGCTGTTCCTTCCCTGTTGTTGGGTTGAAATCCTGGAATTCCCTCCCTAATGGCATTGTGGGTCTAATTACAGCACATGGACTGCAATGGTTCAAGAAGGCCTTGTTCACCTCCACCTTCTTAAGGGCAACTAGGGCAATAACTGCTAGTCAGTCAGTGACATCCACATCCCATGAGTAGACTTTTTTAAAAAATGGTGAGAGCTCACCCCAATAAAACCAAACAAAACATAATCTAACATGCCAGATTTTAGTCTGGGATTTTACTTGTCCAGTAACAACACCAGCTGGGATCATAGAATCCCTACAGTGTGGAAGCAGGCCATTCAAGTCCATGCTGACCCTTCAAAGACCCATCCTACACAGGCCCACCCCATCTCTGTAACCCTGCATTCCCCATGGCTAATCCACCTAACCTGCATACCTTTGGACTGTGGGACGAAACCCACACAGACACAGGGAGAATATGCAAAGACAGACAGTTGCCCAAGAATGGATTCAATGTGACGCAGCAGTGCTAACTACTGAGCCACCATGCCACCCATAACACCATAATATAACACCATCTAGTCATAAAACCACCTGAGCTGACCCTTCCATTGATTGCATACTCGGGTAGGTTTCTGTGACTCAATTGGATTCTTCCTACCCACACTTGATGCAGTTTACTCCTACACTCAGCTAGTAAAGACCTCTGATTTGTCAAGTTTTTAGATAGTGTCTCATTGGATAATATTAATAATAACTATTAATCGCTACAGAAATACTTGGAAGTTAATCATTAAAACCCCTCAGGCACACAGAAAAAGTTCAAATTCAAAAATCCAAACTCAAAGCGATACTATAATGACAGGCCACATTGTCCATTTCTTTTAAAAGGAAATGGTCGGTTACATATTTTTTTAAACCATTATATGTATTATTGTCAACAAGGTGCAGAGCTGGATGAACACAGCAGGCCAAGCAGCATCATAGGAGCAGAAAGGCTGACGTTTCGGGCCTAGACCCTTCATCAGAAAATGAATCCCTCCTCTGATACTGAGATCTCAGGTTCAAGTCCCTGCTCCAGGGTTTGAGCACATTACAACCCAATGTTGACCCTTCACTACTAAGGAAGCACTGCATTGTCAGAGGTGCTATCTCTTGGGTAACCAGCTAAACTGAGACCTCACCAGTTTGTTGGGGAATGTCAGGATCCCTTGACACTATTTCAAAGAAAAACAGTGGAGGTATTCATTGCATTTTGGTCTGTGTATCCTTCAAAGTCAGAAGTCACACAACAACAGTATCTGATGAAGTGTCTAGGCCCGAAACGTCAGCCTTTCTGCTCCTATGATGCTGTTTGGCCTGTTGTGTTCATCCAGCTCTGCACCTTGTTGTCTCGGATTCTCCAGCATCTGCAGTTCCTACTATCTCTGATTCAATTTTAACCCCACTGCGAAGCCTCTTCTAAGGATGCCTAGACTGAAGAAGTTACCCTCCTCCCTCCGGACAAACCTCAGGGGATCTCTCTCCCACTGCAACTCTCTCGTAATCTCTTCGGCCTTGAAACTGCTCGACCACGTCCTGAAGCAAACCAGGTACTACAGCCACATCACCTTTCTTAGTACCTGCCTACGGAACCAGATCATCCATTTTCTGATGAAGGGTCTAGGCCCAAAATGTCAGCCTTTCTGCTCCTATGATGCTGCTTGGCCTGTTGTGTTCATCCAGCTCTGCATCTTGTTGTCTGGGATTCTCCAGCATATGCAGTTCCTACCATCTCTGATTTGTATTATTGTATTTCTTTTGCTTTCTCTGGTGATTTTTCATGATGTAAAACCCCTTATAGGCAATTATCTATTTTAATGACATTGGAACATTGTGCTGCATTGTATTCAGATCCAAGTTCTAATCTTCATAAATGAACTCCTCTTTCTCACTGCCCTGAATTATCTCTGTTATTCCTTTCGAGAGCATTTGCTTTCATCTCTCAGCGTGACAAGTTCAGCAAGTTTAGTTTTAACACATGGACAATGAGCATTCCTCCCATCATTATTATTTCACAAGGCAAGCTGATTGAATGCCATGCCATGCCAAGACATGTTTTTATTTGACCTGCAGAAGTATGGAACAAACAAGCTCGTATTGGCCACCAAGTCCCATCTTTCCTTGCACCGTGTTCAATCTGCTGTGATAAGATCATTCAATAGAGAACAGCGATCAACTTTGGCGAGTTACTACGTGACGCCTGGGTCAAGTTGTGCAATCTATATTCCCTGCTGTGCTGATTATATTTCTTATTGCATATTAAAATCTCGCTTGTTTTTATATGCCAGTTTCATAAGAATGAAGCTAAATCAGAGTGATTTGTATACTTTCTTCTCATCTTCAGGCCATTCATTATTTTGAAACTGCACTAAAAATAGGTGGACAGGACTTCTTGTGCCATGACCTGGCGGAACTCCTTCTGAAACTGAGACTATTCGAAAAGGCAAAGAAAGTGCTGAGAAAGGCCCTTGAACATGATTTCAGTAAGTTGATTTACGTTACACTTTCCTGCAGAGAAACTGATGTTTACTGTAGTTGATGGAACTTGTGCAGATCTGTATAGAATTTACACCACAGACATAGACTGCTTGGTCCAACTGGATCCTTGTTGGTGTTTATAGTTGTCATGAATATCCTCCAAACTTAACTATTCCTGCATTTTTAAATTCATTTATTCATATTTATTGCCCTTCTCTAATTGTCCTGGAGATGGTGGTGGTGAGCTGCCTTCTTGAACTGCAGCAGTCCTTGGGGTGTAGATAATCTCACAGTACTGTTAGGAAGAAAAATTTTGATACAGAACATTTCAGGTGCCTAGACTTCATTCCTTCTTTGTCTTGGCAGATTTCCCTTCCAAAAGGCCATTAAGAGATGGCGTTTTCCGACAATCATTGACAGTTTCTCGGTCATTATCACTGGAGACTAGATTTTAATTTAAGCTGCTACTCAGAGTATTAGCTGGCATTTAATTAGTAGTTTAGAGACATTATCATTACACCATCGTCACCTTAAGTACTTAATCTAGCTTCCCCACAAAGGCTTCAATGCTGGTCAACTCAAGTACTCCTTCTGATAGCGAGTTCTGTATTCTAAACTCCTGCTTCTACTTTGGTGGTTTCGGTGTCACAGACTTGCATCTGTATTGTGTCAACATTTTTTGAGATGTTGATTGAAAGATATATGTGATGTAGAGGTGCCGGTGTTGGACTGGGGTGGACAAAGTCAGAAGTCACACAACACCAGGTTATAGTCCAACAGGTTTATTTCAAATCACAGGCTTTCGGAGCGCAGCCCCTTCGTCAGGTAAAGTGTTACACCTGATGAAGGAGCAGTGCTTCGAAAGCTTGTGATTTCAAATAAACCTGTCGGACTATAACCTGGTGTTGTGTGACTTCTGAGTTTGAAGGATACATAGGCCAAAATGCAATGAATAACTCCACTGTTTTTCTTTAAAATAGTGTCAAGGGATCTTGACATCCCCCAACAAACTGGTGAGGTCTCAGTTTAGCTGGTTACCCAAGAGGTAGCACTTCTGACAATGCAGTGCTCCCTTAGTAGTGAAGGGTCAACGTTGGGTTGTAATGTGCTCAAACCCTGGAGCAGGGTCTTGAACCTGAGATCTAAGTATCAGAGGAGGGATTCTACTGATTAAGCCACAGCAAACACCATGTTTCTCTTGAATTCCCTGTTGACAACTCATTGACAGATGTACGGCAGCACATAGAGGAATGTACATCAAGTACAGTTACATTTTCTTTTTCACTTCTTGAGGCTAATGTCCTGGATCCAAACATGCACAATGACAAACGTTACAAGTCCAAGATAATGTGTGGAAAAAGCTTCTGATGATAATTCCAAGGCTCTGTAGTAATTATAGCAAGGAAGAGCTATAAACAAAATCTGTACTGTTGTGGTATCAGTGATTTAGTTTGAAACCAAAGCCAGGAAATCATCGTAAGCGGTTTTAGCAGAGCAGCATTCTTGTGGTTGCATGACATTCCTCTGCCTATTATTTTAAAAAGGGGGTTATCTATTAAAATAAGAACTTTTAAAGCAGGTGTGATAAAATGTGTGTTAAAATAGCACATCCGAAGACAATTGCACTTTCATCACAAAGTGTAATTTCAAGGCTTAGAAAGTATGGCTAAAGACTGGTGGGTGAGAAACAAAGAATTATTTTGTTATGGGGTTACCATGGCGAAAATAACTCACTGTTAAAGTTTTCAGAGAGCACTTTGGAGCGTATTCTGTCATGTGAAGTAATTTGCAGACAATAGGAACAAGAAGCCATTTAACTCTTGAGCCTGTTAAATGAGATCATGATTAAACTGTGATTGACTGCCTTTGCTCCATATCTCTTAGCACCTTTGTTTAGTAATAAAATCTATCATCTTCATATTTAAAATTAACAAGTGGCCACATTTGATTCAAAAGGATAGTTCTAAATATCTAGTATCCATGTCTTTATGTTAATATATTCTTCCTAAAGCTTGCTCCAGAAGAAACAATTTATGTTCATACAATTTCAAAGCACTTAACAGCTAATGGAATGTTTTTGAGGTGTGATTCCCGAAACGGTGTGACCAATTTGGGCACAACAAGATCCAACAAATAGGTCTGTGAGGTTGTTCGAGGGATAAACGTTAATCAGGAACACCAGATTAACCCTGCTGTTCTTCCAAGAATGTTGTAATGATTTATTTTATATTTGGAAAAGCTGAAAGGACTCAGTTTAACATCTCACCTGAAAGACAGAACTTGCAACAGTGTAGCATTCCCTCAGTATAGCATTGGAGTGTCTGGTCAGTTTATATGCTGAAGTGTCTGGACATTCTGGAGCCTATAACCTCTATGTCAGAGGCAACAGTCCTACTGTTCAGGCAAGGAAGACGAGAACCTATAAAACCCCATTTCTTTAGTGGGTATGGAAATCATACTCAAAAGTGCCACGTAGACTATACTTATATCTGACATCGCCTCCGTTTCACTGAATGTTTAGTTATTTTCCTCAGCTTTAGAATGCACTTGAAAACTGCAGATGACTCTGAAATGGGTTAAAGAAGACTGTAAAAATTTATGAATCAGGTGGTCTTTAATTAACTATACTCCTCAGGATTATCAGCCTCGTTGTCATGTATGATGTAATTACTTCCTTCACATGAACATTGAATTAAAAAAGACATTTAATCCTTTAAATCCATCTTTTCCAATTCCCCACTGAGAGGTCTCTCAAATTTGTTAAATCTCTTAAAGGATGTCATCGAATGTGGTTAAAAATGCCAAGAAAATGAAGGGGTGAAGCTTTTCCTGCTCCTTATAGGAAATCTGAGAGATTTTTCCAACTACCTCACTACTATAATCAGCGCATTTCTGAATTTCTATCTCTTAGAGTCATACAGTCATAGAGATGTACAGCATGGAAACAGACCCTTCAGCCTAACTGACCAGATATCCTAAATTAACCTAATCTCATTTGTCAGCATTTGGTTGATATCTGTCTAAACTCTTCCTACTCATATATCCATCAGAAACCTTTCAAATGTTGTAATTATATCTTGTTCGTCTTGAACTGCATATAGCCTGGGATACATACTCTTCAAGCTCTCTTTCTGTAAATTATATAAATGACTTGGCTATCCCTCAGAATCATCTCCAATAATTTCCCAGTCCTGACGAAGGGTTTCACCCCAAAACATTGACTTCCCTGCTTCTTGGATGCTGTCTGACCTGCTATGCTTTTCCAGCTCCACATTTATTGACTGGTCACCCAAGAGATAGCATCTCTGACAATGCAGTGCTCCCTTTGTAGTGAAGGGGCAACCTTGGAACCGGGACTTGAACCTGAGACCTCAGTATCAGAGGAAGGATACTACTGATTAATCCACAGCAAACACAATGTTTCTCTTGAATTCCCTGTTGACAACGCATTGACAGCGGTATGGCAGCATGTAGAGGAATGTGCAGCAAGTACAGTCACAATTTCTTTTTCACTTCCATGTCCTTTTCCTTTGTGAATACCGATGCAAATGCAGAACAGTTAGAAATGTATAATATGATTAAGCAGAGACAGCATGGCTTCATGAAGGGGGAAATCATGCCTGCCAAGTTTACTAGAATTCTTTGAGGAGATAACAAGCAGGACAAATAAAGGGTAAGCAGTGGATGCAATATATTTAGATTCTCAGAAGGCAATACAACATTAGGCTACTTAATAATGGATAGCAGTTTGGCTGACTAATAGAAGACAGAGAATTGGGATAAGGGGAACATTTTTGGAATGGCAACTTGTAAATGGTGGGATGCTACAGAGATCACTGCTGGGACCACAATTATTTACAATATATATCAATGACCTTGGTTAGGCCACTTTTGGAATACTGTATTCAATTTTGGTCTCTCGGCTGTAGGAACGAAGTTGTCAAACTTGAAAGGGTTCCAAAAATATTTACAAGGATGTTACCAGGCTTGGAGGGCTTGAGTTATAGGGAGATGCTGGACAGGCTGGGGCTATTTTCCCTGGATGTCAGAGGCTGAGGAGTGATCTTATAGAGGTTTATAAAATCATGAGGGGCGTGGATAAGGTGAATAGCCAAGGACTGTTTTCTAGGGTAGGGGAGTCCAAAACTAGAGAGTGGAAAGACTTAAAAGGGTCCTAAGGGGCAACTTTTTCATGCAGAGGGTGGTATGTGTATGGAATGAGTTGCCAGAGGAAGTGGTGGAGGTTCATACAATGACAACATTTAAAAGGCATCTGGATGGATATATGAATAGGAAGAATTTAGAGGGATATGAACCAAATGCTGGCAAATGCAACTAGATTAATTTAGGATATCGGGACAGCATGGTCAAGTTGGACCGAAGATCTGTTTCCATGCTATACATCTCTATGACCTGGAAGAGGGAAGTGAATTTACTATAGCTAAGTTTGCGGGTTACACAAAAATAGGTGGAAAGGCCAGCGGTGAGGCTGACAGAATTTGCAAAGGAATATAAACAGGTTACGTGAATGGGCAAAAACTTGGCAGATGGAATATAATGCAAGAAAATGTGAAGTTATGCACATTTGCAGAAAGAATAGAGGAGCTGAATATTATTTAAATGGAGAAATTATGGAAGCCAAATGGAATGTAGGTCCTTATTTCAAGGGGAATGCAGTGCAAAAGTAGGAGTGCTTTGCTAAAAATATATAAAGCACTCATCAGACTACAGCTCAAATGCCATGGTTTGTTTCGGGTCCTTTATCTATGGCAAGATATTCTGGCATTTGATCCAGTCCAGAGAGGATTCACTGGGCTGATACCAGGTAGGGAGAGACTTTCAAATAAGGAGTGAATGAGTAGATTGGGCCTGTATGCATTGGAAATATAAAAGAATTAGACAATCTATTTAAAAGGTACAACATTCTTAGGGAACTTGACAAGATAGATGCGGAAAGATTATCTCCCTTGGGAGGAGAGTCTAGGACCAGAGGGAATAATCTCAGAATAAAGATTAGTACATTTAAGACAGAAATGAGGAAGAATTTCTTTTCCTCGAGGGTATTGAATCAGTGGAATTCTTTACCACAGAGGGCTGCTGAGATGATGTCCTTATATTCTAGGCTGAGATAGATATATTTTTAGTCAGGAAGGGAATCAAGGGTAATGGGAAAAAGACAGGAAGGTGGACTTGATGAATATCATATCATCCATGATCTCACTGAATGGTGGAGCAGACCTATGGTTTTATGGTCATGGTTTATTAAATTAAAAACCAGTCACTGAATTTAACCATTACAGTATACTATGGGAAGAACCAGATAAGACAGAAATTATCAGTTAGGTAACTTATAGCAGAGATTTTAAGAGCTCGTAGATAATAAGAACAAGAAACAAGGAGATAAGGGAATTGAGAAATTCTAAAATCCTGGTTGAAAATGAGAAATAATTGTGAATCCAACATAATAGTATTGCAGAGTGGCAAAATAATTTGCAGGACTCTTATGTGGATTTAGAAGGAAGATGACAAAATAGATGAACAAACACAGCTATATTTTTTATTGATAAGGCAAACAGGATATCAGTCACCTCTTCTCTAGCAAGTACCATTGTTAGACATTACTCTATTTCAGAAAACGATTTAGCCACCATGATGAATGATGTCAAATACCTGATGCTTTTGGCCAGGATCTGCAAGAAGACTAATGAAGTTGAGGAAGCACTGACTGCTTTAACCAAGGTGAGTGGGCCTGAATACTCAATGAAATGCATACATCATTCCTGCTGTGTCATATACTTTCAGGAGAGACCTGTTATTGACGCAGAAAGTGCTGGAAAAAAGCAGCAGGTCTGGCAGCATGCAATGAGAAACAGTCCAATATGACTTACTCTTCTTCAGAAATGTAGTTAACTCTTGCTTTCCTGGAAATTATTATAGACCAGATCAAACCCTCTCAAACTATTGTAAGAAGATGGCCTAGGCCTCAACTTTTTCTTATTTTTAAAGGCAAATGTAAGGTGTTGTGTTCCAGATGCAATTCAATTCGTCAGACTACCAGATTTGAAGCAAAACACACTTTATTCTTACACTATAGTTAAAATACAAACAAAAGAAAAAGGAATTGCAATAACTTAAATCTATGGGAAAACTTAACAGAATAATAGATTACTTAATGACTAAATTGCAACTGTTGCAATATAATAACATTCCATAAACATACCCTTAGCAAAGGCAAATTCAATAAAATTGATTGTCTCACATGTAATTCTCCAGTCCATGAGGAAAGAATATCAAGAGAAAACTCTGAGAGAGAGAGAGAACTGAAGTGTTTTGTTGAAGCAGGGAGTAATGTATAGCAGCTTCCAAACCCCAACAGCTACTGAAAGTTAAATTAAAATCCTGATTCTGTGGGAGGTTGACCCCACCCATTCAGGCTGTTTCTATTGTTCCAGCTTTAAAAATAACCCCAAAGCCTCAGCAGCTGTTTATTTATTGACTTGGAACAGACCGCTCTGTACCTCTGTTTCAACCTCACTTCACAAAAAAAAAACCAGGACAAAATACATCTCTTAAAGCTATATTATCATCACAATGAATTTGATTAGTAGTAGCAGTACTATCTACAAGATGCACTGCAGAAATTCACCAAAGTTCCTCAGACAGCATCTTCCAAACCCACAACCACTTCCATCTGGAAGGACAAGGGCAGCAGACACATGGGAACACCAGCACCTCTAAGGCAGTCACCATCCCAACTTAGAAATATATCACCATTCCTTCACTGTTGCTGGGTCAAACTCCTGGAATTCCCTCCCTAAGGGCATTGTGGGTCAATCTACAGCAGGTGGACCGCAGCAGTTCAAGAAGGCAGCTCACCACCACCTTCTCAGAGGCAACTAGGAGTGGGCAATAAATGCTGGCCCAGCCAGCAACATCCACATCCCACAAATGAATTTAAAAAATACATCCTCTTTTTACTTGTAAATCCTTACTTCATCAGGAAGAGGGAGAATTTCATCGTGTCACTATAGACTAGACTCAACCTCAAATCCCAAATGCAAAAGTCCAGTGTGCTAACAAAAGCAATAGTTACTTTATTGTTTTTGTCTTTAATGGGAGAATTGCTAATTAAAATTCTTGCGACCATTGTGAAAAGACACCATGAAAGATGTAAATTTTTCAAAATCAATTCTAAAGTGTTTACAAATCGTTTATTTGAAAATGTGTTAAGTTTACATTTTTCACAGATTTTAAAGAAAGGGACTAATAGAAACGTAGGATGGCTACCGCACAGAGCTCATCACGTCCATGCCAGACCCTCACAGTTGTATTTCAGCTAGACCCACTCCCTGGTCCTATCTAACTTTCACTGTTTATCTGGTTTCCTAATGAAACATCTGATTGTAGCCTCCACTACTCTCTCTGGTCATCTATTCCAGCTGCGTTAAAAAAGTCCTTTCTCATGTCCCTGTTCTTTCTTTTGCAAATCTCCTTAAATCAGTATCTTCTGAATTTTATCCCTTCTGCCAGTGGGAACAATTCCTCACAATGTGAATATAAGAGAAATGGTTAGTAGGTTTGCTGACAACACCAAAGTTGGTGGTCTAGTGAACAGTAAAGAAGGTTATCTCAGGGTACAATGGGACTTTGATCAGATTGGCTGATAGGCCGAGAAGTGGCAGATGGAGTTTAACTTAGATAAATGTGAGGTGCTGCATTTTTGGAAAGGCAAATCAGGGCAGGACTTATACACTTAATGGTAGGGTCCTGGGAAGTGTTATGAATAAAGAGATCTTGGGATGCAGGTTCATAGTTCCTTGATGATGTACTCACAGGTAGATAGGATAATGAAGCAGGTATTTGGTATATTGGACTTTGTTGGCCAGTGCATTGAATGTAGGAGTTGAGAGGTCATGTTGTGGCTGTACAGGTCATTGGTTAGGCCATTTTTGGAATACTGCATTCAATTCTGGCCTCCCTGCTATAGGAAAGTTATTATTAAATTTGAAAGGGTGCAGAAAAGATTTACAAGGACATTGGCAGGGTTGGAGGGTTTGAGCTACAGGGAGAGGCTGAATAGACTGGGGCTATTTTCCCTGAAGAGTTGGAGGTTGAGGGGTGACGTTATAGAAGATTATAAAATCATGAGGGGTCATGGATAGGGTGAATAGATAAAGTCTTTTCCTGGGGAAGAGGAAAAAAAAACTAGAGGACATAAGTTTAAGGAGAGAGTGGAAAGATTTAAAAGGGACCTAAGGGGCAACTTTTTCACACAGAGGGTGGTATATGTATGGAATAAGCTTCCAGAGGAGGTGGTGGAGGCTGGTACAATTACAACATTTAAAAGGCATCTAGATGGATACATGAATAGGAAGGGTTTAGAGGGATATAGGCCAAAAGCTACCAAATGGGACTAGATTTATTTAGGATATCTGGTCGGCATGGACAGTTGGACGGAAGGGTCTGTTTCCATGCTGTACATTTCTATGACTCTATAGCTCTATGTGTTTTGCCGAGACCCATCTTTTCAGGTGTACCAGCATTTTGTGCATCCCTAGAGGTAGTTTATGTTTAGCTACTCCTCTAATAGCTACACATTTTATAAATCTTGATGATTACACATTATAGAAAAATATATTTACATAATCATAAGTTTCTACCTCTCACTAATTGAAATTGGGAGGATATATCTATTATATCCCTCATCTCTAAAGAATCATTTACTTAGCAGCCCATCTTCCCAAACCCCCTTCCTCATTCAATCACTGTCTCACTAAAACAGCATTCCCTTGATCTAAACCCCTTCCTGCACCTATTCTTTTGCACCTTTGAGAGATAGTCCCACCAAGGTGATTGCTGTATCTGTTCAGTGGTCTGCTGATAGCAGTGTGGAGCTGGAGGATCACAGCAAGCCAGGCAGCATCAGAGGAGCAGGAAAGTTGACGTTTTGGGTCAGGACCCTTCATCAGAAATAGGGAGGGGGAATGGAGCTCAGAAATAAATAGAGAGAGCAGGGCTGGGGCTGGGGAAGGTAGGTGGGATGGTGGTAGATGAGTGCAGGTAGGCAGTGGTGGGGTTTGATCAGTGAAGTGGGGGGGTGGATAGGTGGGAGAGAAGATGGACAGATTGTGTCAAGTCAAGGAGGTGGGGATGAGAGGGATGGGATGGGTTGGTCATGGGATGAGGCCTGCTCCTCTAGTTTGCGGGTGGTGTCATTGTGACACTGGCGGAGGCCCAAGATGGACATGTCGTCCAGGGAGTGGGAGGGGGAGTTAAAGTGGTTCGCGACCAGAAGGTGTTGCCATTTGTCATGAACTGAACGCAGATGCTCTACAAAGTGGCCTCTGAATCTCCATGTTGTGTCACCGATGTAGAGGAGGCCACAGCAGATACAGTAGATCAAATTGACGGATGTGAAGGTGAACCCCTGTCTAATGTGTAAGGTTCGGGAGCCTATAGCCCAATGGCCTAAACATGGATTTCATCAGTATTAAAATCTGCCCCCCCCAGCCTCATCCCATGACCAACCCTCCCCCTCATCCTCGCCTCCTTGACCTGACACAACCTGTCCATCATCTCTCCCATCTATCCGTCCCTCCCACCTCACTGACCAATCCCCACTACTGCCTACCTGCATTCTCTATCACCATCCCGCCTACCTGCATTCTCTATCACCATCCCACCTACCTTCCCCAGCCATACCCCTCCTCTATTTATTTCAGAGCTCCCTTCCCCCTCCCCATTTCTGAAGAAGGGTCCCAACTCGAAACGTCAGCTTTCCTGCTCCTCTGATGCTGCCTGGCCTGCTGTGTTCCTCCAGCTCCACACTGTGTTATCTCTGACTCCAGCATTTGCAGTAGTGGTCTGCTGATCTTTTTTAAAAAAAACATTCATAGAATGTGCACATTGCTTGCTGGGCCAGTATTTATTGCTCATCCCTAGTTGCTCTTGAGAAGTGGTGGTGACCTGCTTCAGTACGTTTCATCTAGGTATTCCCCCACAATGCAGTTAGGAAGGGATGGAGTTCCAGGACTTTGGTGGAAGTGGTTGTTGGTTTGGAAGGTGCTGCCTAAGGATCCATTGTCAAGCCCCTGTCATTCTGGCAATGTTTCTAGCTTCTGATGTTGTGCAACCTGGCAAGCTGGTGCTCAGGTTCATGCACTGTACTCACCTTCTATAGAATCCCTACAGTGTGGAAGCTGGACATTTGGCCCATCAAATCCACACCAACCCTCTGAAGAGCATCCCACTCCCTATCCTATCCCATCCCTGCATTTCCCACCATTAACACTAAGGGCAATTTAGCATAGCCAATCCAACTCACCTGTACATCTTTGGACTGTGGGAGGAAACTAGAGCATCCAGAGGAAACCCACAGAGACACAGGGAGAACGTGCAAACTCCATACAGATAGTCACCCGAGGCTGGAATTGAACCTGGGTCCCTGGTGCTGTGAGGCAGCAGTGTTAACCACCCTGCCAGCATGCCACCTCTTCAAATACAGGTTGTTTCTCTCCTACACTTGCTGCTAATAGGCACATCAGTGAGATTCATTCCAATTAGCAGCAACAACGGCACCATAGCTTGATCACCAGACACTCTTGCATTTGAGAAACTTCTGGATCACGGGAAAAGAGAAAGTTGTGGTCTGAAAATCACCATTACACAATTAAGAGAAAAGTATCCCTTCAGGTCATCCGTACTCATTTGGATAATTGTACTCCACTTTAGGAGCCACCGGTGACAGATCCTTCAGAATTCTGAAGACTTCTGAAGTGTGGCATGGTGGCTCAGTGGTTAGCACTGCTGCCTCACAGCACCAGGAACTCAGGTTTGATTCCAGCCTTGGTTGACTACCTGTGTGGAGTTTGCACATTCTCCCCATGTCTGTGTGGGTTTCCTCCCACCGTCCAAAGATGTGCAGATTAGGTGGATTGACCATGCTAAATTCCCACAGTATGCAGGCTAGGGGTATTAGCCTTGTGAAATGTGAGATGGAATGCTCTTTAGAGGGTCAGTGTGGACTCGATGGGGTGAATGGCCTGCTTCCATACTATCATATCTATCTGGAATTGAACCTGATTCTATCATATCTCCTGTTGGCCTACTCTGCTATGTAGCCTGATAGCTCCATTGAGGGTCACAGCTATGTGGCAGGTATTTGTTTTGTGTTACATTGTTAATCTCTCATTTAAAATGTTTTTAAGGCTTATGATTTACAAGGACGGTTACTGAAACGCCTGATGATGGAGCAGTCAGATATCATTCCAGTTGAAAACCAGCTGGCTGCCTCCATCTGTACCGAGATAGCACACATATATGTGGATCAGCAAGACTATGACAAGGCAATCTGTTTCTATAAAGACGGGCTGGGCTTTGTCGAAAATGACTCAAAGGTGAATAAAAAGAGTATTCTTTACATACTTACAAGTACAGACGTGTCTCAATTGGGAGAGTCGACAGCCTGGTGGCATTATCACCAGACTATTAATCCAGAGACCCAGGTAATGTTTTGGGGACCTGGGTTTGAATCCTGCAATGGCAGTTGTTGGACTTGGAATTCAGTAATAATCTGGAATTAAGACTCTAATGAAGACCATGAAACCATTACAATTGTCAGGGGGAAAAAACATCTGGTTCACCAATGTCCTTTAGCGAAGGAAATCTGCCATCGTCACATGGTCTGGTGACTCCGACATGTGACTCCAGACACACAGTGATGTGGTTGACTCTTAACTGCCCTCTGGGCAAAAGGGATGAGAAATAAATGCTGGTCTACTGATGCTCACATCCTGTGACTAAAATCAGAAGTCACACGACACCAGGTTATAGTCCAACATGTTTATTTGAGATCACAAGCTTTTGGAGTGCTGCTCCTTTGTCAGCAGGGAAGTGCACAGGTCCAGAATTTATAGGCAGAGAGATCATTGTAAGCTAATTCCAGGTAATTAAGAGTGTCAAAAGATAATACAAATGGTGTGTGCGGAGTGTCGACAGGCTAAAGAACAAGTCTTTGCAGATGATCAAAAGTGTCAAACAGTGTCAGTAAAGTGTCAACAGCTGAATAACAAGTGAAGGGATGACCTATAATCTGATTAATTAAGGTAAAGAGGTAATTACAAAAAATCAAAAATGAGATGGTGTTAGAGACAAACCAACCATGGCTGGAATAACACAATAGGTATAAGAGTCGCATGATGAGAGTCTAACCAAAGTAACAAGTAATCCAAAACTGTACAAACTAATAAAGGTAGAAAGATCATAATAAGTTATCAAGGTGATGGTGTCAAAACAGAACAGTGAGGAAGATTTTACACAGAACAGTATGGTGGGGTTACATGAGATGAGAGGCATAGATAGAGTGCATAGCCAGAGACTTTTTCCCAGGACAGAAATGGCTGTCATGAGGGGGCGTGATTGGAGGAGGGTATAGGGGAGATGTCAGAGGGAGGTTCTTTACACAGAGAGTGGTGGGTGCGTGGCATGCACTGCCAGCAGTGGTAGTAGAGTCAGATACATTAGGGACATTTAAGCGACTCTTGGATGGGCACATGGATAATAGTAAAATGAAGGGTATTCAGGTTAATTTGATCTTAGGGTAGAATAATAGGTCAGCACAACATTGTGGGCCAAAGGCCCTGTACTGTGCTGTACTGTTCTATGTTCTATGTTCTATGTTCATGTTCTATGTAGCAGGACACAAACCCAAGATCACGGTTGAGGCTGTCTTCATGAGTATGGAACTTGGCTATCAGTTTCTGCTCAGCGATTCTGCGTTGCTGTGTATCTTGAAGGCTGTCTTGGAGGAGGCTTACCCAAAGATCTTTGTTATCGATGACACGTTGAAGATTGCAAAGAACATGGCGTAGTTTCTCTGCTCCGGGGAAGTACTGGATGACAAAGGGTATTCAATTGGTCATGTCATTGATGACAACAAACGTCTCGCCAGGGCAATACCTACGCCTCCACTTTTTGCTTTTAAACCACCTAATCTCAAACAGACCATCATTCGCATCAAACTACCCAGCTACCACAACACCATGTAACCCTGCCATGGCAACCTCTGCAAGACATGTCAGATCATTGACATGGACACTACCATCACACGTGGGAACACGACCCACCGTGTACACGGTAGGTACTCATGTGACTCGGCCAACGTTGTCTACCTCATAAGCTGCAGGTAAGGATGTCCCACGGCATGGAGTATCGGCAAGACCATGCAGACGCAATGACAATGGATGAATAGACACTGTGCAATTATCGCCAGGCTAGGTGTTCTCTCCCAGTCAGGGAACACTTCAGTGGTCAAGCACATTCAGCCTCTGATCTTCAGGTAAGTATCCTCCATGATGGTCTTCAAGATACACAACAATGCAGAATGTTTCCCTCTGGGAGACAAGAATTTAATACGGTAATCCAAAAGTGGCCTAAGAAATGTCCTGTACAGCCGCAACGTGACCTCCCAACTCCTATATTCAATGCACTGACCAATAAAGGCAAGCATACCAAACGCCTTCTTCACTTTTCTGTCTACCTGTGACTCTACTTTCAAGGAAGTGTGAACCTGCACTTCAAGGTCTCTTTGTTCAGCAACACTCCCCAGGACCTTACCATTAAGTGTATATGTCTTGCCCTGATTTACCTTTCCAAAATGCAGCACCTCACATTTATCTAAATTAAACTCCATCTGCCACTCCTGGTCGCATTGGCCCAACTGACCAAGATTCCGTTGTATACTGAGGTAACCTTCTTCACTGTCATGTTTTTGTATTTGTATCTGTTTTTGTACCTTCAATATGAACTTCCTTCACCCACTGTCATACGTTGGCAGCAGTGGGTATCATCTACAAGAGGCATTGCAGCAACTTACCAAGGCTCACACACCATCCTGACATGGAAATTTATCACTATTCCTTCACTGATGCTGGATCACATTCCTGGAACTTATTTCCTGGCAGCACTCTGGTAGTACCTGTACCCGATGCACTTACTACACTCTCAAGGGCAATTAGGGATGAACAATAAATGCTGGCTTTGCTAATGACACCCAGACCCCAGAAAATTTTTTAAAAAATAAGAATTTATCCAGGCCAACAAATTTAGAATGTTTTCAGATGCAGCACAATAAGGGTAGGCGATTGCCTAGTGATATTATCGCTGGACCAATAATCCAGAGACACAGGTAATGTTATGGGGACCCAGGTTCAAATCCCACCACAGCAGACGGTGGAATTTGAATAAAAATCTGGGAAGAAGAGTCTAATGAGCGCCATGTATTGTCAATTGATGGGAAAAACCCACCTGGTTCACTAATGCCCTTTAGGGAAGGAAACTACCATCCTTACCTGGTCTGGCCTACATGTGACTCCAGACCCACAGCAATGTGGTTGACTCTTAACTGCACAATGGGTTGCTAAGGATGGGCAATAAATGCTGGCCTAGCCAGTGATGCCCTCATCCTGTGAATGAATAAAAAAAATGAAGCAGTTGAAATAGCATTGATACCTTTTCAGAGGAAGCTGGTTAAGTGCATGATATAGCAAGGGACAGAATGCAAATAGGCTAAATAGAATAGGGCTTGAGGTTCCTTTTGTGGGACATGAACGTCAGCATGGTTCAGCTAGGCCGAAGGACCTCTTTCTGAGCTGTAGGATTCCTATGCAATTGTGTCAATCCCTGTGATCCTTTGGGAACAGATTTCCCTCAGTTTTTATAACAATCCTTTTCATGTTTGTTCTCCTAGCTGATGATAGAGCTTGCCCAATTATACCTGGCCAAAGGAGACAGTGATATGTGTGAGCATCTGTGTATCAAGCTACTGAAGAATGTACAAAACAACAATGATGTTAACATGGTATGTTCATTGACAGATCCTTCAGCTCCTCCTTTATAGAATAGAATCATAGAATTCCTACAGTATGTAAGTAGGCCATTTGGCCCATTGAGTCCACACAGACCCTCTGAAGAGAATCACACCTAGATCCATACCCCGACCCTATCCCTGTAACCCGGCATTTCCCATAGCTAACCCACTTAGTCAACACATCCTCGGACAGTCTGGGCAATTTAACATGGCCAACCCACCTAACCTGCACATCTTTGGACTCTGGGAGGAAACTGGAGCACCTGGAAGAAACCCAAGATGTTTTATTTGCCAAGATGGTTTTCTTATTTCTTATTTAGTTGATTTCTAGCCATTGGAACCTTCCTTCCCTACCATCCTCCTCCTCCCTTGCAAACACCACCCCTCCTCCCTGATAACATACTACTATTATTTTTTTTTCAACGTGGGGCCTCCCCACATCAAAAATCTTCCACCATCTTCCCCCAATATCTACCCTTTACTGATACGGCCTGCTTCCAATCTGCCCCTCTCCCACAAATATACCTCCTCATCAATATCTTGCCCATCCACTGAATAAACAATACAATCATATTTACCTCTGGTTCAGAAATTTGTGGAAGGAAATTGGGGGATGAAATGGAAGATTTTGATTCGTGAGATATTGGTGAAAGAAAAGTATTAGCTGGGGAGAAACTGAAGTATTAATGTTGATGAGGATATCAGTAGGGATTGGGAGATTGGGGACAGGGGGAGAAGGGCAATGATATTGTTGGGTTTCAATATGACTTTTGTCATTCTTTTCCTGTTCATAGATGATGGCAGATCTCATGTTTAAAAAGCAGGAGTATGAACATGCTATATTTTATTACCGACAAATGTTGCAGAGATCACCAGGTACCTATTAGCTTTATGTTCCAATTATATATTTTTACTGGAGCCTAATCATCGATAGCAGTCTTGTCAATGAATTATAAATTCAGTTTTCACCAGTTTTTTTGTGGTTTTGCTATGAAAAACTCTTGCTCAAACTTTTGTAAAATACAATTCCCACATGTGACGATAATGTCGTTATGCATCCCATAGTGCAGATTATAACCTTGACACAACCGGTTTGAGCAAACGCAATAAATTTATTTTGAGCGCACACCTTACACTTACCTAAATTAAACTCTACCTGCCACTCCTCGGCCCATCTGATCAAGATCCCATTGTATTCTGAGATAATCTTTTTTCCGGTCCACTACACCATCTATTTTGGTATCATCTGCAAATTTACTAACTATACCTCCTATATTCACATCTAAATCATTGATATAAATGGCAAGAAACAGTGCACCAAGAACCAATCCTTGTGGCCCATTGCTGGTCACAGGTCTCCAGCCTGTAAAGCAACCATCTACCACTACCCGCTGTCACCTACCTTCATTTCAATTTTGTATCCACATGGCTAGATCTACCTGGATCCCAAGTGGTTGAACCTTACTAACTAGTTTACCATGCAAAACCTTGTCAAATGCTTTACTCAAGTCCATATAGACAATGTCTACCACTCTGTCTTCATCAATCTTCTTTGTCACCTCTTTAATAAACTCAATCAAGTTAATGAGACACAATTTCTGCTGCACAAAAACCATGCTGACTATCCCGAATTAGTCCTTGCCTTTTCAAATGCATCTAAATCCTAGCCTCAGAATCCCCTCCAACAACGTAACCACCACTGACATAAGGCTCACCAGTTTATAGGTCCCTGACTTTTCCTTACAGCCTTTCTTAAATAATGGCACCACATTAGCCAACCTCCCACAAAGGTCTGGGAAACACCTGATCAGGTGCCAGGGATTTATCCATCTTTATGTGTTTTAAGACATCCAGCACATCCTCTTCTGCATTATAAACTCTTTCCAAGACATCACTATTTACTTCCCTAAGCACCCTAGCTTTCATGTCCTTCTCCGCAGTGAATACTAACATGAAATATTCATGCACTTCTGCACTCTCTCCAAAGTGTTTACATCCTCATATAATGGGGTGCCTAGAACTGTGCACAATAATCCAACTGAAGTCTAAAACGTGTTTTGCACAAGTTCAACATCACCTCCTTGCTCAAATAATTTATGTCCGTACTAATAAAGCTGATGATACTGCGTGCTTTACTTACTGCTCTCTCTACCTGCCCTGCCATTTTCAATGATCTATCCAGATATACACAAAGGTCCTTTGCACCTGCAACCCCTTAAATTATACCCCCAGTTCACATTTCTTCCAATTTGCTTCCTCCCAAACCATATCACCTTACACTTCACTGCATTTGAAACTCATCTGCCACCTGTCTGCCCACTCCACCAATGCCCTTCTGGAGTTCTACATTTTCCTCCTCACAGTTTATAATTCCTGCAAGTTTTGTGTCATCTGGAAACTTGGAAATTGTCTCCTGCCAAGATCCAGACCATTAATATATATCAGGAAAGATGTGTCCCAATAAAAACTGAAAGAGCTGCGGATGCTGTAAATCAGAAACAAAGACAGAAGTTGCTGGAAAAACTCAGCAGTTCTGGCAGCAACTGTGAAGAAAAAATCAAACTTTTCGGGTCCAGTGACCTGAGGTTCTGAGGAAGGGTCACCAGACCAGAAACATTTGATTTTTTCTTCACATATGCTGTAAGGTGTGTCCCAAACCTTCTTCCAACTTGAAAAATATCTGTTGACCATTACTCTGGTTCCTATCTCTCATCCCAATTTGTGTCCATATTGCTGTTGACCCTTTTATTCATGACCTATAATTTTACCCACACTTTCAGTGACAATCTGAATTTGATTGATACTCTCATCAATACCTGCTCAAAAGAAAAATATATTCAATTCTTGTTTAGTTATTGTCCATGTTCTTTAATATTTTAAAATAATAAATCCCATAAAACTTTCACTGCTTCATTGAAAATAGTCCCAATACCTCAAGTCCCTGCTCCTAAAAATTAGGGACTGATATTTGTTTTGGCCTGTTTTCAGGTAGAGAACTGCATTGTCGGAATCTAGAAGTATGAGCCTCATCTGAAAAGTTCTTTGTATGCTGACGGAACATCCAGAGACAGTGATGAGGACCAATTTGGGCAAGCTGTCTGGCTGATGACAGATGAATGTGGGCTAGCAGCATTCCTGTGGAGTACTTCAGACACAGGAGGTGTCCTGTTCTCTACCCCTCCACCCCCTCAACACATACAAACACACACACAAACATACAGTCACTCTCTCTCACACACACACACTCACACACACAACACACCTAGAAGATAAAGGTACAAGGGATTTGGATGGTCATTTCAAAGATTTATTTTCAGTCAAAGTATTATTCAACCATGGAATGATTGCTGCCTGCGTACAGAAATCGTAGCTATGCCAACTATCCCCCTGTAAGAAGGTTTCAGGTTTAACTTAAGGCAGAAATAGTTAGGACTTATCATTATTGTGGACAGATAGGCCACATGAATTCCTTCTGTAGTCAATATTCTCCAGTTCTGTGCCCCAGATATCATTAAGTAAACTCATGCTAATTGTTCTCACATGTATCACAGAATCATACGTCACAGTGGAGGCCAATCCTGCTCCACCCATTCTTTCACCACAGCCCTGAGATTCTTTTCTTTTCAGCTTTTTTTTTCAGCTTTTCGGTTTTGAATTTCCTTTAGAACATTGCTACTAAATAATCAATGCTCTGTTTTTGTTTTTCCTCACTTTGGGTAGACAACTTCCTGGTCTTAAGCAAGTTAATTAAGCTGTTCAGAACAACAGGCAAACTTGATAGAGCTCCAGGGTTTTTGGAGTTAGCCGAAAGGACATCAACAAGGACAATTCTGGAGCCTGGGTACAACTTCTGCAGAGGCCTCTATCTCTGGTAAATGAAGACACAATAACGAGTGATGACATGCCTGTTTGCTCCAAAACCAACCAGAGTAAGGCATAGAAACTGCAGCCCATGCGGCTAGGGAAGCCCCCAAGCCCCAGAAGTTTGGCCCACAAGGCCTAACCTTGTGAAGGGTGTGTCTTGTTCATTAGGGCTTACATGTTTTTAAAGGTAGTTCTTAGTCCCAGGGATTTTAATACTGGAGACTCCAAAATACTAATGCCTCCTAGCATCAGAATCTTGCGATAAATGTGACTACATGTATAATTCTTGGAGCACACATTTTCCATGAGAAAGGCTGGTTAATGTTTACATCTGGGAATTTGAAAATGTGGCCAGTCCCTGACCCAATCACACCTGTCATAGAGGAACGAAAACAAGACCTCATGGTTTTAGGATATTGGGTAACAGATTTAAAACAGAAACAAGAAGAAGCTACTTCTCTCAAAGGGTCGTGAATCTGTGGCGTTCACAGCTCAAAAGAGCAGTAGACACCGGAGACTATTTTAAATTCATCTGTGGGCGTTGCTGGCTGGCCAACATTTCTTGTCCATCCCTAGTTGCCCTTGCGAAGATGGTGGTGAGCTGTCTTCTTGAACCATTGCAGTCCATCTGCTGTATGTTGACCCACAATGCCCTTAGAGAGGGGATTCTAGGTTTTGACCCAGCGACAGTGAAGGAATGGTGATATATTTCTAGGTCAGGATGGTGAGTGGCTCGGAGGGGAACTTGCAGGTGGTGGTGTTCCCATGTACCTGCTGCCTTTGTTCTGGTTGGAAGTGGTTGTGAGTTTGGAAGGTGCTGTCTGACCATCTTTGGCTCTTGCAGTGCAGCGAAGGTTTACCAGGCTGATTCCGGGGATGGCGGGACTGACATACAAGGACAAACCGACTAACTTAGGATTGTTTTCATTGCAGTAGAGACGAACGAGGGGGATCTTGCAAAGACTTACAAAATTCCAATAGGACTAGACAGGGTAGATGCAGGAAGGATGTTCCTGATGGTGGGTGTGTCCAGAACCAGGGGTAACTGTCTGAGGATTTGGGGTAGACCATTTAGGATGGAGATGAGGAGACATTTCTTCACCGAAAGAGTGGTGAGTATGTGGAATTCATTACCACAGGAAGCAATTGATGCCAAAACATTGAATGTATTCAAGAGGCAGCTGCATATAGCACTTGGGGCAAATGGGATCAAAGGTTATGGAGAGAAAGCAGAATTAGGCTATTGAGTTGGATGATCAGCCATGATCATGATGAATGACAGAGCAGGTTCAAAGGTCTGAATGGCCTTTTCCTGCTCTTATCTTCCATGTTTCTATGTTCAGCAGTGCATCTTGTAGATAATACACACTGATGCTACTGAGCATCGGTGGTGAAGGGACTGGATCTTTTGGATGTGTGCTAATCAAGCCGGCTGCCTTCTTCTGGATGATGTCAAGCTTGTTGAATGTTGTTGGAGTTGCACCCATCTGGGCAAGTGGGGTGTATTCCATCACAGTCCTGACCCTGTGCCTTCTGGATAATGCACAGGCTTTGGGGAGTCAGGAAGTGAGTACTTGCCGCAGTATTCCTAAACTCTGACCTGCTGTTGTAGCCATTGTGTTTATGTGGTGAGTCCAGTTGAGTTTCTGGTCAATAATAGCCCCCCAAGGATGTTGATAGTGCAGGAATTCAGTGATGGTAACACCATAGAATTTCACGGGGCAGTGGTTAGATTGTCTCTTATTGATGATGGTCACAGCCTGGCATTTGTGTGCCAAATGTTACTTGCCACTTGTCAGCCTAAGCCTGAATATTGTCCAGATCTTGTTGCATTTGAACATGGACTGTTTCAGTATCTGACGAGTCGCGAATGGTGCTGAACAAAGAACAAAGAAAATTACAGCACAGGAACAGGCCCTTCGGCCCTCCAAGCCTGCGCCGATCCAGATCCTCTATCTAAACCTGTCGCCTATTTTCCAAGGATCTGTATCCCTCTGCTCCCTGCCCATTCATGTATCTGTCTAGATACATCTTAAATGTCGCTATCGTGCCTGCCTCTACCACCTCTGCTGGCAACGCGTTCCAGGCACCCACCACCCTCTGTGTAAAGAACTTTCCACGCATATCTCCCTTAAACTTCTCCCCTCTCACCTTGAAATCGTGACCCCTAGTAATTGAGACCCCACTCTGGGAAAAAGCTTCTTGCTATCCACCCTGTCTATACCTCTCATGATTTTGTAGACCTCAATCAGGTCCCCCCTCAACCTCTGTCTTTCTAATGTAAATAATCCTAATCTACTCAACCTCTCTTCATAGCTAGCGCCCTCCATACCAGGCAACATCCTGGTGAACTTCCTCTGCACCCTCTCCAAAGCATCCACATCCTTTTGGTAATGTGGCGACCAGGACTGTAAGCAGTATTCCAAATGTGGTCGAACCAAAGTCCTATACAACTGCAACATGACCTGCCAACTCTTGTACTCAATACCCCGTCCGATGAATGAAAGCATGGCATATGCCTTCTCAACCACTCTATCGACCTGCATTGCCACCTGAACACCCAGATCTCTCTGTGCATCAATTTTCCCCAGGGCTTTTCCATTTACCGTATAGTTCGCTTTTGAATTGGATCTTCCAAAATGCATCACCTCGCATTTGTCTGGATTGAACTCCATCTGCCATTTCTCCGCCCAACTCTCCAATCTATCTATATTCTGCTGCATTCTCCGACAGTCCCCTTCACTAGTGTCATCTGCAAACTTGCTAATCAGACCATCTATACCTTCCTCCAGATCATTTGTGTATATCACAAACAACAGTGGTCCCAACACAGATCCCTGTGGAACACCACTGGTCACAGTTCTCCATTTTGAGAAACTCCCTTCCTCTACAACTCTGTGTCTCCTGTTGCCCAGCCAGTTCTCTATCCATCTAGCTAGTACACCCTGGACCCCATGTGACTTCACTTTCTCCATCAGCCTACCATGGGGAACCTTATCAAATGCCTTACTGAAGTCCATGTATATGACATCCACAGCCCTTCCCTCACCTATCAATTTTGTCACTTCCTCAAAGAATTCTATCAAGTTGGTAAGAAATGACCTTCCCTGCACAAAACCATGCTGCCTATCACTAATAAGCCCATCTTCTTCCAAATGTAAATAGATCCTATCCCTCAGTATCTTCTCCAGCAGCTTCCCCACCACTGACATCAGGCTCACCGGTCTATAATTACCTGGATTATCCTTGCTACCCTTCTTAAACAAGGAGACAACATTAGCAATTCTCCAGTCCTCCGGGACCTTGCCCGTGCTCAAGGATGCTGCAAAGATATCTGTTAAGGCCCCAGCTATTTCCTCTTTCGCTTCCCTCAGTAACCTGGGATAGATCCCATCTGGACCTGGGGATTTGTCCACCCTAATGCCTTTTAGAATACCCAACACTTCCCCCCTCTTTATGCCAACTTGACCTAGAGTAATCAAATATCTATCTCTAACCTCAATATCCGTCATGTCCCTCTCCTCAGTGAATACCGACACAAAGGACTCATTAAGGATCTCACTCATTTTCTCTGACTCCTCACATAACTTGCCTCCTTTGTCCTTGAGTGGGCCAACCCTTTCTCTAGTTACCCTCTTGCTCCTTATGTATGAATAAAAGGCTTTGGGATTTTCCTTAACCCCGTTTGCTAAAGATATTTCATGACCCCTTTTAGCCCTCTTAATTCCTCATTTCAGATTGGTCCTACTTTCCCGATATTCTTCCAAAGCTTCGTCTGTTTTCAGTCGCCTCGACCTTATGTATGCTTCCTTTTTCCTCTTTGCTAGTCTCACAATTTCACCTGTCATCCATGGTTCCCTAATCTTGCCCTTTCTATCCCTCATTTTCACAAGGGCATGTCTGTCCTGCACTCTAATCAACCTCTCTTTAAAAGCCTCCCACATATCAAATGTGGATTTACCCTCAAACAGCTGCTTCCAATCCACATTACCCAGCTCCTGCCGAATTTTGGTATAGTTGGCCTTCCCCCAATTCAGCACTCTTCCTTTAGGACCACTCTCGTCTTTGTCCAACAGTATTCTAAAACTTACGGAATTGTGATCACTATTCCCAAAGTACTGAAACTTCAACCACCTGGCTGGGCTCATTCCCCAAAACTAGGTCCCTTCCCAAGTTGGACTATTTACATACTGCTCTAGAAAACCCTCCTGGATGCTCCTTACAAATTCTGCTCCATCTAAACCCCTAACACTAAGTGAATCCCAGTCAATGTTGGGAAAATTAAAATCTCCCATCACCATCACCCTGTTGCTCCTACATCTTTCCATAATCTGTCTACATATTTGTACCTCTATCTCACGCTTGCTGTTGGGAGGCCTGTAGTACAGTCCCAACATTGTTACAGCACCCTTCCTATTTCTGAGCTCTGCCCATATTGCCTCACTGCTCGAGTCCTCCATAGTGCCCTCCTTCAGCACAGCTGTGATATCCTCTTTGACCAGTAATGCAACTCCTCCACCCCTTTTACCTCCCTCTCTATCCTGCCTGAAGCATCTATATCCTGGGATATTTAGTTGCCAATCTTGCCCTTCCCTCAACCAAGTCTCAGTAATAACAATAACATCATACTCCCGGGAACACTGTGCAATCATCGGCAAACATCCCCACTTCTGACCTTATGATAGAGGGAAGGTTATTTATGAAGCAACTGAAGATGGTGAATTTGAGGAGAAAATAGATTTTTAATTTGTAATAGTTTAATGGATTATGGAGAGTGGCAGGAAAGTGAAGTTGAGGCTGAGATAAGATCAGATGTGATCTATCAAATGGCAGAACAGGCTCAAAGGGCTGAATTCCCAACTCCTGCTGCTTATTCTTATATTCATCCTGATCATGGGTTGGCTATGGGTATAGCACTAGCAGGGGGATATAGGGATAGATTTTTTAAAAAATTAATTCGCGCAATGTGGCATCATTGGCTAGGCCAGCATGTATTGTCCATTGCTGATTGCCCAGGGGGCAGTTAAGAATCAAGCATGTTGCTGAGGGTCTGCACTTTTTTAAAAAAAAAACCTATTTTTCTAATCAACCTGTTCAGAGATGTTATTACATACCTCTTGAGCAGGTGGGACTTGAACCCAGGCCCCCGGTCCAGGGGTAGGACGTTACCACTGTGTCACTGTCACATGTAGGCCAGACCGGGTAAGGACAGCAGTTTCCTTCCCTAAAGGGCATTAGTGAATCAGATGGGTTTTTCCTGACAATCGACAATGGATTCATAGTCATCATTAGACTCTTAATTCCGGATTTTTATTGGATTCATATTCCACCATCTGCCATGGCAAGGTTCACACCCAGGACCCAATTACCTGAGTTGCTGGATTAACAGTCCAGTGATAATTTCACTTGGCTGTTACCTGCTCATCATATCACAGTGATGTTGCCTTCTGAAACATTTTCTGGGTTCAGGGTCAGGCATTCAGATAATTGATTGTCTGGATGTGTCCAAGTTGTGCAAACACTTTAAAAAGCATCCATCCACAATCTATCAGGGCATGGGGAACCAGCATTAAAATCAGATCTTTACCTAAATTCGCCTGTTATTATGTTGGAATACAAATTTCTAGGATTTTTTAGAGGACAGGGCAAAGACATTGGAAATCTTCTACCTGACTGCTGATAAAAGGGTGTTGTAGTCTGAGTGAGCCACACAGCCAAACAATTCATCTCAAGCAGAAGTACAAGCAAGGAAAGTATCATTCACTTTACTGCCCCAGGCCAAGGAAAAGAAAAATCAATTAGAATTCCTGATCTTGATCACATCAGCTAAAAAAAGTCAATGTGATTGGTGGAAAACCCACAGCCTTTTACCCAGCCTGATCTTTAAGGGGACTGCACTCCCACACCAGTGTGGGTGACTATCTCTGCCTTCAGAAGTGGCCAAAGCAGCCAATTTTTTTCCCCTTTATAAATAGAAGCAAAATACTGTGATGCTGGAAATCAGAAACAGAGAAAGTGCTAGAAAAACACAGCATCAAAGGAGAGAAAGAAACAGTTCCCACTGCAAGTCTGGTATGACTCTTCTTCAGATCTAATCTGTTTCTTTCTCCATAGTCGGCATGGAAACCAGTGGCAAAGCCAGCAATTATTGCCCATGCCTAATCTCCCTTGAGAAGCTGGTGGTGAGCTACCTTCTTGAATACAATTGAATGGCTTGCTGTACCAGTTCAGAGGGCAGTTAAGCATCAACCACATTGCTGTGGGAGCAGAGTCACATGTAGACCAGAGCTAAGGACATCAGATTTCCTTTCGTTAAGGAGTTTAGTCAAGCAGTAGAATTTTTAATTCCAAATTTACTTCATTAACTAAATGGAAATTCCCCAGCCGCCATGGTGAGATTTAAATTTATGTCTCCAGATCATTAGAGTGGGCTCCTGGGTCATTAACCCAGTAAAATAACCAATATACTAAAAGCAAAATACTGCGGATGCTGGAGAGCTGAAATCAAAACAGAAAGTTTGGAGAAATTCAGCCAGTCAGGCAACATTTCAAAATACTCTTAAGTTCCAAAGAAGAGTCTTTGGACTTGAAACATAATCCTGTTTCTCCCTCTACAGATGCTGCCAGACCTGCTGAGTTCCTCCAGCACTCTCTGTTTTTACTTAACATAGCCACCGTACTCTGTACCTCAATCAGTCGTATCAAACTGCTTCAAGCAACAATGGGTGTGCAACATAAGCTGGCCTTGTCAGATGAGGATCTCATGGACTATGAATTCTGCTGAATGGACTAACAATTTATTAGCTTAGTGAGTGTTCTTCACACACACTAAGAATGATCACTAGGACAAAGTTCCAGTGTGTAGAGGTGCCTGTGCAACCAGACTCTCCTGTGAGCCTGAACCTTCAAAAGGGGAGCTCACAGAAGTAATGGGAAAAAAAAAGTTTGATTTTAAGAGGCTTTGAGAACTGCCATATATTATTGTATTTCTGTCGACAGGTATACTGGGCAGCCAAACGGAGCACTGAAACACTTTAACAAAGCACGCAAGGACAGCGAATGGGGACAAAGTTCTATTTACAACATGATCCAGATATGCCTTAACCCTGACAATGAGATTGTAGGAAGCAACCTGTTTGAAACCCTGGATGAAGAATTCAGGTTTGGTGAAGCCATCCTCCTATCACATTTCATCATCTGGCTCGATGTTTGATATAACTCTGTTGTCTCTAATGAGACACTTAGCTTTTAATCAAAGACAGGATAAAGAAGTTAAGGCTTTGAGTAGATAGAAAGTCCTAGGTCAATCTTTGACCAAATCTTTCTTTCAGCTGCTGACCAAGTTGCCATGCATTTTGGATTTTTATTCCATATTTAAACTTCCAGTTCCTCTCCACTCTCCTGATGTGGAAATATATTGCAATATGTTTAACATAACAAAATTCTGGAACTCCTTTCCTAACTACACCGTATGGACTAGAGAGGTTCAAGGAGGCAGCTCATCGATACCTTCTCAGGGGCAATTAGGGATAGATCGTAAATGCTGGTCTTCTTACAAAAGGACTCTCTCTCTACTGCTCTGGTTTGATCAACAAACTTAGCTCAGACAAAAATTGAACCTGCGACTTTTCTACCAGTCTGGCTGAGAGATGAAAACCATATTTTGAAACCATCTATACCTTTTTCTAGCTTTTTAAAATGGTTTGATCAATATAAGCAGCACTGGCAAAGCCAGCATTTATTAGTCATCCCTAGTTGCCCTTTACCATGTAACACTTTACATTGGCCAGAGACATTAATATTTGTACTTCTGCTGTTTTTAATTTAGACACTAACCCTTTACTTTAACTGAGCTAGCATTTCTGCTGCAATAGGAATGTCATATAAATACATTAGTCGCTTCCCTGTATCACCAGAATTAACATCTAGGCACAACATGGTACAGCTCAGATTTGTTCTGGTCAAGGAAAAGGATAGCTTGCAAAAGACGGCTTTGGATTGGGGGAAGGCAGATTTTATTAAAATGAAGCAGGATCTGGCCACAGTAGACTGGGAACAGCTCCTTGTGGGTAAAGTTTACAGTGGAGTAATGGGGGACATTCAAAAAGGAGCTGGGGAGACTACAGGTCCAACATGTATCCTTTAGAGGGAAATTTACGAGCAATAAGTTAGACTGGCACGCAGACTCGATGGGCTGAAGGGCCTTTCCTGCGCTGTATGAATCTATGAAATTTATGAAAATTGTTCAAAGTATGGTTCTGTTTTTCCCTACTTTCTTAAAATTAAAACCCGTGAACAGTGGACAGTCCACCGAAAAGAGGGAGACTGACCAACTTGCAGTAAGGACAGCAGAGAAATTACTTAAAGAGTATCATCCTCAAACACAAGAAGAACAGGAGCAACGGATATTGCTGCAGAACAGCTGCCTGATGGCCACAAATGATCGTTCCAAAGTGGAGAAGGCGCTCGAAGTGTTTACAGAAATGGCTTCAGTTAAGGTGAGCATTGGAGCAACTACAACATTGCGACTCCTGACACTGACTGATCAGGAGCAGTTGCACATGCACAATTTAATTCGCGCTGAGTCTGTCAGTGCATGCGTGCTTCCTCCCACTGCCAACATCAGTCGTGTGCACCCGTCCACCGGGGCCAGCTCTTGTGGGAATGCTGCCATTAGCTGCTTCCTCTCTTCCGGTGACCTGTACCCCACACTGTGCCATTACCCTCACCAGCCTGCCATTTTTTTTAAAAAAAGTGATCAACCTGTTCAGGGATGTTGTTATACACCTTACGAACAGGTGGGACTTGAACTTGAGTCTCTTCGTCCAGAGGTAGGGATACTACCACTCTATCACAAGAGCCCTTCACCGGCCTCTCTTCTGATGCTTCCATCTCCAGCCGCTTTGAGCCGCGGTTATGACGGGATGCCAAAACATCGTAGCACTTTACAGCACTCACTCTTCATACCACAATGTCAAGCTTTGTTTTGGAAAACTCTAATCCAGGAAATTATAGAGTGTGAGCACACGTGAATGTTTGCAGTCTGTGCAATACTTTGAAAGCAGAACCTTCTGACTGCTGTTTGCTTTGTTATTTCTGAGACTAATACGGCACTCCAATTCAGAGCGAATTTCATGTGTCTGTTTTAGCTTTTCTGCAGATCAGCTCCATTTAATGATCAAAGCTGTTTGGTCACTGGTTTTGTGTCGCATGTTCAGGAAGTGTGTCCCCCTGCAGTTATAGCATCACTAAGCTCAGCCGGAGATAATGAAGAAAAGGCCATGGTGGTCATTTTAGCACAGTCTCAGGATAAGGGGCTGAGATTGGAATTGCTTCACTTAAAGGGTGTAATCTTTGGAATTCTTTACCATGTAGTATTGTGGATGCTTCATCACTGAATACATTTAAATGTGGAGCAGACTGATTTCTTGGTCTCTCAGGAATCAAGGAATAAGGGAAAGAGGGAAAACATTTGAGTTGAAGCCTGATCATATTAATGGCAGAGCAGGCTCAAAAGGCCAAATCATCTTCACTTGATCTTGTGTTCATAGCGCTTTCGGGCAACCAACAGAAAGTAGTAATTACACATTACTGGATTTTACCACGGAATGTATTTTAAAAGTCACCAATTCAGTAGTCACTTTTTAAACAAAGGATTACATTAATGGTACCTTTAATGAGAGACAGTGCTAGCAATTGAAGACTTCTTTTCCCCAATATTCAAATGGTTTTTTTTAATGGTGCGATGGGGTTTTTTGATTTAATTTGATTTATTATTGTCACATGTACCTAGTCATAGTGAGAAGTTTTGTTTTGTGCACAGTACAGGCTGATCATACTGTACAAGGTACATTAGGGTAATAGGACAGAGCAAGGAATACAATGTTACGGCTGCAGAGAAGGTGCACAAAGAGTGAGATCAACATTAAATTTAAAATTTAAGAGGTTCATTCAGAAGTTGAATAACAGTGGGGCAGAAACTGTTCTTGAATCTGTTGGCATGTGTGTTTAAGCTTTTGTATCTACTGCCTGACAGAAGAGGGTGGAAGAGATTATAACTGGGGTGGGAGGGGTTTTTGATGATGTTGGCTGCCTTCCTCAGGCAGTGAGAAGTATAGACAGAGTCAATGGATGGAAGGTTGGCTTGCGTGATGGACTGGTGTGTTCACAACTCTCTGTATTAATTTATGCTATACTTTGTGTCAGGAAGTATTTCCTAACGTCACTCTGAATGGTCTGGCTTTTGTTTTGAAGTCATGCTGTAACATTCTGGGCTTTCCCACTAAAGGAAATAATTTATTTCAATTTACCCTGTCAACATCTTGAATCATCTGAAACTCCTCTGTTACATCGCCACTTAATCTTAGTCAAGGAAATGTGGTTAGTTAATGCAAATAGACGTCTTCTGGGTTCTGTATCTACCAATTGCAACATTGGAGTAACTTGGCAGATAGAGCGTAAAGTCAAAAGCAGTGTGTGCTCAGCGATATACTTATATTATGCTTAATAACAAATCTTAACAATTCAAGCATACACCAAAAATTTGTTTCTTTCTGTTGATTATAACTGAAAAATAATGTGAAATATAACGTGCCATTCAAAGTAATACAAGGAGGTTATGATGGAGTGGTAATCCCAGTTTTTGGAACTCATTGCCTGGAAGGTCGTAGACTCGGGAATCCTCAAGAAATTTCAGAAGTATTTAAAGAGCATTAAAGAGCATACAAGGCTCTGGGCCAAGTGCTGGAAAATAGGATGAGAATAGATGGATGTTTGATGATCTGTATGAACATGAGGGTTGAAGGACTTCCTTCCATGCTGTAAAAATTCTGTGATTCCATATGACTCATGAAATTGTTTCTTTCAAATGATTTATTTTTCAGAAGGACCACATTCCTTCACTCCTGGCCGTAGCTCAAGCATGCATGGTCCTAAAGCTGATTCCTCGAGCCAGAAACCAGCTGAAAAGAATAACAAAAATAAATTGGAATTTGAAGGATGCTGAGGATTTTGAGAAGAGCTGGCTCCTGCTGGCTGATATTTACATTAAAGCGGGAAAATATGACCTTGCAACAGAGTTGCTGAAACGGTGCATACAGAACAATCAGGTGAGCTGTTAATGCTGAATGAAGTGAAAGTGTGCCAGTACCATATTGTCAAGGACAATCTGAATACACCTTTTTGTTTTAAACAATGCAGCTGTGAAACACTCCTACACTGCTGCATTCAAATTCAAAATTTGAACTTAGACCTAGACAATCGAACATAGAAACAGAAATAAACTATTCACATCACAAAACCATTTAATTACATTGTGGCTTAACTCTGCCAAAGCTCTACTTCCTTGTTTTGTCCTACATACTTTGGTACCAGAAGCCTGACCAAACTATATCAACCTTGGTCAAAAGCTTCAGTTGTCCCAGTAGCCAATCTTTGGGGCAAGAATTATAGATTTTTACAATCTTTCATGTCAAAATGTACTTCCTGATTTCCCTTCTAAATCACTCTCATTCTAAACATAAGTGTATATTCCCTGGATCTTGAATTCTTCATAAGAGAAATAGTTTTTCTGTATTGAACCTTTCAAATCCTTTTATCATTTTAAAAATCTCGATCAGATCAATCCTCAATCTTCTATGTTCAAGGGAATGTATGCCAAGTTTATTCAATAAAAGCTGGAGGTCTGAAGTGAAATTGCTGGTGAAACTCACGAGATGTGGAAACATCTGTGGAGAGAGAAAACAAAGTTAACATTTTCTTCAGTTCCAGAGGAGTCATACTGGACTTAAAATGTTAATTTTTGTTTATCTCTGTACAGATGATGCCTGATCTGCTAGGTTTCTCCAGCAACTTCAGTTTTTCTTCCAAGTTTATTCAGCCTGTCCTCACAGTGTAGTCCTGTAAGCTCTGGTATCAATTATTCTGGTGAATCTGTGTTGCATCCTGCATTCCTTATATATCCTTCCTTCCTGAGGGGTAGTGACCTAAACTGACATCAGTACTCTAAATGGAGCCTCTACAGGCTCTACACAACTGAACATTAAGAGCTAGAAAGGTGATCTGAGAAATATTCAGCCTAGTAAACCTATTTCCTTGATGGCACTAACACACAGATTCTAATGCAAAGCTGATCTATAGCACATCATTTTTAAGTGTGCTGCGAACTGGGATCGCTGAATCTAAGTGAAACCTGTGGTGGCACTGCGGCTCAGTGGTTAGTACTGCTGCCTCACAGTGGCAGGGACCTGGGTTTGATCCTAGCTTTGGGTGACTGTGTGGAGTTTGTGTATTCTCCCCATGTCTGTGTGGATTTTTCTCTGGGTACTCCGGCTTCCTCCCACAGTCTGAAGATGTGCATGTTAAGTGGATTGGCTGTGCTGAAATTGCCTGTAGTGTGCAGGCTAGGTGTTGGCCACGGTAAATGTGGGGTTATGGGGATTGGGTGGGATGCCCTTTGAAGGGTTGGATTGGCTGAATGGCCTGCTTCCACACTGTAGGGATTCTATGATTCAGTGTAACTATCCAAAATCCTATCAGTTGCTGCAGAATGTATGACCAACAGGAAAGTGATGAAGTAGTTGGCGATAATTAGTGTCTATCCTTTACAATATCAAAGAAGTGCTGCTTATTTTACAAGACCATGACTGGGACAGGGCCACAAATGTTACTTACAGTTAGGTCAGGTGACTGTGCTTATACCCAATAACACAAATGATAGTGACATGCAGCAGTACCATTATGTGCAGCTTCAAGAAATTCTGCATCTTCGTATACTGTTGGAAGGTGGCACAATTACTCAAGAGCTCATTTCCCTTAAGGTGAAGTTTTAAGACTTTCACTGAAGCAATCATGAGCTAGGGAATTTTTTTTCTAGTTTTTGCCTATCCCTAACTGTCATTAATAGAATGCTTTGCTTAATTATTTCACAGAGCAGTTAAGTGTCTGTGTTAACTGGATAACACAGGTAAGGATGTACCTAAGGAAGCCAGACCACATGAGGATAGTGGATTTCCTTCTCTAAAATACGTTAATAATGGTTTTCACAACATTTGATAATAGTGGCTTCGTGCTCATCACTACTGAGACTGACATTTTTTTTATTTCAAAAATGTATTTTAGCCATAAAAATGTTTATATACATTCAGTCACTAAAGCAGTTCAGTTCTGTACAGTAACATAAAAAGGAGCAAACAAACAGTGGAATTTGACTCTATCCAACAAACAAACCAAAGCCATTTCTTACATGTAAAACCGTTTTATACTCCAGACTTTATTAATTAAATTCCACCATCTGCCATGAATTTGAACCCATGTTCCCTGGGTCTCTGCATTCCGAGTTCAGTAATGTTAGCTGCAGCACCATCTCTCCAATATGTTTTGACAGTTTGTGACAATTTCTCTAAGTCTTTCTACTTTTTCAAAAGTGAATATGAACAGGTTAGACAGCTCCTAGCAGTGCCCTCTCTGTGCTTCCTATCATATCTGTCCTTATTCAGTTCCTCCTGCACACCCTGTATACAACATAATGCACAAAACAAAACATTCATTTACCATATTATTGTAATCAAGAAATATGCCTGTCAATCAATTATTAGCAATTAAGATTCCTAGTGCAAATGTGGTTCGCTTCATCAATTTGAATTCGATTTGACCATGAATGAGCTGGATTTAAAATTAATCTAATTCATTATTTTCAATGTATCTTGCTTATTCTTATTTATAAACATCTGAAAGAAGATAAAGAAAGAGCCTCTTGCTCATCCAGCCTCTCTCACATTATGCCTTAAGCATCTCAATATAATGTGTGATAATCTGTAACCAATACACACTTGGAATAAGAATTCTTTACTTTCTTTAAATACAGCTGTCAACAAAATTCCCTCATTTTATTTTTTATCTGTCCAGTCTTGTTGTAAGGCATATGAATACCTGGGGTTTATCATGGAGAAGGAGCAGTCTTACATGGATGCAGTTACAAACTACAAATTGGCCTGGAAATGCAGCAATGAGGCAAACCCTGCTATTGGTAAGTTGATACAGTTCTTTTGTTAATGGCAACTTTAAATATGTGAGACAGCGGGCATTGATAATATCATGATAAAACAGTTCTGGGTGCATTGCAGATATTTAAACAATGAAATTTGATGCATGAAATTGGAATTCTAATTTTGCAGACTGCTTATCTTGATTTTTTTTTGGCTTGTTGGCACTACAATCAGTTCAGTTGCAGGAATGTCACAGCACAACAAGTAAGTCAGCTCTCATACTCTTTGTGGAACAGGCTCAAGAATCATCTAAGAATATAAAAATGTCACAAATAAGGGCAGGAATGGGTCATTTGGCCACTTGGGCCTGCTCTGCCATATTGTAATCTCAACTCCACTTTCTTGCCTACCATCCATTATCCTTGATTCCATGAGCAATCAAAATTCACGATAACTCTGCCTTGAATATATTCAATGACGTAGTCCACTACTCTAATGTAAAGAATTCAAAAAATTACCAATCCTCACAGACCATAAGACAAAGGAGCAGAAGGCCATTTGGCCCAAGAATTCTGCTGCATAATTCAATGAGATCATGGCTGATCTGATGATCCTCAGCTCCACTTTCCTACAATATCCCATAACCCTTGGTTCCCTCAATGATTAAACATCCGTCTATCTCAGCTTTGAATATATTTAATGGGCCAACCGCAACAGCCCTCTATCGTAATGAATACCACAGACTGACTATTTTTGAGTGATGAAATTTCTCTTCATCTGTCATTTGGGGAAACCCTTGCTTTGTGATTATGGCCTCTGGTCCTGGACTCTCCCACAAAGGAAAACAACTTCTCAGCATTTAACCTGTCAAGCCCTTCTCTGCCTCAGAATGTAGCTGGCTGCAGTGTCTTTAAGGTGGATTATTATCAGCAGGTATTCAGGATAGAATCAGTAGTTATGTAAAAACAAAACGGGTTGATAAGTGTAACGGGACCTCCAGCAGCAGGTGGCAACAGTGAAGGAGGGTACTAAACAAGGTAACTGAACATTTTGCTTTGTACAGCCATCTACAAGATTTAATTTTGCTTTGTGAAGTTTTTGCATTGTGCTGTACAAACAATAAATATTGTCTGTTTTTCCAGAGAAGTAATGAAAATCTACTCTGATTATTTGAGTGTGTTCTAACTTTAACAGGAAAAGAATATATAGATACATGTAGTCATTGACTAACCCAACGCAGCAGATCTGAGAAGTCTTCAACAGAATCATAGTTTGGAAGGCAGCTGAACAGTTCTGCTGGTCTTGCACCAGGAGTTGGCGATGGAGCAGTCAAATGGACTCTCGCTGGAAATGAAATGGTGTCTTAGGTGGAGAGAGGACTGATGGGAGGGCAGACAGACAAAACAATTCCTCAGCTCCCCAAAAAAAACACTGTTCTCCCATGTAAATAGTGTATATCGTTCTTGTTTATCCTTAATTTCCCATCATGTTTGTATGGGCCTGATGCTAGTGGAATAAAGAATCCCTGATATTTGATGTTTAAACCATCCGTGCATGCAAACCTCATGTCACATGTTTGGTGTAGTTGGCAGGATTTCCACAGAATGAGCATCAAGTCATGGCAGAGGCAGTTGAAAAGTGACTGAGGACTTCATGAATACACAGGGATGCCATTTGGATTATGTAATGCGCTGCCACCTACATGTATGTGATGGCTAAAGCTTTTGGTGACCTTAATTTGCAGTCCCTCATTGTGTATCTGGATGACATACCCATCTTCAACTCGACATTTGAGGAGACCATTACAAGTCTAGACTTTATCCTAGCCCGCTTGTTGCAGTTTAACTTGAAAGTCAAACTGGAGAAGTGCCAACTTTTCTAAACAAAATATGACACCAGGGACACTTTGTTACCAAGAAAGGCCTGACGGCTGATGAGAAAATCTGAGCAGTCGAAGATGGAGATGCAAATGCATGGTCTGGCTGGTTACTACTGGAGGTTGGTGCAAAGCTAGGCACAGTTGGCTGTCCCATTCTACAGTTTAATGAGGCGTTAAGAGGATGCTGCAGGGAAAGGTTGAGAAAGGATGTACAAGGCCCAACACTTCATGAAGCATCACAGAGAGTTGGACCCCAGCATGTGAAGATCCCTTTTGAAACTTGGAGCAGGAGCTTACCTCATCACCTGTCCTTGGCTATCAACATTTCCAATACCTTCTCACACTGGAAACCAGCACCAGTTTCCTTGGCCTCTGAGCAGGTCTGTCATAGGTTCACAGACAAAAGGAGAGTGGTTATTGCTTATGTTAGTGTGACTCCAGCATGACACTCGAATTGCAAGATTTGAGGTGGGCTATTTCTCAGAGGTTTAGAGACATTCTGATTGCTGCAGTGTTTGGAGTGTTTACTGACAACAACCCACTCAGAAACTTCCAAATGTCCACCAAGCTGCAGCAACAGAGACCCAATGAGCCACAGAACTCACACAGTTTGATTCCAGATCCAATACAGGTCAGACAAAAGTAATGCAAATACTGGCCATTCAGTCCCTAGAGCCTGCTCCCCCATTCATTAAAATCATGGTTGATCCGCTTGTGTTTCAAATTCCACATTCTCCAAATAGCTTTTGATTCCTTTGCCTAACAAGAATGTATCTATTTCTGCCTTAATAATATTTAATGTTTAATGTCTTCCTTACTCTGACCATATACCCTTATAACCTATTTTAAAATGGAAAACAACTTAGGAAAAAAGGCTGTTTTTCAGTTTCAGTATACTCCATTGCCTACATTTTCAAGTATTTGCTGTGATAACTAGGGTTATTATGAATGCTTAGCTGACTTTAGGAACGTCCAGAAACACTTATCTCAGTAGATGGCAGTTTAAAGAATTTAATAAAATCTTATCGTAGTGATAGTAACAAGGTCAGCCAGGTAGACCTCACAGAATATGAGTTCCCTGATTGGGGCTGTTAACCTGGTCCAATCAGGGAGCCCAGGCTGACAGATATAAACAGGAGTGTCAGAGGTCTGTTCACTCTGAGAGCTGGCTCTGAGGGAGCTGGATCAGTGTCAAGGACACTCCACGTGTAAATAAAGGGTGACTTAGTGACGGAATACCAGCCTCTGTCGAGTTGTTTCAGTGGCAAGGAGAGAAAAGTAAGGTTCTTGAATAAATTAACTCGCAACAGTCATATTTGAGTTGGGGTAAGCATTTCTGGCATCATCCCATTATTTGAGAAGCTTGACTTGTTTGATCCTACCACTGAAGTCTGGGCCTACAGAGCGTATTACCTGTATGTGGAAAGAATGTGTTTTTTTTTCCAGGCAAATGACATTGGGGCAGAGGAAAAGCAATGAGTAATTCTCCTGACAGCTTGTAGACCTGGATATTTTTCGGTTATTAGGAACCAAACTTTCCCTGAGGCATGAGAGACTAAAACCTAAAACCTTTCAAGAGTTGATGAATTTAGTTAGTGAATAATTTGACCCCAAGCCTCTTCTAGTTCTGAAATGCCATCAGGTTTACTTGGCAATTCGAGAATTGGGGGAATCTATATCAAGATTTTTGATTAGGTTAAGAACTGGTAGAGCCACGTGACTTTGGTTTAACCCTTAAAAGGTGCTGCGAGATGGCTTGGTACGTGGGATTAATGATGTAACCATGCAAAAGTGCTTATTAGCTGAAGCCCAACCAGACTTCAAACAGGCAGTATCATTGTATCATGGCTTTATCATTGCAAAATATGGCAAGTGGAGCATACGAGTTGCAGGGTATTCCGATGGAAGCAGACACCCTCTCCAGTCCGACTGAGCTTGGGGAACACCACTTGGGTGAAGATAATTGCATTGCCTCACTCAGGACATATCCTGAACAGAGGGACTCTAGGTCAGCCCACAGCAAAAACCCCAAAACAAAGCCAAGCCTCGGCCAAACAGTTAAAATTTTCTTCAGGATCCGGGCTGGCCGGCCATTGTAATTGCTGCTAGTATGTGGGCTCGAGACAGCAAGAGTCCCACTAGGCCTGAATTGAGTATGAGAATTCATAGGCCCATATCCAAGGGAATGCACACTGTGGAAAATCCACCCACAACTGGTTTGGAATAGTTAAATTGCTTAGCAACATCCAACTCAGAACCAATCAAAATGACCATCTGGTTAAATGGTCATCCAGTTCTAATGGAGGTCGATACTGGCATGACTGTTTCGGTGTTCGCAGAACCAGTCTTTAAATAAATTTGGTCTGGACTCCAACACCAAAGTTTGCACAAGACCTCGGCTAGACTGAAAACCTATAGTGGGGAACCTTTACAGATTAAGGGTACAACTTTGGTTCCGGTCTCTGATGAGAAGCAGCTGATTCAGTTACTACTGATTGTAGTATAAGTCTTGGGCCCAAGCCTGATGGGGCGGAATTGGTTGAGAAAAATTCATCTAGATAGGCTTGACATTTTTCAATTAAAAAATGACTGCCTGAGTGAAATCCTAATGAAATACTTGGAAGTTTTTCAGTAATGTCTAGAGACTATCGAAGGAGTCAAGGCCACCTTCCATGTTGACCAGGGAAAAATTCCATGAATCTGAAAGGCCCTTTTGCCTTACGGACAAAAGTAGATGCAGAAATCAGGAGGCTGGAAAGTGATGAAATCATCAAACCAGTCCAGTTTGTGGAATGCGCAGCACTGGTCGTACTGATTGTGAAGCCCGATGGGTTGGTTCACATTTGTAGAGATTTTGAACAAACAGTAAAGTGCTTTCATAGCTGGAAAAATACCCAATCCTTCGCATAGAGGATTTATACACAAAGATGACGGGGGCCTGTCCTTCACAAAGCTGGACATGAGCCATACATACTTGCATTTGCGTTTAGATGAGGATTCCTAGAAGTATGCTACAACTAATACCCAGCAGGGTTTATACCAATATATGAGACTGCCATCTGGGGTATTGTCAGCCTGTGTAATTTTTCAGCAGACAATGGAGATGGTTTTATAAAGTCTACTCCAGGTCCCCATTTATCTAGATAGTCATACAACATGGAAACAGACCTTTCCGTCCAACTAGTTGACACCAACCATGATCCCAAACTAAACTAGTCCCACCTGCCCGCGTTTGGCTCATATCCCTCCTAAACTTTCTTATTCATATACTTATCCAAATATCTTTTAAACATTGTAACTGTACCTTCATTCATCACTTCCTCTGGCAGGTCATTCCACAGATGATGTGCTAATAACAGGGAGAACCAATAATGAGCACTTCGGGGCTGTTAACCTGGTCCAATCAGGGAGCCCTGGCTGACAGATATAAACAGGAGTGTCAGGGGTTCTGCTCACTCTGAGGGAGCTGGATCAGTGTCAAGGACTTGCTATGTGTAAATAATGGGTGACTTGATTATGCATACCAACCTCTCTGGAGTTATTTCACGTGTCTTTCAATGTAGTAGGTGAATGAGTGTTTGTTTTTACAATCTTTGTGTTCTGAGGGTCACTGGACTTGAAATGTTAACTCTTTCTTCCCACCAATGCTACCAGATCAGCAGAGTTTTTCCAGTAATTTCTGTTTTTGTTAAAAATCTTTGAATAGCTTTTTTGAATGGGTTTTTTCCAGTACAAACTGTATCTGGGTGATATCTGTATTAAATTGAAGTTTATCTTTTCATGTCTATTACAAAGATACAGCTGCTGATGTCTACACATTGTGGATGCTGGATGAGTGGCTATGGATGGTGTATGTGTTTGCTGTATGAGTTAGCATGGAGCAGCATAGAGAATATTAGGGAGTATGGAGAGATATGAGGAGTAACATTGTGTGATGATTGGAGGGGCACAAAAATTAGTTTAGGATTGATTGTTATCAGAGAACTGAGGTGGACCTTCTAACCAAATAACCTCTGCACTGACACTATTCCCACTTCAAAATCCAAATACCTTTCCAACTGTATCTCTTAGAGACTTATATATGGTGGGAATGAAGTTTGGAGACTGTCTCCGGTTTTGAAAGGCTGGAGTTTCCTGAGCCTAAGAGGGAGGTGATAGCATTGTGGTAACATCACTAAACTAGTAATCCAGAAGCCCAAATTAACACTCTGGGGTCATGTGTTTTGAATTTGCTATGGCAAAGGCTGAAATTTGAATTCGGTGAAATAAATGCCTCCAACAAAAGGCTAGTCTACTGGTGACCATGTAACCACTGCCAGTTGTTGTTGTAAAACCCCCATCTGGTTCACTGATGCCCTTTAGGGAAGGAAATCTGTTGTCCTTACCTGGTCCAGTGTATATGTGACTCCAGACCCATGCAAAGTTACTGTCCTCAGGACAATAAATGCTGATCTAGCCAATGACATGTACATCCCATGAATGAATAAATAAGAATACCAACATCTGGGACTGTCTGTCCTCCTTACGTATTGTTTTCCTATTTATCTTTACATCTCCAACAGTGTACAATTCATTTTGCACCTTCATCCAGACTATCTATATAGATTGTAAATAGTTGAGGCCCTAGCTCTGATCCCTGTGGCACCCCATCTTCTCTGTTTCTCACACACATGTATGCGCACACACACAGCTGTAATGGTCTTTTATCATGTTAAATTTGAAATGGGTTGGAGAGATAGCACCTCTGCTTGGTGTATGCTCTTGTTCATTTATCAGCCATGGAATCATAGTCATAGAGTTATACAACACAGAAACAGGACCTTCATCCCAACTCCTCCATGCTCACCAAGTCTCCTAAACTGAACTAATCCCATTGGCCCAAATCCCTCTAAACCTTTCCTATCCATGTACTTGTCCAAATTTCTTCTAAAATGTTGTAATTGTACCTGCCTCTACTACTTCCTCTGGTAGCTCGTTCAATATACACACCACCCTTTGTATGAAAATGTTACTCCTCCAGTCCCTTTTAAATCTTTCCCCTCTCACCTTAAACCTATTCCCTTTCGATTTGGACTCCTGTGTCCTGGGGAAAAGACCTTGGCTATTCACCTTTAGAGTCATATAGCATGGAAACAAACCCTTTGTTTCAACTCATCCATATCAACCTGGTTAACCAAACTAAACTAGTGCCATTTGCCTGGATTTGGCCCATATCCCTTTAAAGCTTTCCTTTTCGTGTACTTGTCCAAATGTCTTTTAAATGTTATAATTGTACCTGCCTCTGGCAGTTCATTCCATATATGCACCCTGGTTTATCTTACCAAAATGTAACACCTCGCATTTATCTGAATTAAACTCCTACAGCCATTCCCTGGCCCACTGGCTCAGTTGATCAAGGTTCTGTTGTACTTTTAGATAACCTTTTTCACTGTTGACTATACTACCAATTTTGTTGTCTCCTGCAAACTTACTAACTATGCCTCCTATATTCCCATCTAAATCATTCATTCAAATAATGAAAACCAGTCCAACAACTTTGTCAAGCTTGAAGGCCTCTAATTGTTTCTCTAGTTGTGACAGACCTCCCACCATCCTTAATTGGTCAGCAAGCTTGCCCAGTCAGCCAAAGATCAGTAGCTGTTTCCTACACATTACGGGTCTCTGATCTCCACTTAGAACATAGAACATTACAGCGCAGTACAGGCCCTTCGGCCCTCGATGTTGCGCCGACCTGTGAAACCAATCTGAAGCCCATCTAACCTAAACTATTCCATTATCATCCATATGTTTATCCAATGACCATTTAAATGCCCTTAAAGTGGGCGAGTCTACTATTTTGCAGGCAGGGCATTCCACGCCCTTACTAACCTCTGAGTAAAGAAACCTACCTCTGACATCATCCTATATCTATCACCCCTCAATTTAAAGCTATGTCCCCTCGTGCTAGCCATCACCATCCGAGGAAAAAGGCTCCCACTGTCCACCCTATCTAATCCTCTGATCATCTTGTATGTCTCTATCAAGTCACCTCTTGACCTTCTTCTCTCTAACGAAAACAGCCTCAAGACCCTCAGCCTTTCCTCATAAGACCTTCCCTCCATACCAGGCAACATCCTGGTAAATCTCCTCTGCACCCTTTCCAATGCTTCCACATCCTTCCTATAATGCGGTGACCAGAACTGTACGCAATACTCCAAGTGCGGCCGCACCAGAGTTTTGGACCTGATGGCAGTGTTCATAAGCCGAGTGGAAAATTGCAGCACTGAAGAAAAGGGTGAAGCTTGTTTCCTTTGTGGGCAGGTCAATTTCAGTTCTTCATGTTTTCTTCCTAACCTTCTATTTTATGACTTGTGGTGTTGGCTGCTTGGGTATGCTTGTTCAGTTGTCAGCATTAGACACACTCAGGTGCAGAACAGCTTGCCATAAAGCTTGAAAAGTCTCCTCTGCTCAGCTCCAATGATGTTGCAAGTAATTACCCTTCACAGCACCAGTGTGATAATTCCCATTTCTCACATCACACTATCCCTTTGGTCTCTGGTGATAAGCAGATATTAACCCAATTACAGCCAGATTTGTACTGAAGATAAGTAGGTTGTCAGTACATGTTTAAGCAGAACCCTACCGGTAATTGAAGCAAGGAAACATTGAAATGAACTTAGGGTGAAAGGGATACCAATTTACTGTGTCACTCAGTTATCTCAGTTGCTTCTATAATTCTTTAATAGAGGATGACCGAATATCTTTGATAATTCCAATTATTTCCCTAACTCTATATTTCTCTTTTTTCTCCTGTGTAGGTTACAAACTCGCTTTCAATTACTTGAAAGCGAAAATGTACATGCATGCAATTGACATTTGTCATAAGGTTTGTATAATGTGGAGATTTTAAATAAAAATATTTTATTCACTAAGTAGCTGTATTTTCTTCTCTGACTGGAAAAAACCTGGACTCTAAGGATTAAGAGATTTCACAGGCTAAGGTTATTTTCCTTCAAATATTAAAAAGTTACAGCATGATTGATCGACGTTTACAATATATTGAGAGGAGCTGATTGGGTTGATGGCTAGGAGGTTTAGGACTAGGGAGACATATTATTATTAGTATATTAGTATTATAAATATTAGTGTCAACTCTTTCAGGAGTGAAGTTGGAGACAGTACACAAAGGCTGGTAGAAGTTTGGAATTCTCTTCCAAAGAGATGATATTAGATTGAGTATTAAGTTTAAAATGAGATTGATCAATATTTGTTAACCAAAGGTATTCAGAAATGGGGTGGAAATGCAATTTTGTGGAGTTAGCCATGATCACATCGAATGGTGGAACAGGCTTCAGGAGTTAAATAATCCACTGCTGTTCCAATGTTTCACGAACAGTATGACTGCCTTTCCCCAAAATCATTTAGCACTTATTGGATAAGCAACTTGAGTCCCCAGCAGCATCTAGGAGACCAATTACCCATCTGAGTGGACTCCTGTCTAAAGTGCAATGATTGGGAACCCTACTGAGTCTTGCTTGAATCTCTTGGGTTTAATATTGTACCTTATGCGTCTTTTGGTTTTGATTGTTTTATCTTTCCGATTTTCAGGTGCTGAAAAACCACCCAACTTATCCAAAGATTCGAAAGGAGGTTTTTGAAAAGGCTAGAGCTTCTATTAAGCAATAAGAAATAAGGATTTTACCACAGTTGTAATTGTATAAGGTCTTAGACAAGTGGATTAACAAGCATCCAATGAAAAGAAAATTCACAATCGGGTTCATTTTCAGTAATAAAAAGAAGCTTGAATTAGTTCATTTGCCTTTTTTTACTGGGCCTAATGCAACTTATTAACATCCATTAAGACAAACTTTCAATTAATTTTCTTCTTTCTTGTCTTCGATTGTTGACTTCCTTACATGTGGGTATTAAGTGAGAGAGACTGGATATATTGAGTGTCAAACTTCTAAGTTAAAATCAAAGGTAGGAATGTTGTCTTCAGGCAAGATGACGATGAGCGAAACTATTATGAGAGTCATAGAGTTGTAGAGATGCACAGCACGGAAAAAGACCCTTCGGTCCCACTTGTCCATGCAGACCAGATATCCTAAATAAACCTAGTCCCATTTGTCAGCATTTGGCCCATATTCCTCTAAACCCTTCCTATTCATGCATATACCTATCCAGATGCCTTTTAAATGTTGTAATTGTACCAGCCTCCACCACTTCCTCTGGCAGCTCATTCCATACACGCACCACCGTCAGCATGAAAACGTTGCCCCTTAGATCCCTTTTAAATCTTTCCCCTCTCAACCTAAACCTAAGCCCTCTAGTTTTGGAAACCCCTACACCTGGGAAAAGACCTTGTCTATTTACCCTATCCACGCCTCTCCTGATTTTATAAACCTCTAAGGTCAGCCCTCAGCCTCCGATGCTCCAGGGAAAATAGCCCCAGCCTATTCAGCCTCTCCCTATAGCTCAAACCCTCCAACACTGCCAACGTCCTTGTAAATCTTTTCTGAACCCTTTCAAATTTCATAATATCCTTCCTAAAGCAGGGAGACCAGAACTACACACAGTATTCCAATAGTGGCCTAACCAATGTCCTGTACAGCTGCAATATGATCTCCCAACTCCTATACTCAATGGGACCTTTGAACTTGTACATAAAGGTCCCTTTGTTCCTCACTACTCCTTATTGACCTACCATTCATTGTATATATCCCTCCCTTAGACCTCCCAAAATGCATCAGCTCACACTTATCAGGATTAAATTCCACCTGCCATTGCTCTGCCCAGTTTACCAGTAGATCAATAATAGACTAGCCTGAGACCATCTGCTTCACTAGCAACAACAGCAAAAATTTTCAGCAAACTTTACTTACACCTTCTCCATTCACAACCAAGTCACTAATGTGCAGAGACAGCAAGGGTCCCAGCACCAATCCTGTCGTATACTGCTAGTCACAGGTTTCTAATTACAAAAACAACCCCTTGCCTCCTATTTGCAAGCCAACTTTATATCCAGTTTGCCAACTTGCCTTGGATCTGATGGGCTCTTATCTTTTGGAGCAAACTTGTCAAAGGCCTTACTGAAGTCCATGTAAACTACATCAACTGCATTACCCTCACCAACATATTTAGTCACCTTTTGAAAAAACTCAATTGGTCAGACAGGATCTCCCTCCAACAAATCTACGCTGAATGTCTCTGATCAATCCCTGCCTTTCCTTGATTAATTCTGTCCCTGAGGATTTTTTCAATAATTTCCCTACCACAGATGTCAAACTGGTCTGTAATTACCTGGCCTATCTCTGCTGCCCTCCTTGAACAAAGGAACCACTGAACATTTAAAAGTGCCAGTCGTCTGGCTCTTCACCTGTGGCTGGCGAAGTATTCAATATCTTTGCCAGGACCACAATCTCAGCAGCTTGGGATACATCTCATCAGGCCCTGGAGATTTATGCACTTTTATGACTACCAATACCTACTCCTCATTAATGTTAACATGTTCTAGAACCTCCCTATCGCAACCGAAATTTCCAGCATAGTGTCTTTTTTCTCTGTGAATACAGAAGAGAAAGAAAGAAGACTTCACCCACATCTTCTTGCTGCATGTAGATTGCTCTTTTGGTCTCTACTAGGCCTCACTCTTTCCATGGTCATCCTCGTGCTCTAAATACCCTTCTAAAATGACTTGGGGTTTTCCTTAATCTCCTTTGCCAAAGATGTTTCATGGCCTCTATTTGCCATCCTAATTTCTCTTTTTTAAGCATCCCCTACATTCTCTATACTTTTGAAGGGCCTCCCATGTTTGTAACACAATGTATTGAACATATGCTTTCTTCTTTTTCTTTGTCCACCTCCTGATATCTCTTGACATCCAGTGTTCCCTTGACTTGTTGCCCTTGCTCTTCACTCTTAGGGGAGCATATTACCCTGAATTCTCACTGTACTACATTTAAACAACTCCCACTTTCCAAATGTAGACTTAACCTTCAAGTAGTTGCTCTCAGTTTACATTTGCTAGATCCTTTCTAATGATATTGTGTTCCTGAAATGAAAGGCACATCTGGCATTGCTACATTTCTATGTGGAGAGGTGGTAATGTCACTGACTAGCAATCAGAGCCACAGCCTAATGTTTTGGGGATGTGGAGTTGAATCTCACCATGGCAGGTCATGAAATCCGAACTCAATAAAATCTGTCAGACAGACCTATCTGGTTCACTAATGTCCTTTACGGAAAAGAATCTGTTGTCCTTAGCTGGTCTTGCCCACATATTACTTCTTTTTATTCATTCACAGGATGTGAGTTTCACTGGCTAGGCCAGCATTTATTGCCCATCAGGGAGTTAAGAGTCAACTATAATGCTGTGCGTCTGGAGTCACATGTAGGCCAGACCAGACAAGGATGGTAGTTTCCTTTCCTAAAGGCTATTAATGAACCAGATATGTTTTTCCGACAATCGTCAATGGATTTGTGGTCATTGTTAGGCCCTTTAATTCCAGATTCTTTATTGAATTTAAATTTCACTCCAGGCTCCCAGGAATGGATTTGCTCCTTAACTGGCCTCTAGCAAGCCACTCAGTTGGAATAAAATGTTACAACACCTAAAGAAAGCAATGAAACTGGACAGACCATCTAGCATCAACCTAGACACCAGAATTGCCAACAGCAAACTTAGCCCTGTTGAATTTACAAAATCCTCCTTATTAGCATCTAGGGGCTTGAGCCAAATTGGGAAAGTTGTCTCACCAACTGGTGACGCAGTAGTCTGAACTAATCATACTTACAAACCAATAATATACACAGAGGGTCCCAAACAACACCATCACTATCCCTGGATATTTCCTATCACATGGGCAAGTTGGGCCTAGAGGAGATTGCGATCAACTGGTACACAGTCTTGCAGGATGTGGCCTGGGAGTCCTCAACATTGACTTTGCATTCGGGATGTTCTCTGGCATCAGGCCAAACATGGGCAAAGAAACCTTTTGGTGATTTATCAGTACTCCTCAAACTGAACACAAATTGGAGTAAGCAGTGAGGTGGCAAGTGTGTAGAATGTACTCAAGGTGGAGAACTTTAATGTTTCGTATTCAAGGGTGATTTGGCAGCAAGACTATGGACTGAGCCAGTCGAGTCCTAAAGGATATTCTTGCTAGACTGGGTCTGCGGCAGGTGGTGAATGAATCAGCAAGAATCAAATCAGAGATCTACAGCAGTGAAAAAGACCTTCGCCTATTGCATCCACACTGGTCAAAAGCTATACTTAATTGACCTTGTTCTCACCAATCTGCCAGCTACAATGCTTCTGGACATGTCAGTATCGGTGGAAGCATTGCAAAGTCTTTTTGGAGACTAAGACGATACCCTTCATCCTATTTTGATAAACTTCAGACAGTTATAGAAATTCAAACTACGTATCGGTAAGGTGCTGTGAGCCAAGAGTAGAAGCAGAATCATACTTAATCACAACCTGTAACCATATGGCCAGGCATATATCCCTGGCCATGTAGATGTAGAAGTGGACCATTCAGTCCATTGAGTCTGCTCTGCCATTCAATGAGATCATGGCTGGTCTGATAATCCTCAGCTCCATTTTTCTACCTTTTCCCATAACCCTTGATGCCCTTATTGATTAAAAAAAGTCTGTCTCTGCCCAGAATATACTTAACAGCCCAGCCTTTACAGCCCTCTGCAGTCAGGAATTCCACAGATTCTACTACCTCCGAGAGGCTAAATTCTCCTCATTTCTAAAGTTTTGGCAAAGATCTGTAGCTCAGGTTGTGGGTGAGGTTGTTGACTTGCTTGCCGAGCTGGCTTGTTCTCATTCAGACATTCGTTACCATGCTAGGTGACATCATCAGTGGAGCCTCCGATGAAGTGATGTTATTCTACTCTGCTTGGATTTATACTGGTTGGTCCGTTACGGTGAGTAGTGTCATTTCCGGTTTTGACCTGTATGGGTTTGTATATGGGGTCCAATTCTACGTGGTTGTTGATTGCATTACGGGTGGAGAACCATGCCTCAAGGAATTCCCATGTGTGTCAATGTTGCGTGTCAACGCAACAAATTAGAAGAGACCCACCACCTCATCAACAGTGTATTCACAGGGATTAAATTCATAAGGGAAGAAGAAAAGAACAATCAACTTCCGTTTCTGGATGTTAAAGTTGAGCGTATGACCAACGGGCAGTTCCAAATGTCAGAATACAGAAAAGCCACCCATACTGACCAAATCCTCAACTTCCACAGCAACCACCCCAACATCCACAAACAAAGCTGCATTAGGACCCTATTTAAATGGGCCAGGACACACTGCAACACTCGAACTACGCAGGAAAGAGGAAGAGCACCTACACAAAATCCTTGCTTTAAACTGATATCCCCACAACTTCATCCGCAGATGCCTACTAAACAGGCAACAATAGGAGGACATCATATGCCCCAACACACTGCCACACTGCCCTACATCAAGAATATCGGAACTGACAACAAAACTCCTAAGACCAATAGGAATCATGGTGGCCCACAAGCCCAAAGCCACTCTATGACATACACTTACAAGGATTAAAGACCCCATTCCCACAACATGCAGAACCAACGTGGTTTACAAAATACCATGCAATGACTGCCACAAACATTACATCGGACAGACAGGAAGGAAACTAGCCATCAGAATACATGAACATCAGCTAGCAGCAAAAAGCATGACGAACTCTCCTTAATATCGGTACACTCAGACATTGAAGGCCATCAGTTTAACTGGGACAAGATAACCATAGTAGCCCAAGTCAAACATAGACACACACGGGAATTCCTAGAGGCATGGCTCTCCACCCGTAATGCAATCAACAACCATACAGAATTGGACCCCATGTTCAAACCCATACAGATCAAAACCAGAAATGACACTACTCGCCATAACGGACTGGACAGTATAAATTCTAAGTGGATTAGAATAACATCGCTTCATTGGAGGCTCCACTGATGATGTCACCTAGCATGGTGACAAAACATCTGAACGAGAACAAGCCAGCTTGGCAAGCAAGTCAACAACCTCTCCTCATTTCTGTCTTCAATGGGTGAGATGATGCCTTAAATTTTGGGATTATGTGATCTGGTCCTAGAGTCTTCCACAAGGGGAAACAACCTTCCTGCATTAGAGATAGTAGGAAATGCCGATGCTGCAGAATCTGAGATAACAAAGTGTAGAGCTGGATGAACACAGCAGACCAAGCAGCTTTCCTGCTCCTCTGATGCTGCTTGGCCTGCTGCGTTCATCCAGCTCTACACCTTGTTATCTCAACCTTTCTGCATTACCTTGTCTAGTCTCCCAAGAATCTTGTATATTTCAATGTGCCTACAGCGCGTGGACTGCAGCAGATCAAGGAGGCAGCTTATCAGAACCTTCTCAACTATAACTGGGGACAGATAATAAAGGGTGGCCCAGCCAGCAATGCCCAGGTCCCATGACTGAATATTTTAAAAAATGAAGTTGTCTTTCATTCTCCTAAATTCCAATCAGTACATGCCCCGATCTAGAGACACAGAAGTCTACAGCTCATAAAAAGGTCCTTTGGCCCATTGAGTCTGCACTGTTCCAAAACAACTACCTACCTATTCTAATTCCATTTTCCAGCACTTGCCCATTGCCTTGTACGCATTGGCATCACAAGTTCACATCTAAATAGTTTTTAAATGTCAACAGGGTTTCTGCTTCTACCATTTTTTACAGGCAGTAAGTTCCAGATTTCCACCCTCTGGGTGATTTTTTTTTCACATCTCCTCTAAATCTCCTGCTGCTTACCTTAAACCTATGTCCCCTGATCATTGATCCCTCCACCAAGTGAAAAAGTTTCTTCCTATCTGTCCTGTCTATGCCCCTCAATTTTATGTTTCTCAATCACATTCCCCCTTAATCTCCTCTGCTCCAAGAGGAACAACCACAGTCTGTCTCTCTTCATAACTGAAACTCTCCAGCCCAGGCATCATCCTGGTAAATCTCCTCTGCACCCCTCCAGTGCACTCACATCCCTGCTTTAATGTGGATTCCAGAACTGCACACAATACTGCAGTTGTGGCCTAACCAAATTTTTGTACAGTTTTAACATCACCTTCCTGCTCTTAAACACAGCTAATGAAGGCAAATATTCCATATGCCATCTTAACCACTTTGCCTACCCGTCCCGTTACCTTAACAGACCAGTGGACGTACACACCAAGGTCCCTCTGATCCTCAATGCTTCCCAGGGCTCTACAGTTCATCGTGTAATTCCTTGTCTTGTTTGTCCTAACCAAGTGCATCACCCCACACTTGCTTATATATACTGCAGTCATCAAGAACTTCAACACTAATCCCTGTGGAACTCCAATCGACACAGGCTTCCAATCACAAAACCACCCCTCGACTGTCACCCTCTAGCTACCTGGCACTCTGCCAATTGCAGATCCAATTTGCCAAATTTCCTCGGATCCCAGAAAAAATTTTTTCTTCTGAAAAAGGGTCTAGGCCCGAAACGTCAGCTTTCCTGCTCCTCTGATGCTGCTTGGCCTGCTGTGTTCATCCAGCCCTGCACCTTGCTCCCTGGTGTCAGCAGACGCAGCCACCGGGAAATCAAATGGGAAGGTGGCGTGTGCGCAGTACCGGAAATGACGGCTGGTGCCGAGTTTCCCGGATGCGGGTAGTGGCTGGGGAATGGGAAGAAGGAGGAACTTTGAGCCAGCAACGTGACAGGGCCGCGGCGAGTGATGAACGGTTCCACCTTTACATGCTGGTACGGCATATTTCAAATCTCATCGGACGACCAGGTAGAAGCCGGGGGTGTTCCCCCGTGATATTTACCTTTCCGGAATTCACTGGGCTGAAACAAAGTGTGTTTGGAGGCGGGCGAATAAGTAAAATGGGCAACGGTTTACCGGAACGTGTACCTTGAAGCCCGCGCGGGGGCGGTGGGACGTTCCGCTCCGGGAGGGCGAGCCTGATTGGGCGGGGCCTCGGGCTTCTCTCCTCCTATTGGTCAATCAGTGTATCAATCATCCAGCTGCTGCACAGCCCAGAGGCAGGGGCGGTGCGTGAGCTGTGTGACCACCAAATGGTTCAATGTTGCAAGCAATTGCCCTGCACTCTTTTTCTCTTTATTAAGAAGCCGTCACATTTTTTTTAAAAGTTAAACATAAGCAAACTACTTTTACACATTGTTCTGAAGAGAAGGTGTCTCAGTGCCAGGGACCCAGGTTCGATCCTATCCTATCCTCAGGCGACTGTGTGGAGTTTGTATATTTTCCCCGTGTCTGTGTGGGTTACTTCCGGGTGTTCGGGTTTCCTCCCACAGCCCAAAGATGTGCAGGCTACGTGGTTGGCCATGCTAAATTGCCCGTAGCGTTCAGGTATGTGCAGATTGGCGGTGGGGGGTGGGTTATGGGTTTGGGTGGGATGCTCTGAGTGTCAGTGTGGACTTGTTGGGCCGAAGGGCCTGTTTCTTCACTGTAGGGATTCTATGATTCTAAGTCATATGCGACTCAACGTTTCTAGTATCTCCGGAGCTTCCTTTTTTTTCTTAAAGCCCCTCCAGTCTTCACCAGCCTCACTCAATAACTTGAACACACCATGTTATCATCAATTTGTCCACGCACGCTTAATTGAATCCAAGAATTACAACTTAAAAGCAGATGCTGGGGATCTGAAATGAAAACATAAAATGCCTCAGAAACTCGGGCAATCTCCGCAGAGACAAGCAGAGTAAGTGAGACAACAAGGTGCAGGGCTGGATGAACACAGCAGGCCAAGCAGCATCATAGGAGCAGAGAGGCTGACGTTTCGGGCCTAGACCCTTCATCAGAAAAGGGGGAGGGGAAGGGGGTTTTGAAATAAATAGGGAGAGAGTGGGAGGCGGATAGAAGAGGGATAGAGGAGAGGATAGGTGGAGAGGAAACAAACAGGTCGAAGAGGCGGGGATGGGGCCAGGAAAGGTGAGTGTAGGTAGGGAGTTAGGAAGGGGATAGGTCAGTCCAGGGAGGACGGACAGGTCAAGGGGGCGGGATGAGGTTGGTCGGTAGGAGATGGAGGTGCGGCTTGAGGTGGGAGGAGGGGATAGGTGGGAGGAAGAACAGGTTAGGGAGGCAGGGACGAGCTGGACTGGTTTTGGGATGCGGTAGGGGGAGGGGAGATTTTGAAACTTGTGAAATCCACATTGATACCATTGGGCTGCAGGGTTCCCAAGCGGAATATGAGTTGCTGTTCCTGCAACCTTCGGGTGGCATCGTTGTGGCACTGCAGGAGGCCCAGGATGGACATGTCGTCTGAGGAATGGGAGGGGGAGTTGAAATGGTTCGCGACTGGGAGGTGCAGTTGTTTGTTGCGAACCGAGCGTAAGTGTTCTGCAAAGCGGTCCCCGAGTCTCCGCTTGGTTTCCCCGATGTAGAGGAAGCCACACCGGGTACAGCGGATGCAGTATACCACATTGGCAGATGTGCAGGTGAACATCTCCTTGATGTGGAAAGTCTTCTTGGGGCCTGGGATGGGGGTGAGGGAGGAGGTATGGTTGCAGGGAAAAGTGCCGGGTGTGGTGGAGCTGGAGGGGAGTGTGGAGCGGACAAGGGAGTCACGGAGAGAGTTGTCCCTCCGGAAAGCAGATAAAGGTGGGGAGGGAAAGATGTCTTTGGTGGTGGGGTCGGATTGCAGATGGCAGAAGTGTCGGAGGATGATGCGTTGGATCCGGAGGTTGGTGGGGTGGTACGTGAGGACGAGGGGGATTCTTTTTTGGTTTTTATTGCGTGGACGGGGTGTGAGGGATGAGGTGCGGGAGATGTGGGAGACACGGTTGAGGGCGTTCTCGACCACCGAGGAGGGGAAGTTACAGAGTAAGTATTTTGAGTCCAGTGTGACTGTTCCAGTTCTGAACTATTAGAATTAGAAATGTTAACTCTTTCTCTGTTCCTAGATGCTGCCAGACCTGCTCTGAGACTTTGTTTTATTTACTGTCTTAAGCTTGATTATCATCCTGCTTCAGAACATTGGCTTTTCTGAAGAGGAGCCATTTTTCTACTGAGGTGCTAAGTCTCTCACCACAGATACTCATTTACTGAGACAACAGTGTGGAGCTGGAGGATCACAGCAGGTGAAGCAGCATCAGAGGAGCAGGAAAGTTGATGTTTCAGGTTGAATTTCCAGCATGTACTGTTAATTTTCTTCTACAAGAGCTAGAAGTATGTTCCTCAATGGATTACTAAACTTTGTTGACCTGATCTCCCCTTTTCCTGCCTGTTCCCTATAATACTTGACACCCCTCTAACATTTTAAAAATCTTGCATGTCAGCTTTGGATATATTCAGTCTTTGTGAGATAGACAGTTCCAAATGTGTACAATCCACTGAAAGTAGAAATTCCTCATAATTACTGTCTTAAACGTTAACTCCTTACTTCTGAAACTGCCCCTCAGGATTCCCCCATGATACGTGCTTTCAGCATCTATCCTGTCATGCCCTGTCAGAATCTCAAGAATTTCAATACAATCACCTCTCGTTCATATAACTTCAGAGCAAGAGTATGCCATTTAGCCCATCATGACTGATTCTCCATTCAGTAAGATCATGCCTAATCTGATTGTGGTCTCTGCTTCACTTTCTTGCCTGCATCCCATAATCCTTAACTCCCTTGTCTATAAAAAAAACTATCTAATTCAGGCTTGAATAAATATAAAGACTCTGCAGTTGTTCATTAGCTCTGGTAGTCATTTCTGATATATTTTTGTAGGGTAGAAATGACTACCAGACTCCTAAGCCCCCATAAGATCATGATTGCGTACAAACCTACATCAGCATTGTGCTAAATGTTATCAAAGACTACGGGGTCTTCAGACTTTGACAGTAAACAAGACCAGCGTGATATACAGAATACCATGCAGCGAGTGCAATAAACATTACCTTGGGTAAACAGGGAGGAAACTGAAAACCAGGATACACAAACACCAGCTGGCAGTAAAAAGACACGACCAATATTCACTTATCTCAATACACACAGACAAATGAGGGCCATTGGTTCAACTGAGCCAAAGTGACCATACTGGGATAGGTGAACACCAGACATGCAAGGGAATTTTTGGAAGCCTAGTTCTCAACACGGGATTCCATTAACAAACATGTAGAAACATGTATACAGACTGCTGGTAAAACAACAGAACCGGAAGCGACAAGACCATCACACCAGGGGATCATATAAATCTGGAAGGAAGCAGAACACCAACGCTTCAGTTAGAGGTTGCACTGATGATGTTGCCTAGAAGGGTAACGAAACATCTGCACACCACAGAACAAGTGGCTTGGCGAGCTAACTAACAACAGCATCCACAACCCAAGCTACAAATTTTCACTAAGACCTTAAAAATTTAAAGACTCTGCCTCACTACCTTTTGGGGAAGAGAATTCCACACTAATGACCCTTTGAAAAAGAAGTTTTGCGTCTTAAAAATGCTGCAACAAGAACATCTCTCATTCTGCTAAACTAATGATCATAGGCTTATCCTGTTCAATCTTTCTTTATAAGTCCTTCATCCTGTGAATGAGTTGAGATAACCTTCTCTGAACTGCTTTGAAAGCGCTTATGAAGTGAGGAGATCAGAGCTGAACACGGTACTCCAAACGTGATCTCACCAATGCTCTGTGCAAGTACAGTGAAGTACTTTTGTGTTTTATTCCATTTACCTTCCTAGTTACTGCTGCACCTGCATAATAATATTGTGATTCATGTACCAGGACACATGCCTCTCGACCACTGTCTGTCTCACTTTTAAATAGTATACTGCTTTTTCTAGTGAGTAAATTTCAATGAGTACAGGCCCAACCTGTTCAGTCTGTTCTCTTAAGAAAGCCTCTTCATTCCAAAAGCCAACCCAATGAATCTGCTCTGACTACCTTCAATACTAATACATCCCTTCTTAAAAAAAGTAGACCATAACTGTGGACAGTGCTATTTCAAATGCCATGTCACAATGTCCTGTGCAGTTTAATCAACATTTCCTTACTTCTGTACCCCCTCCTTCTTGCAACAATGGGCAACATTTGATTTGCTCTCCTGATTTATTGCTGTATCTGCTTGTTAATGTTTTGTATTTCAGAAGGTTACCCAGATCTCTCCCCACTGCAAAATTTTGTGGTCTCCATTTAAATAGTATTTTGGCTTGCTATTCTTCCTACTAAAGTGCAAACTTGATGTCCTTGCAAAAGTTTTTTGAAGATAAATGAAATGGAATCATATTTATGTTGTGAGTTGTTGATTCGGAATGCAACACCAGAAAGGGTAACTGAGCAGATTCAGGAATGACATTCAAAGATCAGTTGGAGCTGCAAATAGAAAAGAAATGCGGCGCTATGTGGAAAGAGCAGGACTGATTGGATGGCTCTTTCAAAATGTTAGTGCTGGTATAAATGACCTCATTTTATGGTTCTTCAAATAGTATTTTAAATCAATGTGCATGTAGGGGGTGCATTTGTCTTTGTCTTTTGCTGTCAGTTGGCCAGTAGTTCACAATGGGGGACAATCTGCATCCTGGAAACAAAAATAAATGTTATTAAGTACATGATTTTCAGCATTTGACATGTCAAAAACATTAATCAATTTAGAACTTCTGGAAAAGAGTCATATTGGACTTGAAGCATTCACTCTGTTTCTCTCCCCACAGATGCTGCCAAACCTGCTGGGTTTCTCCAACCATTTGTTTTTATTTTATATTTACAGCATCTGCAGTATTTTGCTTTCATTTTAACGTTTTGGGTTCTGTTCCTTGCCAGAGCCATAAAACCTGTTTCTTATGTTGTTGAAATCTAGCCAAAATGTCCCTCGCAATGGCCTCTCTTCCATTCCTTGCTTTGTCACCCGTGAAGTTCTGCAAGAATTCATCCCTAGCTTTCTCCTCCACCTCATCTCCAATCAATTCTTTGGTGACACCATCTGCTAAGGGCAGCTTTTACATATCCATTGATATTAGTCCACTACTTCATCACCACTTCTGACGCTTAGCGATTGGTAGTAAGTTCTTCCCTAACCAGTGAAAATCCAAAAACAAAAAATTGGTTTATTTACAAATTGCTGCCCAGCTTTTTAAGGTCATAGAACTTTTTATATTTTTCAGAACTTTTAAATGATACATCAAAGAAAGAATCTATCTATTGCATCTGCCTGTGTTTTTGTATTCTTATCCATGTTTTGCACTTGTGCAGGATTTGTGGAAGAGATTCTCCCAGGTAAAAGTAGATATAGCTCATGAGTGAGGTGATCAGATCTGTTTGTAGTTACAATTTCAGCACTTGATACTGAATCCAAAATAGGGAAGAGCTTCCAGCATTTCCTGTTTGGTCAATATATTTTTAGGGATGTTAATATATAATTTCACTTAACTTGTGCCACTGAATCCTAAGACATGGACAGGATTCTACATCAGTGCTGTTTTATTAACATTCAAGGTATCAAGTGTATTAACTCAGTCAGGTAACTTGCTTATTTCTGTGCAGAAACCACAATGGTATACCTTTGCATGCATATTTTTGTAGTTATAATTTTATTTGGCAATGTCTAAACTAATGGATGCATCATTAACTTACTAGGTTTATTGACTGTCACTGACTGTTCTGACTCGAGAGAGTGGTTAGTCTTGACTATTTGCTGATTGGAATGTTGGAGTTGTAACTGAGATGATTCAATGAAATGAAGGATTGTTCATAAATTAGTCATAATTTAATTTAATTACAGTTGCAATTTCTGGACTGAAACTTAATTGGTAGCGCATGGTACTCTGTATGTTGAAATATATCTCCTGAAGCAGGACACTAGGAAGCTCGGAGGAACAGAGGGATCTTTGGGTATTTATCCACAAATCCCTGAAAGTGGCAGATCAGCTTAATAGGATAGTTAAGAAGACATACTGGATACTTGCCTTTAGTAGTTGAATATTATAAGAGCAGGGAGGTCATGTTGGAGCTTTCCGTAGGCCATAGCTGGAGTACTGTGTGCATTTCTGGTCACCTCACTGTAGGAAGGAAGTGATTGCACTGGAGCGGGTGCAAAGGAAATTCATCAGGATGTTGCCTCGAATGGAGAATTTCAGCTAAGAGGCTGGATAAGCGCGGGTTGTTTTCTTTGGAGAAGAGAAGGTTGGGAGGGTGGGGGGTTGTCTGGTAGAGGTGTGTAAGATTATAAGATGTGTGGATAAGGTGAAGGCTCACTAGCAGAGGGTCATAATTTTAATGTGAAAAGCGGGAGATTCAGAAGGATTTGAGGAAAAACCTTTTCATGTAGAGATATGTTGAAAGCAAAATGCACTGCCTTGGAGGTGAAAAATCACATGACACCAGGCTATAGTCCAACAAGTTTATTTGAAAACGCAAGCTATAACCTGGTGCCATATGATTTTTTTTTAACCTTGACCACTCCAGTCTAACACTGGCATCTCCACATCTTGCCTGGGAAGGTAGTTGAGGTAGAAACCCTCATGTCTATTAAAATGTACTTGGATGAGTACTTGAAGTATCATAACATTCAAGGCTATGGACCTCTTGTAGGTAGTAGTGTTAATGGGCTGATGATTTGTGAACCTGAGATTAAATCCCACAAAGACAGGTGGTAGAATTTTTAATAAATCAATAATCAAACAGTTAGTTGCTGTAATGGTGAGCATGGATCGACCAGACTGTCATTAGAAGCCTTGTTTCACATATTCTTTTGTGGGAAGGAAATCTGCTGTTCTTCCTTGGTCTTGTCTGTGACATGACTCTGTACCCACAGCAATGTGGTTGACTCTTAATTGCTCTCTGAAATTAATTTAGCAAGTCATTCAGTTATATAAAAAAACTACAAAAAAGTCACAAGAATAAAATAATAACATGCAACTTGACAAAAGGCGTGTCCAATTCAGTCCACCCTAAAGAATGTGGACTGCAGTGGTTCAAGGTAATGTCTCACTCATCTTCTCTAGGATTAATAAAAGCGGGCATCAAATTGGCAATGCTCATGTTCCATTAACAAATAAGTGAAAGTTGCCAAATGAAACTCCTCAAGAGATAGTAAGAACTGCAGATGCTGGAGTCTGAGATAACAGTGTGGAGCTGGAGGAGCACAGCAGGCCAGGCAACATCAGAGGAGCAGGAAAGTTGACGTTTTGGGTCAAGACCCTTCTTCAGAAATGAGGGAGGGGGAAGGGAGCTCTGAAATAAATAGAGGAGGGGTGGGGCTTAGTTAGGTAGGTGGGATGGTCCCATCTACCTTCCCCAGCCCCACCCCTCCTTTCACTATTTTGTGAGGGGTGCCCAATAACAATATTTCTTTTGAACTAGTGGCCTAAAATTTTGCTGAAGTACCTGGAGTAGGGATTGAATATATGGCCTTTTTACTGAGGTGAGTTTCCTAATCCGTTGCATCAAATAGGATAGATATGATTTTGTCATGAGTTAGCTTTTGTAAAACTAGTTCCAAAGACCAGGGGCTGAATTTTAAAGATGTGTTTACAGTTGCATAGTCACATGTAGCATCCTTATTTTGTGGGTGAAAGTCAACAGGGGTTTAAATTTTCCTTGCATCACTGTCAATGTAAAATCTGCAATGTAGTAGTGAATGGGGAGGTAATGGCTTGATGGTATTATCGCTGGACAGTTAATCTAGAGACCTAGAAAATGTTCTGGGGACCCAGGTTCAAATCCTGCCACGGCAGATGGCGGAATTCAATAAATATCTGGAATTAAAAGTCTAATGGTGACATTGTCAATTGTCAGCAAATCCATGTGGTTCACTAATGCTATTTAGGGAAGGAAACTGCCATCCTGACCTGGTCTGGCCTGGCCTGCATGTGATTCCAGAACCCACAGCAGTGGGTTTCACTCTTTTCACTCTTCACTCTTAATTGCCCTCTGGGCAATTAGGGATGGCAACAAATAGTGCCTGGTCAGTGATGCCCTCATCCCATTAAAGAATAAAGGTCATGCTTTATATTACAGGAAGGGCAGACAATAAAATCTCCTCCAATAAAAGTTAAGTATATTATGGGATACGCATGCATTCGATTTTTAAGAGCGTATGACTAAAAATTTACTGAGGCTTGATTGCGTTAATGATGTAAATTAAATTTGCCTGTGTTGGAATATATTTTTTGGGAAGGGTGCTTCTGTTTTAAGGGAAGCACAGAATTAGCAGTGTGGTATGTGAAAATTATTGAATTAATCGGTAACAGGGTACACTCTGGAAGCAACTGCTCTGCTTGGTGTTTACTCTTTGCTGATTCGCATGCACTTTCCAAGCGGAATTGTACGAGTCTGTTTTTTGAAGTTCATTTTGCACAACTCCATGTATTTCAACTGTGTTATGAAACTGCTGACTGTGGGTTGTGCTTTGGGGATTAGACCATGCCGAACAGCACAGAGAAAAAGTAAGTATCCTTTATGTACTAATTTTTAATGGTGTCTCTAAATTAAACTTCTTCATTTATCAGCAGATCAGAACATAACAAGTTTAATTTAGAGACTCATTGTGACAATTGTAAATGATAGCTCTGGCATTTGTGTTCCTAACTTTACCACCTTTATGATGACTTTGGTGATGAAGTTGGCACTTATGATCCTGGCTGATGGTAATACTGGCCAAAACAGATTTGAGTGAAACTTGGCTTGATAGGTCATAAAAGTTAGTTTTGTATTTTCTTTGCACTTGGTCAGTCATAGAGATGTAAGCATAGAAACAGACTGTGCCGACCAGATATGCTAAATTAATCTAGTCCCATCTACCTGCATTTGGCCCATAACCCTCTAAACTCTTCCTATTCATATACCCATCCAGATGCCTGTTATAATGTTGTAATGTATCAGCTTCCACCACTTCCTTTGGCAGCTCATTTCATACACACTCCACCCTCATTCAGCATGATCATGACTGATCATCCAACCAAGTACCCTGTTTCTACTTTCTCCCCAGACCCTTTCTCCCTTAGTACTAAGAAAGGAGGACAAAAAGGAAAGAGAAGAAGTTACAGTTACAAATTACTTAAAATCAAAGATATTAGTATTAATTTGTGTGAATTAGAGTCCAGTAATTCAATGTTCAGTGAGTTTTTTCAGTTGGCTCCTCTGACAGAATCCTTTTCATAGGAGCTTGGATGTTGGTGGATGTAGTAGAAGGCACTCCAATATAATTCTTGTAGACTGGGAATTAGTTCTCTTCCAGGTGAATTATAAGATTCTTTATAGAATTAAGGGTTTGAGAGAAATTGGAGGTTTGAGGCTATTGAGGTTCCCCAGTTCTGAGGAAGGGTCACCGGACCCAAAACGTTAACTCTGTTTTCTCCTTCACAGATGCTGCCAGACCTGCTGAGCTTATCCAGCAACTTTGTTTTTGTTCCTGATCTCTAGCTTTGAGTTTGATTTTCTTTTGAACCATATGTGTTGGGGAGGCGCATTTGCTATAGCTCCATTGTCTGGGTTTGACCAGAATGTCTACATGTTGCAAGGGTATGACGTTCCACGAGGATGATGAGTTAACATTTGTCCACTGGAAAGTTCTGGAAAGCACATTGTGATCGGCAGCAACCGTTTTAAGTCCAGCGAGTGTACATTTTTAAAATATGTAAACAAGAGCATATAGTTTTTAACAAAAATCTCTTAATGCCTTCTGGACATGACACTTTGTAAGTAAAAGTACAACTTGAATTTTTTTTTAAAACCCTGCATTTATAAAGTGCTTTTCAGAATCATTGGGCAATTAAAATTGCTTTAGCCATTGGAGTATTTTTGAAATGTATTAACTATTGTGATGTAAGAAATGTGGCAGCCAATTACTCCCTTGCAATGTCCCACAGAACAGCAGTGTGATAATGACCAGATAATCTGTCTTTGTGATTTTGTTTGTGGGATCAATATTCACCAGGAACACCAGAGATCACTCACTGCTCTTATTAAAAGCAGTACCATTAGTTGGGGGCACAGATATCATGGTTTTATTGGGACATTTTCATGTTTTCACTAAATGCTCCAGCGTTCTGATAATTTTCCCCAAGTCGTTCAGATGTCCTGGTTATCAGCTTTTCCCGTACGTGAGCCGAATCAGACTTTTCTGTAAGCACGTCTTATGCATGGCATCAGCAACTTGTCACTTTCTCTCTGTCTCTCTCTCTCTCCTGAGCCTGATTCCTTTTAACCCACTCCTTGAGTTCTGTTTATTGTCAGCAAACCCAAATAAAACTCTTGTGCTGCACCCTGGGAATTGGAATGCAGTCCAATTGCCAGGGTGCTACTGCATATGCAGAAATCCAAAGCCAGGAAGGAATCAGCTTTAGGTAATGACAGAAGATGTGCCAGTTTGGCAGCCATACTTGAAGAGTTTTTAACTTGCTGTAATGTGTAAAACAATGCAAATACAGAAAAACAGTCCTGCTGATTTCCCAGTAAAAATCTGATCATTCTAATTTATTATAACCAGAAAATAGCATCAGAAATTAGTTAGAAAACACTGGAATAGTTTGGGAAAATTGTAGGAATGGGATGCAAGCCCCACTCCATTGATATAGGCAGTCACAAGATTTGGAGCACTATTTGGCATTGGTCACAATGAGAATGCTCATTGGAAAGACTGGGAAATCAGCAGAGCTTTATTTGCTGTTCAGTGTCAATTTACATATTTTAGCAGACCAGCAAAGAGAGCCTGAAACTGCATACTAACTGGTTGTATTGGATTCTCCCTGTTCAGTTTCATTTAGAAAAAAACACTTCCTTAGTCTCCCCTGCACCTGATACATTTCATGTCACTCCAATCTCTGGATACACATCCCCTCCAGGCAAAAAAGCTTTCCTTGCTTTTGCTTTTAAACGAACAGAATGATGGTAAATTTATTAAATGATAGATTGGGAAGTGTTGGAGTCTAAAGGAAACTGGGTGGTCCCTGGCTTGAGTCACTAAAAGTGAGCGTTCAGGTGAAACAATCAGTAAGAGAGACAGTGAGGTATGTTGGCCTTCATCACATGGGGATTTGAGTACTGGTGTAAGGATGTCTTGCTGCAGTTTTATAGAGCCTTGTTGAGACCATACTTGGTGTATTGTGTACAGTTTTGGTCTTCTTATCTAACTGAGGATATACTTGCCATGGAGGGAACGTAGACAGAAGTTAACCAGATTAACCCTGGATTGATGGGATCGTCTCATGAGGAGAGGGTGATGGAAAATATTCTCTAGAGTTTTGAGGAACAATCAAATTGCGATTTGGAATGTTCTAATAGGCCATAGCATGGTGGATGTCCTTAGATGTCACCCCGATTGGTGAATCTAGAACTGGGTGATGTAATCTCAGAATAAAAAGAAGGCCATTTAAAATAGTGGCTGCAAGAGCAGGTCAGAGGCTAGGAATACTATGTCGAGTAACTCACTTCCTAACTCCCAGAACCTGTCCACCCTTGAAGGCACAAGTTAGGAGTGTGATGAAATACTCCCGCTTGCCTCGATAGATGCAGCTCCAACAGCACTGAAGAAGCTTGACACCATTCGGGACAAAGCAGTCTGCTGATTGGCACCACATCCACTCCCTCCACCACCGACGCTCAGTCGCAGCAGTGTGTACTGTATACAAGATGCACTGCAGAAATTCACCAGGTCCTTTGATAGAATGTCACAAACCCGTGACCACTTCCATCTAGAAGGACAAGGACAGCAGATACATGGGCCTCCTGAAAGTTCCCCTCCAAGCTACTCGCCATCCTAACTTGGATAGATATCGCCATTCCTTTATTTTGTCTCTGAGTCAAAATCCTGAAATTCCCTCCCCGAGGGCATTGCGGGTCTGCCTACAGCATGTGGACCACAGCTGTTCAAGAAGGCAGCTCACCATCACCTTCTCGAGCAACTAGGGATGGGCAAGAAATGCTGGCCAGCCAGCAAAGCCCATGAAACATGAGTGAAGTTAAAAAAAAAATCAGATGGAGATAGTGTTGAAAAAATAAACTGCATTTATAGGGTGGTGAATCTTCATAATGCCCTGCCCAGAGGGCTGTAGTAGCTGAATCATTAAGCAGGTTAGAGATAGGAAAAGTACATTGTGTACACAGATAACACCAGGGGATGTGGAGATAGTGCTGAAGAAATGACACGGGTGATCAGGCATTGATCTAATTGAATATTAGAGCCGGATCAAGGAACTGAATGGTTTACCTTTATGGTTCTATTCAAGGAATGAATACAATTAGTTCCTTTAAAATTAGCGGATTATAATTTCAGCAATTATCGTGAAAATGGCTTTTTTGTTTGGGATACAGTTTTCATAGCAATATTTATAACAACTCTTTGCTTGAGTCTCTGCGCTGTGGTTAGATTCTATGCAATCTATATAATCTGGAAGATATTAACTGTTTACTTACTTCATCAATAGATTCTTCTTTCACATTTTGCCAGTTTACTTCAGGTCAGTGCAATGCTGGTTGATCACCCTTCTGTATCTCCTGGCAATCGCCATGCTTTATCTTGCCCTTTTATGTTTAACTGAATTATTCTCCCTGATCTTATTCATTCCTCATCTACCTGTCAGCACAATCTATATCATGCATCTCCCCACCATGTTCTTTTCTGTCTGAAACAGGTGACCATACCATTTCGCTTTCTCCAATGTTTCCACAATGGTTCTTGATCTTTCCCTTACTTGGAACTCCAGAGTTGCATCTCAGCATCCACATCTCATTGGTATTCCGACATTCCTTTTCCTTGATTTTGCCCATATTTCACCGTCTTATAACTTCCTTCCTTCCTTTTACTTTCAGTGGCAGTCTTCTATCTCTCAATAATTACTCTGCATTTCTTCCAGTCAGTCCAGCCTGAGCTAATTTGGTGCTTACCTACCACCACCTTATGTCCATCTTCTGACACCACTGACTGAAGCACTTGAAACCAGTCACCTTTGTCCACATCTTTGCCCATAGTTTTGCAGCTTTACTCTGGCCCTCTTCCCTAGGCTTAAACAGAAAGGTTGTACACTGGGTCTTATCCTTATCTTCACAACCCAGTTTTCTGTGTATCAGTCCCACCGCTTAGTTTGCTTCCCTCTGCAAACATAATTATCAATGACACTTGCTCAGTGAGAATTTCTATGGCATTCAGGAAGGGGAAGAGACTTGGTGCCAGTCCTTGGTCCTATCCAACTTTGATTCTGAAACTCTCACTTTCCCCACACACCTTGCCCTTGTCCACCACTCCTTGTAGATATTTTGTAATAATTGTGCATAATTCGTACACTGCTTAAGGATTATACAGATTAATCAATAGATTCATGGCTGATTTTTGTTTGACTGCTTTACTAAAATGTTTAGAATGGAATCTAGTGAACCTTAAATTTAGCCCACAGCTATAGCACACAGTTTTCAAATAATTGTCCCTGCTGCAATTGTTATCTCATTCCTTCATTCTGGTGTTCTATTTCTTTCATGCCACCCCATTCCTTTCATCCCACTTTTTCCATCCCCTAAGACCTTCAACCCTCTGAGAGAAGAAATTCTTCCTCATCCCTTTCTCCTGACATTATGCTCTCTCATCCTAGATTCTCCCATGAACAGAACCTTCCTCTCAGCATTTACCCTGTCAAGCCCCTTCATTACCTTTGTTTCAATGCGATCATCTCTCATTCTTCTAAATTCCAATGCGTAATTCCCAACCTGTTTAACTTTTGCTCATAGGACAATCCCTTCAATGGGGAGGCAGTGGTCCAGTGGTGTTGTTACTGGATTCTAAACCCAGAGACCCAGATAATGTTCTGTCAACCCGGGTTGGAATCCTGCCATGGCAGATGGTGGAATTTGAATTCAATAAATATCTGGAATTAAGAGTCTAATGATGACCATGAATCCAGCCTCGGTTGTCAGGAAAACCCATCTGGTTCACTGTCCTTTAGGGAAGGAAACTGCCATCTGGCCTACATGTGACTCCAGACCCACAGTGATGTGGTTGACTCACCTGTCCTCTGGGCAATTAGGGATGGGCAATAAATGCTGCCTGGCCAGCGACGCCCTCATCCTGTGAATGAATAAAGAACAGGAAAAAACTGGGGATCGTCCTTGTGGACTTTGCTCTGAACTGCCTCCAATGACATAATATCTTTCCTTAAATAAAGGGACCAAAACTGCTCTCAGTACTCCAGATATGGTCGCACCAGCACCTTGTACGATTGCAGTAAGACTTTCCTACAATTATTCTCCAACCCCGCCTTAAAGCAATGGCCAACATTCTATTAGCCTGCTGCACCTGTGTGCTAGCTTTCTGTGTTTTGTACACAAAGTAACCCCAAGTAACTTTAGTGTGCAGATTTCTGCAGTTTTTCTCCATTTAAATATACTCTTGTGTTCTCCCTTCCAAAATTAACAATTTCACATTTTCCCACATTTTACTCCATTTGCTAACATTTTGTCCACTTACGTAACCTATAAATATCTTGCTGTAAACTGTTTGAATCCCTGTCACCACTTGCCTTTGCACCTATATTTGTTGTCTGCAATTTTGGTTAGAGTACATTCACTTCCTTCCTCTAAGTCATTAATATTTATTGTCAACAGTTGCAGTCCCAGTACTGATAACCATAAATCCCTGCTGCTTACAAGTTGCCAACCTGAAAAAGAACACCTTATCCCCACTTGCCGTTTCTTGCCCATTTAGCTATCTATGTCAATATACTACCTCCTACACTGTGAGCTCTTAGGAATTAACCTTTTGTGAGAGATGCCTTCTGGAAATCCAAAAACAATATATCTGATGGTTCCCCTCTATCCACTCTAGTTGAGACTTTCTCAAAAACTCTAATAAATTAGTCAGATGCGATTTCCCTTTCATGAAGTCATGCTGACTCTGCTTGATTCGACAATTTTCCAAAAGTGCTGCTGTTACTTCCTTAATTCCGACACTGTTCCAACAGGCTAATGTTCCATGTTAGGCTAATCGGCTATTGTTACCCCCATTTTGTCTTCCTCTCGTTTTGAATTGGGTTGTCACAGTGGCAGGTTTCCAATCTTCCAGCACCTCCGCAATGTCCAAGGATTTTGGGAAAGTACAACCAATGTATCCACTTGCCTCCATTTGTACCAGACACCACCCACTAACTAAACCCACCAACAGACACCACTCTTAACCTATCAAAACAATCTAAACAGACAAACTGAGTATTGTATATTATAAATCCATTGGTTCACTAAGGTCCTTCAGGGAAATGAGTCTTCTTGAACTGTGTGATTCTTCATGCCTTCAGGGTAACTAGGGATAACCAATAAATAAACTATATAGGATTAACTTTTGTTTCAAGGAAGTCGATGAATGCACCATCTGACCTGTGCTCACTGATCATCTTTGGACTGACACCGCCTCAACTTAATAAATAAATAATTCAGCCTTGTTTTAAAATCTGTCCATAGCCTTGTCTCTTCCAGTCTCTACCTCTGAAACCTCTGCAGGCTCTAAAGCCATGACAGATTGCACTGTCTATTTTTGAAAATGCTGTGTTCACTTTTATTCATTGTGAGTACTGTGATTGAATCTGTTGAACATAACTGCTTTGCAAGCAGTTGTATTTTACAGAGTGATCTGTAATATTATACCTAAGTCCTGAATGTGTGCTTTCGTGATTGTACTTTACACTAGTGTAATTTCAAACTAGGCAATCTGATTTTGGCAACCTGTTGCTTTAAATGGACTTTGCTTTGGAAGTCAAGTGATCAAAAGACCACTGTTTCATGTGCACCTGTCTACTTGCAGTTCATAAATTGCTCCTTGTTTACGTCAAATTTTCCAGTGTAACTGGCAAATCAGTCATGACTGGAATTATTGAATTTTGCTGTTAGTTTTTATGATGTGCAGAAGTATTTCAGTTTTCTTGGGACTTGGTCAGAATTTATTTGAATATTGGATTTAAAGATAACTGGTTGATGAGTAATACCATGGGACTCAATGAAGAACAAATTAAATCCTTAAGGAAAGCACAGTTTAAAAATCTTCCATAATATACCTGCGATAAAGCTTACCAGTCAAAGCAAATCTGTACAAATATCATGCAATGTTCACTCTTTTTCACTACCATTAATAGGAGACGTATTTAGATATGGAGAAAGGAGAGTTTTGTAGGCTATAACCTAAACTGCATAAAGATTTCTTCCAACTTAGTTCTTGTTGACCTTCATTAACACCCTTCTGTCAATATCATTTTTTAAAATCACAACCTTGTTTTTAATTCCTCAAATGGCTTCACCTTATCTCTATAATCTCCTTCAATCTAACAAAGCTCTGAGATCTCTGCATTCCTCTGATTCTGGCCTCTTAATCCCTTTTTATTTTAATCACTCCACCATTGGTGGTTGTTCCTTCCACTGCCAATATACTACATTCTAGAATTTCCTCCTGAAATCACTCTTGCTTTGCCAGTTTAAAATGCTTTCTAAAACTTGCTGCTAGCTGTGCTGATATCTCCTTATGTGGCTTAATATTGGTTTTGACCATCGGTTGCTCCTCTGACATGCCTAATGACATTTATGATTCCTTTTGTGCACAGAGTATCTAAAGAGTTGGTAATTTTGTACTGTGAGCAGGATGGACTGTAGCTTGGTTTGTTAGGTGTAGTCCTCACTTTGAAGTCTTGCTTTCTGCTTTGGGGTGGTCTTTTTATTTGTATTTATCTCGCGTTTCAAAGTTGCAATTTTTTGAGTATGTGTTTTCTCAGTTCCTTTTGTGCATCTGACCGTTTCATTGCGTGTACGGTATCTGAGGGTTTTGGATATGGGAACTAATTGTATGCAGATTTGATGGGTATTTTTGGTAACCAGTTACACAAGGTTGGATTTTTTTTTGTTTATCGAAACATCAGCAACCAAGAATTGCAGATGTTGGAGATCAGAAGCAGAAATTGCTGGGAAAGCTCAGCAGGTCTGGCAGAAGAAAGCAGAGTTAACATTTCTGGTCCTCTGAAGAAGAGTCACTGGACCCAAAACTTTACCTCTGTTTTCTCCGCACAGATACTGCCAGACCTGCTGAGTTTTCTCATCAATTTGTTATTATTTCTGATATAATATTTAACTTGTCTTTCTGATTTTCTGGTTCTTGGCTAATGGTGGGTATCCTCCTGTGAATTTAACTACTGTATCCTATTATGTCATGAATGTTAAGCATTTCTGTTCAGGTTTAGAATTAATCATTAATGTACATTTTAGTTTGCCTTGATTATAGAATGAGTTCCAAGTAATCTTTTAATTGCAATTGGCCCTAATCTGAAAGATAGCAGAGTCAAGTGAGGTTCTCATGAGGGTATTGCAAGTAAGTAGTCATTAACCTACTACTTACTTAATGCAGTCAGGAAGTCAGTGTTTACGTGTATTTTGAAAATGGGCATGTGACAATTTAACCTGATTGCAGTAACAAATTTCATTCCTTAAGATTGTTAGACTCTCTAAATTCTGTATATTTGGTCATGCCTACAATGAAAGGCTAAATTTTCCCAGCCCCTGAATGACATGGACAATGATGAGTCAGCTGGGAGAATATGGCCAGTTTGACACACCTTGCATTCCTTTTTTTGTGTCTCCTTTCTCTTCTCTTTCCCCCCCCCCCCCCCAAAAAAACCTCCAATGGTATTTGACGTTTGGACCAAGGGAGCAAGATTAGTCCATTTGTGTTCCATGGTTCTGCTGTGCTATTCGTTAAGATAATGGCCAATCTGATTGTGATCTCAGCTGCACTTTCCTGTTTGCCATCCCCTCCCAACATCCTTTGACCCCTTTGAATATCAAAAATCTGTGCAATTCAGCATCAAGTATGGACTTCAGTAAGGCATTCAACAAGGTTCCTCATGATTGACTGGTTAGCAAGGTTAGATCACATGGACTATAGGGAGAATTGGCTATTTAGATACTGAACTGGCTTGAAGGTAGAAGAGAGGGTGGTGGTGGAGGGTTGCTTTTTAGACTGGAGGCCTGTGACTAGCGTGTGCCACAAGGATGGGTGCCTGGGCCAATGCTTTTCGTCATTGATGTAAATCATTTGGATGTGAACATAAAAGGTATGATTAGTAAGTTTGCAGATGACACCAAAATTGGAGGTGTGGTGGACAGTGAAGAAGGTTACCTCAGACTACGATGCAGTATTGATCAGATGGGCTAATGGGCCGAGGAGTGGCAGATGGAGTTTAATTTAGATAAATATGAGGTACTTCATTTTGGAAAGGCAAATCAGGGCAGGACATATGCACTTAATGGTAAGGTCCTGGAGAGTGCTGCTGAACAAAGACCTTGGAGTGTAGGCTCATAGTTCCTTGAAAGTGGAGTTGCAGGTAGACAGGATAATGAAGAAGGCATTTGGTATGCTTGCCTTTATTGGTCGATGCATTGAGTATAGCAGTTGGGAGGTCATGGTGTGGCTGTACAGGACGTTGGTTAGGCCCAAATTAGAATAGTGTGTGCAGTTCTGGTCTCCCTGCTATAGGAAGGATGTTGTGAAACTAGAAAGGGTTCAGAAAAGATTTACAAGGATGTTGCCAAGGTTAGAGGATTTGAGCTGCAGGGAGAAGCTGAATAGACTAGGGCTATTTTCCCAGGAGCATTGGAGGCTGAGGGGTCACGTTATAGAGGTATATAAAATCATGATGGGCGTAGATAGGGTAAATAGACAAGGTCTTTTCCCCAGGGTGGGGGAGTCAAAACTAGAGTGCATAGGTTTAAGGTGATGGGACAAGATTTAAAAGGGATCTAAGGGGCAATTTTTTCATGCAGAGGGTGGTGCATGTATGGAACGAGCTGCCAGAGGAAGTGGTGGAGTCTGGTACAGTTACAATATTTAAAAGGCATCTGAATGGGTATATGAATCGGAATGGTTCAGAGGGATATAGGCCAAATGCTGGCAAATGGAACTAGATTTATTTAGGATATCTGGTTGGCATGGATAAGTTGGACCGAAGAGTCTGTTTCCATGAGAATTCTATAGACCAATGGCCCTCAAAGTTCTCCTCAACTCCATCTTAAAAGAGAGACCTGACTTTTTAAATCATGTTCCCTAGTTCTAGTCTCTCCCACAAAAGGAAACATCTCTCAGTAATCACCCTATCAAGTTCCCTCAGGATCTTCTTTGCTCCAGTAAGGTAATCTCTCATTCAACTATACTCAAATGGATGTAGGCCCAAACTGTACAATCTTTCTTCATATGCTAAGCCTTTCATCCTAGCAATGTGTCAAATGAATCTTTTTCCTGAATTGTTTCTAATACAATTATATATTTTTCAGACAAGGGCACCAAAACTGTATGTAGTATTTGAGTATTTTGGAGTGCTGTGAACGCTTGTGATTTCAAATAAACCAGTTGGACTATAACCTCGTGTCATGTGACCTCTAACTTTGTCAACCCCAGTCCAACACCGGTACCTCTACAAAATGAACAAGTTCACATTTTCCCATATTGGCATTCCCATTTTTGACCACCACCTTATCTATATTTCTTTGTAGATTCCTCCTTTTGACAATTTACTTTCCTGTGCTGGTAACTTCAGCAAATTTATACATTCGGTCACTTTGGCCAAACTATTGATATAGATTGAGAAAGAAAAACTAACAGCAGAATGGAAGGGTGAACTAAAAGCTAATGTGATTCAGAAGACATGGAAAGAAAGGTTACATTGAGGGGGTGGGATGGGGGAAAAGAATAAAGGACAGGAAGAAACGCACCTACCAATGTAACTTCAAACTAAATTGTTCCTTTTCCAGGCCAGCGAAAGTGATTGACGTTGCATTAACAACTATCACTACTCCTTCAAAGGATAGTTGCACTGTTGATCACCAACCTAATTTCCTGCAGAAAATTTAATGAGTGATTAATGTTCCCTGTTTTAAAAATAGTCTCATAATGGAATGCCATTAGTGTGAAGCAGCTATAACAGCTATCGGTTGACTGTCGAGCCTGCGTCTCTTCACCTTGTAAACTTAGTGCCTGACGTGCAAATTACTCATGACAGCACTGTTTTTCCAGCATGATTGGCCCTGTCTATTCAGCTGATCTAGTTGGATTTTGTAGATTCATAGAAAATAGGTTCAGGAGTAGCCCATTCGGTCCTTCAAATCTGCACCATCATTCAATATGATCATGGCTGATCATGCAATTTCAGTATCCCACCTCTGTTTTCTTTAAATATCCCTTTATCCCTTTAGCCACAAGGCCCACGTCCAGCTTCCTCTTGAATATATCTAATCAACTGGCTCCAATAGCTTCCTGTGGGAGAGAATTGCACAGGTTCACAACTCTGAAGAAATTCTTCTTCACCTCAGTCCTGAATGGCTTATGGCTCACCCCTTATTCTTAGATTGTGACCTCTAGTTCTGGACTCCCTCAACATCGGGAGCATTCCTCCCACATCTAGCCTGTCCAGTCCCATCAGAATTTTATATGTTTCAATGAGATCCCCCTCATTTTCCTGAATTTCAGTGAGTACAAGTCTAGTCTATCCAGTCGTTCTTCATATATAATTATTTCAAGCAATGGTGGCGTTTTAATGTTTGGTGTTCATGTATCCCTGTTCTTTTCAGGTCTTCATTTCAACATGTTTGGACATACTTGTAGATTTTTAAATGAGATAATTACTGCTTTCTAATTCTGAATACTTTTGTGCTGGTCATTCATCAAGTAGCCTTTCATGTGGTGTAGACAGTAGAAGTGGGCTGTTTTATGAAAATTGAAGTTTGGTTTCTTCGGCACAAGGAGTATGTTAAAATTCTGCTACTGTTTTTTTTCTGTAACATCTGAAGTCATACTATCAAGAGTAGGGTTCAGTATTAATTGCATGTTTAGAAAAGAAGTAAAGAACAGTTCAGATGTATGTTCATCCATTTTATGATCCAATATTCCTTAATTTATTGTGAGAAAAAAATCTACAAACGTGAAACCTTGTCATTTTTCATAAGGTTTCTGGGCACTTCACTAGTTTTGAAATGGGTGGCTGAAATGCATGCATTTCTTTTAAAGAGAGTTAACCTCATGCTAGCTTCAGATTAGCTGTTTGCCCTGCTTGAAGATTTAGACATGTTCACGTGAGCAAGTCAATCTGTAATTCATTAAGACTGGAGAAGTGCGACACTACTACAGCGCTTTGTGCTTTAGGTGTTGTCGGAGCTTGTGCTTGCTTGAACTGAAAGCAGTCGCCATCAGGGGCCAAACAAGTATATAAACGGTAAGCTAACCGTGAGCAAGTAAATGAAATAATGTTGCACCCATTATATGTGAGTACTGGGAAGCAGGTTATTTTTTAGTGCAGTCTACAGCATTTACTATTGTATACTGAGCACAATGTTAATGTTCACAGAGGCTCCTATTCGTGCAACTTTATCAGGAAATTTCACTGTTTGATTAGGTTTCCTCCTCACATGGTCGCCTTTAAATTTTTGCGAATTGAAACACTAGTATCCTCTTTTGTAAGGATCACAATACTATGTTTGGCAGCAACAGCTTAAAGGATTTTTCCTCTAAGGTCTTTCCATGGCCCTGTCAAGTACTTGAAGTTAAATTTTGAAAGAAATTGATGACATGAAGATTTTCTGTTATTTTTAGGCAAATGGGAAATGTATTTGTTGCATTTAACATCTTGCTACAGCCAGCAAATGTGGAAAATTTTGAGTGTAATAAACTTGTTGTTTTTCTCAAGTTTTCAGTGGCTGTGCAGGGATTTTAATATAAAAGTGAAAAGTTTGAGGTTGAGATGTTGCTATAACATGAGTCTTGTGTTTGCAAACTCGTTTTGGTGTCTGCTGTAACACCGAGATTGTGAACAATGGGGTTCAGTCTTTGGCATTTGCAAGAGGGAGGAATGGAATCAGTGGCAAAAAGGTGAATTTTGTGGTGAGAGCCAAAATCGATGACTTTGGTCTTTTCAAAATTGAATTGAAGGAATTTTCTGCTTATCACGTGCTGGGTGTCAGGCAGTTATTCTGATAATTTGGTTCTTTTTGTATTCATTCATGGGATGTGGGTGTTGCTGGCTGGCCAGCATTTTTTTTGGCTGTCTCTAGTTGCCCTTGAAAAGGTGGTGGTGAGCTGCCTTCTTGAACTACTGCAGTCCATATGCTGTTGGTTGATCCACAATGCCTGTATGGAGGGAATTCCAGGATTTTGACCCATTAAAGGAACGATAATTATATTCCCAAATCAGGAAATTGAGAGACTTGGAGGGTAACTTACAGGTGGTGGTGTTCTCGTGTATATGCTGCCCTTGTCTTTCTAGATGGAAGTGATCATGGGTTTGGAAGGTGCTATCTAAGGGTCTTTGAATTCTACAGTACAACTTGTCAATAGAACACACTGCTGCTACTGAGCATCAGTGGTGGAGGGAGTGGATGTGGTGCTAATCAAGTAAGCTGCTTTGTCCGGGATGGTGTCAAATTGCTTGAGTATTGTTGGAGTTGTAGCCATCGGGCAAGTGGGGAGTATTCCATCACACTCGTCATTTGTGTCTTGTAGATTGGACAGGCTTTGAGGAGTCAAGAGCTGATGCCATGCTTGAGAATTCTAGCCTCTGATCTGCTCTGTAAACACTATTTATATGGCGAGTCCAGTTGAGTTTCTGGTTAATGGTACCCCCCAGGATGTTGATAGTGGGAGGTTCAGTGATGATAACACCATTGAATGACAAGGGCTGGTTAGATTGTCTCTTATGGGAGATGGCCATTGCCTGGTTGTTGTGTGGCACAATTGTCACTTGTCAGCCCAAGCCTGGATTTTGTCCACATCTTGTTGCATTTGAACATGGACTGTTTTAGTATCTGAGAAAGTCGCTAATGGTGTTGAACATTGTGCAATTGCCGATGAGCATCCCCATATCTGACCTTCCATTGGAGAGAAGGTCATTAAAGCAACTGACGATGCTTGGGCCTAGGAAACCATCCCAAGGTACTCCTGCAGAGATGTCCTGGAACCAAGATGACTGTTCTCCAACAACCACAACCATTTTCCTACATGTCAGGTATGACTCCAACGAACAGAGATTTTGCCTCCGATTCATGTTGATTCCAGTTTTGTTAGGGCTCCACTTGGTCAAGTGCAGCCTTGATATCAAGGACTGTCACTCTCATCTCACCTCTGGAATCCAGCTCTTTTTGTCCGTCTGTGAATGAAGGCTGTAACAAGGTCAAGCCGTAGTGAAACACAAATTGGTGCCAGTGAACAGGTTATTGCTGTGTAGGTGCTGCTTGATAGCACTGTTGATGACACCTTCCATCACTTTACTAATGATTGAGAGTACATTGGTGGGGTGGTAATTAGCCAGGTAGGATTTGTCATGCTTTGTGTACAGGACATACCTGGGCAATTTTCCACATTGCCAGTGTTGTATTGGAACAGCTTGGCTCGGGGTGCAGCAAGTTCTGGAGCACAAGTCTTCAATACTTTAAGCAGAATATTGTCAGGGCCCATGGCCTTTACATGCCCTCCTGCACTCTCCATCAAACCAGAACTGATTCTGTGGCTTGATGGTAATGGTTCAGTGGGGGATATGCTGGGACATGAGGTTGCAAATTGTGCTGGAGTACAATTCTGCTGCTGTTGATGGCCCACAGTGCCTCATGAATGCCCAGTCTTGAGTTGCTAGATCTGTGTGAAGTATGTCCTGTTTACTTTAGTGATAGTGCCAAACAATGTGATGGAGGGTATTAAGGAATGTGAAGGCGGGACTTTATCCGAGGACTGTGCTGTGGTCACTTTTACAGATATTGTCAATTACAGAAGCATCTACAGCTCGCAGATTGGTCAGGATCAGGCCAAGTGTGATTTTCCCTCCAGAAGCTGTGTACTTTAGGAGCTGACCAGCTCGATTAGTTGTGCTGCTGCTGAGCCAAAAATGGTGGTGGACGTTGAAATCCCACACCCAGAGTACATTTTGCGTCGTTGCCACCCTCTGCTTCCTCCAAGCGTTGTTCAACATGGAGGAGTACTGATTCATCAGCTATGGGAGGATGGTACATGGTAATCAGCAAAAGGTTTCCTTGCCCTAGTTAACCTGAAGACTTGAAACCTTGTAGGGTCCAGACTCCATGTTGAGGACTGTCAGGGCAACTCCCTTCTGACTGTATATTACTGCTGCCTCTTCTGCTGTCTTGCCAGTGGGACCAGGACAAATCCAGGGATGGTGATGGTGGTGTCTTTAAGATATGATTCTGAAAGTAATGACTATGTCAGGCTGTCACTTGACTAACTCACCCCCAGATATTAGTATGGAGGACTGCAGGGTCAACAGAACTTCTTTTGCTGCTGTTGTCTCTGGTGCCTAGGTCAGTGCTTAGTGTTTCATCTGGTTTCAATTCTTTGTTGAGACTTCGTAGTGAGCTATACAACTGAGTGACTTGCTAGGCCATTTCAGAGACAGTTAAGAGTCAACCACATTTGCAGTGGGTCTATAGTCAACCAGACCAGATTTCTGCTCCATGAGGGCATTGAAGAAATTGTGAAAGAAAAAGTTACAAGCATTTTAACATCCTTGGATAAGTGAAGAAATGAGAGGAAGGAATGTACCTATTCTGAAAACTTGACATCGACACAAGATTGTTCTTAATCAGAAATGAATAGCACCTGAACCGGAAATCTGTCTCAGTTCATCACTAAAACTATTTGACTTCTGGTTACTGCTGTGTCATGTGCTGCTGTAATCCATTTACTCATACCGTGAATACTAGATACCCAAATCAAGTTTAAATAATAGCAGGTTGGCAGACAGGGCATAAACTTCACATAATGTTGCTACTGTCTGGAATATGGTTTTAGTTTTATACGTCCTTTTGCTAACTTGAAGTTATTAAAAGGAGAGATTAAAAGGTCAAAGTGTTGGATTAAGTGGTAGCATTTATTAAATATAAAGTGCAAATGTTGCAAAAGGCACATGCAATGCAAAAGCAAATGGCAGGGGCAGAAGAATTTTGAGACATTTTGACCTCGTCCTGCATTTCAGGTGAATCATAATTGTGGGTGTTTGAAATGTTTACTTTTCCAGTTATTTTTCTACCAAGAACTGAAGTGAAAGATTCATCTTTCGGAACTTGAGTTGTGTATGTATATGGTTTTGAGCTATGTGACACATTACATGTTCCAAGACGGTGGTGGAGTAAGACTGCTGAGTCAGAGCTCGCCTGCTCCGTCTGTTTCATTTCTTTCGTGTTTGTTTTTCTTCTTTCTTACCTCCTATCCTCATGCAGCATCATTGATGTCCCAGGTGAAGCAGGTGTGGATTCTGGGCCTCGAGGCTCAGTGCGATCTCCTGTGCACCACCACCTCTGCTTGGAAGGACTGTAATTCTTCACCTTTCATTTCTTTATACTTATAATTTATTTCTAAGATTTTGTATCTAGATATCTGTTATACCTAAGATGGCACAGAGGTCTGTAATACTGGACTTTTTATTTCTTTATTTTTCTTGTTTTTATTCCTATGAGTCTGTACCTAGGCATCTTTTGTATCAAAGCTAGCCCCATAAGCAGTGACTCTAAACTTCTCACTGTACTCATGAGTGCACGTGTGACAATAAACCTGGTTCTGGTTCTGGTTCTAGTTCTAATTCTAACTTTATTAATTATAAGAGTGGTTTGAGACGACTTTAAAGCAAGTGGATTGGCTTGTGTAGTGTTTTTCTCTCCTTAGGAACAACTTCGTCGATTTTTGTGCATAGTTTTGTTGTGTGATCATTCCCCACTCATTTGTTTTGCTAAAGTAATGACTATTCGGAGATATTACCTTTTTTTGATTTAAGTTTACTGTGGTTCATGAGACTCAAATATACTTTGTTAGATATAGATTATTTTCTGTATTATGACTAAGTTATGGAATGAATAGATTGTGTTGTTATAAAATAGAATATTTTAAGTTCTACTCTGTCTCCAGTGCTTTTGCTAATAGTGATGTTAGATACTTTGAATATTTGTTCCTCAGCCAACACGTAAGTAGGAGCAAGTGTAGGCAATTCAGCCTCTCCAGTCTGCTCCAACATTCAATATGATCATGGCTGGTCTCATCTCAGTCTCAGATCCACTTTCCTGCCCGCTCTTCATAACCCTTCATCCAAATACTAGTTAAAAACCTGTCTATCATAGGAATGTCTATCACTGGATCAGGAATAGGCCATTCACCCCCTCGAGCCTGTGCCACCATTCAAAGAGAGCGTGGCTGATCTGTGGCCTAACTCCATATACCTGCCTTAGGCCCATATCCCTTAATACTTTTGCTTAACAAAAAAAAAAGATCTGTCTCAGATTTACAATTAATAACTGATCTTGCATCCACTGCTATTTGTGGAAGAGAGTTCCAAGCACCCTTTGTATATAGTTGTGCTTCCTAACATCTCTCCTGAATGGTCTGTAACTGCATTGACTACTTCTTCTGGCAGTTCATTCCACATTTTGGGAGGGGTGGGTAATGGTAAGGGCATAAAACTCAGAACTGAGGCACCTCTCTGTGATGGATGTGGTAATTGGATCCTAGAGAAGGTCTTTGGTTCACCAGGGCCGACATCTCGTTCAGTAATGGAACCTAATGCTTATGTGTGGGCTGTAATTCTTCCTGTGCAACTTCAGACAGTACTGGAGCCATCAGTTGAGTTATGAATAATTTTGTTTTTAATTTTCCAGTAATGGCAAAACCCAGACCAGTGGTAATTAGTGGACCTTCTGGAGCAGGCAAGAGTACTCTGCTGAAGCTGCTTTTTGAGGAATACGATCAAGTTTTTGGATTCAGCGTCTCTCGTTAGTAGCTCTTTTAATGCTTCTTTTTCTAGCTGAGACTTTGCAAAGCAATTGTCTGTCACCAGTGGTCTTAACCTGCCTAACAGCAGGCAGACCTTCATATTTCAGATATGTGCAGAAATTACAATTTGTGCTGCTGTGAAAATAGAACTGAGTTCACAGTGAACACTCCAATTTGTTCTGGCTGAGAATTGGTTCAAATAATTTTAATTTATTCTGAATGTTCTGAGCAATGCTTATGGTCAGATTCATAAATTATTAATTGATTTTTTTCCAATGAATAATATTGTTTTGTTTGAATCAAAACCGATTAATTAGACATTTTCAGGGGGCCTTTCTGTTGAGACTGATTTACTAATGCATATGGTAGGATAATTGGGCTTGGAAGTTTGTGAATATACTTTGTTCTAAGTGACGTTTGCTTGATGGTGTGAATTGTTTTACAGATACAACAAGAAATCCAAGGCCAGGTGAAGAGAATGGTAAAGGTGAGCACCCATTTCGTTTAACTTAAACTCCCAGAGTCACAAAATGTAAAGTTCTCGTTAGGCATAAGTGGATCCTTTGCTGGTTGGCAAGATGTGATGAATGGTGTGTTATATGGATGAGTTTACTGTTTTTATAAATGACTTTGGAAGTACCAAAGAAAGGTATGGTTACCAAATTAAGTTTCCAGCCAAAACTTGATCCATTTATGTCTATTTTGTTCCTTGTTAACATGCCAACCTTCTTTTCATGTGAATGTGTTATATCTCCAGCATGAGCTTTCATTTTTCACAATAACCTTTGTGTCACCTTCAGGGTCTGTTTCCTCAATGTTGTTGGGTCAAAATCCTTGAATTCCCTCCTGAACAGCATTGTGGATCTACCTACAGCACATGGACTGCAGTGGTTCAAAAAGACAGCTCCCCACCACTTTTTCTCAAGGGCAACTAGGATAGGGCTTTCAGTCTAAGATGGTGGTAGAGTAGGACACTCCGGTCAGAGCTCCTCTGTTTGCCAGGTCCTTTAACCCTTTTCCCTCCTTTTTATCCTTCTTTTTTCCCCTTTCTTTGTTTCCCACCACCAACCCTGGAGTGTATGGAGTTGTGGAGGACTGGAGCGAGCGGGCTGAGACCCGTGGAGGGCCGGGGCGAGCACGGGCCAAGACTCGCAGAGAACCCACGAGCAGTGTGGCCTTGCGCCCCATGAGCCCTAGAGCACTGTGAGCAGTGAGCCGTGGAGCAGCACGTGGACTGCGAGCTTGGAGCAGCGTTGAGAAGAAGCCCTGCAGCAGCACATAGGATGCAGCCACCTGGAACAGCATGCAGGCAGCTAATCCTGGATGGAGACTGGTGTAAGGGGGACAGTCCCTCACCTTAGAACGCTGTAATGTTAACCCCTTAATATATCCCTTAATATATTCCTATATTTAACTTACTTTCAATTACGTAATTAAGCAACTACTTTTATCCCTCTGCTGTATCCAAGAACTGTACCTAGGTACTTGTACCTAAGATGTCGCCATAAGAAGGCAGACATTGTAAAAGTTTTTCACTGTACTCCTACAATGGGGCACGTGTGACAATAAAAGGATATTGTAATGAATACTGGCTCAGCCAGCAATGCCCATGTCCACGAGTGAATTTAAAAGAAACTTCGGCAAATCTAAGTACAATGCATCCATTGTTTCCCCTTTACCTTCATCACATTACTTTATTCCTCCTCCTTGAACTCCAGTAAATTGGATAAACATGATTTCTCTTTCCCAAAAGGACTTTGGAAAGTTCAAGGTAATCAAGCAGAGTCAACAAAGTGCCCTGCCTAAAATATTTATAATGCCAATGGGGTAAATGAAAGTTGTTATATTCCCGTAGCTGCTCTGAGATTAGAGAGGGATGACTAGTGGTGGTTTAACCTGAGTGAGGGGTGAGGCTGAGAAGATGATACCGTCCTAGTGACCTCAGCTGGTGTGGGAATTGAACTTGGACTATTGGTGTCTGTCTACCACAAACCAGATGTCCAGCTGACTGAGAACCAACCCCTCTTCTCCCCATACCCCCTGCCGCCCGAAACTCTTATCATCTTTCTTATAACAGATGTCTAGCTAAATGACTTGTAATTTCCTGCTTTCTGATCCCCCCCACTTTTTTATTGAAAAAATACATTCATTGTTTTTCAATTTAATGGAACCTTTCCTGAATCTCAAATTTTGGAAAATTAAAACCACTTCTTTTAAGATGCTAGAATGGAGTTGATTAGAAGTATCGGATCTCATAGAAACCTTGATAATTCTAACAGGATTACATTGGGTAGATGCAGGATACGTGTTCCCAATGACTGGGGAGCCCTGAACCAATAGTCACAGTTTAATGATACGGAATAAGCCATTTAAGACTGAGATGAGAAATTTCTTCACCGGAAGTGGCAGGCCTTTGGAATTCTCTGCCATAGAAACCAATTGATGACAAAAAGTTCATTATTTTTAAGGAGGAGACAGATACAGCTGTTAGGGAGCAGAGGGATATGGAGGAAAAGCTGGAACATTGTACTGTGTTGGATGATCAGCCACAATCCTATTGAATGGCATATTCCTGTTCCAATTTTCATTGTTTTTAAGTCCATTAGTGGCTGGGGCTTGTCAGACTGCAGTGCCAGTGATTTACTTGGTACCATTTCCCTAGTGATTGTAATTTTCTTGAGTTCCTCCATCCTTGCATTTCCTGATTTTAATTATTTCTGGGATGTTACTTGTATATTCTACATTGAAGACCTGTTCATTGGTCACTTTGTTCATTTATTTTTAAAAGTGCATACAGAAACTCTTACTATCTCTTTTTAAATTTCTAGCTAGTTTGCACTCTACATTTCCAATTTATTAATCTTTTAGACATGCTTTGATGTTCTTTTATATTCTGGCCAACCTTCTGACCTGTCACCCATGTTTGTATAATTATATGTTTTGTCTTTAAGTTTGATACTATCTTTAATTTTTTTTTAGCTAATGTTGGCTCTTGGGTGCTCCCTTTGGAATTTTATAAAGCATTAGATATAGGAGCAGAATTAAGACCATTCAGCTCATTGAGTCTGCCATTTGATCATGGCTGATATGTTTCTCAACCCCATTCTTCTGTCTTCTCTCCATAGCCCTTAGTTCCCTTACTGTCAAGAATCTACCTATCTCTGTCTTAAATACATTCAATGACTTGGCCTCCACAGCCTTCTGTGGCATTGATTCCACAGATTAACCGCCCTCTGGCAGAAGAAATTCCTCCTTATCTCAATTCTCGAGCATCGTCCCTACACAGTGAGGCTGTGCCTCAGATCCTAGTCTCTCAAGGAGAGACATCTTCTCCATGTCCACTCTATCCAGGTCTCTCAGAATCCTGTAATTTTCAATGAGATACCCCTCTTGTCTTTCTGAGCTCCATGTACAGATCGAGAGTTGTCAACCAGTCTAATTTACAAGCCCTTCATCTCCAGAATCAATCTTGTAAAGCACCTTTGGACCCCCTTCCAATGCCTGCAGATTTTTCTTTAGATACAGGACCAAAAACTGCTCAGAATATTCCAAATGGCAGTCAGAATAGACCCTTATACAGCCTCAGCATTGCATCTCTGCTCTTGTATTGCCTTTTTGAAATAAATGCTAACATTGCGTTTGTCTTCCTAACTGCCAGCTGAACCCTGCATGTTAACCTTTGGAGAATGCTGAACTAGGACTCCAAGTCCCTTTGTGCTTCAGATTTCAGAAGCCTTTCCCTGTTTTGTTTTGTCACTCTCCATTGACCTACATTTAACCTAATTTTCCAATTAATTTCAGCTACCTCTGTATACATGCCCTTATTTAAGTAGGGCCTGCTATTCTTGGACGCACTCTTCCACAAACTGAATGTGAAATTCAATCAAATTATAATTGCTGCTGTCTAGGGGTGCCTTCACAATGAGCTGATTGATTAATCCTAGATTGTTGAATAATACCAAGTCTAGTACAGTCTATTCTTTGGTTGTCTCTAGAAGGTGCTGTTTGAATTTTCTCAATTATTCATCTGGCCACCTTTGTCCTCTGATTTCCAGTGTATATGCAGATCAAAATCCCCCATGATTATCACCATACCTTGCTGACAGGCTCTAATTATTTCTTCCTTTTATACTCCATTCTGCTATGTGGTTATTGGACACCATTTCCACCAGTAATTTCTTGCTTTTATCATTTCTCACCTCTACCCAAACTGTTTCTGCCTCCTGGCTTTGTGAACTTGGCTGATCGATCTCCATTGGTACTTATATCATCTTGTAATATCACAGCCACCCTCCTCCTCTTCCCTAGCTTCGTGTCCTTCCTAAATGTTACGTATTCTTCAATATTTAGGTGCCAATCCTTGTCATTTCTGCCCTCATTTATCTCTGATGGCGATAAGATTGCACTTGTTTATTCCTATTTGTGCATTGAGAAAGTCTCTTTTGTTTCAAATACTAAAACAATCCTAAAGAGCGTTTAGTTTTCAGATATCTACTTCTCTGTTTAAACTTGCTTTAAGGATTTCTTTAACTTTTTACAGACTAGCTGAGGTTCTCTACTCAATGGAGAAAACAAATGACCAAAATTATTAAAATTAAGTCTTGCTGGTTTCTGAAATAAGTTCCAAATTAACTTTTCTTTAAAGAACTATTAAGTTAGCATTGAATGGCTTCTATTTTGCCCCTGCACAAGAATTTTCTATCACATCAATCATGCTGTATACTTTTAGATGTAGTGAGGCTGAAAATAATGTTAATATTCTTTTCCTTAAGAACATCATTTTGAGTACTAAGGCTCAGCTAGTCTGGATTGTGTCTGTAAGTCTGCAAAGTATGGTCTGTGAGCTTTGTAATAAGTCAAGTGTTTGTCCTGCGTACTCTACCCAGATTACTATTTTGTATCGAGAGAGGAAATGCTTCATGGCATCGATTCAGGGGAATTTATAGAACATGCTGAGTTCTCGGGAAATATGTATGGTACAAGGTAGGTGTTGTGATCCTGAAGGTAACCTGTTCATTAGGAGGCCTGGGCACTTTATTACAAGTGATACCTTAGACAAAGGAGCAAAACTTGGCCATTCAGCCCGTTCAGTCTGCTCTGCCATTCAGTGAGATCGTGGCTGCATTTGATAATACTCAATTCCACTTTCCTGTCTATTTTCCATAACCATGGATTCCTTTACAGACTAAAAATGTCTCTTTCAGCCTTAAATATACCTAACAACCTAGTCTCCACAGCCCTCTGTGGTTTAAAAAAAAAAATTCCACAGATTCACTACCCTCTGAGAAGAAATTCCTCTTCCTCTCTAAATGTCTGACCCGTTATTTTGTGGTCCTGCGCTCTGGTGCTAGCCTATCCCACAGTGGAAACAACCTTTTCTGCATCTATTTTGTCAAGTCCCCTAAGAATCTAATATGTTACAATAAAGTCACCACTCATTCTGTATTCCAATGAGTGCACGCCCAATCTACTCGACCACTTGGAAGTCCCTCTGTGCCTGGTAGCCTAGTGGACCTACTCTGGACTGTCTCAATCGCCAGTATATCTTTCTCTAAATAAGGGGTCTAGAACTGTTTACAGTATTCCCAGCTGTGGTCTAGCTAGTCCCTTCTATAGTTTTAGGAAAACCTTCCTACTTTTACACTCCTCCGTTCCCTTTGAAATAAAGCCTTAGATTTCTTTGTTCTGTAGTTTTCTGCACATTTCTCAATTTGTATAATATTCAGTTCTTCTGTTCTTCCTGCCACTTCATATTTCCTCGCATTAGATTCCATGTGCCAGGTTTTTGCCCTCTTGCCTAATCTGTCTGTATCCCTCTTTGTGTCATCCTTGCCACATGGCTTCCTGCCTATTTTTGTGTCATCTGCAGACTTGGTTATAGTACATTCACTTTCCTTATCCAAGTCATTAAGATATTGTAAATAATTGTGGTCCTAGTATGTACCATTGGTGTTCAAACACAAATTAATATCTATTGGGCAAAGAGTTGTCAATTTCTAAAGGTTCTCAAAATAGAAAGCAGAAAGCTGCTAATTCAAATTGTGCCAAATCCCCTTTAGCGTTCACTCAACCTTTTAAACGAGTAATCCATTTAGTAACGTCTGGCAGCTGTTGTATAGTCTGTTAAGTGCTCAGCAGTTCTATCTTTGAGCATATGTGAACAGCATAGGTCCTTTATATTCTGACTCGCCACTGAAATGGCAGCATGTGACCTGGATTTACAAACACTTCACACCTACACCACAACCTGCCAGCCAGCGGCATTGACAAGATGCCTCCACCAGCTGGTGCCCTGGTGCCACAATCATATGTTCAACCAACCACCTTCTCCCCCAAAGAGTGTTGGGACAGGGAAATGCTGTAAAAGGAAAGAGAAATCAAAATAGTCAAGGGAGAAAGTATGCTCTGCATCTTAACAATGTTGCAATGTTATTAGTAACAAAAATATCAAAATAATGAAAGTTCATCTGATTAAAGGAAAAACTACAAAGGACAAAAGGAGAGTCAGCATCTGAGAAGGATAGGTAAAATGTGATTATTCAAGAGATCATACAGAGACAGACAATCCAAAGATCAATTTTCTTAGGCTGACTTTCATAGCGTTGTGTCATTCGGCATTTTAAAACTTTTTCTGCCATTTGTTTGGATTATGGCTGATCTGTATTAACTTCATTAACCACCTTGCTTCTGTAACGCTTAGTACCATTATCTAACAATCTTATGAATTTCAGTTTTGAAGTTTTCAACTGACCCCTAGCTTTAACAGATTTGGTTGAGATTCCCAGATTGGGAGGTGATGGCGTAGTGGTATTATCACTGGATTATTAATCCAGAGATCCAGGTAATGTTCTGGGAAAACAGGTTTGAATGCCACCATGGCAGATAGTGGAAATTGATTGCAATTTAAAAAAAAAGTCACAAATTAAGATTCTAATAATGACTATGAAACCGTTGTCAATTGTCAGAAAATCCCATCTGGTTCACTAATGTCCTCTTAAGGAAGGAAATCTACCATCCTTACCTGGTCTGGCCTATGTGTGACTCCAGACTTATAACAATGACACTTAATTACCCTCTGGGCTATTAGGGATGGGCAATAAATGCGGGACTAGCTAGTGACACCCTAATCCTGTTGATGAATTTTTAAAAAATTATTTCTAATAACTGTTGTGTGAAGAGGTGAGTTTTGTCAACACCTTTGAATGGCCCATGGCTAACTTTAAGATTCTGACCCCATATTGTGGACTGCTGCTATATCCCTCAGTAAGAAGAAATGTATTTTCTGTCTATCTTATAAAGTACTTTAGTCACCTTAAACCCTTTAATTATATCACACCATCATCTCTATGTTCAAGAGAACATAAACCTAGTGTACTAATTTGTAGTTTGAAAATATTCTTGTAGTTTTGTGTCGTGTTTTGGGTTCATGTTGTAATTGAAAAACGTACTTGGGAGGTTTTTCTCTTTGAATAATATCAGCATGTGACCTGATAATAAATTGACTTTTGTTTTCCACTTTCAGTAAAAAAGCAGTGCAGGAGGTACAAGCCAGAAACCAAATCTGTATTCTTGATATCGACATGCAGGGTGTGAGAAATATCAAAAAAACAGACCTGTGCCCAATTTACCTTTCCATTCAACCACCTTCATTTGAAATTCTTGTAAGTAAAGTGCTGTGACCTGTCATTGCCATTAGGCTGAGGAGGTTCTTTTCATGAAAGCCAGTTTTAATCAGACTAGTAGAGTGGTGTGAAGTGTCTTTACTTAAAGGAATACTCTTTAAGTGGCATCATAAAAATCATATCTGCAGCTGATGACTGGATGAGTATGGAAAGATTTGTGGTTTTTGTTTTTATTTTTAACCACTGAGTCATTGGATGCTGGTTGTTTTGGTACCTCGGTGCTCTAACAAGGTTCTGTTTGTGGAAGAGAGTTCCAAATCTCTACTACCCTTTGTGTGTAGAGTGTTTCCGACGTCTCTCTTGAACGAGCTGGTCCTAATTCTCAGACAAACCACCTAGCTGTAGAATTCCTAACCAGTGGAAGTACCTTATCTTTACTTACCCTTTATTTTACTGTTAAATCCTGATTACTTCAATCAGATCACCCCTTAATCTTCTAAATTCTACAGAAAACAGGCTAATTTGTATAATCTCTCTTCATAACTCAACTCTTGAAGCCCAGGTATCATTCTTGTAAACCTACTTGTACTCTAAGGCCAGTATATCCTTCCTCATGTGTTTACAGTACTTCAAGTGGGAGATAACTAGAGTCTTGTGTAACTGCATTATTAATTCTGCATCCTTGTACTCCAGTCCTCTGGATATAAAGATCAACCTTCCATTAGCTTTATGATTATTTTCTCACCTGTTTGTGGCATTTTAAAAGTCTTGGCACCTGAGCCCACAGGTCGTTTTTGCACTTGTACTGTAATTAACTTCACACCATCTAGAAAATACCCTGATCTATCTTTTCTCAGTTCAAAATGGATATCCTCATGTTTATGTTGAATCCTGTCTGCCACAACTTTGCCCATGCACTTAGTGTTTAATTTTATGCTATCATCTACACTGTCTACAATGCTGTCTGGCTTTGTGTAATTAGCAAAGTTGGATATATGACTTTCTTTTTCATTATCCAAGTCATTAATAAATAATGTGAATAATTGCAATCCTAACACAAATTGTTCTGGGACACCACAGGTTACTTCCTGCAGATTTGAGTACCTACTAATTACCTGTACTTTCTGTCGCCTGACACTCAACCAATTTGCCCTCCATTCCATGGGCTTTACCTTATTAACAGTCTCTTGTGTGAGACAGTATCAGATTCCATGTAAGTGCATCCATAGATATTCCCCTGTCCACTACCTTAGTCACCTCTTCAGAAATAATTTAATGAGGTTTGTCAGACACGACTACCTGTCATGAATCCCTGATGGCTCTCCCTGATTTAACTGAAAACTTCCAAGGCGTTTGGTTACCCCATCCTTGATTATACACTCCAACAAGTTCCCCACTGCAGATGTTAGGCTGTACTCTGTCTGTAATTCCCTGGTTTTCCTCTTTCACTGTTCTTAAAAAGCGAAGTTACGTGGAATTTTTCAATCCAGAGAGATTGAACATTTAGATCAGCAATCATTTAAAATTCCTGTCTCCTGAGAAAAGACTAGAAAAAATGTATTTAAGCTGATTTAATGTGAGTGGTGGTACAGTTGACTATTTATAATAAAGTGATAAATGCAAATGCTTTTTTCTTACCATTTAATAGTAATCTTACAAATTTTCTCTAAGTGCCCCAGAGGGAGGATTCCTGTATCTAGGAAACTCGGTAAGATCATAACACAGTGTGGAGCTGGAAGAACACAGCAGGCCGGGCACTATCAGAGGAGCAGGAAAGTTAACATTTTGGGTTGGGACCCTTCTTCAGAAAGTACTTCCAGCTCCATACTGTGTTAGAGAGATCGTAGGAACTGCAGATGCTGGAGAATCTGAGATAACAAAGTGTAGAGCTGGATGAACACAGCAGGCTAAGCAGCATCAGAGGAGCAGGAAAGCTGATGTTCCGGGTCCAGACCCTTCTTATTCTGTATTATCACTGACTCCAGCGTCTGCAGTTCTTGCTATCTCTGAGTAAGTTATAACCCCACTGCAAAGCCTCTTCCAAGGATGCCATTTCTGAAGAAGGGTCCCAACCCAAAATGTCAACTTTCCTGCTCCTCTGATGCTGCATGGCCTGCTGTGTTCTTCCAGCTTCACACTGTGTTATCTCTGACTCCAGCATCGGCAGTTCTTACGATCTCAGAAAGATTATAGTTAGGGTGTCTACAATATCCTCCCCCACTTCCTTTAATAGCCTTGGATGGTCCTAGGGATTTGTCATTCTTGAATTCCATTAATTTTCGCATTACCAATGTTTTACTTGCGTTAATTTTATTCAATCCCTGTTCCCAAATCGCTCTTAATTTCCTTGGGACCTTTGATAAACTATCCTCCTTTACTACTGTAATTACTGAGGCAAAGTAACTTTTCAACACCTGCCATTTCCAAAGAGTCATTGACGGTATCCCACTTTCAGTCTTTAGTGGACCAGCATTGCTCCTAACCACCTGCTTTCACCCTTCATGTAATTATAAGATTTTTGTCTTTCTTTGTAATATCCAGTTCACTTTTGGATTCACTAGGTTAAAGGTTAAGATAATTTACATCCCCAAGCAGAATTCTCTCTTTAATTACAGTACAAAATATTTGGGGCATTTAGAGAAAATTGTAAGATTATTATTAAATGGTTTAAAAAAAAACGCATTTGCATTTATCACTTTAGTATAAATAGTCAGCTGTACCCACATTAAATCAGCTTAAAAGCATTTTTTTCTAGTCTTTTCTCAGGAGACAGGAATTTTAAATGATTGCTGATCTAAATGTTTTTAAATTTTGTGCTGAATTGGGAACAAGGGGTAAGTGTGAGAAGCATGCTGAGCATGTTTATAATCGGGGATACATGGGTTCTAAACACTCTAGAAACAGATTCATTAGTAACTGTTAAAATGGAGTTGGGGGAAGCGGGGGAAGAGGTGCTGGGCTATTGGTAAAGAACTGAACATTGGATTTCATTTGTTGGATCTTTGAAAGCCAGCACAGACATGACAGGCTGAATGTTTCTCTTGTAAAATTGTATAAAATCAGACTATTTCAATACACAATGCAGTCTCTGGCCCTATCAAGTCTGCAATGACTCTCTTTGAAGAGCAATTGAGTTAGTTATTGATCTTTTAAAGCACAGACAGAGGCCCTTTTGACCTATTGTGTCTGTGTGTTGGTTGTCAGACATCTATCCACTGTAATCCCCTATTCCAACACTTGGCCCATAGCCTTGTATATGATGGTATTTTAAGTGCTCATTTAAATATTTCTTAAATGTCTTACGATTCCCGCTTCTCTTAGTGAATTTCAGATATCCACAACTCTCTGGCAAAGCTTTTTCCTCAAATCCCCTCTAATCCTCCTCCTTACCTTAAAATTGCACAACTGGTTATTGACCTCTGTACCAAGGGGAAAATTTTCTCCCCATCTGTCATGTCAATATCCGTCAGAACTTTGGACCCCTCTAATCAGATACCCTCTCAGCCTTCTCTGCTCTAAAGAAAATAGTCCCAGCCTATCTAATCTCCCTTCATAGCTGAATCGCTCCAGCCTAGAAAACAACTTGGTGAATCTCTTCTTCACCCTCTCTAGTGCAATCATGTCCTTCCTATACTATGACAACCAGGACAGCTCTCAGTACTTCAGCTGTGGCCTAACTAACACATATGGCTCCATCACAGCCTCCTTGCTCATGATCACCCACTGATTAAACTTACCACCAGTCATTTCTTTAATGACAGAACAGCCCTGTGGTTCTCTGGGACAATGGCAACTTTGCATCTAAGTTACTTTTGAAATTATTGTCTCTGCTTCCACTACTTTCGTGAGCTACAAGTTACCACTCATTCTGTTTGTTTCTTCTTTTTAAAAAAAAAAAATTTCTTCTTCACATTTCTTGCCCAGTATCTTAAATCTGTGACTCCTTGTTCTTATCTAAAAGAACGTGATAAACAATGTAGCTAAATGGGAACAGCTTTTCATTGTCTCAGGTAAGGTCAATAGTCTTGCACACTTCTATCCAATCTCCATCACTCCAAGGAGCATAGCACTAGCTTCTCCCACCTAGCCTGGTAGCTAAAATTCTCTCTCCCTGGAACTATTGTGGTAAATTTCTCTCCACCCTCTTAGGGACCTTTGCATTTCTGAAGAAGGGTCCAGACCCAGAACGTCAGCTTTCCTGCTCCTCTGATGCTGCTTGGCCTGCTGTGTTTATCCAGCTCTACACCTTGTTATCTCTAAAACATTATTGTGTTTGGCAACTTGATGGAAAATTTGAGAAATTTTGACTTTTCCTCAAGAATCTTTTTGGAATTTTCCATTGCAGTTTTCTTGAAATCCGTTGGCAAGAATTCAGGCAGCATAAGGTTTTTGAGATATTTCTGACTGGGTAAGCTTTACTGAATCATCTGTGTCCATGTTCCAAGTACTGAATGTGGCTTTTCATATCGGGATCAGGTGTAATGTTGAGATTTGAATAAGGTTTAGTAACTGGAAAATCTTGACAAGTGCAGAATGGATTTACACTTATTCATATGTATATTCAATCATTTATTCAAATATTTATTTACCAAGATGGAAAAACAACTTTTTTTTTGGTTTTTATAATCTTAAGTAAATCATTAGATCTGCTAAAAAGTGAAATTGTCTGCAAGAATTAAAGCCTGGACTACTTGTTTGGCAATACAGACTATCTCTGAATCTTTCAAAGCAAGTTATGTCATACACAGAAGTTCCAACTTAAATTCATCACTGAAGTCTCTGGTAACCTTGACATTACTCCAACAAATTGATGAATACTGAAATGAATTCATCTGGAATTTTAAAAGTTAACTGAATCTGCAAACCCCATTTTTAGGAACAACGACTGAGACAGAGGAAAACTGAAACTGAGGAAAATTTGCAAAAGAGGTTGGCAGCAGCGAAATTGGACATGGAATTCAGTAAGTATTTGAGCAAATATTTGCTGATGTTAAATGTGTATGCTTATACAAGTAAAACTTCCTATTTATGATGGTGGCATGTAGCATTAGCAATGCAGAATTCTGGGTGTTGCTAAACTGCATATTATAATGTACCTATATTTGAATGGTATTGAAATAAGTTTCTTCACAGGATGGGTGGGTGCAACACCTAACTGTTCCTCTGATTTTTAAAAACTGAAAGAACTGCAGATGCTGTAAATCAGGAACAAAAACATAAGTTGCTGGAAAAGTTCAGCAGGTCTGGTAGCATCTGTGAAGAAAAAAAATCAGAGTTAACATTTCGGGTCTGGTGACCCTTCCTCAGAACTGCTGGTGGCTGGGAAAATATCGGTTTATATGCAGGAAAAAGAGGAGGGGGATGGGATAAGGAGTAAATGATAGGATAGAGCCTAACGAGAGAAGAGCAGTTGGATAGACAAAGGAGTTGACACCGATCAGGCTGGGAGAGTGAATACTTGTTAATGGGTGGTGTTGGGGGTGAAGGAAGAGTTGACCAGGGTGTCCCAGAGGGAATGGAATAACAGCACCTCATCCACTTGGGAACCCTGCAGTCCTCCGGACTCAATATCGAGTTCAGTTTTAGGGCCTAAACCCTCCCATGTGCAAGCCCCCCTAACTCTCACACCAGGCCTTGTTATCACATAGCCTGCCATTGCACACTACCTATTGTTAGTCACTAACAACTATTCACCTTCCCAGCCAAATCGTTATCAACTCCATTGTCTATCCAACCGCTCGTCTCTCTCTATGGGCTCTGTCCTATCGTTTACTCTCTTCCCCTTCCCCCTCCCTATTTTCTGCATATGAATCAATGTTTTCCCCACTACCCTCAGTTCTGAGGAAGGGTCACTGGACCCGAAACGTTAACTCTGATTTTTTCTTCACAGATGCTGCCGGACCTGCTGAGCTTTTCCAGCAACTTCTGTTTTTGTTGCCTCTAATTCTTAATCATACCGTAGAATTTTTTGAAATAGAAATAAATTGGGATGGAATTAGAATGATCAATACAATGAAGCATGTCTGTGATAAATCTTTGTTCTGCAGGTAAAGAGCCTGGTATATTTGATGAAGTACTAACTAATGATATTTTAGAAGATACCTATTCTCGGTTGAGATCGGTTCTTATTGCGGTGAGTTAACGGCAGATCAGCCTGCACATTTTATCTTTAGTGAGAGAGCACTGATCTGATAGTATACTATATCTTTACGCTTATTCTAAATAGTGGCCATTTTACACTAGTGGGAGCAAAATAGTTTGCTGTAAAATCAACTGGACGATCACTCCTGATGAGATGATCAGTCTCCTTTGAGATAATTGCAACATTGGTGTATAATCCACACAGTGCTTTATAATAGTTTTGTCACTTTTGTTGCACCTAGTAGACCATTTCCTTTTAATCTGGACCCAACTGCATTCTGTTTTTAAAAACCGAAAGAACTGCGGATGCTGTGAATCAGGAACAAAAACACAGTTGCTGGAAAAGCTTAGCAGGTCTGGCAGAATCTGTGGAGGAGAAAACGGAGTTAACGTTTCGGGTCCAGTGACCGTTGCTCAGAACAGTCACTGGACCGGAAATGTTAACTCTGTTTTCTCCTCCACAGACGCTGCCGGACGTGTTGAGCTTTTCCAGCAAGTGTGTTTTTGCATTCCTGTTTTTACGCCATTGGCTCAATTCAAAGTATTTTAATTTTCTCCTCAGTTTGCTGCCATTACCCTCCTTTCCGAAAGGCAAAACTAGTATTACAGCACAGTTCCAATACTCTGTCCCCAGTGGAAATGGATTTGTCCTCACCTCACGTTCCCTAATGAGTTTGAATTCTAAATTCCTTTCCTTCAATACTTCTTCTCTGAAAGTATAATGGAATGCCCCGGTGGATGGTTCATCCTGTCAATCAATTCTTTGAGTTTCCACATCTTTTCAGAGGAGAGAAATGGCACTAAGTACTAGGAATGAATACTTCAGTTTATAACTTCAAGCACCTAGTCAAACAGATACACCCTCCTGTTCCACGTATCAGGATCACCTCAGCTATTCGAGCCCAAGCATAATCATCTTGAAACAACTTCCCTCTTTTTAAACAAGGATTTAACACCTCACCATCCGTTCACTAAGGCTGGCTAGCATACTGTTATAACGGGTGACATCTTCCAGAAGACAAAACATTTCACAACCTCTGCACTGCACAGAGTATTCTAATGTCATATTTAATTCATTTGTTTAGCCTTGAAAGTGTTGAACATTAAGTTAATAAATATTCAGTATTAAGTATGACAATTTTGCAGTCCTACAAGCACCAAGAGAAGGAACACTTCTAGAAAGAGAACTGTAAGATTTCAAAACCGTCAGTTGAAGAACCAGCTGTTACACTTTGGTTTAAAAAAAAGACTTGCCAGGCCACTTGGAGAGCCTTCGTTTCTTCAGACATTGTCATGGGATTAATAACACCCTCCAACACGCAACAGCACTTGGCAGTGCAAAGACATGTGGAAACTTGAGAAAGAGCAATTTAGATCAATAAAAATATATTGTATTGTGTTTTGTATTGTATTGTGAGTTGTGCTTCACTTTTTGTGATTTTCTTAAAAAATAACTTCCTTTTATCTTGTTTTGTTATAGGAAATCCAAAAGGTGAGATCCTTGCACAACTGAACTGTTCCAAACTCCATCCCGATCAAAAATGTTAACAGTATGTTCCCACAATGTATACTAAGTGGGAAGAATAAAAACTTCCAATCAAAGTATCTATGTATGTATTTAATATCTTAGTGTGTGCTTTTATTTTTGTTTGTCTGCTGTTGTTGAACTGGCATTCCATTTTTTGCCAGTGTCTATTGTCCTCGGGATGTTTTATGAATAACGGAATACTTTTTTGATATAAACAAAACCATGGCATGTTGCTCATTATAATAAGCAACTTTCTTTCTGTAATGCTTTGCGGAAACCACTTGTGCAATTTTTATAGCTTGTGTTTTTAGAAGTGTATATACAACAAAGCATTATACTATTGACAGAATAGAGACTCTCAACACAAGTCGCTGGTACTGTTGAACCTGTAATGTACGTAATTGTGGACCAGTGAACATACAGTAACTGTATTGATGTAGGAAGAGAAGAATTATTTTGTTGAAGAGATATGTCAGTTTTTATTTTGAGTTCCCCCTATCAAGCAAAATTAGATGTGTTTACAATTGTCTTTGGGATTAAATAAAACTAATGAGAAAAGATGAAATGTTGTGCTTATTTTGTAGCTAAGACTGTTAGGGTAATGACCACAGTTATGAAACAAGTACGTATACAGCAAGTTGTCCATTTGGCAAGGAGCATCTATAGCAGGAGTGTAAATGAACAAGTCAAAGTTTCAGGTATGGAATGTGAAGGCTGTTCGTAGACCTAATGTACCATTAAAAGCTGAGGAAAGAAATCCTTACATGCAGATACAAGACAGACAGGTATTATGTCACTATTTTGAAGAGCAGCAAGTGGGTTATCCCCAGTGTCCTGATCAATTTATTCAATCAACATTGTGAAAACAGGTCATTACAGCATTGCTATTTGAGGGAACTTGCTTTATACAAATTGGCTGTTGTTTCTCCTGTGTTACAACAATGATTACAGTTCAAAAATACTTAATTTGGCTGTAAAAGTGTTTGAGATGTCCTGCTGTCATGACTGATATTTAATATTCCCAGCGTGGAAAGCTGGGAAAAAGCAACCTCTTGCAGTTCATGAGACTGGTTTTAAAAAAAAGTCATCACCAAAGGTGCTGAATTCCTTTACTGCTTGGTGTCTTATGATGATCCCTATCTCAAATACCATCCAACTTCTGATATCTCAACAAATACCAGAGTATTAATTGCATAATTTGTATTGAGAGAAATTGGAGGCACAGTTAAAATTTGATCAATATTAAATCTCATCTTTTTCCAGTCAAGAGAAAAGTATCAGAATGAACAAGGGACGGTGTGGGTCAATTCTAATGATCCTCCTATGAAAACACAATGAAGTTTTCCAGATGACAAACTTCAGTTAATATTCGGTAGCTCTGCATCATATATTAGATGAGGAGATTGAAGTCCAAAACAAAAACCACAACTGGAGGAACACTCCTTGCCTTTAACCTCATATATAGGAAAGACTAATAGTCTAAGGGTTGGCAAGGACAAATGAATCCTTCATTATCATCCGACTGGCCTGTGAATGTTCTGTCTACTGGTAATGTGCTATATGAATTTTACTGCTATATGTAGGCTGCAAGTATGACTGGCAGATCAGACTGAACAGTATGTTTCTTTTGGCTGTTTGCAATAGGTAGATATTGACCATGCTTCAAAACTCAGGAGCATAATATCTAACATTAGAGGTGATCCTGTGTGTTTGGGCAGCTCTTGCAAGTATGCTGAGAATTACAAATGGACTGATTTAAGATTATTAACTGGATTTGCAATGTGACTCGTAGCTTCTAGCAAGCTGACATATGTCATGCACATGGATCTATCTTCAGCAGGAAGAACATTTCCAAAAAGGACAAGAACTTTTCTGAATTAGACAAGGTGGGGATTATAATTCTCTTGTGAATTCTCCATCATTGGCTTCCCAAACAGTCAGCACTTTTTTTGTATTTGCATCACTCCTATGAAATTTGGCATTCGTGTCTGTCCTGATCATATAATCACAGAATCCCTACAGTGTAGAGAGAGAGGCTATTCAGCCTATCGAGTCTGCACAGAGCCTCTGAACTGTGTCCCGCCCAGGGTGAACATGCAAACATCACCCTGGGTGGGAACTGAACCCAGGTCTCAGGTGCGCTGTGAAGGAGTAGTGCTATCCACTGAGCCACCGTGCTACTCCGAAGAGGAAAATCTTCAACAGCTTGTTAAGTGTCGTGGTCAAGTTGAAATTGCTGAAATTTCTCTACTGTTGTGATTGTCCAGAAACAGCTTTCACAAATTAAGTAATTTTAAATCAATTTGTAAACGGCAAAATTTATTGAAAGAATGAAACACATACACACTTAGAATATTGACTTTCCATGCAGATTATAGTTTTGTATTTAAAATACTCTTAATTTGAAAGAAACATTCTGAAATTGCTGGCTACTTAAGGTTCTGTTCTGCTTAAACATGTCTGGATCATGATAGCACAGATATTCACAAAGTAGCTCTACTTTTAAATTTGTAATTCCAAAAAAAACCGGGAATTGGATGAACCTTAAGAGATTTACTTTTCAAAAATGGATAAAAGTAGAGCAAGGTATCAAATCAGAACAATAACAACTAACATTGAGACTGCAATATTAATACAGAAACCCCTCTGCCAACCCAAATGTGTGTGGAATTTGATAATGTCACTGAATTTGAAAATTTAGGCCTTTTTATTATCCAGGTATGCCAGTGTAAGTGACATAATCTGTACCTTTTAAATTTAATACTATTTTGCTTTCATATGGCTTCTAATTGCTACGATATGTCGAAGATAGCTATACAGTACTGTTAATCAAATCTGTTAGAATGACTGGGTAACTAATTAGGATAGTAAGAATTGCAGATGCTGGAGTCAGAGATAACCGTGGGGAGCTAGAGAAACACAGCAGGCCAGGCAGCATCAGAGGAGCAGGAAAGTTGGCTTTTTGGGTCAGGACCCTTCAGAAAAAAAATCAGGATGGCTGTTTTCATTGGCTGAGAATGGAAGCAATTTGACAGCTCCATCTTCTGTTGATTCTAACTCATAAATTACATAAATGCAGGGTAGGTCCTTGTATATCTCAAAAGCAGTGTTGAAAGCAGGAAGTGAACACTGCAGCATGCATAAGGTGTTAAACACAACTTTGGATAATGAGATTTTCTCTGCATGTTCATTTTTCAGGATTTGGACATCACTGCGAAGTTGCACTGAAGTCTTACATCTTGAACTGTTGGCAGAGATCAGTTAAGCGTTAGTTACAAAAGAAAAGTCATGTTGACCTCGAAACATTAACTGTCTTTGTTTCTCAACAGATTCTGCCAGGCCAATTAGGTTTTTAAGAGTAGATTCATACAGCATAGAAACAGCCCCATCCGTCCAACCAGTCCGTGCTGACCATGATCCCAAACTAAACAAGTCTCACCTGCCTGCCATTTTTTGATGTTAACATTCTTAGTACGGGACAGGACTTAGGATAGGTTTCCCTCCCTAAAGAGTATCAGTGAGCCAGTGACATCCAACAGCTTCAAGATTACTGACAACGCTTTTTTTTAAACTAGTTTTTTTTAAAAGTTAGAACAGAATTTGACTTCTCAAACTGCTATGGTAAAATTTGAACTTGCATTATTTCAAGCCTCTGCAACACTAGCCCAGTAATATAAAAATTAATATTTTTGAAAAGACTGACATTTCAGAAATTATATACATGTTTGCAGTGAATTTGTTTATCCAAGCTTTTGTGTGACACATCTCCTCAAATAATATTGAACATTTACTATTATTTTTTCTCCATTGACTGGTTCACCACATTGCATTTTTGATTATATGCTTCTACCTGTTTCAATGTGGCAAAGAATTAATTACAATGATGTGTTCCTTTACCATCCTACAAAAGTCCACCCCTGCTTCTGTGTTGCCTCATGACGAAGGGGTCGGCATTCAGATATGTTCAGTAAAGGAAGGGAGGTGGTGAGAGGCTCTCAGAACACATGCTAACACAAAAAAAAACCCTTCATTTTTCATGCTACAACTGTAGTTAATTTTAAATTTTTACCACTCATTATTGGATCGACTTCTCTTGTGCACAAATGCTGCTAATCAAACTGTTTAAATGTGTATTTATTCAAGTTTGGGAAAACCCAAGTTATGGCTTGCAAACTAATTTTCCTTCATGGCATACCTTCTCTAACTTTGCAAATTAAAAACAGATCAATTAAAGATATTCGGATATTTAATCCCTTTTACAGATTTCTCTTTATCACTGAAACATGAGCACCTCGTGCTTTGTACTTAGAAGTGTCCTCCGTTTCTCACGTTGTTTTAGATAATTCCTGAGCTTTGTTGTTTGAAAGGAAATTGTCGAACGTCTTGGGTTCATTTGTGAGTCCTCTTGTAACCATGGGAATGAATGACATTCAGAGGCACATGGCCTTCCCCTGTAACATACCATATGGAAGAAAAATGTAGTTGGCTCACACGCCATGATATACAAGCAATGTTAGAGCTCCTCACAGGTTTTAAAGAGGACTTGATTGCTTTTCTTTCAAATTATTCCAATTCCCCTTCCCCAGCCCCAACTGAAGGTTCCAGGTCTTCAAAGATGCACGGGTATCTCCTGGCTTATTCCAGAAGCCATTATGACAGTCACTACTGTCAGACTACTCAGCTATGGAGGACCTCACAGGTGAGTCTGATTTGTCTTTGATAAGTGCCACAAGAGGGGCATGTGACATGCTGATTTTTAGAACCTGAAATTTCCTCATTCATTTTGAGAAAAAGGATTCTGTTAAATAAATTGAAGTTTGCCCCCAGGAGTTAGCTTAGTTTAGAAATAATTTCATATACAACTTTAAGGAACAATGGTGTGTGAAGTATCTAAAATAAAAATTAAATGACTTCTGTCTGGCTATTAACTTGAATTTGAGGTGGGGGGGAGGGAGCTACTTTTTTACTTTTCCCCAACCTTCAGTAGCTGGTGCATGTTCAATACTTTTATTTTTTAAAATATTTTGTTCCATTATGAGGATGCAGTTCTTTAAACTGGTTTAGGGCAGATATAGGTAATACATTCAATTTATAACTTGACTAGTTGATAGAACTACAGCTAACATCTGAGTGATATTTCTCAACTTGAAATCCTGATTAATTAAGCTACAATAAAGACACCAGAGCAGCTGAGACAACAAGGTGCAGGGCTGGATGAACACAGCAGGCATAGGGCCTAGACCCTTCATCAGAAAAGGGGAAGGGGAAGGGGGTTCTGAAATAAATAGGGAGAGAGTGGGAGGTGGATAGAAGAGGGATAGAGGAGAGGATAGGTGGAGAGGAAACAAACAGGTCGAAGAGGTGGGGATGGAGCCAGTAAAGGTGAGTGTAGGTGGGGAGTTAGGGAGGGGATAGGTCAGTCCAGGGAGGACAGACAGGTCAAGGGGGTGGGATGAGGTTAGTCGGTAGGAGATGGGGGTGCGGCTTGAGGTGGGAGGAGGGGATAGGTGGGAGGAAGAACAGGTTAGGGAGGCGGGGACGAGCTGGACTGGTTTTGGGATGCGGTAGGGGGAGGGGAGATTTTGAAGCTTGTGAAATCAACATTGATACCATTGGGCTGCAGGGTTCCCAAGCGGAATATGAGTTGCTGTTCCTGCAACCTTCGGGTGGCATCGTTGTGGCACTGCAGGAGGCCCAGGATGGACATGTCGTCTGAGGAATGGGAGGGGGAGTTGAAATGGTTCGTGACTGGGAGGTGCAGTTGTTTATTGCGAACCGAGCGTAGGTGTTCTGCAAAGCGGTCCCCGAGCCTCCACTTGGTTTCCCCGATGTAGAGGTAGCCACACCGGGTACAGCGGATGCAGTATACCACATTGGCAGATGTGCAGGTGAACATCTGCTTGATGTGGAAAGTCTTCTTGGGGCCTGGGATTGGGGTGAGGGAGGAGGTATGGGGGCAGGTGTAGCACTTCCTATGGTTGCCGGGTGTGGTGGGGCTGGAGGGGAGTGTGGAGCGGACAAGGGAGTCACAGAGAGAGTGGTCCCTCCGGAAAGCAGATAAGGGTGGGGAGGGAAAGATGTCTTTGGTGGTGGGGTCGGATTGCTGAGTGTTTTACAGCTATAGAATGTGGGAACTGGTGGACACCAACCATGTCAGCAATTAATGTTTGTTTCATGAGACAGTCACTTCCTTTGCGGAAGAAGGTACTTTTAATTTAGTTGGCAAATCATAAACTTAAAGTTGCAGAGAGAGCTTTAATTGGATGATGTAAGGAAAGGGATGGGAGAGGATGGTTCGGGAATGATATGTCTACAGAGTCAGTTTGGGTTGTAGTCAGGAACAAGAAAGGAGCAGTCACTTTGTTGGGGTTTTTTACAGACCCCCTAATAGTTGCAGAGAAGTGGAGGAGCGGATTGGGAGGCAGATACTGGAAAGGTGCAGAAGTCACAGGATTGTAGTCATGGGTGCCTTCAACTTTCCAAATATTGATTGGAAACTTTTTAATTGTAATAGTTTAGGTGGAGTGGATTTTGTCCAGTGCGTTCAGGAAGGATTCCTGACACAGTACGTAGATAGACCAACACGAGGAGAGGCCACTTTGGATTTGGTGCTTGGCAGTGAACCGGGCCAAGTGTTAGACCTGTTGGTAGGAGAGCATTTTGGCGGTAGCGATCATTACTCTGTTACTTTTGCAATAGTCATGGAAAAGGATAGGTACATACAGCAGGGTAAGGTTTATAACTGGGGGAAGGGTAATTATAATTCTGTTAGGCAAGAACTGGGTAACATAAAATGGGAACAGATGCTGTCAGGAAGAGCACTGTAGAGACGTGGAGATTATTTAAGGAATGCGTACTGCGTGTGTTCTATATGTTTGTCCCTAGCAGGCAGTGAAGATGCCGACAAGTGAGGGAGCCTTGGTTCTCGAGAGAGGTCAAATGACTAGTTAAGAGGAAGAAGGATGCTTATATAAGGTTTAGGAAACAAGGATCGTAAAAGGCTCTAGAGGGATACAAGTTAGCCAGGAAGGAGCTGAAGAAAGGGCTTAGGAGAGCTAGAAGGGGGCATGAGAAAACCTTGGCGTATAGGATCAAGGAAAACCCCAAGGCTTTTTACATGTACTTGAGGAATAAAAGAATGACCAGAGAAAGGGTCGGGCCGATCAAGGATTGTAAAGGGAATTTGTTCACGGAGCCTAAACAGATAGGAGAGGTCCTTAATGAATACTTTTCTTCGGTATTCACAACTGAGAGGGACCTAGTTGTAGGGGAGGACAGTGTGAAACTGGCTGGTAGGCTAGAGGAGGTGGATGTTAGTAAGGAAGATGAGCTAGGAGTTTTGAGAAAGTTGAAGATAGATAAGTCCCCTGGGCCTGATGGGATTTATCCAAGGATTCCATGAGAAGTGAGGGAAGAGATCGCAGGGCCTTTGGCGATGATCTTTTCGTCCTCACTGTTCACGGGTATAGTGCCAGAAGATTGGAGAGTGGCAAACGTCATTCCCTTGTTCAAAAAAGGAAACGGGGATAACCCCGGAAATTACAGGCCAGTTAGTCTTACTTCAGTGGTGGGCAAATTATTGGAAAGGGCTCTGAGAGATAGGATTTATGATCATTTGGAAAGACACAGTTTGATTTGTGATGGTCAGCATAGATTTGTGAGGGGTAGATCATGCCTCACAAACTTTATTGAATTCTTTGAAGAGGTGACCAAACACATGGATGAAGGTATAGTAGTGGATGTGGTATACATGGATTTAAGTAAGGTATTTGAGAAGGTTCCCCATGGTAGGCTCATGCAGAACGTAAGGAGGCATGGGATAGGGGGAAATGTGGCAGATTGGATAGAATTGGCTGACCCTTAGAAGACAAAGGGTGGTAGTGGATGGAAAATATTCAACATGGTGCTCAGTTACGAGTGATGTACCACAAGGATCTGTCCTGCGTCCTCTTCTATTTGTGATTTTTGTAAATGATTTGGATGAAGGAGTGGAAGGGTAGATTAGTAAGTTTGTAGATGATACGAAGGTGGTTCGAATTGTGGATAGTGTGGAGGGCTGTTCTAGGTGACAAAGGGACATTGATAGGATGCACAGCTGGGCTGAGAAGTGGCAGATGGAGTTTAACCCTGAAAAGTGTGAGGTGATTCATTTTGGGAGGACAAATTTGAAAGCAGAATACAGGGTTAACGGAAAGATTGTTGGCAGTGTGGAGGAGCAGAGGGATCTCGGGGTTTCATGTTCACAGTTCCCTGAAAGCTGCCACCCAGGTGGATAGAGTTGTTAAGGTGTATGGTGTGTTAGCTTTCATTAATAGAGGGATTGATTTCAAGAGCCGTGAAGTTATGCTCCAGCTATACAAAACCCTGGTTCGGCCACATCTGGAGTACTGTGTCCAGTTCTGGTTGCCTTATTACAGGAAAGATGTGGAAGCGTTGGAAAAGGTACAGAGGAGATTTACCAGGATGTTGCCTGGAGTGGAGGGAAGGTCTTACGAGGAAAGGTTGAGAAAGCTAGGGCTTTTCTTAGAACGATGAAGGACGAGAGGTGACTTGATAGAGGTGTACAAAATGATCAGAGGTATAGGTAGAGTGGATAGCCAGAGTCTTTTTCCTAGGGTGGAGGTAGCTATTACGAGGGGGCATAATTTTAAAGTGAGTGAAGGTAGATATCGGGGAGACGTCAGAGGTAGGTTCTTTACTCAGAGAGTGGTAGGGGCGTGGAATGCGTTGCCGGAGAGGGTAGTGGAGTCGGACTCATTAGGGGCATTTAAATGGCTATTAGATAGGCATATGGATGATAGTATAAGGTAGGGGTGGAGGTTAGATAGTCTTTAGGTTTAGGGTAAAAGTTTGGCACAACATCGTGGGCTGAAGGGCCTGTACTGTGCTGTACTGTTCTATGTTCTATGTTGTATTTTTATTCACTGATAGAATGTGAGTGTCACTGGCTACAGCAGCGTTTATCCCTAGTTGCCCTTGAGAAGTTGAGCTGGTTTCTGGTTGCTACTGTCTCTGTGCTATAGGTAGACACACAAAATGCGTTTTGGGAGGGAATTCCAGGATTTTGACAGTGACATGTTCCAAATCAGGATGGCTAGTGGCCTGGAGGGAAGTATGGTGTTCCTATCTATCTGCAACCCTTTCTAGATGGGAAGTGGTTGTGGGTTTGGAAGTTGCTGTCTAAGGTTCTTTGGCAAGTTTCTGCAGTGCATCTTGTAGGAAGTACACACTGCTGCTACTGAGTGTCTGTAGCAGAGTGACTGAATGGCACAACATCTACAAACAATCAGACACGCTGCCTTGTCCTGGATGGTGTCAAGCTTCTTGAGTTGTTGAAGCTGCATCCATCCAGGCAAGTGAAGAGTATTCCATTATATTTGTGCCTTGTAGATGGTGGACAGGCTTTGGGGAAACAGGAGGTGAGTTAGTCACCACAAGCTTCCCAATGACCTGGTCTTGTAGCCTTCTATTTACATGGTGAGTCCAGATCAGTTTCTGGTCAATGGTAATCTACAGGATTATATAGTGGGGGATTTGGTGATGACAATGCCATTGAATGTCAAGGTGTGGTGGTTAGATTATTGAAAAATGGTCACTGACTGGTATTTATATGGGTGTGACTGCTAGTTTGATTTGATTTATTGTTGTCACATGTACCTAAGTACAGTGAAAAGTTTTGTTTTGTGAGCAGTACAGGCAGATCATAGCAAACAAGGACATACAGATCATACGGTTCTTAGACAGAGCAAGGCATACAAGGTAATGGCTGCACAGGAGATGCACAAAGCAAAGTCTACATTAGATTTGAAATTAGAGAGGTCTTTGTCACTTTTCAGCCCAGGCCTAGATGCTGTCCAGATCTTGTTGCATTTGAACACTAACTGCTTCAGTATCTGAGGAGTTGTGAATGGTGCTGATCACAGTACAATCATCAGTGAACATTCCTACTTCTGACCTTATGGAGGGAAGGTCATTGAAACAGCTGAAGATGGTTGTGCCTAGTACATGACCCTGAGGAACCCTCAGAGCTCTTGTGGAATAATGGTAGTGCCTCTTGGCCACAAAGGCCTGGTTTCGTGATGCACCTGCTTCAAAAGTTTCTCATGACATATCTGAACAGGTGAACTTTTAAAAAAAATCTGCTCTCAGGAACCCCTCCAGAGATGTCCTGGAGCTGAGATAACTGACCTCTAACATTCACAACCAGCTTCCTATGTGCCAGGTATGACCCAAACATGGGAGCGCTTCCTCCAGATTCCCACTGACTCTAGTTTTGCTAGGCTGCAATAAGGTCAGGTGTTGAACGGCCTAGGTGGAAATTCAAACTGCATTGAATGGCAGAGTGGACACAATGGGCCAAATGGTCTTCTGCTCCTATTTGTTATGTACTTAAGAAAAGCAAGAAAAATTAATTCTTACCCTGGATTAACACACAACGTATTCTTTAGAAACAAAATTGCTCCTTGCGAAAGGCCAGCATAGCATCTCCCGAGCTTGATCTTCCCTTTCCTTATATTCTTTTCTTTATCACAATCTTTATCAGATCTAAAAGGACAATCTGCACTCAACCTACAAGAAAATGGAAAAAAAATCTGTTTGGCAATCTTTACATATATTTGATTCGTATTCCTCATTTCTTTCATTGTTTCCTCCCATTCCTCCAACCAATGCATTACTTTAAAAGACAAGCATATGTCCTGTTGTTCAAGGTGCAACTAAGTCAACGACTGTTAGTACGTGGGTGAAAGCTTCCCCAGGTGAGTCACCATCTCAGCTCCCATTCAATATTGGAAAACACTCCTGGATTGTGCTTTTGTGTTGCTCCTTGAGGTTAGGAATGTGTGACATTTGGGAACATAAAGGATTATGCTGCTTTTATGTAATCTGAACTAGTTGGGCTGTTACAAACATCCAACAGATTTTACCAGATTTATTAAGTTAACTGCACAACATAGGATTAGTACCAACTAGTTTCTAGTCTCGTATCCATTATCACTATATTATCATTCTCTTTTATAAATTCTCTTATCCGTAAGGGGAAAAAACAGATTTCATACTTTAATTTTTCTTTTGCAAATGATGGGGATTGGGTGAGAGGTTGGATGGATGTGGAGTCATGCAGTATGTGTAAATTACTAATTTGTATAGGATTTAGTTAAATCAGAGATGTTGAGGCAAACAACTCACATTATAAAGGTTAGCACACCAACACCCCAGATATCTGTCTCCGGAACAACCGCCTTCCCTTCGAGAATTTCTGGAGCTGGAAAAGGAAAAGTTTACAAGCCTTGTAAACTGTAATACTATGTAATATAAAATATGTATATGTGAAAAATGCCTTTAATAATCAATCAATCTTATAGATATCCAAATTGGAATCGTCATTCATCTCCGTTTTATTAAAAACTCAGACAAAATTGGATCTGTGTCATACAGATAGCATTTCCAGTTTTTAAACCGGTATTTTAGGAAAATCTTCAGCGTGTCAGGAATGGAAATTCCATTTAAGAATGTCTCTTCCAAAAAAATTGTAAAGGAGTGTAAAAAGATGCCACTTGGATCTATTTCTCTACCTTTAAAATCTATCTCCTTTTGTCCATCAAAACAGACTATTAGTTGGCTTTTTAGGAGCCTATGGTCATGTTGCAGAAATGAGCTGTTCTGGCTACTCCTGACAATAAAGTAAATTACACTTGCAAGATCATAAGACATTACGTTTCAGGCTGAGAATTTTTTTTGACCAACAAAGGAATTAAGGTGAATGCAGGACAAGTAGGAAACTGGAGTTAAGGCTCCAACAGTTCTGCCATCATCTTATGAATAAAGGAGCAGACTTGTTGGGCCAAATGCTATAGTTCTGCTTCTATCTATTATGATTGTAAATTAAGAAAATGTATGATGCAAAATATGATGATGAAACCTATAGAGAACTGCTCAAGAAAGCAAATGAAAGAGTTTGGTCTAAGTGTACCCTGTAATACAGTATTGTACGAACAGTGGATTCAACATCTATGTATGACTAGTACATTTTATAAGTTGAACATTTTATGACAAAGCAGGCTGCTGCTATGAATAGCTGGAAATTAAATCCTTTCAGCTCTGCTGGGTTGGTTTGGTACTCAACGTGTTAGATGTGAATTATTGGGCAGCATTCACAGCTCTGAACCAAAGGTTTCTAAGTTCAGCTTTCCCTCCAGAGACCTGTGTGCAAAATCTAGAATGACACTCCAGTGAAATACTGATAGACTTTAGGAGGTGTTGTTTTTCAGGCCAAAGATCTGAGGTAAATGTAAGCACTTTCGAGGAAACCAGTGCCACCTCGTGTATTGGCCAATATCTATTCTTAAATAACATCAATATTTTAAAAAAAACTGATATTTTCTATATTTGTAAGATCGTAGGCAATTGGAAAAGGAATAGGCCGTTCGGCCCCTCAAGCCTGCTCCATCATTCAGTAGGATCAGGGCTGATCCAACATTCCTCATGTCCACTTTCTTGCTCTTTCTCCACAACGATAGATTCCTGATCATCCAGGGAATAAATCTCAGCCTTAAATATATACAAGGACTCTGCCCCCACAGCTCTCTGGGGTAAGGAATTCCAAGGACTCAACCTGATGGAAGACGGGAGAAATTTTAAGAGCTGTTCCTTTTTTGAGGTATTTTCAGTGTTGGAGCTGATCTCCTTGAATTCTAGGAGCAGTAATTACTGTTTTATAAGCAGTTGCATTGTTTTGGAATGTTGGGGGAAAAAAAATCTAAACAACTGCACTTTAAAAAGGAGGAAGGCAGACCAAGGTAGAGCCCATGTGCGAAGTGAATGAGACAGAGAAATAAACCCGCACTGCTGTCTGACCCAGCAGTGCATCTGCACAGCTGACTGTTCTGCTGTTTGGTTTCAAGTATCTCTGGCATCGGAGTTTGTCTAAGAAACATTAGCAACAGTGAAATTCACAGGTAACCTTAGAGAAACCTATGTGGGAGACCTCACAGCAAGGGAACAGATAAGTGGCTTTTTAAAGTGTGACCTTGCTGGTTTTTTTTGTAAATTTACAATAGTGAGTAGATTGGGTTCCTTTTTGATTAAATATTTCATTGAGATCTGTTTCTTCATTAAACTTTAAAAATATAAAACATAAGTTACTAAGTTAGCCTGGAGCAGTGTTTTTTTGGAGTCGTAAGACTGCGCTATCTTCTGGGTCTGTAGATTGTTAAGGTGGAGGAAGTAGCATTTAGTAGAGTGATGTGTTCTTCCTGTCAGGTGTGGGAGAATAGGGAGAGTTTCCATGTTACTGATGATCATGTGTACAGGAAGTGTATTTGGTTGCAAATCCTATCGGATCACATGGATCAGTTGGAGCAGCAGTTAGAGGCAATGAGGAATTTACAGAAGCTAGGGTGTGTGATGGACAGCATTTGCAGCAAGGGAGATAAACTGAAGATACAGTCAGGTAGATGGGTTATTTCCAAGAAAGGTAGGAGAGGGAGGCAGGTAGTGCAGGAGTCTCCTGTGGCTATCCCCATCTAAAACAAGTATGTTGTTTTGGAAAATGTACAGGGTGATGGACTCTCAGGGGAATGCAGCACTGACAGCCAGGTTTCTGGTACTGAGACAGGCTCTAATGTAATGAGGGGTGCGTCAGGTTCCAAGCGATCGATTGGATAGGGAATTCCCTAGTCAGAGGCCCAGACAGATGTTTCTGCAGCCGACATGCCCTCTGCCATGATCAAAGATTTCTAGGAGAGGATGCAAAATATTCTCAAATGGGAGCAGGACCAACAGGAGGTCACTGAACACATTAGAACTAATGACATATGAAAAGTATAAGTTTCTGAGGAAAGAATAAAGGAAGTTAGGCAGGAATTTAAAGCGGAGGTCCTCGAGGGTAGTAATATCTGGATTACTCTCGGTGCCATGAGCTAGTGAGGGTAGGGATAGGAGGATACAGCAGATGAATGTGTGACTGAGGAGCTGGTGCAAGGGAGGAAGATTCACATTTTTGGATCATTGGAATGTCTTCTGGGGTAGAAGTGACCTGTATAAGAAGGACGGATTGCACCTGAATTGGAAGGGGACTAATATACTGGTGGGGAGAATTGCTAGAGTTGCTCGGGAGGATTTAAACTAGTAAGGGGTGGGTGGTAGGATGGGATCCAGGGTGATAGTGAGAAAAAAGATCAGTCTGAGACTGGTACAGTTGGGAAATGGAGCAAAGTCAAACAGTCAGGGCAGTAGTGTTTTTGATTAGGGATAACATTACGGCTGTACTTAGAACATAGAACATAGACCAGTACAGCATAGTTCAGGCCCTTTGGCCCATGATGTTGTGCCGACCTATTATCCTACTAAGATCAAACTACCCTGCATACCCTACATTTTACTATCATCCATGTGCCTATCCAAGAGTTCCTTAAAAGTCTGTAAAGTATCTGACTCCATTACCACTGCCGGCAGCGCATTCCACACGCCCACCACTTAGGGAAGATATTCCTGGGAAAACGTCCAGGGAAGACATAGGGGTGACCTGTACCTGGCCATGTAGGGTGATTTGTACCTGAACATACTAAGTGGCCCATGCCTGCTTACAAAATGGCTAAGCAAAACTAAGCAACCTGCTCACACAACGAAATACAATGGTACCTTTGAACTGAACTGCTAGAAGGTCAGTAAAAGAACACTGTATGTTCCCATCTGAGACAGTTCTGATAAAAGGATGCCTTAGGACAGATAAATGACCAATTTTAGCCTTATTAATGAAAGGGTGATTGTTCCAGTAAATGAATAACATCAGGTACTAGATTAAGTCCCTAAGCAGTTACAAGGATGACAGCTAAAGTTATTTTATAGTAAATAGTTGCTTCTTTGAAGCTACCTGCAATATTAAATAGTTTCTAGTTAAAAATGCTTTAATCATAGAAGTTGGTTTCAATACATAAACAGGATATAATGGAAGCATGAAAAAACAGTTAAGCCTAGATGTGAAGATTAACTAGCCTTAGAAGACCCCTTCTCTTATGCCCTGAACAAGATAGATTGCTCAGAACCCATAAATTACAAAATGCTAATAGTAGAAGTGGTTGTAAAATGTTATACTTTATAATTAACTTTATAACAGAAATTAACCTTACAGTAATTAGTTAAATCTAACTGACTTTTTATTTTAACATATAATTGGGACAGTGGGAAATATTAGAGGAATGGCTGAATTTGATAAAATAAAGCACATGTAGTACAATGAATAATAGAATTCACACTGTCCTTAGAGATAAGAAGCCTGAGACAGATCCGAAGGAGTGTAGCCAGTAAACTTTTGAAATGTGAATGAATAGGATGCATAAAGATCCCAAGGCCTAGAGATTACAAATGCCATAAGATCATGGGAACCTGGGGCTGTCCGCCCATCATTGATTAGGTGAGCCACGGGATTGGGTGTATGGATTAAGAGGGAAGGAATTGATTACGTTATATTTGATCACTGTAATAAAGTGTATAAATGTTGTATTTTCATTGTAAAAATCAGAATGTGTCACTGATCTCCCTTCTGATTTGGGTAAGATTCTTTGGCCCTCTCCCTGCATCAACCGGTTTCTGCTTTATTAAACATCTTCCACTTGCCTGAATCCTGCCTGCCTCCTGAGTTTTTGTCCCCCTTCAGGGGTATGCTCCTACAGAAGTTATTTGGGTGGAACTAATAAATAAGAAAGGGATGATCACCTTATTGGGATTGTACCACAGGTCCTCCAATAGCAGGAAAATGAGGAATAAATTTGTAAGGAGATCTCAGTTATCTGTAAGAATAAAAGGGTGGTTATGGTAGGGGATTTTAACTTTCTAAACATAGACTGGGACTGCCATAGTGTTAAAGATTTGGATGGAGAGTGTGTACAAGAAAATTGTCTGATTCAGTATGTAGACGTACCTACTAGAGAAGGTGCAAAACTTGAACTACTCTTGGGAAATAATGTAGGGCAGGTGACTGAGCTGTCTGTGAGGGAGCACTTTGGGGCCAGTGACCATAATTCTATTAGTTTTAAAATAGTGATGGAAAAGGATAGACCGTATCTAAAAGTTAAAGTTCTAAATTGGGAGGAAGGACTATTTTGACAGTATTAGGCAAGAACTTTCAAAAGCTGATTGGGGGTGGATTTTTGCAAGTAAAGGGACGGCTGGAAAATGAGAAGACTTCAAAAGTGATATAACGAGAGTCCAGAGACAGTATGTTCCTGTTAGGATGAAGGGTAAGGCTGGTAGTTGTAGGGAATGCTGGATGATGAGAGAAATTGAGGTTTTGGTCAAGTAAAAGAGGAAGCATATGTCAGGTATAGACAGCAGAGATTGAATGAATCCCTGGAAGAGTATAAAGGTAGTATGATTATACTTAAGAGGGAAATCATGAGGGGAAAAGGGGGTCATGAGATAGCTTTGCCAAATAGAGTTAAGGAGAATCCAAAGGGATTTTACAAATACGTTAAGGACAAAAGGGAGAGAATAGGGCCCTTTAAAGATCAGCAAGGCCACCTACGGAACCACAGGAGGTGGGGAGAGATACTAAACGAGTATTTTGCATCAGTCTTTACTGTGGAGAAGGATAGCCATGGGTGAGGTGCCAGAAGACTGGAGGTTGGCTAACGTGGTGCCACTATTTAAGAAAGGTGGTAAGGAAAAGCCAGGAAACTACAGACACGTGAGTCTGACATTGGTGGTGGGCAAGTTGTTGGAGGGTATCCTGAGGAACAGGATTTACATGTATTTGGAAAGGCAAGGACTGATTAGGGATAGTCAACATGTCTTTGTGTGTGGGAAATCATGTCTCACTAAATTAATTGAGTTTTCTGAAGAAGAAACAAAGAGGATTGTTAGGGCAGAGTGGTGAACGTGATCTATGTGGACTTCAGTAAAACAAAGTTCCTCATGGTAGACTGGTTAGCAAGGTTAGATCACATGGAATAAAGGGAGAACTAGCCATGTGGATACAGAACTGGCTTGAAGGTAAAACGCAGAGGGTGGTGGTGGATGGTTGCTTGTCAGACTGGAGGCCTATGACCAGCAGTGTGCCACAAGGATTGGTGCTGGGTCCACTGCTTTTTGTCATTTATATAAATGATATGGATGTGAACATAGGAGATATGGTTAGTAAGTTTGCAGGTGACACTAAAATTGGAGGTGTAGTGGACAGTGAAGAAGGCTACTTCAGAGTACAACAGGATTTTGATCAGATGGGCCGAGGAGTAGCAGATGGATTTTAATTTACGTAAATGTGAGGTGCTGCATTTTGGAAAGGCAAATCAGGGGAGGAATTACACACTTAATTGTAAGTTCCTGGGGAGTGTTGCTGAACAAAGAGATTTTGGAGTGCAGGTTCATAGTTCCTTGTAAGTGGAGTCACAGGTAGACAGGATAGTGAAGAAGGCATTTGCTTGCCTTTATTGTAGTTGGGAGATCATGTTGCAGCTGTAGAGGACATTGGTTAGGCCACTTTTGGAATACTGCGTCCAATTCTGGTCTCCCTGCTTTAGGAAGAATATTGTGAAACTTGAAAGGGTTCAGTATAGATTTACAAGGATGTTGTGAAGGTTGGAGAGTTTGAGCTATTGGGAGATGCTGAATAGGCTGGGGTTATTTTCCCTGGAGCATCAGAGGCTGAGGGGTGACCTTATAGAGGTTTATGAAATCACGAGGGGCAATGGATAGGTGAATAGCCAAGGTCTTTTCCCCAGGGTAGGGAGTCCAAAACTAGAGGGCATAGGTTTAAGGTGAGAGGGGAAAGATTTAAAAGAGAGCTAATGGGTAACTTTTTTATGCTAAGGGTGGTGTGTGTATGAAATGAGCTACCAGAGGAAGTGGAGAAGGTTGCTAAAATTACAATATTTAAAAGGCTTCTGAATGGGTATAAGAATAGGAAGGGATTAAAGGGTTTAGGGTTATGGGCCAAATGCTGGCAAATAGGACTACATTTATTTAGGTCATCTGGTTGGCATGGACAGGTTGGACCGAAGGGTCTGTTTCCCTCCTGTACATCACTATTAGTATATAACTCTGAGAGAAGAAATTCTTCCTTATCTCACTCTTAAATTGATGCCCTTTTATTTTGACACCCTCAGGTCCTAGGTCTGAGGGGAAACATCGTCTCAGCATTTACCCTCTCAAGCTCCTTAAGAATCCTATTTATTTTTTCTTTATTCATTCATGGGATGAGGGTGTCGCTGACCAGGCAGCATTTATTGCCCACCCCTAATTGCCCAGAGGGCAGTTGAGAGTCAACCACATTGCTGTGGGTCTGGAGTCACACGTAGGCCAGACCGGGTAAGGATGGCAGTTTCCTTACCTAAAGGGCATTAGTGAACCAGATGGGTTTTTCCTGACAATTGACAATGGGTTCATGGTCATCATTAAATTTTTAATTCCAGATATTTTATTGGATTCAAATTCCACCATCTGCCATGGCGGGATTTGAACCCAGGTCCCTAGAACTTTATCTGGGTCTCTGGATTAATAGTCCAGTGATAATACCACTAGGCCATTGCCTTCCCTATATGCTTCAATGAAATCACTTCTTGTTCTTCTAAATTCTAGTGAACAACCTTTGCTCATAAGACAGTCCCTCCATAGCAGGAACCATCCTCGTGAACCTTTCATGTACCGCCTCAGATGAAATGATACCTTTTCTGAATAAAGGGACCAAAACTGCTAACAGTACTCCAACTGTAGTCTTTCCAGCACCTTGTACACTTGCAGTAAGCATTCCCTATTTTTATACTCCAAACCCCTTGAGATAAGGGCCAACATTCCATTAACCTTCCTGATTACCTCTGTACCTATGTGACAGCTTTCTGTATTTTGTGCATACTTGCCCTCAAGTCTCTTTGTGTTGCAGTTTTCTGCAGTTTTTCTACGTTTAAATAATATTCTTTTGTTCTCTCTTCCAAAATGGAACAACTTCACATTTTCCCACCTTATACTTTATTTACCCACATTTTCCCACATAATTAAGCTATCAATATCTCTCTGAAAATTGTATTCCTCTTGCAACCTGCCTTTCCACCGATTTTTGTGTCATTGGCAAATTTGGCTATAATACATTCACTTCCTCCCTCCAAGTCATTCATAAATATATAACAGTTGTGGTCCCAGCTGGTCATAGGTCACCAACCTGAAAAAGATCCCCTTTTCCCCACTTGCATTGAATCATAGAATCCCTACAGTGTGGAAGCAGGCCATGTGGCCCATCAAGTCCATACCAACCCTCTGAAGAGCATCCCACCCAGACCCACTTCCCCCCACCCTATCCCCGTAATCCTGCATTTCCCACAGCTAATCCACCTAGACTGGACGCACCTTTGGACCATGGGAGCAAACCAAAGCACCTGGACGAAACCCATGCAGGCATGGAGAGAACTTGCAAACTCCACACAGACAGTCAATTGAACCCGGGTCCTTGGCGCTGTGAGGCAGCTGTGCTAACCACTGAGCTACCATGCTGTCCCTTGCAGTTTGCTGCCCATTAGCCAATTCCCTATCCATATCGATATACTACCTGCAACACCATGGGCTCTCATCTTACGATTTAACCTTTTGTGAGGTACCTTGTCAAATATCTTCTGGAAGTCCCAATACAACACATCTACTGGTTCCCCTCAATGCCCTCTGGTTGAGACTTTCTCGAAAAAGTTCAAATAAATTTTTCAGACATGATTTTCCTTTCAAAAAACATTGCTGACTCTGCTTGATTTGATTCTGATTTTCTAAGTGTTCTATAACTTCCTTAATAATTTATTCCAATCCTTTCCCAAAAATTGATGTTGGGCTAATCTGTTTGTGTTTGTGGAATATTACTGTTCTCAAGTTAGCTATTACATTTCTTACATTGCTACATTTCATGATGTTCTGCGGGGTCACTGACATGAGACGTTGGGCCTGTTTCTCTCCATCTGCGTGCTGCCTGGCTTGCTGAGTGTTTCCAGCATTTTCTGTTTTTGTTTCTGTTTTCCAGCATTGGCAATATTCTGCTTTTTGATTATTGACAACACTTTAGTGGCTGTCATATGAATGCAAGCATTTCTTTCTAACTGGCACATGAAATAAAAGCAAGCCTCACCCATATTTTCCACAAAGTCTCTGCACTTTGCCACCAAGACAGGATGGCCTGGTAGCAGCATCTCAGCATTGCCGAAATCCAGCAGCTTCAATACATTGTGCTCCACAATGATCATGTTCTCTGATTTCAGATCAAGGTGAACAGTATGATTGAGGTGGAGATATTCAACAGCACTGAGTATTTGTGTCAGCAACTCCATCACATGGTGCTCAGTGTAAGAAGTCCTACAATAAAAAGACAAAGCAACATCAGACTATGGTGCTATTCACCAGTGATTATGTAAACAACTTTTTTCAGTCATACCTTTCAAACCAAAAAATGCACGAAGTTCTCCTGGATTCATAACTGCTTGAAAGAAAATCATTGCAGAGAAAGAGAAAGTACAGGACTAATGCTATATCTCATTGGGGTAGCACACTGGAAATCAAGCCCCACCATTTCTATAGTCACAAAATTTAAAGATTTTTTAAAAAAAGTATGCATAATTCCCCAATTTACCTGTCAGGTAGACCCAGGTTGACAGAAAACATAGTCTGGGTATTTGTACTTAACAAGAATGAATATTTATCACAAATGAATAGATTCTAATTACAAATAACAATTGTGAATCATCAGCATATAATCGGATTTGATTTGATTTGATTTATTGTCATGTGTATCTACAGTGAAAAGCTTTGTTTGCGAGCACTACAGACAGATCATAGTAAGCAAGGGCATACAGATATAGGGTAGAAAAAATGCTTGGACAGAGTAAGGCATACAGGTTACACTGTCAAGATCAACATTAACAAGATCAACATTATTTGAAGTTAGAGAGTCCATTTATCAGTCTAATAATGGCAGGGAAGAAGCTGTTCTTGAACCTGCTGGTGCGTGTGTCCAAGCTTTTGTATTTTCTGTCTGACGGAAGAGATTGTAACAGAGCACATAACTCTATTAGTTAAAATTCTAATCCCTTTATATCCTATTGCTCCGTCCCCCCCAAAAAAAACACTAGAAAGAAACAAATAAAATGGGCACCAGGGCAAAGGAAAAGACTGAGAAGACAGTTCAATGATCTCTGTCCACAAGGATTCGTTAGAATCTAGAAGAACGAGATGTGACTTTATTGAACCATACAAGATTCTTAGGCGACTTTACAGGGTAGACATGGAAAGGTTGTTTCCCCTTATGGGAATATCTAGGACTGGGGACATAATCTCAGAGTTAAGGGTGGCACATTTAATACAGAGATGAGGCAAACTTTCTTCTCTGAGGGTTGTGAATCTGTGGAAATCTTTACCACATTCATTAAGTATATTTAAGGCTGAGGTAGTATTTTAATCAGTATGGGAATCAACGGCTTTGGGGAAAAGGTAGAAATGTAGCATTGAGGATTACTAGGTCAGCCATGATTTCATTGAATAAGAGCAGACTTGATGGGCTGAATGGTCTACTTCTATTGTTATGTCTTAAGGTCTTTTGGTTTGTCAGGGCTGTTGTTCTTTGATTTTTCTTCTCCAGGAAGTTTCACTTGCTTGAATGAAGCACACGGTGACTGATTCACATATACAGTCTCTGATTTTCAGCGACTAGGAGATAGTAAGGACTGCAGATAAGTGAGAGTTGATAAAAATGTGGAGCTGGAGGAACATAGCAGGTCAGACAGCATCAGAGGAGCAGAAAAATCAATGTTTCAGGTCTGGACCCTTCATCAGGACTGGAGAGGGGGAAGGGAGCTCAGAAATAAATAGAGGGAGGAGGTAGGGCTGGGGGAAGGTAGGTGGGATTTAACTGGAGATCTAAACACACAAAAACAGAAATTGATGGAGAATCTCAGCAAGTCTGGCAGTTCTGTGGACAGAAAACGAAGTTAATGTTTAATGTCCAGTGACCTTTCTTCACAGAGATTGGCTGTGGAGGCTCAATTGTTGAGTATCAATATATTAAAAACATCAAGTGATATGGGACAGTGAAGGAAAACATATTTGCGGTAGAAGATCAGCCATGATCTGGCTGATTGGCAGAGCAGGCTCAATAGGCTGAATCAGATAGTTATGCTTAGTTCTGTTCCTAAACTGTCCAAAGCCAGAGCTCCAGGAGTTTATGCAACCCTTAACTGTGGCCTACAGAGTGGAAGTCAATGCCTCATCTAGAAATGTCAAGGACAAAACATGGCCCTTAAAGCCATGTTTGTTGACCTGATCTATGTCTTTGACAAAGTGATTAGTGTCAATCTCCTATGGAGCACTTGAATCTGGGATAGACTCACATGATCAAAGGTAGCACTACAAAATCATGTTGAAGGACTCAATTAAGAATTTTGATATCAACTTTGAGTACTGGGAGAAGCTCACTCAGAATGCTGCACCTGGCACAACCAAATCAAAAATGGTACGGTCTGTCTCATTTAAAAGCAAGAGCATGTCAGAACAGGGGAGAAAACGTAACAAGACCAAATCGCAATTCAGCCAAAACTCAATCAACTGTGGAATAATTTCCAGTTTGTTACAGCCATAGCAGAAACCTACACACTCACCAGGATCAGACTAAATGCCCCTAATGATGAACACAGTCACCCTTGCTTTGAAGTACAAACAAAATCCAAATAACAGCATTTTTACATCAGGGAAACAGAAGCAGTCTGGGCCAGCATAGTCAGGAGCAGAATAAAATTCTTTAGATAGCGGGAAACAGAACTGTTCCATCCTTACCTTTCAGCCAAATGGTGAAACAGCTCTTTTCCTTCACAGAGTTCTTGGATCAGAACTAAATATTTAGGTGTGATGTAGGCACCATGAAGCTGAACAATATTGTTGTGATGGAGCTTCTTTAGGGTTTCATACTCCTTCAGGACAAATGGCTTGTTCTGCTTCTTGTAAGGAGTAATTTTAGCTGCAAGTGACTTTCCTGAGGAGTTCTCTGTACATTTCTTTATGATGCTGAAGCGCCCTCTTATTAAAGAAAAAGAGCATCAAATTAAAATATGGAATAATCTATTGAAACTAATTAATTTAAAATAAACTAAATCTAGCAATAGTCAAAAGTACTCTTCAGTGTGATCGTCATCCTGTTCCCAGTCTTTCTTAACACCACCTTGCCTTGTTCTCGCTCCCCTTCCAACAAAAACCTCAAAAAATCTACAGCTTTGAATTTCTATGAACCTATTTAAGGTCCATCACTTGGTGTCCAATGGGGACCCATTGCACATGTATAATCAGGATTTCTACAGACTTTCACCAAAGTTAAAGCAGTAGAACACAGAGGAAAATCCTGGTCCTTTGACCTTTAATTTAGTGAACTTCCAAGAACTCACCCAGCTTCGCCCTAACAAAAGTATCCCCAGTGTTTTGTTCTCCTCTGTCTCTTTGAGAGGTTTTCCTTCTGAGGGTTGTTAAATAATTGCAAGTTGTTGCAAACTATTGACTGTTAAAAAGACAGGAGTTTAGCAAGAAAGTTATCTTGCTGGGTCACTTTGTTTTTAAAGAAAATGTCTCTTCAATTTCTGTTTCATTCTCTGGACTAAGGGGAGATACTGTTGGAGTAGTACTGTCACTGTCCATTTTAGTGTCATCTGCAAACTTACTAACCATACCTCCTATATTCACATCCAAATCATAAATGACAAAAGCAGTGGACCCAGCACAGATCCCTGCAGCACACCACTGGTCACAGGCCTCCAGTCCAAAAAGCAATCCTCCACCACCACCCTCTGTCTCCTACCTTTCAGCCAACTTTGTATCCAAATGGCTAGTTCTCCTTGTATTCCATATAATCTAAACTTGCTAACCAGTACACCATGCAGAACCTTGACAAATACCTTACTGAAGTCCATATAGACAACATCCACTGCTCTGCCTTCATTAATCTTCTTTGGCACTTCTTCAATAAAGTTGAGAGAGACAATTTCCCATGCACAAGGCATGTTGACTATCCTACTCAGTCCTTGCCTTTCCAAATATATGTAAATCCTGACGCTCAGGATTCCCTCCAACAACTTGACAACCACTGTTGTTAGGCTCACCTTTCTTAAATAATGGCACCATGTTAGCCAACCTCCGGTCTTCTGAAACCACACTCGTGGCTGTCGGTGATACAAATATCTCAGCAAATAGCCTACACTATTGTTGTAAAAACCCATTTTGTTCACTAACGTCTTTTAGGGAAGGAAATTGACTGTCTTTATTTGGTTTGATCTTCATATGACTCCAGACCCACAATATTGTCATTGACTCTTAACTGCCCCCTGAAATTGCTGAGTAAGCTACTTAGTTCAAGGGTAATTAAGGATGGACAACAAATGCTGAACTCATCAGCCATTTCAACATCCCACGAAAGGATAAATACAATACCAACTCCACCTATATGAATTACCTTGCAAACAGTACAATCAAATTTGTCCATGTTAACCTCACAGTATGTTAAGCATTACTCTGATACCTGTTTATCTCTGTGAAAAATGTGTATGTCTGATGCACTGGCGCTGGCTTTTCTCCATGTACACTATGTGACTGTACTTCTAAAAAGAAAGAAAAGTCAAGAAAATGTATAAAATTACATTTCAGAAAATAAATAAATTGAAGTCATGTTTTTGATTGGGAATATAAACAAAAAACTTGAACCTGTCTATTAGCAACATTTTAGAAAACCTACTATTGATTTTGCTTCTTTATTTGCAATCTTTGAGTGGACTCTATTTAGTTTTTTTTAATCACTGCAGTTTATATGATCACCTGTAGCTGACATAGACCAATGCAATGACTTCAGTTTCTGCGGCGTCAGTCACTGTTCAGTAATTATAAATGCCAAGTTATGACTTTTTCAACTTTCTTAATCTTGTACAAAAGTGACAATTGAAAGTTAGATATGTAAAAGGAAATATACTTGGATAAGCCTCAGCCTCATTCAGAGGAAACATTTCTACATTTTACATCAGTTACATTACTCAGAAATTTATTCTACTCTTTCTCTAAAGAAGAACTTCCAGATACCAATCCTAGATGTATCCTTTCTGGTTTGAATCCAAGCTACTGGCAGAGATAGGATTGCAGAAATTCCAGGTGGGGTAGGGGGTTAATAAGCTCAGTTGGCTGGATGGTTGGTTTGTGACGCAGAATGATGCCAACAGCATGGGTTCAATTCTTGCTCAGCACAAAGTTACCATAAAGATCCTGTATTCTCGACCATACACTTTGGCTGAGGTAAGGTTAAACTCACCACCAGTCATTTCTCTAATGGTATGCTGGGATTATGGTGACTTTACTTTTAGGGAGTGAGGAAATGCATCACTTACTGAATCTGCTGGGCTAAAGAAAATAGTTTGTAAAAACATTTAAAAAATAGTTAACAAAGTATGGTCCCACAGAAGGTGAGCCTGGAAAATATGGAGATGGCAGATGAATTGAACAGGTATTCTGGATCTGTCTTCAAGGATCAATACAAGTGACACCCCAAAAGCAACCATAAATCAGGAAAAGGAAGGGAGAGAGGAACTCAGGAAAATCACAATCTCTAGAAAAGTTATACTGAGTAAACTGTTGAAGCTATGGTGTGCCCAGACCCTGACAGACTCCATCCTAGGGTATTAAAAGAAGTGGCTAGAAAGATCGGTTTAATTTTTAAAACTCTGTTGATTGGAGGAAGACAGAAAGCAGGAAACTACGGAGCAGTTGGTTTAATATCTGTCATTAGGAAAATGTTAGAAACTATAATTAAAGAAGTTATAGTAGGGTATTTAAATAAGTTCAAGGTAATCAGAAAAGTCAAAATGGTTTTGTGAAAAGGAAATCATGTTTGACCAATCTATGGAGTTCTTTGAGGTAGTAATATGTGTTGTGGGTTAAGGAGAACCAGTGGAAGAATTGTACTTAGATTTCCAGAAGGCATTTGATAAAGTGCCACATCAAAGATTATTGCAGAGAATAAAAGCTCATGTTATAGGAGGTACCATATTGGTATGGATAGAAAATCGGCCGGCGAACAGAAGGCAGATAGTAGGTAGAAATGCATCTTTTTCAGGTTGGCAAGATGTAATGAGTGATGATTCGTGCTAGGTCTTCAAATGTTTACAATTTATATACATGACTTAGATGAAGGGTTGGAAGATGTGGTTGCTAAATTTGCTGATGACACAAAGACAGATAGGAAAGTAAGGTGCGAAGAGGACATCAAGAGGCTACAAAAAGATATAGAGATAGTAGGAACTGCAGATGCTGGAGAATCCGAGACAACAAGGTG
>NC_063333.1:11837577-11860180 GCF_021869965.1 Rhincodon typus
GCAGGGCTGGATGAACACAGCAGGCCAAGCAGCATCATAGGAGCAGATATAAATAGCTTGTGAGTGGGTAAATTTCTGACACATGCAATATAATGTGGGAATATGTGAAATTGTCTACTTTGGCAATATTGGTCACATTTTTTAAGGAAGAATGTAAGTGCATTGAAAGCAGTTCAGAGAAGGTTTACAAGATTACTACCTGGAATGGGCAAGTTTTCTTTGGAGGAAAGGCTAGGTCTGTATCCACTGTTGTTTTGAAAAGAAGATTGAAACGTATATGATCCTAAGGCAGATCGACAGGTTGGTTGTGGACGAGAAATTTCTTTTTTGAGAGAATCAAGATCAATGGTCCCTGTTTAGAAAGGGTTGCTCATTTAAAAGGGAGATATGGGGAATGTTCTTCTGTGAGGGCCCTGAGTCTTTGGAAAGGTGATAGAAGCAGAACCCTTGAATGTTTTTAAGGCAGAGATGGATAAATTCTTGTTAAGCAAGAGGGTGAAAACTTGTCATGAGCAGGAATGTGGATTTGAGATTATAATGCTACCAGATAATTTCTCAACTTTTGCTGCTCCATGGAAACAACCCCAGTCTTTCCAAACAATCCTCATGGATCAGACCTCCAGCCCAGACAGCATCCTGGTAAATCTCCTCTGCACCCTTTCCAGTGCAATCACATTCTTCCTATAATGTGGTAACCAGAACTATACATTCGTACTCCATTTGTAGCCTAACCAGCACTTTATACAATTCCAATATAATGTCCTCGCCCTTGAATTCTGTGCCTCGGCTACAAAAGGCAAGTATCCCATATGTTCTTAACTACCTTATCAACTTGCCCTGTATCTTCAGGGAACTATGGATACGAGCACCAAGGTCCCTCTGATCTTCAGTACTTTCCAGGGCCGTACCATTCGTACTATACCTTGCCTTGTGAGCCCCCCTCAAGTGCGTAACCTCACACTTCTCCAGGTTGAAGTCCATTTGCCACTGCTCAGCCCAGCTGGCCAGTCTATTGATATTCTTCTGCTGTTTATGGGTATCCTCTATGAATATCCCTAACAATTTTTGTGTCATCCACGTTCTTCATCACAGCCCTACGTTTAAGCCTAAGACATTAATATTTCAAATTATTTTAAAACCATGTTACACAGTCACTATTGCAATATAGGAAATACCTAGGCATCAAATTGTGCATAAGCTCCCACAAATTACAATATGATAATCATCGGATAATTTGCTTCTTTTTCTGTGAAGTTGTTTGCGGGATTAATATTGGCCAGGATATGAGGGATAATTCCCCTGGTCATCTTTGAAATAGCACCATTCACCTATGAACACTGATGTATTCTTTGTTAACATCACATCTGAAAAGTGGCACTCCAAACAATGCAGTAGTGCATTGGAGTGTCAGCCTCCATTCTTTAGGGTCACGTTTTAAAATAGGACTTAAGCTGACAAAGCTCTGATCAGAAGTAACAGTGCTACCTGCTGAGCTACACCTGACACTTTGGCAACATAGGGTGGGAGGAGGCATGTGTGGAGTGCAAATACCAGCTACAAATTCTACATAATTCTGTGACATTGAGTTATCTTTCAGGTAAAGTCAAATAGTGTTATGCTTTATAACAGGTTCTTACAGACCAGCAAGTGTTATGAGCTTACCTGTCTTTCCAATGATGACTTCAGAAGACGGTTGACTAAACTGTCCTTTACCAGCTTTGTTGACATACGCTATTCTATATGAATATGTTTCTCCTTTACACAGATCACTGGCATAAAAGCAGGATTCAGAAAGGTCGGATGCAACATTTGTCCACTCTTCACCTGAAAAAGATATTAATTGAACAAAAAAAAAACTTATAAGGTGCTAAGGTGTCATAGTGCAGTTCAAGAGAAAAGGATGTTACTGGAGTTGCAATTGACGAACATACAAACAAGATCAGACTAAATAGGACTGATCAAACAAAAATGGATGGAATTTTATCCTTGATGATCTTTTTAGATTAGAAACCCAGAAAGAGTTATAGCACATAAGAGATCATATGGCTCATCATGCCCATGTTGATAGAGAAAAAAATTATCCACCCTAATTTCAAGTCTGGAACCAGGGACACTATTTAAAAATAAAAGGTCTCCCATTTGAGATATACCATACATTCTTTTCTCTAAGGTCATGAGGCAATGTAATTCTCCACCAAGATCAATGGAGGCAGGGTCATTAAATATTTTGAAGGCAGGTGTAGATAGATTCTTGACTGACAAAGGACTCAAAGAGTATCGGGGCAGGAAGGAAGGTGTAATTAAGGATTCTAATGTTGATTAGGCGAAGTTTGATCAGCGATAGTCAGCATGGTTTTGTCAGAGGGAGGTTGTACCTATCAAATCTGGTGGAATTTTTCAAGATAGTGACCAAGTGTAGATGAGAGTAGGGCAGTTGAAGTACTTCATATGGATTTCGGCAAGGCCGTTGCCAAGGTCCCACATGGGAGACTGCTAAATAGGAGCACGAGATCCAGGTTAACTTGGCAAGTTGGATCCAACATTGGCTCAGTAGTGGGAGACAGAGGGTGCTGATAGGTGGGCTGTTTGTGTGACTGGAGTCCGGTATGCGGTGGCACATAACAGGAATCAGTGCTGGGTCTCTTATTGTTTGTGGTATTCATAAACGGTATAGATGAGAATATGGGGGAGATGATAATTAAGTTTTCAGATGACACAAAGATTGGCAGGGTGGTTGACAGTGAGGAAGTTGTTAGGTTACAGGGAAATATAGACGGGGTTGGTCAGATGGGTAGATCAGTGCTAGATGGAATTTAACTCTAATAAATGTGAGATGGTGCACTTTGGAGGAGAGAATAAGACAAGGGAGTACTCAATGAATGGCAAGACACTAGGAAGCTCAGATGAAGAGTAGGTTCTTGGGGTGCTTTTCCACAGATCTCTGAAGATGGCAAGACAGGTTAATAGGGTAGTTAAGAAAGTTTACAGGATGCTTGCCTTTACCAGTCATGGCACAGATTATAAGAGCAGGGAGGTCATGTTGGAGCTGGACAGAACTTCAGCTGGGCTACAGCTGGAGTACTGTGAACAGTTCTGGTCACTAGAGGAAAGATGTAATCACACTGGAGGGCGTGCAAAGGAGGTTCACCAGGATGTGCCTGGGATGGAGTATTTCAGCTCTGAAGAGAGGCTGGATAAGCTCAGGTTGTTTTCTTTGGAGCAGGGAAGGCTGAGGGGAGACCTGAGAGAGGTGTGTAAGATTATGAAGGGCATTATCAAGGTGAATAGAAAGCAGCTACAGCCCTTAGGTGAAGGGTCAATAACAAGGAGGCATAATTTTAAAGTGAAAGACAAGAGGTTTAGAGGGAATTTGAGGAAAAGCTTTTACACCCAGAGAGTGATGAGGATCTGGAATACACTGTCTGGGAGGATAATTGAAGTGGGAAATCTCAGAATTTTTAAGAAGTACATGGATGAACACTTGAAGGGTCATAACATTCAAGGTTATGGGCCTAATGTGGGAAAGTGGGACTAGTGTAGGTAGTGGATATTTTTGGCAGTATAGACTTGCTGGCTGAAAGAGCTCTTCTGTACTGTATGATTCTAAGAGTGCGAGATGAAAAGCTTTGATAAATTGGGTCTTTTTCCAGCAATACTCAAGTTCTGTACTACGAAATGATTATTTAAACTTGTAATTTATTCACATTAAACAGTTTAAACTAATTTTCTAAAACGAAACTGTGTCAGTTATAAGTGAATTGTCACATTTTACCACTTGTACAGTTATCAGCCAGCTATGTGACTCTGTGCTAAGCAACGTACCCTTTCTTTTACACTCAATAATATACATTATTGGAGTGTTAGCGACAAGTGGCTTCCATATCACTAAAACACCATCTTCATAGACCTGTGCTACTTCAGGGGAATCAGGGCGACAAGGCACAGCTATAAATGGAAAGAAAGTGGAGTCAATTTAGCTAGAGAAAGAAAATTGCCTGACTGTTCACCTTTTTTTACTGTGCACTTATCAAATACACATTCTGTCAAACTCTTTAATCATTTACAACAACTTTCTTGTTCCTTTCTCTAATTTTTATTCTCTCTTGCAAAACTGATTTCCACATTTGAGTTCCCTTTAATACCTCACCCAAGTGATCATTTTACATGCACTCTCAGAGTTAGATACAGTCAGGCACACACAAGCAGAAGTATACAGAGGAACATTTACCTGCAAGATTCAGTAAGCAGCAAGTTGAAGCTTTGCCTAAGTGGTTTTCCGCCACACATGTATATCTACCAAGATCATCTTCTGTTACATTTAGGATAGTTAGAAGCTGGCAATTTTTGCTTGTGGTTGATGTCTGTATCCGATTACTGCAGCACACCAACTGGTCCTCTATAGAAAAAAAAAACCAAAAATGAACTAAATACAATAAACTGTTTAATGTGAATAAATTACAATTTTAAACACCCGGGTTTCTTCTGGGTGCTCTGGTTTCCTCCCACATTCCAAAGATGTGCAGGCTAGGTGGATTGGCCATGCTAAATGGCCCATAGTGTTCAGGGATGTGTAGATTAGGTGGATTATAGGGGGATGGGGCTGGGTGGAATGCTCTGAGAGTTGGTGTGGACTTGTTGGGCCGAAGGGCCTGTTTCCATATTGTAGGGATTCTATGATTCTATGAAAAATAAAATTTGTCATTGTCTTTTCTACTGATTTTGGCTATTTTGTCATGGTGTAATAAAATCTAAAGTGCTGAAAGTACTCAGCCGGTAAGATTGCATCTGTGGAGGTAGAAACAGCGTTAACATTTTATTTTAAATGACCTGCATCAGAAGATTCTAATGAAAGGCCATCAACCTGAAACATTAACTTTTCTTTTCTCTACATTTGTTGCTTCACCTGCTGAGTATCATCAGTATTTTCTCTTTTTACTCCAGACCATTCTCTTTTGCTTTCAATTCCTTTTATGTTATTTGCTTTCAACTCATATAGTTGTACCATATAGGACTTAATCAACATGAAACATGCAAAAATACACTCAACTAAAATTGAGGTTGGTACAAACAAACAAGAAGACAACTTATCATACACACATAATATTACGATCCCAGTTGACTGGGATCTACTGAAGAAGTCAGAATGAATGAAATCTGGCTTAGTGTGTCTTGTTTTTGTTTTGTTAGTTAATGTGGTGATTAGTCCCAGAAACATATTCACACAAGGCTAGGATTTTCTTTAAAAATAGAAGTATCACTACACAAAAGGAGAAAGCAAGCTATCTAACTATATAAACCAGGTAGAAGATCTAAAATACACAGGAAAACAAGGTTCCAAACTTTTTCTTTGATGTTGTTACAGACACTTAATTCCAGAGAAATTACACCCCTAACTCAAGTTTTAGGGTTCTATTTAACAGACTCCTTCCAGTTTCTTTGCTGTGATGAGTTCAACACGAACTTTCCACAAATACGAGAGTTTAAACTTTCTCAGGTCTATTAACCTGCAGATTTCTAACCAAACTCTTATGGTTTGGAAGTTTCACAAACTTAACCCTTCTGCCATGGTAACTGTTTCGATGGTAACTGTGATTTCCTTGAACTGCTTCTAAACTCCTCCTCGGAAAAAATCAAAATTTGCTTCTAAATTCAACCCTAGTGTCTTCTGAATAGAAAACAAAACTGCTAATAGGCTTACATACTTATTCTATCCATCATAAATCTAACAGTATAAACATTTTTTCCATTAGCACTACAAGGGATGAAAGTCATCCACTTTCTGTCAAAATGTTGGATTTAATCACATCCCGTAAGCACCCTCTGACCTTGTCTTTTTAAAAGCAATCCTTACACAGAACTAATACCCATCTGCCTCTATTTTGAACTTATAGTATTTGAAATTACATTCCTTTCAAACTCTTTTTAATTTGTTCATGTGATGTGGGCATTGGTGGCTGGGCCAACATTCATTACCCATTCCTAATTGCTCTGAAGGATGTGGTAGTGATCTGCCTTCTTGAACTGTTGCTTCCCTTGGGGTGAAGTGACACCTATAGTAGTGTTTAGAAGGGAGTTCCAGGATTTTGATGTCGCAACTATGAAGGAGTGGCAATAAATTTTCAAATCAGGATGCTATGTGGCTTGAAGGTGATCTTGCTGCTGGTATTGTTCCCATGCATCTGCAGCCCTTCACCTTCAAGATGGCATACGTTGCAGGTTTGGAAAGTGCTGTCAGGGATCTTATGTGAGTTACTGCAGTGCATCTTGTGGATGGCACACACGGTTGTCACTGTGTGTCAGTAATGAACAGAGTGAATGTTGAAGGTGGTGGATGGGATACTGTACAAATATTGCTTCCATGTTACTCTTGCCCATCTGATTTGCCTAGTTAATATACAGATTATAATCATCCATGACAATTATAGTGCCATTCTTATATTTTTCCATTTTTCTTGATTTATACCTTTCCCTACAGTGAGGCAATTCTTCAGGCACCTATAAACAACCCTACCTGTGATTTCTTTTCCTTGCTATCCTCTATTTCCACCTAAACTGATTCCACGTCACAATCTATTGCACCTATATCATTCCTTACCACTGCACTGAAATCATCCTTTAATAACACTGACCCATCTCCTTTTTCATTTTTGCCTATTCTTCTGGGCATCTTGAATATTCAGTTCACAGTCTTTGCCACCATTTCTCTGTAATAGCTATCAAATCATAATCATTTATCTTGTGTTGTCAACTCATCCAACCCATTACAAATACTGCATACTTGAAAAGCCTTAAGATTTGACTTCTTACCATTATTACTTATTCTGGTTCTACTTTCTACTGCACACATATTTTCTGCCCCTTCCTGCCAAGTAACATTCGAGACACACAGATGCCAGGCTATGACTATCACCAATAAGAGACAATCTAACCACCGCCCTTTGACTTTCAATCGTGTTACCATCATTGATTTCCACACTATCAACATCCTGGGGGTTATCATTGACAAGAAACTCAACTGGACTCACCATATAAACAAAGTGGCTACAAAAGCTGGTCTGGCTAGGAATAATGCAGTGAGTAACTCACTTCCCGACTCCCCAAAGCCTGTCCACCATATACAAGACACAAGTTAGGAGTGTGATGGAATGTTCCCCACTTGCCTGGATGAGTGCAGTCCCAACAACACTCAAGAAGCTTGACATCATCCAGGACAAAGCAGCCTGCTTGATTGGCATGACATCCACAAGCATCCACTCCCTCCACTACTGATGCTCAGTAGCAGCAGTGTGTTCTTTCTACAAGATGCACTGCAGAAATTCACCAAAGTTCTTCAAACAGCACCTTCCAAACCCACGATCATTCCCATCAAGAAGGACAAGGGCAGCAGATATATGGAAACACCACCACCTTCAAGCCGCCTTCCCAGCCATTCACATCCTGACTTGGAACTATATCACTGTTCCTTCAGTGTGCTGGGTCAAAACCCTGGATTTGCGTCCCTAAGGGCATTGTGGGTCAACCCACAACAGGTGGACTACAGCGGTTCAAGAAGGCAGCTCACCACCACCTTCTCAAGGACAACTTGAGAAAGGCAATAAATGTTGACCCAGCTAGCGACACTCACATCCCCAAAAAACGAATAAATAAAAAAACTTTGATTATTGTTCACCTCTTCACTATTCTGCACCTCTGCTCTCTTCTTTATTTTTGATTTTTTTAAACTTACCTTCAATTGAACATTACCCTCCACTAATTGACTTAAAGCATCATGTACAACCCTAGTTATATAATTTGCCAGGACACTGGTTCCAGCATGGTTAAAATGAAGTCTGTCCCAATGGAGCTATTCTCTTTTCCTCAGTACTGGTGCCAGTGCCCCATGAATCATAACAAATTCCTCCCGCACTAATCTTGGAGCCATGCATTTACCTCTGTAATCTTATTTGCCCTATGAAATTGCAGTTGGTTCAGGTAATAATCCTAGATTATTATCTTTGTGATTCTGCTTTTAAATTTAGCCTTAGCTGCTCGCAATAGCTCTTTCCTAATTCTATATCATTGTACCTCCATGGACCACAACAACTAGATCCTTCCCCTCTCACAATCCCTCCATTCTAACAATTAATTTGGTGAATCTCGGGTGCATTCCTTCTATAATAAGCAGATCTTTATGTAGGCAAGGAAACCAAAGCGGTGCACAATATACCAAGGCTCAGAGCTACTGCTTAGTGTCAGAACAGATTCTTCCAATGGTAATTACATCAAAAATGTATTTTTGTGATCAGAGTTCTGGTCACATCCTGATGCCTCCATAGCTGTCTGCCATCGAGGCCTTGACACAGGTCAGGGGAGATGAAGTAAAAACACACATCACCGATCCCGCCCACCCACATAAGGATACAAAGAACAAAGAAAATTACAGCACAGGAACAGGCCCTTTGGCCCTCCAAGCCTGCGCTGATCCAGATCCTCTATCTAAACCTGTCGCCTATTTTCCAAGGATCTGTATCCCTCTGCTCCCTGCCCATTCATGTATCTGTCTAGATACATCTTAAATGACGCTATCGTGCCCACCTCTACCACCTCTGCTGGCAACACGGTCCAGGCACCCACCACTCTCTGCGTAAAGAACTTTCCATGCATATCTCCCTTAAACTTTTCCCCTCTCACCTTGAAATCCACCCCTAGTAATTGAGTCCCCCACTCTTGGGAAAAAGCTTCTTGCTATCCACCCTGTCTATACCTCTCATGATTTTGTAGACCTCAATCAGGTCCCCCCTCAACCTCCGTATTTCTAATGTAAATAATCCTAATCTACTCAACCTCTCTTCATAGCTAGTGCCCTCCATACCAGGCAACATCCTGATGAACTTCCTTTGCACCCTCTCCAAAGCATCCACGTCCTTTTGGTAATGTGGCAACCAGAACTGTATGCAGTATTCCAAATGTGGTCGAACCAAAGTCCTATACAACTGTAACATGACCTGCCAACTCTTGTACTCAATACCCCATCTGATGAATGAAAGCATGCCGTATGCCTTCTTGACCACTCTATCGACCTGCGTTGCCAACTTCAGGGTACAACGGACCTGAACACCCAGATCTCTGTGCTTCAATTTTCCCCAAGGCTTTTCCATTTACCGTATAGTTCACTCTTGAATTGGATCTTCCAAAATGCATCACCTCGCATTTGTCTGGATTGAACTCCATCTGCCATTTCTCCGCCCAACTCTCCAATCTATCTATATTCTGCTGCATTCTCCGACAGTCCCCTTCACTATCTGCTATTCCACCAATCTTAGTGTCATCTGAAAACTTGCTAATCAGACCATCTATACCTTCCTCCAGATCATTTATGTATATCACAAACAACAGTGGTCCTAACATGGATCCCTGTGGAACACCACTGGTCACAGTTCTCCATTTTGAGAAACTCCCTTCCACTACAACTCTCTGTCTCCTGTTGCCCAGCCAGTTCTCTATCCATCTAGCTAGTACACCCTGGACCCCATGCGACTTCACTTTCTCCATCAGCCTACCATGGGGAACCTTATCAATGCCTTACTGAAGTCCATGTATATGACATCTACAGCCCTTCCCTCATCTATCAACTTTGTCACTTCCTCAAAGAATTCTATCAAGTTGGTAAGACATGACCTTCCCTGCACAAAACCATGCTGCCTATCACTAATAAGCCCATTTTCTTCCAAATGTAAATAGATCCTATCCCTCCGTATCTTCTCCAGCAGCTTCCCCATACCAAATGACTCTGGAAAACTTTTAAAAGCAGGAGCAAACAGCAACTAGCTAAGGCATCAAATGGCTAGTGTGGCAAGTGAGCAGGTGATTAGGATGGTAAGGAGGCAAGTGGATAGGTGAATGAGGGGATAGATGGGTTGAGAGTGGTAAGGTGACAGGTATGTATATTGGCAAGTGGGTAGGGAGACAGATTGGTAGGGTGGTAGGTATGTGATGTGGCAGCGATTAGGATGTTAATGTTGTGGGGGCTAGGATGGCAGGCCAATTGGTGGGTAGGGTGACGGATAAGTGGATGAGGACTTGGGCTAGGTAAGGTGGAGTTGAGTCGCGAGAGTTAGGGGTTGGGTTCAGATCAGGAAGAAAGAGCGTACTGGCAGCTAATTAGGGTATTGGAGGGGAGGCATCTAGATTGGGTCAGGTCTTTTGGGTGTCCACAGGATAGTTGCCAGAATAGAAAAGTGGGCCAAGTCAGTTTTGTAGTTAGTCAGGAATTAGATCAGGTTTTAATTGCTCTATTTTTTCCTGTGTAACAATTAAGTCAAGTATGTCAGAACTTTCCGATGTTTTTGACTCTAACTCAGAAATGCGTGCTTTATCAGAGGATCCAAGTGTTGGTTAATTGCACATCGGCAGTTTCTAATTCCAGGTGATTTACTGTGGAGTCAGCTGCATGGGATTTCTGCCTGGTCCCACTGTGCCACTACTGTTTAAACTGCTGCAACAACTGTCTTCCCACTGCAAGATCCGGCCTTATGCGTAGTCTCATCAATGGATTAGCATGAAGATATCTTTAATCCTATACTCACACTTCTACATATTGGATGCCACCTGCCAATTTTCCCCCACTCATTTTGCCTCTTTAAATCCACGTGAACCATTTTTGCATCCTCTTCACAATTTATACTTTGACCTAGTTTTGAATCAGCTGAACATTTGGAAATATTAATCCCACATCCAAGTAACTGATGTAAATTGTGAATAGGTGGGACCCAAGCACCTTTTTGAGAGTGTCGAGAGATGCAGAATAAAATAGATCTAACCTTTAAACCACCGTATGTCAGGATATGGACACCCTTGAGGTCTGCAGGACAAGGTCACAGACTGATTCAGAACAACTGATTGGTCCACAAGACCTTCGAGAAACGATGGTGCTGAAAGGAAAAATAAAAAGGCAGCCAATGGTCCAAGAGTAGGAAAAGAATTGGCAAGAATTGATAAGGTTAGTTTGCACAAATTGTTCAAATATAGCGGAGTCAAGTCAAACCTTGGGCACAGCTTTACATTCTCACAGTCAACAGAAAGACAAGAGTGTGTAAAATTGAGCATAACGTTTTCCTGAAACCTAACCATCCTCCACCAATTCCCAAGCAATTTTGTGCGTTGTAGGGATGGAAGCATGACTAGGAGCCTGCTAGATCTCACTCCTTATCTCACTGGCCAAAAAAAGAGGAATATACTTTTCTTATGGTTCCTCAAGGCCCATTGGGCCATTATTCCCCAACCCTGGTCTGTACACCCTAGTCTCCCACCTCTCCTTTTCAAAGTATCCTAGCTTTGTCCAGCCAAAACGTTGCCCTGCAATCTACCTCCCCATCCAGCAATGGCCACGATCTCCACTGGAGTTTGCTGAATTACCAGATGTGGTCAGCATTCCCAATGGCACTGCTGAAAACATTGAACTATGGTTATTTAATTGGTTAGCAACTCTGAAAAGCAGGGCAACTTCTCAGAATGGGGTGGAAGTCTGATCCTGAGCCAAACAGTATCCCTTTGACAGGTACTCGCATCTCACCCCTGGAGTTCAGCTCTTTTTTGCATGTCTGGACTGTAATGAGGTTAGGAGCTGAGTGGCTCAGGCAGAACTAAGCATCAGTTAACAGGCTATTGCAGCACAAGTGCCACACAGTAGCACTGTTAACAACGTATTTAATCATTATGCTGATAATCGACAGTAGACTGATTGGATGGCAATGCCAGGTTGGATTTGTCCTGCTTTCTGTAGTCAGGACATACCTGGGCAATTATCGACAATGTAAGCAGAAACAACCATTGTAGCTGTACTGGAACAGCTTGGTGAGTTTCAGAGCACAAATCTTAACATGGAGTGAATTAGATTGGCTGAAGACTTGCATCTGTAATGCTGGAGGCCTCAGGAGGCAGCAGAGAATAATGCATTTTCCTTATTCTTTGACTCTAAGTTAACAGTTAAAAGTCTATTCATTTAACAGGATAGTCCATCATCAGGTATGTTGTGCTACTACCTACTCAGGTTGTTCAGTGTAAAACATGAACTACTGAAAGATGTTTACGTTCAGCAGCAATACCTTTTTCCTTTGCTTTTGAACCAGGTAGCTTCAATGAAAACACTTTTGATTTTTTCTTCAAGAAACTGCTGGTTTTGTCTCTAGTGTCTGTTGATTGCTGTTTCCCTTGCTGTTTTTCTGTGTCTGCAAAGAATTATAATATGGTTATTTTCATTTCATTAATATGGTAATCTTCATAGTCTTTCATTAGGATACAGTAATTCATGTTCAAGTTTGTATGCAGGAAATTATTTCCACCATCTTCATATACTATACACTTACAGCAGTTATTCGGCACTGGCTAAAAGGAATTAGGTAACTATTCAAATTTTACAATTACATTTATTCCCCTTGTTATGTGATCACTTATTTCCTTGAAACTTTTTTCAGCTAGGAAAGCAAACTAGCCCACCAAATTAAACAAATAGATTGTAAAGCATTGCCAGAAACAACATACATTTTGTACTCACTGCCAATGAGTTTCTATGATCAGATAGGAAAAGACCATAGGATGTAGGAGCAGAATTAAGCCAACTGGCCCATTGAATCTGCTCTGCCATTTGATCATGGTTGATAAAGGCAGGTAAGTTAATTCTTGTTAATTCTATTAAATGCCCAAGGGTCCCTGCCAGTCTAATTCTTTAAGCAGATATTAGAGATGGAGGAATGAAATATTATCCACAAAATGTGCACAATTTGGCAATCAGATTCAAGTGTTGCATGGATCTAAGATTAATTTATTAATTTGAGGAAGGGGTTAAGTATTATGCCTGCTGCAGTGTGATATTTGATGTTTGCTTGTGGTATACACACCAACCTAGAAAAATAATTACTTCAAGCCAATGTCCTCAAATGAAAGCTTCCACCGCCCTAAAAAAGCTGACCACTCAAGAATGGGCCTGAGATGTGGAACGAACTGTTGTACAAGTTTTGTAATTTAGGCAGAAGTCTAGTCAACACTTCTTCATTTGTATTCAAATAAAAATGATGTATGAAAGAGACAGCTGAACATTGAAGGCACAAAACTGGCATCATGTTTCTACAGAGGCCTTCAGGCATGATTCACTGGAAACTTTTGGATGCTTACATTAACAAATGGTGATCTAGAAATTAGATTGCCCTGATCATACAGACAATGAACCTATAAATGGACATTAAATGTGACTGTAAGACAATAGAAGTTTGGTAATCCAATTACTGTGGTTTCTAGGAATAGTCATAAGAGATTGTGCATTCTGCTCTCAGATACATTTTCTGGATTGTTTTGTGTCTAGTGGTACCCATTATTCAATTTTTAAATATTAATATCCAAAATCCCCAAAGTTTAATAAAGATTAATAAACTGTATTAATAAAGGTGATGTGGCTCTTTCACTTGGTTAACTTTTTGTAAATATGAAGTAAAGAGAAAAAGTCAAACCAGGAGCTGCGCAGTGTCCAATGCAAACAAGAAGGATTATAGAATCACAGAATTGTGACAGCAAGGAAGAAGGTCATTCTGTGTGTTGAGACAGAGCTGGGTCTTTGTCAGAACGACTCATCTGGTCCTAATTCACCATCTTTTCCCTATAGCCCAGCATATTTTTCCATTCCAGATGATTATCCAATTCTCTTTTGAAGGCTTGAATTGAATCTGCCTCTGCCACACTCTCAGATAGCGAATTAGACACACGTAGGTTAAGTAAGATCCTAATATCTGTTAATTTACTTAACCTGATAAGGTACACTGAAGGTGAATGGGGAGATCTTTAAGGTGATTAAAATCATTGATAGGCTAGAAGGAGAGAAACAATTTTCTTGTTGGGGGAGTTTGAATTAAGGGGAGTAAACTTAAAATTAGAATTCTCTCTGCAGGATTCCATCTAAAAATAAGGTATCAGCTCATAGCCAACAGGTGTGATTCAAAATAATCATGTCATATTTTTCAGAGTAGCTGCCTGCAATAGGTTATGATAATATACGTCACTTCTTAAAAAAATCATTGATGGGATAAGGGTGTCACTGGCTAGGTCAGCATTTATCCCTCATTGCCCAGATGGCATCCATATTGCTGTGGGTCTGGTGTCACATGTAGGCCAGACCAGGTAAGGACGGCAGTTTCCTTCCCTAAAGGACATTAGTGAACCAGATGGGGTTTTCTGACAATTGTCAATGAATTTATGGTCATCATTAGTCTTTTAATTCCAGATCTTTATTGAATTTAAATTCTACCATCTGTCTTAGCAGGATTCAAACCTGGTCCTCACACCATTACCTGGCTCTCTGTATTAACAGTCCAGCAATAACATTGTCGTTTCCCCTAAAAGGTCTCCCTCCATTTGAATCAGGAGGCCTTTGTTCAAATCCCATCTGCTCCAGAGGTGTGTAAGAATATCTCTGAACAGGTTGATTAGAAAAATAGGTTAATAAAAAAACTACATGGGCCATGTGGGATCCTCTTGTGGTGCAGTGGAAGTGTTGCTACTCCTGAACCAGGAGGCCTGAGTTCAAGTTCCACCTGCTCCAAAAGTGTGTAATAACATCTGAAAAGGTTGATTAGAAAATATAAAAATCATGAGCCACAAAGACAGGATTGTGAACTTATTTTTGTCACACATTATTTGTGGTGGAATGATATATGACTATTTATAAACTTTGACTTCTAAATTTGAGTGCAGCATAAACTGTAAAACCATCACGGGAACAGCACTTAATAGATCAGCATGCTTAGAGGGCTTTGATTTTTATCAAATTGGCAACTTTGTAAATTTGAAAACATTCTGACATTAACATTCACTGTCATGAATGCAATGAACAATTCCAAAGTAAGTAACTTGTTTAATATGTGGGATTTGCTTTGCACTTACTTTCTTCATACGATGTTAAAGGGGATATCAGTGGCATTTTCATAACTTCCATGTACTGGTCCCCAGATAATTCTTCATTATTTGGATCTACACTTCCCTGGGACTCAACCACCTTCCCATGTTTTCTCTCTCTCAGTTGAGGTTTTTCTTTGCTTCTCATCCGCAATGAAAACCAAGCTGGCAACGTCTGACTTTTCCTTGCACCCACTGAGGTAGGCAAATGTTTGCTTGCATTTAAATCCCGCAACACAGATAAAGAATGTTGACTTTCTCTTCCATCATCATCCAGATATGGCAAACCTTTATCCCAATTTAATGAAGCAGACCTCCTAAATAATCTTAATAGACTAGAACTACCAAACATTTCTGAAGTAGTCTTTGACAATGGGTCTGTGTGGGTTTCACTGATAGTTAGACTTGTTTCACTTGAAGCAGTTGGAGGTTTTGCATCCTTTTGGCTTTTGAATGCCTTTCTTAGACTTTCAAAACTTTGATGTATCACATTTTCCAGTGAAGCTCTTTTAGATCTTTTTTTAATTTTTGATTCTCCTTCCTCGATATCAGAAGCTGTCTCATCTTCTTCAGTATCTTTGAGCAATTCCAATAAATCTGATTCTGATTCATTAGCAGTCAGATTCCAGGAACATTGATTTGTTGTTTCAGCCTCATCACACAATATTTCATATGAAGTGGTTGATGTCTGATTCAACTTTCCTTGCAAAGGACTGTCCTTTTTGGCCTTTTTTTCTTTTGAAGGAAACAGTCCTTCAGGTGTCCATGGCACAGACAAACTCTCTGCTTGCGAAGTGTTTTTATGTTCAGACCTTTCAGACAGAAATGAGGGGCAGTGTTCAAACTCTAGACCATAACTGTATGGCTCAGACAGATCAAAGTAATCTGTCCGTGGTTCTACCATGTCAAAATGTAAAGAACTGACATCTTCACTTGAACTCTGTTCCTGTTGTTCAGATGTGAAAACTGAAGCAGCAACAGAAGAGATTTCGCTCTGCAACTCTGAATCCACAGGACATTGAAAATGAAAAGACCTGATTCCAGAAATATCTGAATGTGAATTGCCAAGCTCAAAACAATCCTGCCTTTGTGATGTTGCAGACTTCAACTCTGGAGGTTCAAAGAGAGTTGAAGTTTTTTTATCTTTAAGTGACTGCAAAAATTCACTGTTTGTGGTGTGCAGATCTGATGGACTCTGAGAAGAAACGGCCACACTGGACTCTATCTCTGAATACTGACTGGTTTTCATCTCCATGTGCATTTCCATATGTTGTTTCTTTTCTGATGAGTGTAAAGAAGCTGCATCAGTTTGCATAGATTGGTCTATCCCAAAGGGAATATTTTTCACAGGGCATTCTGAAATATATTTTACATCTGTTAGAAAGGAGCCCTCTTCTGATAAGCATACCGTGTCACTGAGTGTGCTTTTGCACATTGCTGACTCCTGTGTATCCAACTCTTCTGCATCCAGGGAAATGTGTTGCGGTGTTAAGACATCACTAACAACCTCGATTGTATTGGAGTTTGGATCTGACAGCTCTGGAGATGGTTCTGGTATTTCACTTACAGATTTTTTTACTATAGTCTGAGCTAAGAACTCTGCTTCATATTCATCAAATGACTTACTCTTCCTTGAATTTTCCTTGGAGGGATAAGCTACAATATTGCTGTTATCATAAGATGCTGATCTTGTCAACTTTCCAGAGCTGTGGCTTGAGATTTCCTCAACTCTTTCAGCATCAAATCTTCTGTCCTGTAAAGGCATCTGAATGCACTCCAGGAGTGGTTGACGCAGACCACTCACCTTTCCTCTTGTGTAACCTGCCTCTATAAAACGTCTTCTCGTCCTTTCAAGGCTCCTTGTGTACTGAGCATTCACAGTAGAAAGATCCCTACTCTCCAACGTATCACTGCAGAAAGTACTTTTGATAAGACAATGTCTTGGTAAAAGTCTAGGTGATGGTTTGGAGCTCATATCCAGTAGGCTGCTTTGTCCTGATAAGTGACATGTGAGAGCATTATCAGAAGAAATGCCTTGCTTTAAACTGTGACCTGTTGCTTCCTCCACTCTTGAACAGTCTGAAGTTTCCTCAGAAGCAGCTTTGGAAATGGGATGCTTCAAGCCTTTACCATTTAAATTCAGATCCTCACAAGTTTCAGAATAATTGTGCTGTGCTTTCATATCCTCTCCACGCTCTGCACCTGCTTTGTGTGTTATATATGCTTGTTTTTCAGCAGCACTGTTTCTAGTTAGAAGTGCCCTCTCACTTTTTTCTTTACTGATATCTGGATCCGCAATGTGTGTTGAGAAAGAAGCAGACCAAGGGGTTTCACAGAATTCATTTTCATTTGTAAAATATTGAGCAAATACAATCTGATTGGCTTCTGGAGTATTGGTTGAACAGGGATCTGTCTGATGGGTGCAGTCTTCAAAATCAGAAGAAGAAGCGCTAGTTGTTGGTGAACTGCTTTCTTTCAGCAAGTGTCGAGACATGCCAAGACAAAGACTTTCAGAAGTCCCTTCTAAAAGTTCAGGAATAGATCTCATTACTAACATCGACTTGTAGCTCACAAGGGATTGCTGGAAATAACATAAAAATAGGAAGTTTAAAGACTGAAGAAAATATTCATTTTGAAAACAACCTGACATTTTAAGTTAAAAAGGTCAAAAAATCTATTTCTTTCACATCAGATTCATAAACACGTTTCAGAATGAATGTAAAAAGTTCTAGCCTTCTTAAAATAATAGGGATACTCTAATTTTGAAGTATTTAAGGGGAGGTGGCGGCAAGATGGTATTGTCATTGGTCTAGTAGTTCAGAGACTGAGGCTAATGCAGGGAGTGTTGGGACTACAACTATTCATGTTATACATTAACGACCTGGACAAAGGAACCGAGGGCAATGTTGCTAAGTTAGCAGATGACACAAGATAGGTGGAGGGACAGGTAGTGTTGAGGAAGTGGGGAGGGTGCAGGACTTGAGCAGGCTAGGAGAGTGGGCAAAGAAGTTCCAGATGGAATACAGTATGGGAAAGTGCAAAGTTATGCCCTCAATCCCCCTGCCCCCAACAAAAATAAAGAGCGAGTCCCCCTGGTCCTCCCCACCTACCACCCCACCAATCTCCACATCCAGCACATCATCCTCCACCATTTCTGCCACCTACAATCCAACACCACCACCAAAGAGATATTTCCCGCCCCGCCCTTCTCTGCCTTTCGTAGGGACCGCTCACTCTGCGACTCCCTCATCCGCTCCACACTCCCCACCAGCTCCATCACACTGGGCACCTTTCTCTGCAACCACAGGAGGTGCTACACATGCCCCTACACCATCCCCCTCACCTCTATCCAAGGCCCAAGACAAACTTTCCATATCCAACAGGGGTTCACCTGTACATCCTCCAACCTGGTCTATTGTATCCATTGCTCCCAATGTGGCCTTATCTACATCGGTGAGACCAAATGTATACTCTGTGACAGATTAGCGGAGCACCTGTGTTCCGTATGCTATAATCAACAACACTTTCCGGTTGCTAACCATTTTAACTTCCCCTCTCACTCCCTGGGTGACATGTCCATCCTGGGCCTTCTCCAGTGCCACAATGATGCCACACGCAAACTGGAGGAACAACACCTCATATTCCGCCTCAGGACCCTACAGCCTGATGGCCTAAACATAGCATTCACCCGTTTCAAAATCTCCCCAACCCTGGCCTCATCCCATGTCTGACCCTCCCTCTCATCCTCACCTCCTTGACCTGACACAACCTGTCCATGTTCTTCCCCACCTATCCACCCCACCCTTCCCACTGACCAATCTCCAATACGCTTACCTGCATCCACCTATTGCCATCCCACCTACCTTCCCCCAGCCCCACCTCTCTTTCCTCTATTTATGTCCCAGTTCCCTTCCCCCTCCCCAGTCCTGATGAAGGGTCTAGGCCTGAAACACCGACTTTCCTACTCCGCTAATACAGCTGTGGATGCTGGCAATCTGAAACAAAAACAGAAATTGCTGGAGAAACTCATCAGGTCTAGCAGCATCTCTGGGGAGAAAGCAGATTTGACATTTCGAGAGTGGTGACTCTTCAGCAGAAATTATCCTTTAACATGTGGCAAAACAGATCATTATTTACTGAATCACAAAAACAATTTATACTCCCTTTAAATTGAAACACACACATATTTAATTCACATATAGGTCAGACAAGATATATAGTTTTGTAGGAATATTGTGGGTGGAAAAATTTAGGAGAAAAGGAGTAAAGTCTGTGGGTTAGGAGTCCAAACTATAAAAGGAAAGTGAGGTAACTTTCTCAGTTAGTTTTTGGTTCTTGGCAATGATATCACATTGCTGTCAATCACAGCAATCCTCAATTTGGTAGCCGGTCGTTTGGACATAGGTTTTGGCTTGAGTTTGACATTTTCACTTTGCAGAGTCTTTGAGTATTATATCTTTTCCAATCACAGACAGAGAAGGAAAATTCTGGCTTGCAAGCAGGCTTTTAGAGATCTGAGGTCCCAACTGCTCTCTCCCTACTCAGTTCTGTGACAAACTGCTAATTAAAAAAAATCCTTAAAGCTGTTGCTGGACAGTTTACTTTTCTCAACCCAGAGAAACCTGTTGCCACCATGTCTACACTGATCTACTACACTAATTCCATTTACCTGCACTTGGTCCATAACCTATGATGGGCAGACATTTTAAGTGCTCGTTCAGATGCTTCTTAAATATAGTGAGAGTACTTGCCTCTATCATTCTCTCAGGCAGCGAGTTCCATATTTCTGCTATCCTCTGGGTGAAAAAAATTCTTTCCTCACATCTCCTGTAACTTACTCCTCACCTTATACTTGTATCCTCTGGTCTTAGACACATCTGTCATGGGGAAAGATTCTCACCATCTAATCTATCCATGCTTGCCCACTAGCAGTTGAACCACTTGTTCGGCTTCATTCCCAAGGATTAGGTCCAACCTTGCCCCATCTTTAATAGGTCTGTCTATGTATTGACACTAAAAGCTCTTGTGGATTCACTTTACACATTCCACCCCTTTCACATTAAGACGATCACAACTGATGTTAGAAAAGTTGAAATCCCTAACAACTATAACCCTATTCCTCTCACACTTTTCTGTAAACTTTCTACATATCTACTCCTCTACCTCCCTCTGACTGTTGAGAGGCTTGTAACATAATCCCAGTAATTGTCCCTTCTTATTTCTAAGCTCTACCCAGAGCCTCATTGGAAGAGCTTTCTTGGACATCCTCCCTCATTACTTCAGTGATGGTTTCCTTCAACAATAATGAAATGCCCCCAGCTCTCTTACATTACCTCTATCATGCCTGAAATGCCTATACCCTGGAATATTAAGCTGCCAGGCCTGCCTTTCCTTGTCTCATTGATTGCAAAATTACAATATTCACATGTGCTGATTAACGTGCTTTGTTCTTCGTCCTTACCGTTCAAGCTTCTTCCATTAAAATGGATACACTTTAGCTGTCTGGCCCTCCAGTGTGCCTTTTCCTGCCTGTGTTTTCTCCACCTACTGGACTGTCCTATCACTCCTTCAATATCTGATTGAATCTTGCTCTCGAATTATATCTACTCTGTGCCCTATCTCCCCACCAAATTTAAAACCTCTCCAAAAGCGCGAGCAAACCGCACAGTAAGGATATCGGACCCATTCCTGTTCAGGTAAAACCCACCCAGTTTGTAAAGGGCCCACCTACACCAGAAAATGTCCTGATCTAAGAATCTAAAGCTATCCCTCCTACATCATCTCTTTAACTACACCTTCATTTGACCTAGCTTCCTATTCCTGTAAACAGTAGCATGTGACACTGGAAATAATCTGGAAATTACACTTTAGTAGTCTTCCTCTTTAATCTCCTACTTAACTCTCTGAATTCCTGTTGTAGAACCTCATTTCTTTTCGACCCATGTCGCTGGTGCCATGGCTGTTGGCTGTTAACGCTCCAGCATCAGAATTTCCTGCAGCCACTCTTAGACATCCCTGACATTAGCACCAGGGAGGTCTTACAAAGTATCAACTCGAGTTTCTTCCAAAGTTACACACTTAGTAATCAAGAAAAGATCTGATAGATTATGTTCAGTGATTCTAAATGGAGGTACAAAATAAAGATTTAAGCTTCTGACTAGGTTTTCCAAAATTCTGTGAAAAGAAAAATTATTACCACCTCTCCCTTACCATGTTGGGTGGTTCTCAGACTTCTGTAGGATAGCAACATAGTGCATCCAAAGAAAGGAAGCTGGATGGCTAAAGTTATGCCCTCCTTCTAAAATTTGATTTTGGGCAGGACTGTAAAATGTGCTTGTTAGACGAAGCTTCTTACAGAGACAACTGTAACAGAATAGTTGTTTTCTTGGTTCTTACAGAGATTCACTGTAACAGAATAGTTGTTTTCTTACCTGCCACTTCCTCCTTGAAATAAAGAATTTCAACTTTTTTGTACTAATTGTCCAAAACTCCTGGAGTTTCTGTTTTTCCTGGAAATTAAGTCTGAGTTACTAAGATTTCTGATTCCTCACAATACAATTATACAGATGTAGGTCTATTAATGTGTAGTTTCTTCATTTTGCAAGAAATGTAAGAACTGAAAAGGATAATTGACCAAGGACGCATGTCACCTTTTCATAAAGCAACAAGATTAATGTCCTCCACCCGATATCCTTTAAGCATGTCTCTCACGGAAGCTCACAGAATCATAGAGTCCCCACAGTGTGGAAACAGGCCATTTGGCCCAAAAAGTCCACACTGACCCTCCCACCCAGACCTATCCCCTTAACCCTGCATTTTGGCTAATGCACCTAACCTACACATCTGAACACTATTGGTAATTTAGCATTGCCAACGCACCTAACTTGCACATCTTTGGTTTGTGGGAGGAAACCAGAACACCTGGCGGAAACTCACGCAGGTATAGGGAGAACATGCAAACTCCACACAGACAGTTACCCAAGGCTGGAATTGAACCCAGGTCCCTGGCACTGTGAGGCAGCAATGCTAACCACTGAACCACTGTTCTGCCCCTGAAACCCTTACAACACTCTTTAGACAAAGTGTTGCTCTTTAATTTGTGTTGTTAAAACTTTGTTTAACTTGCATGTTTGTACATAAATTTGATTTTAGCTTTGACTTATTGTCAGCCCTTAAAACACCTTTGGACAGTAAAACGTTAATTGATTTATTAGAAAGACCAACTTGATCAGTCTTTGCCGGGGCTTGGGAGTTTAAAAAGCTCAGGCTTGAGTTTTAGAGTTTCAATCTCTATAGAAGGTGAAAATACAGATTGGGAATTGCAGAAAATTGGTGAGGAACAGAACAAAATGACAAGATTGATTGAAAGAGATAATGTATTTGAATTTAATTTTATTATATGATGCATGGGTGTTTTTGTCTGTTAGACATCTTGCACATGGTTGTTTTCTTTTAGTTATGGGTGGCATTGCTATATATGTATAATTACGCAATCGTTTTTAATGATGGTGTCTGAATTTTGTGCGTGTGAAGACTCAAATTTCTGAATTAAATTAGCTAACTCACTGGGTTTAACACATAACCTGCTCTAGAACTTTAGGTAACAAGGTGTAGAGCTGGATGAACACAGCAGGCCAAGCAGCATCAGAGGAGTAGGAAAGCTGACGTTTCGGGCCTAGACCCT
>NC_063333.1:11865180-11976507 GCF_021869965.1 Rhincodon typus
GGAGCAGAAAGGCTTTCTGCTCCTATGATGCTGCTTGGCCTGCTGTGTTCATCCAGCTCTGCACCTTGTTGTCTCGGGTTGTTTTAGTGGGATAGGTTGGACTTGTTTCCACTGCAGTTTAGAAGAGAGAGGGTGACTGGGTTGAAGTATATAAGATCCTGATAATCTTGATATGGTGGACATGGAAAGGATGTTTCCTGTTGTAGGAAGCACTGATTTACAATTAGGATTGCACTTTCAAGACAGAGATGAGGAGAAAATATTCCTCTCAGAGGGTTGTGCAACTTTGGAATTTTCTGTGTCAGAAGGTGATGGATGCAGGGTGATTGAATAATTTTAAGACAGAAGTGAATAGATTCTTGTTAGGCAGGGGAGTCATGGGTTATCGGTTCTGGATGGGAATGTGGAATTTGAATTACAAGCAGATTTGTCATAATTTTCTTGAATGGTAGAGCATGGTCAGGGCCTGATCGGTCTACTTCTGCTCCTATTTTGTATGTTTGTATCTCATAACTCATTGGCCTGCCAAGCTGCACAAAGATTGCACATTTAATGCTGTCCTACAGGATGCTCAAGCATTTGAGGGCAGCTTAGCAGTCAACATGCAATCTGAAAACATTGACGCCTAACTGATGATGGAAGAGTCAAAAGGAAATGGCTCAGGATTCTCTTCAATCTGTTGCCTATCATAACACTGAATATGTTATGCTGAATGAAGACTTAAGTGCTACCTAACCTTAGTATTATGCAAGAGCGTGGGAAGCATGTCCTGCAGTCAGCATTGAAGCAGTCTTGGAAGAGGCTCCCATAGTCAGCATCGCAGTGAGATAGTTTGGGACGAGTGTCCTGCAGTCAGCATTGGAGTGAAGCAGTCTGGGAAGAGTGTCCCACAATGAAACAGTCTCGGAAGAGTGTCAAAAAGTGACTTGAGGCAAGAGGAAGCAGCTGATTAGGTGAGTTAGGTCAGGTGAGTATTTCTACTACTTTTATTGCTTATAGTTTGTGAAGCATTTATTTTGGATTCATAGTTTGTAAGAGGAGTAGTGTACATGGATCCACAGAAGAATGGCCCTTGAGTTCCCAGTGACTGTTCCCCTTTGGATGCTGTTGAAGGGAAGTAGCAACAGCCAAATTCATTGGACTATGGTTGGCTCTGCTGCATGATGTTGAAGATGCCATTTAACATATATGTGGAAAATCAGGATACATTTCTTTCAAGATAATCTTTCATTGGATACCTTTTTTTTCACCTTTCCCACCACTGCCCATATCACTCCAGTGAGGGGAATATTCTGTCTCATGGTTACCGATAGTGGAGCCCATATGAAACTTAGGGTTCCCACTGGTCACATGTATGTTTAATTATTAATTTCACTGAGAAGAGAACTTGTCCCAGGGGCATTAATTAAACCTCAATAACAAATTAGAAAGGAAATCAGACTTCTGTGGCTTTTTTATTGCATTTTTTAAATATTTCTCATTTTTTAATTATAATGACTGTTTTCCCAACTGACCTAATATGGATCAAAACACGCTGAACCACCTGAGCTCTTGTGACACATTTTTCATGCTCCCATCAGAAAATAAAACTAATGAGGATTTTGAGTTTGTTTACAAGGTTTGTTGGTTACACCAGCTGCCACTGATAGATCAGTTTAATTATTTAACAATGTACAGCGGATGTACTGTTCCCTCTAATATCAAACTTTCATGATATTTCTCAGGAATAAAGATGTCAGTACTAGTTTCAGAACCGTGGCAAAAATGGTGTGAGCTATCCCAGTCTGTGGCTATGTCTGCCTCTGTAGCTCAGCAAACAGACATGTTGAATTTGGTGCGAGACCCCACTTATCTTCTGTCATGTTTAATGGATCCAGGAGGAGCAGGAGTTGCTGACTTGTTCAAAGCCATATTCCCCTCACCTTCTCCCTTATGGCTGACTTGCTCCAGGAGCAGATCTCCAAAATACTTGGCTTAACCCAGTTAGGAACTTAAAAATAGGAGTATTGAGCCACTTGAGTCTGTTTTGGCACTTAATTAATGTAATCATAGAATCATACAGTGCAGAAAAGGCCTTTCGGCGCATCAAGTCTGCACCGACACACGAGAAACACCTAATCTTAAACCTAATTCCTTTTACCAGTACATGGCCTAAAGCCTTGAATGTTATGATGTGCCAAGTGCTCATCCAGGTACCTTTTAAAGGACGTGAGGCAATTTGCCTCTATCACCCTCTCAGGCAACATATTTCAGACTATCACCACCCTCTGGGTAGGAAAGCTTTTCCTCACACCCTCCACAAACCTCCTGCCCCTCACCTTCAACCTGTGTCCCCTCATGATTAACTTTTCAATGAAGGTGACCAGCTACTCCTTATCCATTCTGTCCATAATCTTGTACACCTCAGTCAGACCTTCAGTCTTCTCTGCTTCAATGAAAAAAACCCAAGCCTATCCAACCTATCCTCATAAGTTAAATTTTCCATCCCAGGCAACATCCTGGTGAATCTCCTCTGCACTCTCCCCAGTGCAATCACATTTTTCCTGTAATGTGATGACCAGAACTGCACATAGTACTCTAGCTGTGGTCTCAACAAAGTTCCATACAATTCCAACATGACTTCCCTGCCTTTGTAATCTATGCCTCCACTGATAAAGGCAAGTGTCTCATGCATTTTTTACCACCCTACTAACATGCCATTTGCCTTCATGCCCTTTGTGCCACAGAACTTCCTAGTGTAATGCCGTTCACTGAATAGTTCCTTGTCAAATGACTCCTTCCAAAGTGTATCACCTCACCTTAGTTCCCTTCCCTAATAAAAGCACAGGACGGGCTTCTGCCTGGTTCTAGTCTTGACATCCCACAATTCCGTGTTCCAGGATTTTTGGTTTAAAGTAAGACATACGTGATTGTAAAATGCACTCATTAATTGGTACCAGGATGCCAATTTGTAATACTGAATGCATTAGGAATTGGCCATGTAAGGTCGATTTTTGAGTTCACTCATTCTTTTATGAGGTCTTGCAAAAAAATTCATCAATCATATTATCGCAGGTTATATTTGTAAGTTAGCTCAGAATATTCAATTGTTACGGGCTCTTGTGAGTCAGCCCGTAGTAGTGGGCCCAGAGGCCCGGGTTGAGGTCCCACCTGCTCCAGGGCTCTGCAACATCTCTTTGAACACATTGATGCGGGCTCTTGTGATGCAGTGGCAGTGTCCCTACTTCTGATCCAATAGGCGTGGGTTCAAGTCCCACGTGCTCCAGAAGTGTGTAGTAACATTCCTGAACAGGTTGAGTAGGAAAATATCTACTCAATCAGGTAAATGGGTACCGGACATTCTTGTAATTGAAAAATGTTATTTTCCTCCCTTTTTCAGTTAATGTAAAAAGTTAAGACATGCAATCACAGAAAATCAAATTAAGATAGAGACACAACTGTGAGATAACACTTTCAATTCATAGCAATAGTCAATACCAATTTAAACTCACTGTGGACTTATTCTAATTATTCTTGTAATGAAATTTTGAGCATCTTCACTTATACAATCTCGATCACGCTCATCCCATGAGAAAGATCCTTCTTTCACATTTGTAAGTGTGGCTCTGTCATTTTCACCAGCAAATGGAGAACTACCTGTCAAACTTTAATGAAACACACATACATAAATTAAGCAACATGCTGCTGGACCCATGAAATATAATTAACATTATGCAGACAAACCCACAGAGTACCCCACTCCTAGTTGTTCAAACACAAAATAGAAAAGAACAAAGAACAGTACAGTGCAGGAACAAATGCTTTGGCCCACTAAACCTGCGCAAACACATGAAGCCTTTCTAAACTAAAAACCTTTCGTCTCTACTTGGTCCGTAACCCTCTATTCCCTGCCTATTTGTGTATCTGTGAAGATGCCTCTTAAACATTGAAATTTTATCTGCCCTACAACCTCCTCTGCAGCACATTCAAGGCATTTAACATCCTCTGTGTAAAAAAGAAAATTGCCTCTCACATCTCCTTTAAACTTTCCCCATAAGATTTTGGAAATCTGCAAAGCTTAAACAGTTATTTTAAAAGGGTGTAGAATTACGCAACATTCCTATACTAATCATTAATATTACACTTATTCTTTATCAATTTCAACCACTCACGGGTTTATAGCATTTTTTTATTCATTCACGGGATATCAGCTTCAGTTGGATTTGTTGCCCAGCCCTACTTGCTTTTGAGAAGGTGGTGGTTAGCTGCTTTCTTGAACCGGTTCAGTCCAGGATTTTGACCCAGTGACACTGAAGGAATGGTGATATATTTCCAAGTCAGGATGATGAGTGCCTTGGAGGGGAACTTGCAGGTGGTGGTTTCTCATGTTTCTGCTGCCCTTGTCCTTCCAAATGGTAGAGGTCGTGGAGATGGAAGATGTCAGAGGAGCTTTGGTGGGCTGCTGCACTGCATCTGAGACGGTGCACACTGCTGCCACTGTGCATTACAGTGAATATTTGAAGTGGCGGATGGGCTGTCTGAAGAAGCATTTAGACAGACACACGAGCAGGAAATAGAGGGATATGGACCATGTGCAAGCAGATGGGATCAGTTTAGAATGGAATCATTGGTGGCACAGACGTGGTAAGCTAAAGGGGTTTTTCTTTCTTCTTTAATCATTCACGGGATGAGGGCATCGCTGGCCAGGCAGCACTTATTGCTCATCCTTAATTGCCCAGAGGGCAGTTAAGAGTCAACCACATTGCTGTGGGTCTGGAGTCACATGTAGGCCAGACCAGGTAAGGATGGCAGTTTCCTTCCCTAAAGGGCATTAGTGAACCAGATGCATTTTTCCGACAATCAACAATGGCTTTATGGTCATCATTAGACTCTTAATTCCAGATATTTAATGAATTCAATTTCTACCATCTGCTGTGGCGGAATTTGAACCTGGGTCCCCAGAACATTATCTGGGTCTCTATACTAACAGTCTAGTGATAATACCACTAGGTCATTGCCTCACCCCCTGTTCCTGTACTGTTCTATGTTTTGTCCTGAATGGTGCTGAGCTTCTTGAATGCTGCTTCCAGCTGTACCTATCCTGCAAAATAGAGAATAATCTATCACTATCCTAATTTATAGATAGTGGAGTCCGGGGGAGAGGCAGAATGCCCAGTCATTGATCCTGTCTTGTGGCCACAGTATATACATGGCTGATCCAGTTCAGTATTAGATGATCCAGTTCATTATTAAATGATAACTCCTATGATATTGATAATGGGTGATTCAACGATCGTAATATCATTGAATATCTATGGTAGATGGTTAGATTCTCTCTTGTTGGATATGCTCATTGCCTGGCACTTAAGTGACAAGTAATAGTCATGCCACACATTTACTCAAAACTGAATCTGGTCTTGTTGCACATGGACATGAATTGGCTCAGTACCTGGGGGTCTGAGAATCTGAGAACCCTATTGTAGGTGCAAAGTAAGGGGAGGCAGTGGTATGGCAGTAATCTCACTGCAGTAGAAATCCAGACCAACAGGCTGTAACATTCTGGGAACATGGGTTTGAATCCCAACCACAGCAAATAGTGATATTGGAATTCAATAAAAATCTGGAATTCAAAGCTAGCCTAACGGTGACCATGTAGTCATTGGCAATTGTCATAAAAACACATCCAGTCCACTAATGATCTTCAGGGAAGGACCTTTGCCGTTCCTACTTGGTGGAAGCTTAATGCAACTCCAGAGCCACAGGAATGTGGGGACTCTTAATTGCTATCTGAAATGGACTAGCAAACCATTTGGTTCCAGGGCAATTAGGAATGGACTATAAATCAGGGATGCCCATATGTCATGAACAAATAAAACAAAGATTAAGAACTTTCTGTTGAGCTAAGTTAGTTCAGAGATATTGAACTTATTTTGCATACATATTGCGCTCAGTATTAATATCCCAGCTGATGGTAATATTGATCAAGTTAAATCCCAGAGTGAAACCTAGCTTGATAGACCATAATTTCTGTGTTTGCTATTTATTTACCAATGGTGGTCAGTCAAAACAGACTGCCAGGGTACTTTTAATAAAAGAACATCAAAGTTTATTGTACAGAAAAGGAAAAAAAGCACAAACTGTTGCACATTACGACCAGCCATTCACTTATTACAAATATCAGAAAGAAATATCCAGCCTTTTACAACAACCTCACAGATACTCAAAAGCTCATTCAAAGGTCACTTTCTCCTCTCTTTAAAGATTCTTGTTCAATTGGCATCATAATAATGTTTCTTTTTGGAAGAAGTCTGCATTCACTTAATGCTGTTTTTTTAAATTAATGTCTCTTTCTGAGACCCTTAATAAATTCTATCTCTGCTAACATCATTTAAATTGAATTCCTTAAGCTCATGAATTTCACAGTCTTCCATTTCTGGCTTCCTTCTAAGAAACTCTCAGCCTTTGCTCCAAGACCTGACTGTTCTGAAGACTGCTAAACTAACAGCACTTCTGCTGTTACAAGCCTTTTCTTTCTGAATGAGCCTGTATGATGTCTGGCTGTTTCTGGATTATTCTAAACTTCTGTGTTAGAGAACTCCTGTCGTTAGGCAACAACATGCTTTTTCTTCTAACTTTACTTTTTCTAATGCACTGAAATATTCGCCAGAAGGGTTTCAAAGACCTTTTTATTTCTGTGCAAACAAACCTTAAGAACAACCTAACTCCACTCTCAGAACAAATCCAAAATGAAATAAAATCTATATCCTCCCCTTTCTTAGCACACATAATATAGAAATACAAATCAAATTTAAAGCTATACATCATTTATCCATTATAGAATCATAGTTCTCAAACAACAATATATTATAAATCTTCATCACATTCAGGTATAAAAAGAAACAAGTATTAAATCATAAAATGTTGAAATGTCCTTCACATAGTAAAACAGAAATTAGTGTTGCTCACAATGCTGCAGTTTAAGAATCTTTTAATCTTCATACAGCCATAATATAAGGATGCAATGTGCTGGTCAGTGTAGTGGGTCAAGGGAAAAGTACATGACAGATAACAAAGGATAGAATTTCTGAGTGGGTTTCCACTAACTTCAGTAGAAATTCTGGGAAAATAACGATTTGAATCACTTCTATAGAATTTCTAACAGTGTCCCAAAGTTATAACAGGAGATCAGGAGAATCAAATATTGAAAGTTTACTTCTTGAGTGTTATTTTCAGATGTAAAATCCATAGGCAGCAGTGAGATTTTCAGTTTAGATATTGAAACTGGCTCCTAATTGGAATTCATAATAGCAAATACACTGAGTGCTGGGATTTCTATCTTGGACAGGTATTTGTTAACGGGCCACTCTACTCATATGAGCTCAAAAGAGTTGTGTAATTCAAGAACAATAAAAGAAATTCTGTCTCACGGTAATCTGGTTGTAAGCACCACTTGCATACAATGCAAATATCCTCTTTGTGCAGGGTTAACGTTGAAGAGTAAAGTTTCAACGGTGATCCATATTAAGTATTCCTACTTCCAACTTGCTCGTCTTTTGTCACTGAAGAGTATAGCGTTCCTGTGATTTTTGTAATTGCAAGTTCAATTCCCACTAGGTACAATGTATGAAGTAATTCTTGCTCAGAAAGGCCACAACATTGGCAATATACAAAAAAGAAAAGTCAGTCAGGGAAGAAACTGGGGAATAGGGTGATTATTTAAGTGCAGAAAGAGATCTTTGGTCTATGCTGCATCAGACCGACAAGAAGCTAATGCTGACAGAGTTCTACACTCAGATTGACTCCATTCCCCAGCACATTGATCTCACTGAACAAAATAAAAGACATTGGTTTCTTTCACTCCTCCAAAGGACATTCCCCAATATCATGATTTATCTACAACGAAAATAAATGGGTAGAAAATCAAGGACTGGATGTAGTGGATTTCTCAATGTACTCTCTGAGAGCTGGGAACAAATGAAACAGAAATTCTCAGTAACAAAAAACATGTCAATCTGGAAATTAAAAATACAAGATTTAAAGTTGCACAGAAGTCATCTTACTTACCATAAAAATGTGATGACACCAATAGCCCTTTATGAAAAAAACACATTAAAACAGTGAGTGCAAAATAGATTAAAAAATCTTCAGCATAGTTCTGAATGAAAAGGTTACAACTCAAACAAGCAACATAATTTCTAATTCCTTTGTCTTTAGAAGGAATCATTGCAGCCGGCTTGGTGGTTTTCAGCATATTAATAGCTAATGTCTTTTCCAGTTAATTATCCCTTCTCTCTTGGAGGAAGTAAGGAATGTCTGAACATAATTCCACAGGTAGAACAGCCTTCTGATATCCCAAACTTCATTCTTCAAGTGTGAACTCCGAATGTCAACATTACTGCTATAGAACTGGTATCATGATTTAGCATTTACTTTCTAGAATAGGGACATTGGACAGTAAGCTTTAGCTGATATTTTCCCTTCCATGTAACAAAAGGTTTACTGAGGTAATCTCTCCAGCCTCCTATTACTATCAGACTGAGATTAGGTCATTCTATCTAGGTCCTAGTCTAAACTTAGACTTTTTCTGATATGAAATGCTCAGTAGGTTGTGGTACTCTTATCCACAGTTTACAGAGTTGTCCTTCATGTAAAAATAACCCTAGGAATGTAGGATGTCTGAAATTGTTAGCTTCTGTCTTCATCACTTGATCTTCCAAGACTCCAGTATCTTACCATATGTCAGTGGCAGTTGAAATCGGATCCTGGGAGACAATCTCAGGGGCCACAAATTCCGGGCAACCGTACTTGCTAAACTGCGGCTGGACTGGTGAGAGTTCTTGTGCAAATCCAAAATCACATATCTTAACATCATCTCTTTCTGGATGCACCATTAGAACGTTAGCAGGCTAATTAGACAAAAGAAAAATTACATCACATGCCTGTCAGCAACAAACTGCATCATTACTACTCACAGTAGACTGTACACTCTTCCACAATCTTTGTGGCAGAGAAACAGAGATATAAAGCAGAACTTTCCATTTTGAAGTTAAAGCATGCCATCAAGTGTTTTGGATGTCATCATATCCACCACTGTCCAGAGGGAATTATTTTGTGCGATTTCAGTTCATTATCTATACAAATATGATGTGTGAGTTACTCGCAAGCAAGTTGGACATTCTCACTACTGATCGGATGTTGGAGGTTGAAGGTTCTGACGCCATATATAAAGGCCAGCTGGACACTATTTTATATCCTGCAAACTAGGAACCTCATTTCAACATGTGGCTGCCTCTAAGAAACCCAAAAATACCAGTCAGGAAGGCTCTGATGGCACCAGTTTTACTGATCCTGCTCTGCAGATGCTGTTGGGCAGGATTACTGACAGAAGGGACATCCTCTTTCTGGAGACAGCACCACGAGAGAAGTCAGTCGTATCCTATGGTATCCTGTTGTTGAATTTCTTTCAAACTCAATGATAACCCTATCCATGCACATTAATAATCCTGACCGCCTGTAAAATAGGTAAAAAAAGTCTCCATGTGGCCTTGGAATGAATTTGATACCAGAAGGCCCCTTTTCACATTATCCTACCACCCTTTCATAGAAACTAGCAGGCTTTGTCTTGTGTGAGAGGATATGGCAGCTAAAGAAGACAGAAGAAACATATACATACACTGTGGCTGTTTCAACTCGATAAAATAGATGACAGCTATTTGCTGGTTCATGTCTCAAGGCAATGCCCTGACCAGTCAGACTCAACCTTCCAGGTTTAAAACTTAAATAGTGCCTGGCAATTAACTGTCAATCTGCACATTTCAGAGCAACGCCTCTCCTTATCAGAGTCCACCTGCCAACCGATGAGAACTCTCCTCTCATGCAGTGTAAATATTGGTTTTCTTCTTGATATGGTATTGTTGTGAATTGTCCTGATGAGTTCAAGACAAAGAGTTTTGATAAAATGTATCTTCTTTTGCAATAATAATTCACAGCAAATGAGTTGAAACATATCAAGATCAATACTGAACTTTGGAAGTCTAATCTGTACTCAGTATCAGAACTCAATTCAAACTTAGAGCTGAACCTTATGTTTTGTTGGCTAAGTTGGAACTGCATTGAGTATTTTTGCATTCTTTTGCCATAAGGCCTCGCCCTATCTTATCAAACTCACCATGATAATTACCTCGCTTGCCCCTGTGGCATCCCTCATGTCCGATTTCCACCTGAACTTACCATGCATCATTCACAACAACTTCCTACTCAGCGCATTGCCAACTGTGCTATCTTTAAAAGCCAATGTGCACTTGGATGAGTATTTGCTTGTTGTCAAGACAGAATCTGAACAAGTTGGAGAAGGGGAAGATAGTACGTTTTTTTGATAGGGACCTGGAGGTCCAGGTGGAGGATGTGGTACAAAGGAGACATGCCTTCCTGGAGGAATGGCAGAGGCGGCTGCGCTACCAGATCCTGCCAGCCTGGTCTACGGTCACCATCCAGGTCAGTACCATCTCTAGAGTGCAGAGGAACAGCCAGAAATGCAGAAAGAGGGTCAATGACGTTCTCCCCTCTACCAGGATAAATGTCACACTTTGTCACTTTGCACTCACTCTATCTTTGCTACTGCATCTATCTCCCACAAAGACTCTTCACTTATTCATAAAACTCATGCACTCTTACCATTGCATGCAACACAGTTCCTAACCCTACAAGCTCACTGTGTTGATCCTTAGTCTTCTGGTACTCCCCACTATTTTTCCTCCATGTGCACCAGCACTAATTGCTGTATCACTCACTGTAATTTCACTCATTGGTCCCCTTTTGTGTATCACAGGAAAAGACAGCCTATACCAGAGCAGAGAGGACCCCTAGGGTGGAGGGGTGTCTGATAGCCCATACAAGGAGAATCCAGGCCCATGCTGGAGAGGACCGGGTGTGTTCTTGCAGGAAGGTAGAACCATCCATGTCCCACCAAGCTAGTGAGTACCACTCTTCATTCCATAGCAACTCTCATATTAACCTCGCAGTCACTTTAAATCATTGCACGCTAGTCTGCCCTCGGCCTCTGTGGAGAAATGGTTCCACTCTCAACCTCAGAGGACGAATGTATCCGGCCTCAGAGGAAGCATTGGCAAGGCTGTCTCCTGCACTCCACACCAATCCAAATACTAACAGCTTGGTGGAAATGTCATGTTTTGAAAATGTGGGGGCACAATTTAATGAGCACCTTACTGCAACAGCTCCACAGCTAGCTGAGGAGAAACTGCCCAGGTCCATTGGCATTTGGAGAACTGCCAGACACCAAGCACCTGCTCAGCACAAGGCAGAAGATGACCCTCTTGCATTGTTGGCAATTACGCACAGGATGAAGCAGTGATGGCAGACAGGCATATGGGATGCAATAGTTCTTATTGCCTAGAAGCTGCAGGAGTGCAGTGAATCCTGAGACCATCTGGTGCCTCTATGGTCAGGTTGCCATGGAGAATCATTTTTCCATCTTTTTCAAAGATAGCGGCAATGGACTAGGCAGTGTCTGGGCTCCTCAGCCCGGGGCTCATCCATTCCATCCTTTTTTTTCTTTTATTTTTCTTTTCTTATTCTTTTTCATTTTCTGTTGTGGTTTTTTTGTTAAAAAAAAACTTACCTTGCAGTGGCGGTGACACCATTGGAGTGGCTGAGGGCTGAAGCACAGTGGCCTGGAAGCCTGAGGACAGTGGGAACGGCCAGCATGCCCTAAGCACAGCAGGGATAGTCAGTGTGCCCCGAGTGGAGCGGGGACGGTCAGCGAGCCTCGAGCGGAGCGGGGACAGTAGGTGGGCTGGAGGCCTGAGTGGAGTGGGGACGGTTGTTGGACTGGTGCAGGTGATCAGCAGCTTGTGAGCCTGGTCAGACCACATGTGGAAGCCCCCTGTATTGATCTACTGCAGGCCCTTTATAGAAAGACTGTAATGTTTATCTTTTTTAATTTTAGTTCTTATTTTTCTAACTCATACTGTATAACTGTAAGGTAATGTAACATTTTTTCCTTTATCTCTCTATTTTGTATTCAAAATTTGTACCTAGGTACTTTGTACCCAAGATGGCGCCATGTGGGGCAACATTGTAAACTTTTCACTGTACTCCTGTACTTCTCTACTTGAGTACATGTGACAATAAACCTAATTCTAAAAATCAGGCCCAGCCCCCTCAGGGACTGCTGGAGAGGCACATATACCTGCACGCCGTTGATCCACCCAATAGCCCCCAGGACTGAAGTCACGGTGACAGGAGAGGGTGGAGTGCTAACCAACTCTCTGCACTCACGTAAGAGGCTGCCCTTGACTTACTGTGCTGGGACCTCCCTGACTGACAAGCTGCTTGTTTCTGTGGCTGTGCTAAGTGTCAAGGCAGGGATGCTGTTAGCATGCAGGTAGGCACTAAGTGAGTGAGCACTTGACAGCAAGCGAGCATCCCTGAGAAGCAGCCTGGTGTAGTCTGCGATTTGGGTGCCTTTCCCTATGCACAAAGTGTCCCTGCTGAAGCCTTTCAATGCTAGTTGTTGATGCACCCTGCAATGCATGTATTTTTACTAACAGTGAACAGTAGAAGTACCAGGATAGTCATGTGGGTTGGCAGATGCTAATGTCCATGGAGGACCAGTGAGAGCAGTTTGCGCCTGTTGATCCTGCCCTGGGCTATGGTATGGTAACACACAACATAGAGATTTGTTTAGAGAAAGTGGTGAGCTGAATCCATAGCACGTACTGTGGGTTTCTTTGTCGTCTTCCCAATGTCTAGTTTGTTGGGCAAGTTTGGTGAGATGGGAGGCTGAATATTAATTAGGTGAGCTGTGGCATTGGCTGCTTTCATTTAACAAGCATTAATCCCCATCAACTGATAGCTTGTGTATCCTCCCTGTTGAATGTGCAAGGCCCACTGATGCAGTATTCAGGCAGTCACGTAATTAACTCCTTAGAGCCCTCCTGAGCAAAACAGTTGGAAGTTGCTTCCATTGTACAGGTTGGGAGCTGACACTGCTTAGATAACTCCATTTGCACTAGGTGACAAATCGCATAATTGACAGACTGTAAATGAATTATTTGAGACTGTGTTTCAAAAACAAGCGTTCAGACAAGACAGCAGGAGTAAGAGTGCTCTTTGGATAAAACAAAATACCATGTATGTCAGTCAATGGATAGAGTTCCCCACATTCTTTCTCTATCCCCTATTTTATGCAGACTGCCAACACGTTTGGCTCATTGAGTCAACACTTTTTGGCTGCTTGGGTTGGTGATGTGCTCATTATTTTGCATTGCTTTGGCTGTCCCAGTAACTGTTTTGTGCGGGCATAGTGGTAGCAGAGCTGACTCCAGCAGGTTCAGGAACACATTCTTCTTGGCCGTTATTAGACTGATGAATGGACTCTCTAGCCTCAATTAATGCTGATCTCGCCTAGTGCACGCCCTGTACAATATAACCTATATGCTCCTGTCTAAGTCATTTTACAACCTCTGATCTGTACATCCTTACTTACTTTGATCTGCCTGTACTCCTTGTAAACAAAGCTTTTCACTGTACTTTGGTACATGTGACAATCAAACAATCATGCCCAATTTGTGCATAATCTTAACTTTCATTACACTTTTAAATTGGTACTGATGGACAGCTCCAATAAAACTGAACAAAGAAATTACTACTGCTGATTTAATATATTTTGTCATTTACTTCAGCTATTGCACAAATATAAAACATAGAATTACTTGAGAAAAACATAGTAAGGTGAGGGTGTAATCAATACTTTAATACTGAAAGAAAGGAATTCTTACCTTTAAGTCAAGGTGCAGAATCTTGTTGTCATGGAGATACTGGACCCCTTCTAAAATCTGCTGGATATAGTATCTAATCTAGACAAAACAACAAAATATGAAAGATTAACCAGACAGCCAGATGTTGATCACTGTTAATTAAGTAATGGACTGAACGCGATACATGTCCTTGTATAAACTAATATGTGGTGGTTTATGGCATGCCACCATTTCAATCTCACAAGCTCAACAAACATCAAAAGGTCAGTCATTAAAATTAAAAAAACACATGCAAAATGAATTCACATAAAACATGATGGAGTCAGTGAACACAGATCCTAGACTAATCAAACTCATCTATCTATCAGTGTTAACTTCTCATAATTTTATAATAATGTAAACATAGGCTGATGGTGACACTTGAAAATAAATCTTACCTCAGTTTCTAGAACCATATTCCTTTTGAACAAATGGTCCAACAGTCCTTCATTAGAGCACCTGTTAACTTAGCTCAGGATAACAAATATAAATAACATGAAGAGGAGATGGCTCACACAGCCAAAATGCATTCCTTATTTGGCCTGGTCTTGCTTTTCGAAGGAAGGAATGAGGATACCACCCATCTTCTGCATCATTTTTGATCTGTTAGTAAAAGATATCGCTACATCTTCTATTATCTAGAAGAAATGGCTGCAGATACATAAGAACAGCATTCCCTGCAAATTTCCTTCCAAGTTACAGACCACCATATGTTGCAACTATGTCACTCATCTTTTACTGCTGCTGGGTCAAAGTGCTGGAACTCACTCCCTGAAAGCACTGTAGCTGCATTTACATCACATGGACTGCAACGGTTTAAGATAGCACATCACCACTTTTTTAAATTCATTCGCAGGATGTGGGTGTCACTAGCTAAGCTGACACTTATTGCCCATCCCTAATTGCCCAGAGGACAGTTAAGAGTCAACCACATTGCTGTGAGTTGGGAGTCATTTTTACGGCCAGACCAGATAGGGATGGCAGATTTCCTTCTCTAAATGATCTTGGCAAGTAGTGTTAAAAAGAATCCCAAGGCATGCTATACATACATTAAAAACAAGAGGATATCTAGAGAGAATGTATGACCACTCAGGATAAAGGAGGGAACTTGAGCTTGGAGGCACAGGATGTGGGCGAGACCTGAAATGAGTATTTTGCAAAGGTAATCACTCAGGAGAAGGATATGGAGGATAGTGAGATTAGTATGGAGCATGCTAATATGCCAGGGCATTTTGAGATCAAGAAAGAAGTGCTGTTGGGTCTCTTGAAGAGCATTAAGGTGGATAAATCCCCAGGGCCCGATGATATCTACCCCATGTTATTGAGAAAGGCAAGAGAGGAGATTGCTGTGGCCGTGACCAAGATCTTTGTATCCTCGCTGGCCACTAGGGGACTGGTGAATAGCAAATGTTTTTCCTTTACTCAAGAAGAGAAATAGGGATAATCCAGGAAACTATAGAGCAGCGAGTCTCGCATTGGTGTTTGGAAAGGTATTGGGGAGAATTCTTAGGGATAGGATTTACATGCATTTGGAAAAGCCTGGCCTAATTAGGGATAGTCAGCATGGCTCTGTGCATACTAATTTGATTGAATCTTTCGAGGAGGTGATGAAGGTGACAATGAGGATAGAGCAGTGGATGTTGTCTACATGGATTTTAGTTAGGTTTTCGACAAAGTCCCTCATGGTCAGCTCATCCAGAACATTAAGATGCATGGGATCCATGGTGACTTGGCCACTTGGATTCAGAATTGCCCACCCCATAGAAGGCAGAGGGCAGTGGTGGAAGGGTATTTTTCTGGCTGGAGGTCCATGACTATTGGTGTTCCACAGGGATCCACACTGGGACCTTCGCTGTTTGTGATAGATATAAATGACTTGGATGAAAATGTAGATGGGTTGATTAGTAAGTTTGCAAACGATACAAAGATCCGTGGAGTTGTGGACAGTCGAGCAGGATATAGATTAGTTGCAGATTTGGATGGATAAATGGCAGATGGAGTTTAATCCAGGTAAGAGTGAGGTGTTGCACTTTGGGAGATAAAATGATTCGGAAAAGTATACAGTTAATGGCAGGACCCTGAACAGTATTGGTGTGCAGAGGGATCTTGGGGTTCAAGTCCATAGGTCCCTGAAAGTGGCCACACAAGTAGATACGGTGGTAAAGAAGGCATATGGCATGCTTGCCTTTATTGGTCGGGGAATTGAGTACAAGAGTCAGGATGTCAGGTTGTAGCTTTGTAAGACTTTGGTCAGGCCACGCCAAGAGTATTGCATTCAATTCTGCTCGCCACATTACAGGAAGGACATGGAAGCTTTGGAGAGGGTGCAGAAGAGGTTTACCAGAATGCTGCCTGGATTAGAGTGTATGAGCTATTAGGAGAGGTTACAAAAACTTGGGTTTTTCTCTGTGGAGCAGCTGAGGCTGAGGGGAGACTTGATAGAAGTCTATAAAATTATGAAATGCACAGATAGTGTTGATGGTCAGAAAAAATGTTATCCCAGAGTTGTAATGTCTAATATTAGGGGACATGCATTTAAGGTATGAAGGGGAAAGTTCAAAGGAGATGTGAGGGGCAAGTTTTTACACAGAAAGTGTTAGGAGTCTAGAATGTGCTGCTGGAGTGGTGGTGGAGACAGACACCATAGGGGCATTTAAGGGACTTCTAAATAAGCACATGAATATGCAAGGAACGGAGAGCTTTGGACCAAGGACAGGCAGAAGGGATTAGTTTAATTTGGCGTCATGTTCAATACAACATCGTGGGCCGAAGAGCCCATTCCTATGCTGTACTCTTCTATGTAAAAGACATTAGTGACCCAGATGGGTTTTTCCAATAAGTGATAATGATTTCATGATCATGATTAGACTCTAAATTCCCGATTCTTTCTTGAATTCAAATTCCACCATCTGCCATGGCAGGATTTGAACCCTGGGTTCAAATTATTATCTGGGTCTCTGGATTAACAGTCCAGTGATAATACCACTAGGCCATCACCTAGCTATGCAAAATGAAAATCATTTTTCAATAAAAAAAAATGTAATAAGCCATACTCTTGGCCTGCGATATTTTAATTAAAAACTTACTGACTCGTTGAATCTAACTGGCTGAAACATCTAAATAAAAACTGAAAGAACTGCAGATGCTGTAAATCAGGAACAAAAACTCAGAACTGAGTTCTGAGGAAGGGTCACCAGACCTGAAACGTTAACTCTGATTTTTTCTTCACAGATGCTGTCAGACCTGCTGAGCTTCCAGCAACTTCTGTTTTTGTGGCTGAAACATCTGCTTCCCAATTCTTAACAACTAACTTTTATTAGCTTACAGCTCTTTCTAATTACCTTGTGCATGCTACATCTCCAGCTTCCCATTCTTCACATTTGCCTCTGTTCTCTGACTCCTCTCCCAGCTGCTGTCTTGCTTCCCAACTCTCTGGCTTGCCACTTCTTTCCTGATGCTCACATTCACTGACTCTGTTCCTATGTTGCTGGCATACTCTTGACATGTTAGCATAATTTAAAAATAAAAGACTTCTTTACATCCATAAAAATTATTCAAATAAGGGCAAGATATATTTTTGGGTAAGTCATGGATTTTCAGTTGGAGAATGCAGTGATTGCCTAGACCCAATTCAGATCTCAAAAGTAGCTTGTTAATGACCTCTATCTACTTCAATTAAAGGGAGGGATTAATGAATTATTTTGGAAATTAAGAACTTATTATAAAACAGCAGACCACAGTTTGTATAAGTGCAGACTATAGATCCAATGAAAGAATTCCAAGTGATTACTGTGACAGAAGCTGGAAGAAATAAAATCTTCTCAGGTGGTGGCTTTCCTGTATCTTGTATAAGTGACGCAAATATGTACAACAAGTCTGCCCTCACTCAACATGTATGAATCATTGAATAATAATCAAGAAGATAAATAATACCTTAATTTTTGTTTATTTCCTGGCCTGATTGCACCAAGACCAACAGTGATGCCTATAGTGTCACCGCTGCTGAAATGAGCAATCTCAGCAAAAATTGGGGACATTCCTGCTCTGCGTGACACAAAGAAACTCATCTTCTTCAGTGGTATTATTTCTTCATTGTTAGACATGCATACAGAATGAAATTAATTAAAATAAAATCAGAGATCCAAACTTTAATAGAAATGACAAGAAAGAAATAAACAGATTAACGTCACAGAAAGGATACATTTCCAGCACCAACACAAGTGTTCGCTTGGTTTCAAACGTATCAAGTAAGCAGGAGATCTTTGGATGATTAACTTTGGATAAGATGGCAAGTTCTTCGTAAGCAAGTGACCTGGTACTTTTTCTGAGTGGAATAAACTTAGCTGCGCATGAAGTCCCACTCTGTTTATTCACAACTCTCTTCACAAAGCCGTGTGAACCTCTTTAAGCAAAAGGAAAACACAATATGCTTACTTCCTTTTTAATGATGTTTTTAAGTACGCACTGTATTCGACACCCTTTGGTAATTCACTAGCTTTGAGAATCAGTTCTTCCCCACTGACATACCATGGCTACATTGTGTCCCAGTGAGGATGCACTGCAACAACTTCCAAGGCCCTTTCAACAACACTTTCCAAACCTACAATCTCCACCAGTTCAAAAAACAAGAGCAGCAGGTGCACTGAAATATTACTAGCTACACGCAGGTTGTCCTCTTCACATGGCAATATTGTTCCTTCATTTGTCGAGGACTCAAAATCCAGGATGTCCCTAACAGCAGAGTGGGTGTGCCTACAGTGCACAGACTAGCAATTCAAGTTAACTTTCCACCACATTCTCAAGGGCAAACAGAGATGCTCAATAAACACCAGCCTTTGCAGTGACATTCAAACACATGAATGAATTTTAAAAATTCACAAAAAGACTGAACATAATTTAATAATGAGTTGATTTTATTTTGGCAGCGTGTGTGCAGAAGCAGAATCTAATATGCGTTGCAGTATACATTCTTATGTCAATATTTTCTCAATAATATTTCATTAATAATGAAAACAATCAAATAATTCATTATAAAATTAACAAGTCATTTGGTATTACAGCACTTGAGTTTTGTTGATTTTTTTTGTCAAAGTTTGGCATTTTGCACTCATGAGGACAGTTTACAAATAGGACCAAAGCAAAGGGAAAACATCATTTATACTGAATGAATGGAGTATTGATTGGTGGCAAGTGGATTTTGGTTGATGGAGGCGGTACCATTTCTTTCGTTGTATTGAAACAAGAGCAGTGTGTGTATGTGTGCTGTCTGCCTGTAAAGAACAGACTCAAGTATATTAATATATGTAGGCTTCAGGAAAAACAAGTGTGCCAAGTCATGAGGCACAATAAGTATCATTTTTAAAATTATTGTTTATTTTTATAATTATTGTATTACATACAACATACGTAAAATAATAACGTAATTATGAATATATCTTTATTTTTATTGCAAAATATTTTTCTTACATTTATCTTATGCTCCGGTTTTCTCCCACAGTCCAAAGATGTGCAGGCTAGGTGGATTGGTCATGCTAAATTGCCCATAGTGTCCAGGGATGTTTAAGTTAGGTGGGGTTAGACATGGGAAATTAGGGGAATGGGTCTGGGTGGGATGCTGTTTGGAGGGGCGGTGTGGACCTGTTGGGCCAAAGGGCCTGTTTCCACACTGTAGGGATTCTATGATTCTATGATATTGCTCATCCTTAGATGCCGAGAGAGCAGTTAAGGGTTAACCATGTTAATGTGACTTTTGAGTCACATGTAGACCAGATGTGGAAAGGATGGCAGATTCCTTCCCTAAGGGCCACAAAGTGAACCAGATGGATTTTCATATCAATCACACTGGTTACGTGGTCACAATTAGGCCAGCTTTTTATTCCAGATTTTTATATTATTGATTTCAGATTTCTCCACCTGCCATGGTGAGATTTGAACTTATATCTCCAGATCATTAGCATAAAGTTATGGATTATTAGTCCAGTCACATTACCACTCTACTATTGCCTCCCCATGATATAATATGAAAATAAAACATACTATTAAAAATGTATTTATTTTGAAAGTGATAAATAATACTTACATTTCTTATATTACGTATGTATTGCTTATAAAAAAAAGTTCCTGTGAATTATTCCAATCTGTGCAAGATGAAAAACTTCAAGATAACTAGTGACTGTAATAAGGTCAACCAGGTGGATCTCAGAGAATATGAGTTCTCTGATTGGGGCTGTTAATTTGGTTCAGTGAGGGATGCCTGGTTGATAGATAAGAATAGGCGTGAAACACATCATGCTCACTCTGAGAGCTGCCTATGAGGGAGCTGGATTAGTGTCAAGGACTCTCCACGTAAATAAAGGGTGATTTGGTGATAGGATACTGGCCTCTGTGGAGTTTCAATAACCTGGTTAGAGACAAAAAAATTGGAGATGCTGAAATCCAAGACAGACAAACAGGAAGCTGGAAAAACAAAGCAGGCCAGGCAGCACCTGTAGAAAGATAATACCCGAAACGTTGACTGCTCCTTTCCTCCAGATGCTGCCTGGCCTGCTATGTTTTCCCAGTCTCTTGTTTGTCTATCTATTTCAATAACCATTTAGGTTGTTACTTTAAGGTTTTTGCCATTTGTCCACTGAAGTTATGGTGGGAACTCCTGGAAAACTTCTAGGTGCAGATGTATGACAAGAACGTCAGGTTGCATTTATACAGCATCTTTAATGGAGTAAAACAACCAAGAGTGCATTACAGGAAACCTATCAAATAAAATTTGATACTGAGCCACATAAGGTGGTATTAGAACAGATTTTGGGAAACAAGAGGAGAGTTACTCACTGCAGAACTTCCACTCTCTTGTACCCACCTGCTCTTATAGCCACAGTATTTGTATGGCTGGCAAAGTTCAATCTCTAGTCAATGGAAATTTCTAAGCGTATTGATGGTGGGGAATTCAACAATGGTCATTCTACTAAACATCAAGGGAACGTGGTCAGATTTTCTATTGTGGGAGATGGTCATTTCCTGGCATTTGTGTAGCATGCATGTTACTTACCACTTATTTTTATAAACTGAGAGCACCATTAAAGCTGTGCAGTGTAGTAAACCTGACTCTTGCCTGGCAAAACTGCCAACAGATATTATGCTGATGCCTGAAGGCTCCTCTCACCTGACTGTAAATATCAGGGGTGAGCTGGTCTCTGCCTTTAATTGTTATGAAGTGGTACTAGCACTCCACTGCAGGATGAAATCTTGTCTTAGAGTTGCTTGTCAGTCAGAGGCTGGCAGCTCTGCAGTATTAGCAGCACTACTGGGAGCAGTGCCCATAGCTGGTACTACATCGAGCACATGAGGAAGTATACAGAGTTGGATCGGACTCCATGTAATTCTGTGCTCTAGTCATGGCTGGGCTGGCAGGCTGAGACGAGAGGGATGAGGGGTATTTTGGACAGCATGGGGAAGGAGAATGGACATGAGGAGAGAAAATTCTGGGTAGAGGGGCTCCCCTATTGACATCAGTGAGCAGAATGCGCCTTCACCTGTCAAACCCGACACCATCCCAGCTAGACCATTTTCAATGCCCAGCAGCCATCAGCCTCTCCTGCTACTCATTAAATCTGATTGGCAACTGCAGGGTGATGCTCTCAATTGTGTGAAGTAAAATCCAGCCCAATGGAATAAAGATGGTAGGGTAGAAATTAGACAGTATCTGCTTGCCGGTGAGAATTTGGTACAGGGAACAATTCCTGTTCCAGAACACGCACATTCTAGACCTGATCAAAAATGGGCTTTGGATGTCACTTAAATTAGACTGGAGATGTCTGGATGCTAGTTGCAAACTCCAAACAGTTTTGAATGAAGCAGACATCGATTTTGAACATTTGTACTTAGGGAGCCCAGATTTGTGAGTAGCCCTAAAGCAGGTGTTAGGCCCACTCATTAAATTAAAGCATGTTCTGGCTATTCGCCCCTTGATTGCAAAAATAATGGGCTTAACAAATTTACCAGTAGGACCAATAGCTTTGCAGATTTACCATCAAGCTATTCCACTGATAAACTTGCACCATTTGCAACTGTTTAATACTTGAAAAATGGGCTCAATATATACCACCTTCTGCCCTGATATCTTTAAGGCATATGAAACTAAAATTTTGAAGGGTTATACTTCTATAGGCAATGTAGTTTTAAAACCTATTTCACAGATGTAGCGATATAATGCTGGAAGATAGACTTCATAATGACATTTTATTTGACTTCTTTTGTGGATGGTCAAGTCATTAATGTTATATTAATTCCTATTTTAAGAAGATTGTAGTTTGATTAATTAAGATCCTGTTGATTGCAATCAGTGCTAGCAAGAGTAAATCTAATGGGAGCAAGTGCAGTCATGATCACATCTCTCCAAATGAATGTTATTATTGTATTAAATAAAAAATGAAAGAACTGCGGAAGCTGTAAATCAGGAAACAAAACAGAGTTCTGAGGAAGGGTCACTGGACCTGAAATGTTAACTGTTTTTGCCTTCACAGATGCTGCCAAACCTGCTGAGCTTTTCCAGCAATTTCTGTTTTGTTTCCTGTTATTATTGTATTACCAGCTATTTTCCATTGATTATTTACCAACATAAAGGTTTATTCTTTGGTCTGAGAAGCTTACAATTGAGAAAGAAATGTGTTTAGTACTCTATTTAACTGATCAATTACATTTATTAAAGAGCAGGAATAATTGCAAAAACCAATGGCCATGGCAGGGAGGTCTGATGGTGCCACTCAGGAGGGTTTAAACTAGAGTGGCAGGTCAGTTGGTATAGAGACTGGGGAAGAGCTTGAGATTAAGGTAAATATAACTAAGAGTAAGAGCAGTCAGGGAGAGGTTGCTGAGCTCAGTTGAATTGGAGGCTTAGACTGTGTTTGCTTCAAGGCACGAAGTATAACAGGTAAAACATATAAACTTTGACCCTAGATCAATGCATACAATTATGACACTGTTGTTTTCAGAGACATGGTTGAAAGAGGGACAGGAGTGGCAGCTTAACATTTTCGGATATCGATGTTTTAGATCAGACAGAGGAGGAAGCAAAACATTACTGGTTAGGGAGCATATCACAGCTATGTTGAGGGATGACACATGGAGGGATCTTACAGTGAGGCATTATGGGTAGAGCTCAGTAATAGGAAGCATGCAATCACAATGCTGGGATTGTTCCACAGACCTTCCAGCAGGATAGAGAGGAAGAGATATGTAATCAGATTCTGAAAAGATTTGGAATTTACAGGATTGTTGTGGTAGGTGATTTTAACATCCCCTATATTGACTGGGACTTCCATAGTGCGGGAGCAATTTGTTAGGGGTGTTCAGGTGGGTTTTTTGAAACAGTATGTGGATAGTCCAATGCGGGAGGGGGCCATACTGGACCTGGTATTGGGAAGTTGGCCTGGCCAGGTGATCAAAGATTCAGTGGGTAAGCATTCTGGGTAGCGACCATAATACCGTTTGTTTTCGGATACTTATGGATAAAGACAACAGTGGACCTCATGAAGGTGTTAAATTGGGAGATGGCCATCAATGACCGAATTAGGCAAGAATTAGCGAATATGGATTGGGAATGGCTGCTTGAGGGTAAATCCACATTTGACACGTGGGAGTCTTCTAAAGACCAGTTGATTAGAATGCAGGACAGGCATGTTCCTATGAAAATGAAGGAGTGGAATGGCAGGATTTGGGAACCTTGGATGACAGAGGAAATTATCAGCTTAGTCAAAAAAAAGAAGCATACCTAAGGTCTAAGCAACTAAAAACAGATAAAGTCCTTGAAGAATATAGAGAAAATAGGAAGGAGCTCAAATGGGGAATTAAGAGGGCTAAAAGGGGCTTGAAATGTTCTTGGCCAGCAAATTAAGGAGAATTCCAAGGCATTTTATACATATAGAACATAGAACTGTACAGCACAGTACAGGCCCTTCAGCCCACGATGTTGTGCCGAACTTTTACCCTAAACCTAAGGTCTATCTAACCTTCATCCCTACCGTATACTATCATTCAAATGCCTATCTAATAGCAGCTTAAATGACCCTAACGAGGCCGACTCCACTACCCTCTCCGGCAATGCATTCCACGCCCCTACAACTCTCTGAGTAAAGAACCTACCTCTGATGTCTCCCCGATATCTACCTCCACTCACTTTAAAACTATGTCCCCTTGTAATGGCTACCTCCACCCGAGGAAAAAGTCTCTGGCTGTCCACTCTATCTATACCTCTAGTCATTTTGTATGCCTTCTGTAGTTCTAAAGAGAAAAGCCCTAGCTCTCTCAACCTTTCCTTGTAAGACCTTCCCTCCATTCCAGGCAACATCCTGGTAAATCTCCTCTGCACCTTTTCCAACGTTTCCACATCTTTCCTGTAATGAGGCGACCAGAACTGGACACAATATTCCAGATGTGGCCGAACCAGGCTTTTGTATAGCTGGAGCATAACTTCACGGTTCTTGAACTCAATCCCTCTATTAATGAAAGCTAACGCACCATACACCTTCTTAACAACTCTATCCACCTGGGTGGCAGCTTTCAGGGAACTGTGGACACGAACCCCAAGATCCCTCTGCTCCTCCACACTGCCAAGAATCTTTCTGTTAACCCTGTATTCTGCTTTCAAGTTTGTCCTTCCAAAATGAATCACCTCACACTTTTCAGGGTTAAACTCCATCTGCCACTTCTCAGCCCAGCTCTGCATCCTATCAATGTCCCTTTGTAATCTGGAACAGCCCTTCACACTATCCACACTCGACCAACCTTCATATCGTCCGCGAACTTACTAATCCACCCTTCCACTCCTACATCCAGATCATTTACAAAAATCACAAATAGAAGAGGACCCAGAACAGATCCTTGTGGTACACCACTCGTAACTGAGCACCATGTTGAATATTTTCCATCCACTACCACCCTTTGTCTTCTAAGGGTCAGCCAATTCTGAATCCAATCTGCCACATTTCCCCCTATCCAATGCCTCCTTACTTTCTGCATGAGCCTACCATGGGGAACCTTATCAAATGCCTTACTTAAATCCATGTATACCACATCCACTGCTCTACCTTCATCCACGTGTTTGGTCACCTCTTCAAAGAATTCAATAAGGTTTGTGAGGCATGATCTACCCCTTACAAATCCATGCTGACTATCACGAATCAAACTATGCCTATCCTAGTGATCATAAATCCTATCTCTCAGAGCCCTTTCCAATAATTGGCGGTAGTGTCAGAGGATGACGCGTTGGATCCGGAGGTTGGTGGGTGGTACGTGAGGACGAGGGGGATTCTGTTTTGGTTGTTATTGCGGGGAGGAGGTGTGAGGGATGAGTTGCAGGAAATGCGAGAGACACGGTCGAGGGCATGTTTGACCACTGTGGAGGGGAAGTTGCGGTCCTTCAAAAACGAGGAACACAGTGGTCGAAAATGTCCTCGACCGTGTCTCTCGCATTTCCTGCACTCATCCCTCACACTCCCTACCTGCAATAACAACCAAAACAGAATCCCTCTCGTCCTCACGTACCACCCCACCAATCGCCGGATCCAACGCGTCACCCTCTAACACTTCTGCCATCTGCAATCTGACCCCACCACCAAAGACACTTTTCCCTCCCCACCCTTATCTGTTTTCCAGAGGGACCACTCTCTCCGTGACTCCCTTGTCTGCTCCACACTCCCCAACAGCCCCACCACCTCCGGCACTTTTCCCTGCAACCGCAAGAAGTGCTACACCTGCCCCTACACCTCCCCCCTCACCCCCATCCCAGGCCCTAAGAAGACCTTCCACATCAAACAGATGTTCACCTGCACATCTGCTAATGTGGTATACTGTATCCGCTGTTCCCGTTGTGGCCTCCTCTACATCGGGAAAATCAAGCAGAGGCTTGGGGACCGCTTTGTGGAACACCTACGCTCGGTTCGCAACAAACAACTGCACCTCCCAGTCGCGAACCATTTCAACTCCCCCTCCCACTCCTTGGACGACATGTCCATCCTGGGCCTCCTGCAGTGCCACAACAATGCCACCCGAAGGTTGCAGGAACAGCATCTCATATTTTGCTTGGGAACCTGCAGCCCAATGGTATCAATGTGGACCTCACAAGATTCAAAATCTCCCCTCCCCCGACCACATCCCAAAACCAGCCCTGCTCGTACCCGCCTCCCTAACCTGTTCTCCCACCTATCCACTCCTCCTACCTCAAGCCCCACCCCCATCTCCTACCTACTAACCTTATCCCGCCTCCTTGACCTGTCCGTCCTCCCTGGACCGACATATCCCCTCCCTAACTCCTCATCTATACTCACCTTTACTGGCTCCAACCCCGCCTCCTTGAGCTGTCTGTCTCCTCTCCACCTATCTTCTCCTTTATCCATCTTCTATCCGCCTCCCCCTCTCTCCCTATTTATTTCAAAATCCCCTTCCCCTCCCCCATTTCTGAAGAAGGGACTAGACCCGAAACGTCAGCTTTCCTGCTCCTCTGATGCTGCTTGGCCTGCTGTGTTCATCCAGCTCTACACCTTGTTATCTCAGATTCTCCAGCATCGGCAGTTCCTACTATCTCAGTACTGGTAGGAGGGTGCTTTTCGGAATGTAGATCAGTAACTAGTGGTGTTCTACCGGATCAGTGCTGGGACCTTTTTTGTTTGTAATATATATATAAATGATCCAGAAGAAACGTAAGCGGTCTGATTAGTAAGTTTGCGGATGACACCAAAATTGGCGAAGTTGCAGATATTGATGAGGATTATCAAAGGATACAGTGGGATATAGATTACAGATTTGGACAGAGAAATGGCAAATGGAGTTTAATCTAGACAAATGCGAAGTGGATAGTCAAGAGGCTTTTTCCCAAGGTGGAAAGGTCAACCACAAGAGAGCACAGGTTCAAGTTGAGAGGGGGAATGCTTAGGGGAGAATTGTGGGGAATATCTTTCACACAGAGTGGGGTGAGTGTCTGGAACCCACTGCCAGTGGAGGTGATGGAAGCAGGCACATTAGCAACATTTAAATTATATCTGGATAGACACATGAACAGTAGGTGAACAGAGGGATAGAAACTGCGCATGGGCAATAGGTAGCGGGTTTAAAAAAGGATTAGGAATTGGCGTAGACTTGGTGGGCTGAAGGGCCTGTACCTGTCCTCTATTGTGCTTTGTTCAAACTTCAGCGGTAGACTCAAATGATAAGGGACTCATTCAATAATGATAATCTGTATTTTTATATTGTGTTCCTACAATACACTATCACTGACAGTTTAGGGATGGTGCATTTTATTAGTCATCTTCTGAGCAATTGACCATGAAGAATGTGTTACTTGGAGAACTTAAAAATCCCCTAAGATGTATTTACCTTCCAACATCTTCTTTGACATCATAATCAGAATGCAGTTTTCTTCTCCCTGTTGGCTTCATGGAGCACTCTTCCTTGACCTTTGTTTCTGAATTATGCCGTCATTGTCCAAGAAAACAATATTAGGATGTAACATTGTAATATTTGCTTATACTTTTAAAACACTGTCATGGTCAGGGGGCATGCACAAATACAAAAAGAAAGCAATGTTGATTTGAGAAGCAAGCACATGAACACTATGAGAAATAGTTCCCAAATTTCAGTTATACAGTTCTTTAGTAAATAGAGGTTATGGTGTCCTGTCTAGGTGGGTATCAAAGTAACATTTAAAGCAAGACAGGGAATTCTCCTAATGCAATGACTACTCTACTTCCCTTACTGTGAAAAAGGCAGCAAATTATTTGGCCATTAATTTTATTAGCTTTCTCTGAGATGTTGCTGGCACAGAATGGCTGACTGATTTACTTATAAAACAATCAGGAGTAGTTCACCAAGTAATATGTTTTGGATAGCTGTTTTAGGAACAGAGAACCAGGACAAGGACATTTTTCAGCTCGAGTCAGATCCACAGAGGCATAGAAATGTACAGCACGGAAACAGATCCTTTGGTCTAACTCGTCCATGCTGACCAGATATCCTAAATAAATCCAGTCCCATTGTCAGCATTTGGCCCATATCCCTCTACACCCTTCCTATTCATATATCCATCCAGACGCCTTTTAAATGTAATTGTACCAGCTTCCTCCACTTTCTCTGGCACTTCATTCCATACACGCACCACCCTCTGCATGAAAAAGTTGCTGCTTAGGTCCCTTTTAAATCTTTCCCCTCTCACCATAAACCTACGCCCTCTAGTTTTGGACTCCCTAACCCTGGGGAAGAGACCTTATCTATTTATCCTATCTACGCCCCTCATGATTTTATAAACCTCTATAAGGTCACCCCTCAGCCTCCAATGCTCCAGGGAAAATAGCCCCAGCCTATTCAGCCTTTCCCTATAGCTCAAACCCTCCAACCCTGGCAATATCCTTGTAAATCTTTTCTGAACCCTTTCAAGTTTCACAACATCCTTCCTATTGCAGGAACCGCATGCAGTATTCCAAAAATGGTCTAAGCAATATCCTGTGCAGCCGCAACATGATCTCCCAATTCTATACTCAATGCACTGCCCAATAAAGGCAAGCATATCAAATGCCTCCTTCACTGTCCTATCTACCTGCGACTCCACTTTCAAGGAACTATGAACCTGCAGGCCAAGGTCTCTTTGTTCAACAACACTCGCTAGGACCTTATCAAAAAATGTGTAAGTCCTGCCCTGATTTGCTTTTCCAAAATGCAGCACATTACATTTATCTAAATTAAATTCTATCTGCCATTCCTCAGCCCACTCGCCCATCTGATCCAGATCCTGTTGTACTCTGAGGTAACCTTCTTCTCTGCCCATTACACGTCCAATTTTGGTATCATCTGCAAACTTAGTAACCATACTTGCCATGTTCACATTCAAATCATTTATACCAATGATGAAAAACAGTGGACCCAGCATCAATCCTTGCGGCTCATCATTGGTCACAGGCCTCCAGTCTGAAAAGCAACCGTCCATCACCACCCTGTGCCTTCTACCTTTGAGCCAGTTCTGTACCCAAATGGCTAGTTTTTCCTGTATTCCAAGTGAATTAACTCTGTTAACCAGTCTACCATGAGAAACCTTGCTGAATGCCTACTGAAGTCCATACAGAACATATCCACAGCTCTGCACTCATCACCTTTCAACCATATCATGGCTGATTCTCTATTACAACATCATCCTCTTGCTCTATCTGCCTACCTTTTGATGTCTGTTAATATCTGTTTATTACCTGTTTACAATTATCTGGGGTACAGAATTCTAAAAATTCATCACTCTCTAAGTAAAGAAATTTCAGCTGTTTTTAGTCTTAAGTGCCAGAACAGAACAGAACCTATCCACTTTAGGTGTAAACACTCTATATCCATGCCCATATACTACTCTCTACATCATGAGCTGTTATTTTCTGCAATAAACTTTGAGGTAGCACTTTATCCAATGCCGTCAGGAAATCTAAGTACAGTATATCCACTAGTTCCCCTTTACCCACAAATATTAAGCTAACAGGCCTGTAGCTTCCTGTGTTCTGCCTCCTATCCTTTTTGAATAAAGGAGTTGCTTTAGCAATATTCCAAACTGCAGGGGGTATGCTAAATCAAGGAATTTTTGGAAAATTATGTTTTGCTTTTCTTGTCTCAAAGCTTTTAAATGCTATATACCTACATTCATTACTTGGATTTTTCTGGTATTTTTGAAATCAAAATGGAAGTTTCCCACATTTAGCAGGCAAAATGGACAATTTCCTACCTCTTATACATTCTTTCCACGATGTTCCAAAGAAAACCTTGTGCCTGCTGCGTTAATGAATTCTTTTCCCAGAACTGCAGTTTACATTATAAACCTTCTACTCTTACTGAACCTTCAAAAGTAAACTAAGTATTTTCTACTTCTGAGTCTGCCTGCTTCAACTTTTAAATTGTCTCTTTTGTCACCTTAATCTAGCTTCACAATATTCCTGGCTGATGCAACCTTGGTATAAAGTGCTCCTGATTTCCTGACTGTAGCCATTTTGTGGTGTCAAAATGGCAGCAACATCCATTACGAAATGTAAGTATTACTTTTTGTTTGCTCCTCGACGTCTCAAGAAATCTGCTTTATGTGCTGTTAATTTAGGGTATTTTTCCTTCCTTGTCAGCGATTTTAACATCACAGAGATGTTCATTTCTTAGCGGAACCTCTAACCAAGATCCTTCAGATCTTTGCTTCTCAATGGAATCAGCAACTGCCAGGTGGTACCACCTTTAAGTTCTTTCTAGCCCTCATTACTTCTTCTGCACTTCCTTACTGGGCCTGAAGTAAAATCTTGGGCCTGGAGTACTGTTTATGCTTTGTTGGTCTTTCAATGAGCTCCTGCTGACTGTTTGTTTGTTCAAACTCTTGCAGCTGCAGACTGTTTCTATGTGAGTAGTTCTTAAAGTGTTAAGTCCTTTAAAGGTGTGAACCAACATGATATTCTGGAAATTTGTTCTCCTGAGTTCAATACCCATTTTTTCAATTACATCTTGCGTACTAAGCAACAATACTCATTGCTGATCACCATGTGGTAGTTGTACGTAGAGTGATACTGCTACTGAACCTCTTTTCCTAACTGGATCTAAAGGCCTATTTAGGTTGCAGGGGTAGTTGAGCAACCACTATTGTGTCTGAACAAGAAGGAGCTCTTGTCTTTACGCAATGTATTTTATTACAAGACAGCAATTAGCTATATGTTATATAAGTTTGTTAGACCACTGTGTTGTTACAAGGACTATGATGAGAACTGTAAATGTAGGTCTGAGATCCTTAGTTGTTGGATGCAACAGTGGCTCAGTGGTTAGCACCACTGCCTCACAGCGTGAGGGACCTGGGTTTGATTCCAGCCTTGGATGACTGTATGTCTGTGTGGAGCTTGCATGTTCTCCTTGTGTTTGCGTGGGTTTCCACCGGATTCTCCGGTTTCCTCCCACAGTCCAAAGATGTGAAGGTTAGCTGGACTGGCTGTGCTAATTGTCCGTAATGTCTAGGGATGTGCAAACTAGGTGGATTAGCCATGGGAAATAAGAGGTAGTAGGGTAGGGGGCTGGGTTTGGGTGGGATGCTCTTCTGTGGGTCAGTGTAGATTCAATGGGCCAAATGGTCTCTTTCTGCACTGTTGGGATTGTATAAAGAAAAGTTTTGCCTTCTCCCAACCCAAACATCATTAAATTAGATACAGCCTAATACAATCTGCAACATTAACTCTTTCAGAGCCATTCTTTTATTCAGCACCTATTATTTGTCCTGTTAATTACTTGCTGCATGTGCGTGTTAGTTCTCAGTGACTCATAAACAAGCAAACACAGATCCCTTTGGACATCAACACTTCCCAAACTCTTAACTTCCAAGAAATACCCTGTATTTCTGTTTTTCTTCCAAAGTGGATAGCTTCACATTTTCCCACATTGTGATAAAATCTTTTCTTGCACCTATTTATGCAATGTGGGTTAGCAGCCTCTCCTGACCATAACATTTAAGGATGGTGTTTTGGTGCTTGATTCATTTGTTCCTGTCTAGTACCAGGTAGGGTCACCTTTGGAGAGTTTTGGTAGGTCATCTAGATCTTTTCAGGGTCAGTGAATGGACATTCAAGAGTCAGAGGCAGTTTTACTCAAAATGAGAGAGTGAACGAAAGTTGGTTGGGTGCAATAGAAGTAGAAGCTTGCCACCTTCAGGCTGCTGGTTAATCGAGTAATTAGAAGTGGGAGGAAGAAACTCCAGGCAGCAGAGGTACTTCAGGCAGTCACAGTTTAGGAGAAGTCCTGAGGAGCTGAGAAGATGATGGACATTTACTGCTTTGGTGTTGGAGAGACTGGAGCAGCTAAAGAGTGTGTTCATATAGCTAAAGAGTTGCAGGTGGCTCCGAGGAGCTGGGGTTCATTTAAATCCCAGGAGCTCTTTGTTGCTGAGAGTGGGGATGAAGGAAGTCCACAAGTAGTGTTAACTTAATGAAAGTGAGAAATATTGGAGCTTGGAGAAACCAAAAAGTCGTGTCAGTTTAGTGAAGCTAACTGTCTGTGAAAAAGCTGGAAATATGTAGATGTTGGAGCGCAGTGTCAGGAAACAGTGGAATGCAGAATTGGGGGAGAAGACTGAATTCTCTGAATGTGAGCAGTTGTTGAGCCAATACACGACTAAGTAGTCTTTGACCGAGTTTCAAAGCTAGATCTTTACAAGTGTAGAACTGAAATTTCATGCAAAGGAGCAAAAGCTCTGAAGAGATTTAGTGACCAACAATGTAGGGGTTGCTGAGAAATCCGTGGGAACCAGTCTGACTGCATTTGTTTTTTGATGTGTTCCATGTTACTCTTATTTATCTCATGACAATTTTGAATGTTACAGTGGAAGTTATGTATATACTCTACATAATCATATTTTCTAATTTCATGTAGATTTTATTTTGTTAGTTCAAAATTGTGGAATCTGTGGCTTTGTTTTTCTTAAGTAAGTACCAGGATCTCAAATCTTGTCCACTTTAAATAAAATACTCATGTCTAATCAGATTGTAACATTATTAGTGGTCTTATCCGGACTCATAACAATGTTATATTCCATGTATCATCTTCTTACCCACTCCCTTATCTGTCTAAATCCCACGAAACAACCCATATTCTCATCATAATTCACCTCCGGGTAGGTTCTGTGTTATCAGCAAATTTGGAAATACTTAATTTGATCCTGACATCCACATCAAGAATGCAGGACCACATTTTAATCATTGAGGTGAATGTGTAAAAGCAATTATAAAAAAAGAGATTCATTCATAACCTTCCATTGCTTCCCCTAAAACTGTCAATCATCCAGACCATTTAAAGATTCAGTACCTGAAACCACTAGGCACTTGTACAAATTCACTTTGTGTAAGCAAACATTGAAAAATTGATGATAAAGATCAGACAATCAGAGCTGTCAATCAAGTAGGGCTTCAGGTGTTCCAAAAATCTAATGGTTTTCTGGGCTCTCAGCCAAGCCTTTTACACATGTAACTGCTACTGTAGAATTTATTGCTTCCACAGAATGCGTCGTGGGTGAATGGGCATGAAACAGCCACATTGTGAGATGGGGTGGTGGGGGGTTCATGATGTGCAAAGATAGATAGAAGGAGGAGCATACCTTTGTCAGGGGGTCATGGAGTTGTTTGGGGGGTATAGCCTTGCATGGAGAGGGCCTTTTGAACTTCTCTCTCCAAATTCAGACTGCTTTTCCACAACACATCTGAGATGGCCTGAACCATGACCCTTCAAGAGCTGGCTTAACTCCATGAAAATTGTGGAGGGTTCGGGTGTATTTTTCTTGCAATGGTGCCGGACAAGTTGGGACGTTTGAAACAGTTGGCAAGATGGACAATGATAATTAATCCCTTAGTCTGGATTTATAAAATTGAACAATGACAGATAGGAAGAAACCCTCTAGTTCATACCGTGTGCTTGTTCCACACAACCATGCTTGTACAATAAAATACAAACACTTCCCAAAAACCATGTTATACTGTGGGAGAGGTAAAAAAAAACAACCACATCTACCTGTGCTAGCGCTAAGAACAGGTGGTTTGAGTGACAGAAACTGTTTTGAGGTGCTGACCTTCTGGATATCACTATGTTCTGCACTCTGTACTTCAGGAATACCTATAAAAATAGAAAAATAAAAAATGGTATCTGAGAAATACCAAGAGACAGCTCTGTGTACTGATTAATGTTGAATAAAGGCCTGAGCCAAAGGAGTACTTTCCATTTTGATAGTTGAGTCCAACTCTAACAAACTGAAGGAGCTAAACAGCTCAAGGACAGAAAAGGAGTTAGCGAGAACTGCAGATGCTGGCGTCAGAGTCAACTCAGTGCGGACCTGGAGGAGCACAACAGGCCAGGCAACATCAGAGGAGCAGGAAAGTTGACGTTTCAGATCAGGATCCTTCTTCATTTCTGAACAGCATCTTCAGTAACTGAACATCAATGGATGAGGAATGAATGTTGAAGTTAGTGGATGGTATGCCAAGAAGGGTCCCAACCTGAAAAGTCAACTTTCCTGCTCCTCTGATGCTGCCTGGCCTGTTGTGTTCCTCCAGGTCCACACTGAGTTGACTCTGACTCCAGCATCTGCAGTTCTTGCTAACACTATACTGAGTTTTTGTTTTATTCACTCATAGGATGTGGATGTTGCTGGCTGGGCCAGCATTTATTGCCTGTCCCTAGTTGCCCTTGACAAGGTGGTGGCGAGCTGCATTCTTGAACTGCTGCAGTCCACCTGCTGTGGGTTAATCCACAATGCCATTAGGGATAGAATTCCAGGATTTTGATCCAGCAACAGCGAAGGAATGGTGATATATTTCCAAGTTAGGATGGTGAGGGGTTTGGAGGGGAACTTGCAGGTGGTCGTGCTCCCATTTATCTACTGCCCCAGTCCTTCTAGATGGAAGTGGTCATGGGTTTGCAAGATCTGTCTAAGGATCTTTGGTAAATTTCTGCAGTACCTCTTGTAGATAGTACACACTGCTGCTACTGAGAATTGATGGTGGAGGGAGTAGATGCTTGCGGATGTAGTGCCAATCAAATGGGCTGCTTTGTCCTGGATGATGTCAAGTTTCTTGCATGTTGTTGGAGTTGCACTCATCCAGGCAAGTGGGAAGTATTCCATCACACTCCTGACCTTGGGCTATGTCCCTGTTCCTTCACTGTGTTGCAGTGTTAAAATTTGAAAACAAGAATTTAAGAAAAAATTTTACCCTCATTTAAATGCTATCTTGTAATTAGGTCTGTGCTCTCCTGATGTGCAGTATTTTCTTTCCAAGGATGTAAATGTCAAATATAGGGGGAATAGGTTTTAGGTAAGAGAGGGAAAGTTTAAAGGAGATTTGCAAGGAAAGTTTTTTTCACAATGTTCTGGAATATGCTATTACACTGAGCAACAACTTATTAGAAGTAGGCAATAGTGGCCCTGGAATATGATCAAGAATGGAAACTGACACAGTATATGCTGACAATAATCTAAAGTCATCTTCAACAATCAAGAGTGATGAAGAATAACTGGATGTATTACATCAGGGCAAACTCCAATATTGAGTATCAAAAACAGAAATTGCTGGAGAAATTCAGCAGCTCTGGCAGCATCTGTGGAGAAAAAGCCGATGAACATTTTGACCTTTCTCCAGAACAATATTGGGGTCTGAACAAAGATTTTGATAAGATAGTATCCTTCTGCAACAAGACCAGAGCAAGAAGATGACAAAGAGCCAGAAGACATTTCTGTAAGTTTGGAAGCAGCAAGAATGTCAATAAAGTCTCTACTATTAGTGCTTAATTGCTACAGGAAGCCCAATAAGGCTGAGTTTTCAAAGTCTTTTTTTAATTCTGAGCTTTGCTTTCTAGGGAAGAGGAAGAATTTGATAGGGTATTTGCTGGTTCCAATGGGAGAAAGTCTATGAAATGTTGCCTGTTGAACATAAGATGTGAGAACAAAGCATTGGTTTGTAATTAAGGGTTTCAGTGGAAACAAAGTTAATGAGATATGATCAAATTAAAGCATAGCTTACCAGAAGAGGGGAATAAACAGAAAAGCAAGTCACATTTTAAGAAAAAAAAGGACTTGACATGGTACGGTCTCCCTGATGGGAAGTTTGAAAGGGCAGGTGAATTTACAAATATAAAGAATAACAGACAGGAAAGAAAAAAAACTTTCTCATCCATACCATGTGCTTGTTCTGAGAAAAATATAACACATTGTGAATTAAAACACAAACACTTCCCAAAGCTTTTGAAAACCATATGATCCCTAGGAGGGACAAAAAGGAGACTTACCTATTCTAGTGCTACGAACAGGTGGTATAAGTGGTAGAAATTGTTGTGAGGTGCTAACTTTCTGGGTATCACTAGGTTCTGCACCTCGTTCTCCAAGAATACCTACAGAGATAGAAAAGAAATAAATGTATACAGTCATTTGGCAGTAGAGAACTGAAATACTGCTGAGAAAAGTCACAATTTGTCAAAGCTTTTCATCCTGCACTCAACAAAACATTCATAAGAAATAGCAATTTGAGTGGAAAATCAACATTTATACTGTACAAGAATGCTGCTTGGTTAGCAACTGCATTCTGGTGGAGGCATTACCATGGAGAATACACCAGTAAATGATGACGGCAGTTAAATGCCAAGATTTGTATGAATTTTAAACAAGGTAGGTTGACTCTGGTGAAGGTATTGACCTGAGAAATGAACTAATAAATGGCTGTCAACTATAATGTTAGGTTGTAATAATTGTGAGATGTGGAATATGTACTTGTTCTTTCTGTCTGTAAAGAACAGGACCCTGTGTATTAATAAATGTAGCTTCCACTTTATGCAAGAGTGCCATATTACAAGCTTGACTGACAATACTAAATCACGGTAAGCATAATTCTTCACACTCTAGTATATCCAACAAATGTTGTCTAATTGCAGGATCACAACTAATGTTGCATACTGTGATCTTTGGGAGCATGGGTTGGTTGGGTATGGCTAACATCTTGGTTACTTGTGAACAGCCAAAACAATATGCTATTCGATATGATTCACCAATCTTTGAAACATATGGCCTACAGATCTAGCATCACACCAACACTGTTATTCATATACCAGTTATTCATTTGTGTGATAAACAAAATGTATTTTTGACTTGACAACAGCATCCTGCTAGCAATGAACACCACTCATGTTGCTACTGCATAGTCACAGCATGAAAACAAGCTTCACTTGTTGCTCAAACTCTTAAGATATTTACTATTCAAGAGATCTTAGGTAGACTGGGCTCCTTTCAGGACCAAAGGTCATTGCATGAGTTTGTGTGATATACAGTCAGAAATGATCTGATCAGTGTGACCACTAACCCAAAAATTGGCTTTGATGTGCTCTATTTCAGTAACAAACTGTGTAGTGAATGAATGGCCTAGGCCTTCAGCAAGTTAGGCAGCAGTATAAGAATCTGTAATAGCCTTGATTCAATTTATGTGCCTTATGTGAAATTTTTAGCTGAGATTTGTGAAAGCTACTGAAGCCACAAATGCCACAATAGTTCAGAATAAAAGGTGAAGTGCTTTTTGCTTCAGCCTATTCATCAGGCTATTATTTTCACAGACAGAAAGATCGCCAGCATGTGATGGAAATCAACACTTTTAAGGGTTGGATAATGCAACGTTCAACAGTGACAGGGAATTCATGAAAAACGCATAAAACAAATGTATAAAATCAGGGAGAAGTCTAATATTGTGGTCTGAACGAGAATTAGACAACCCATTGGACAATTATAACTGAAGGTGGATTTTGATAGGACAGCACTAGCGTGTCAACTGAACATCCATATGCACAAGAACGGTATAAATGTAATTGAAAAAGATGATTTAATGCTACAACCAGACAATTTAGGAATACAGGGACAGGAATTGACTATGTAGTCCATTGAGCCTTCTATTCAAATAGATTATGACTGATCATCTTCTTCAATGTCTCTTTTCCATACAATCTGCATATTCCATGATGTCATTAGTCTTCAGAAATCTATTGTAATAAAGGCCCACATATGATTTGTCATCTTAATTGCTTGCTGAATGTGCATGCTAACATTTAGTGACCTAGAAACAATGACACCCAGGTCCTTTTAGATACTTACAGTTCCCAACCTCCCATCAATTAAGAAATAATCTGCCTTTCTGTTTTTCTACTTAAGTGAATAACTTCACACTTACTTTCATTATATTTCATCTGCCACATTCTAACCCATTCACCTAACCAATACAATTCCTCTTGAAGCTTTCTTGCATCCTCGTCACATCTCATGTTCTGACTCAGTTTGGTGTCACTAGCAAATGCGGAAATATTGTAATTAGTCCTCATTCAAATTATTTATAATTGTGAACAGCTGTGAACCTAGCACAGATACTTGAAACAATCTGCCATCCTCAGAATGTTCTGCTTATTCCAACTCCAGTATTACGGAAAAAATACTAATTGTGTTGTCATTTCACCAAAATGTGCCTTGTTTTCAGCAATACTTAAGTTCTGTACTACTAAATGATTATTTGTATTCCCATGCTCTGATTTTAGTTTGTTATCCAATTCTAAATCTGTATAGTAAATTACTTCTAATCCCCTGTATTCCAATTGTATTTACAAACCTCCTTACCTTATCAAAAAACCTTCTGAAAATCCAAATATACAACATCTACTGAGTCTTCTTTATCAATGTTACAAGGAATAGCCTCAAAAAAAATGCGACACATTTGTCAAACATGATTCCCATTTCAGAAATAAATGTTAACACTGCTCAATTGCACCATTCTTTTCTCGATGTCCAGTTACCACATTCTTTAAAATAGATTTTGACATTTTCCCTACCACTGACACCAAACTAACAGGTCTGCAGTTTGTCATTTTCCCTCTTCCTCCCTTCTAAAAGTGAGATTACACTTGCAATTATACTATCTGTATTAACCTTTCCAGAATCGATAGAATTTTGAAAGCTAATCAATGCATCCACTATCTTTCTACACATTTCCTTCAACACACTGGGTTGATGCTCAACTGGTCCAGTTGTTAAATCCATTTACTGGGTGATAGTCTAAATAATTGCTTCAAACATATTTGTAGCTACTGAATGTATTGCACTGCTAAGAGGTGTAAACCTAGCAAGTACATTAGGTTCTAAATTGGGACTTGAGTTTTGTCTCATTATTTCTTATATTGTTGCATCTGAACATGAGTGACCTGGCAAAAATAGAAAGTCAGTCCTACAATATCTGTGAAGGGACAGAAAGACATTTACACTTAAGTGCTGAAGACTGTCCAATGTTGTCATGTCATAATACTAGACTTATATCACCTGAATCCTCTCGTGCAGCCAAATGCATGTAGTAGCTGTCTGGATGTTCCATGTATAGGTGCCTCTTGATTTCAGGTAACATGCGCATTTCTTCTTCCCCGTTATCAACTTCCTCACCTAAAATCCTTGCCAAAGATAGAAAAGCAAGTGTTAATGAAAAATACAGACATGTAGAACCAGCATAAAAATTATACCTTCAATAATTAAGAATTTGTGATAGTGAATATATAATTTGTAAATGCTAATTTACTTCATATATGTTTTTATTTCACTTTAAATTACCTTCCTCACATCTTACAAGAGCTTTGGCAATTCTTTTCATATGGATTTGTAAAAAGCATATCTAACTTAATTTTTTGATGAAGTCACAACCAAACATGTTGAATGGCATGCTGTGGATATTATCTATATGGATTTTAAGAAAACACTTGAGATGTGCCGTATAAAAGGCTGATTAGCAAAACCGAGCATCATAGGGTTTAGTCAGTGTCAGGTCAGAAAGTTGTAGTAAATAGTTAATTTTCAGACTGAAGAACAGTACTGTTCTTTTCAAAGGTTAGTTCTGGGACCAATGCTTTTTTGACACATTGCTACGAATATGTATCTTTATAAAATGGTTATTTTTAAAATGTCAATGAATTTTAGATAATTAGGAATGTCTCAGATAAGAAGGATAACGTGATCGTAATAATTCTGAGCCCTTACAAAAATAATCAAATGCCAGGTTTTAACACCTAAGTACAAAAGAGGAGCACCTGTTTTTGGACAAAGGAACACAGACTGAGAGAGACTGGGAGAGGCAGACTGAAGCAGTAACTCCTGTGAAAGGGAGAGAAAAATGTAGTTTTCATTTTAGCCTTCAAGCAGGATGATGGTGAGAATGAACTCTCTGCTTGAAGAAATGACTCCTGTGCAGATTTAAGAACCAACAGTCAGCTGTGTTGGCTTTGTTGCTGGAAGTCAGTTTGGTGATTCTCAGAAGACTGAGTGAAACAATTTCCAAAGGACATCAGAAGATTCACCCTGGTTTGGTAGGAAGGGAAATTGTTAAAAAGACAGGAGTTTGGAGCTGAATCTTTAAGGCTACGTATCTGCTGGAAGCATGGCATAACGCACAAACAGTACTATGTAAAAACTGAAAGAACTGTGGATGCTGTATAACAGGAACAAAGATAGAACTCGCTGAGCTTTTCCAGTACTTTGTTTGTGTTAGGTAGATAATGGGGAAATACCTTTTCAATACTTTTGATCTACTACTTACCTGTTAAGTAATGTGCAGACTATATTAATTTTAGTCTTTTTTGTTATTATAAAAGTCTTAAAACATTAAGTCTTGGGCTGCAATTCTTTTTGTTGGATGCTGAGAAATTCACATCTTTTATGTATGTGTGTATATATCATGTCTTAGGATTTTATAACACACAGTAACATTTTAAAATAGCTTGTGATACCAAACTTGGAGGTATGATGAAGAGCGAAAATGGTACTAGTAAGCTATACCAGAATATGCAAGATGAGGAGAATGGGCAGACAAGTGTCTGTGGAACTGAATGCAGAGAACTGAGAGATGATGTAAACAGGGATAGGAAGAGGCAATATAGATTTAAAGGCCCAACTTCAAACAGCGTGCAGAGACAGAGGTACCTGGGTCACAAGATACATTGAAAGAGTAGTTAGCAACGAATGTGGATTTGTGGGCTTCATAAATACAGGCATTGAGTACAAAAGCTGACAAATTATGCCATATCTGGTAAGGCCACAACTGGAGTACTGTGTTCAGTTTTGATCACCACACTTTCTGTAGGAATTTAGCTATAAGGTTAGGTTGGAGAAGCTGGGGTTGTTCTCCTTGGAGCAAAGGAGGTTGAAGGGATATCTGGCGTAGTTGTGTGTTGTACTAGAAAACATATGACAGATTTAGAACAGGGAAACAGAAAAGAAGTTGTTGACATTTGCTGACTGTAGAAAGATTAGGGAACACAGGTTTAATGTAGTAGGCAAATGGGATGCAAGGAAATATTTTTTAATGAGATGGTCCGTAATGACCTGGAACTCACAAATCAGGCTGGTATCACCATCCTGCTCCCCACTGTTAATAGGACAGTAGCTCCATTAGTTGTCAGTAAAGGGTGCCTCTGTGAAAAATGCCAACGTGATCCCACTTCACACATGCAGGCCGGGACCGAGATATAATCCTGACATCAGGACTTGGTCCCATTGCCTTACACCAAAATTCAGTCCTATGATTCTAGCTTTAAACAACTTAAAATGTCTTGACTATGCAATTTGATATAACTAATGAGATAGAAAATCTATCTATCATGACTAAACTGGAAGAAAATGCCAAATATTTCTCTTCTTGGTTATTGTGGACCTCAAGAGTGTATGTTATGGTTGTTTGGTAGTGCAGAACTTGGGAACTATCGAACAAAGACATATTTTGTCAAAGCTTTTTGTCTTGACCTCATCAGGACATTTTGCAAGATTTCAAATTCAAGGAAAAAAACCAACATTTCCACGGAGAATGCTTGAATACTGGTTTACATTAGTTTGAACAACCGGTGATGCTAGCAGTTTCACTCTGAGACTGCAGAACCAGGGGTTCTCGTGCAGTGGTGGTGTCCATACCTCTAATCAAGGAGGTTTATATTTGTGAAAGGAGAGTTCTGATTGGTTAGCAAGTAGACTTTAATTTTTAGAGGCATTGCCATGAAGAATGCATCCATTAATGCTGATTCATAGTTAACAGCCAGGTTTAAATTTTATACCAGGCAAACTCTGGTCAGGGAACTGCCCTGAGAAATGAACCAGCAAATGGCCGTCACCTATTTTGTTGAGTTAAAACAGGTGCAATGCATATACATATTCTTTCTGTCTTCAAAGAACATGGTCTACGGATCATTACATGTAACTTCCAGTTCAATATTCTGTGAGCCTGACTGACAGTCCTAAATTGGTTGTCAGCATAATTCCTTGCAAATTAGGACTATCCAGCAAATATTGTCCTTTTGCAGAACAACATATAATGTCAGACGCTGTGCTGTGAGTTTTGTAAGTGTGGGCTGATTGGGTACTGTCAGTACATTGCTTGCTGTAAATTGCTGAATGAACATGCTATTTGAAACAAAATGGCAGGTTGGGACATCTAGTCTACATACTTGGCATCATACAACCACTTAAATGCATTTACTACATTACTCAGTTATGTGATATTAGAATGTCTATTTGGCTTGACAACAGCCACCCGATGGTGGAGGGTAGTGAACTTCCAGCTACCGCAGACTGATACTTTCTAATCAACCTATTCATAGATGTTATTACACACCTCTGGAGAAGATGAGACTTGAACCCTGGCCTCCTGAAGTAGGGATACTGCCAATGCACCCTAAGAGCCCCTGCTACTGCACAGTCTTATGGTGAAACAGCTAGCATCACCCATTACTCAAACTTAAATAAATTGTGGCCATTAACTGCCAATCAGCTGTATGGCAATGCCTCTACCAATCACAGTCCTCTTGACAACCAATCAAGAGGTTTTTCCCTTCAATTTGTATTCTTGTGAAATGTTTTGATGAACTTAAGACAAAAAGCTTTGATAAAGTGTGATTTTTACAATACTGAAGAATGTACACTATTAGTGTGGTTTCAAATTATCAAGTTTCCAATATTAAAATGTTGTTATATAATTTTAATTATGGTTTATTTTACTTCCTATTAATACAAGGAAGATACAGCTTATTTTTTATTTAAAACTTGACACTTTTCACAATGTTTTACTTTTATGTTAAAGGTTAATTGCAAAGAAGAGGTTACCTTTTAGAAACATTTTGCTCAATTACATTTATGCGAGCTGCAGAAGTTTTTCTTTTGAATGTGGTTGGACTGAACTGTACTTCACGCAGCTTCTTCACAGTAACACTTTGAATGTTCTCATTCTCCAAATCTATGAATGAGCAAAATTGGATTAATAAAAAAGCATGGAAATGATAAAAGAATAATCATTCAATTCTACCCTCTCATGAACTTTGTCTCACTGTAATTCTGAGTAGCAATCAACACTATAAAGTGTAAAGGAAGTATAGTGCATGGATTCCTTATAACAGTGTCAGAGACTTTGGCATATGGTATTGAATTTTTCAAATGGATCTACCACACTTACCTTAATGATGAATGTCTAAGAGCTTGGGACTGCAGAGATATGTTAGTGGAATAGAATCACATAAATTCTATATCATGCAAGTATCTCCTACTATTGTGCCCTTTTTAAGAAAAACATTTTTAGACTGCATGTCTTAATTATTATATTTATTCATTTAGATATACAATGATGTATTGGATTGAACAAATCTGGCAGTGCACCTTGTCAATATTTCTGTCACTGTTGTATTTACATATTGATTACAAATCTATTGTATTTCATTCCATCCTGCGAGTTGTTAAATCTTGTAAAATGGTTTCGCATTTACCTCAGGAAATATCAGAAATAACATTGAAATGTTTTCTTTCCATGTGATTCCTTAAGTAACAGTACCTCACAGAATCAAACTTTAATGTTGTCTACAAAATAACTGCATTAAAAAAAACAAATGTTGACATCGCATCTTACTTGCCTGAAAACAATTTATTTGACATTTAAAACATACAAATGAGGTCGTTGAATGGTGAGTTATTAAGCATCAATAACTTTCTGAAAGTATGGCCTGTAGCCAGTTGTAACTTTTTTTTTAATAGGACGAAGAGTTAAAGGCAATGTCTGTGCTAGTCTGAAAGTGCCTCATCTTGTCTGATCTCAGAAGCTGTCAGATTCAGGCTTGGTTAGTACTTAAGACCATAAGACCATAAGGTACAGGAGCAAAATAAGGCCATTCGGCCCATTGAGTCTGCTCTACCACTCCATTGATGATATGTTTCCCAACCCCATTCTCCTGCTTTCTCCCTGCAGCCCTTGATCTCTTTACTAATCAAGAACCTATCTATCTCTGTCTTAAATACACACAGTGACTTGGCCTCCAGAGCCCTCTGTGGCTAGGAGTTCCACAGATTCACCACTCTCTGGCTGAAGAAATTCCTCCACATCTCAGTTCTAAAGGGTCATCCCTTCACTCTAAGGTTGTACCCTTGGATCTTAGTCTCTCCTACCAGTGGAAACATCTTCACTGTATGCAAGTTGTTCAGTATTCTGTAAGTTTCAATCAGAACCCTTCATCCTTCATCCATCAAGTGTAGGCCCTGAATCCTCAACCACACCTCGTATGACAAGCCCTTCAACCCCAGGATCATTCTTGTAAATCTCCTCCATACCTCCTCCAATGCCAGCAAATCCTTCCTTAGATACGAGGCCTAAATATGCTCACAATATTCCAAATGCAGTCTGACGAGAGCCTTATACAGCCTCAGCAGTACATTTCTGCTCTAATTTTTTTTAATTCATTCACGGGATGAGGGCGTCACTGGGTAGATAGCTTTTATTGCCCATCCTTAATTGCCCAGAGGACAGTTAAGAGTCAACCACATTGCTGTGGGTTCTGGAGTCACACGTAGGCCAGACCAGGTAAAGATGCCAGTTTCCTTCCCTTAAGGACATTAGTGAACGAGATGAGTTTTTCCAAAAATTGACAATGGATTCATGGTCATCATTAGGCTCTTAATTCCAGATTTTTTTTTATTCAATTCAAATTCCACCATCTGCCGTGGCGGGATTCGAATCCAGGTCCCCAGAACATTATTTGGGTCTCTGGATTAACAGTCCAACGATAATACCATTAGGCCATCGTCTCCCCGTGTATTCTAGCCCTCTTGAAATGAGTGTTAACATTGCATTTGCCTTCCTAACTAAAAATGGAATCTGCAAGTTAACCTGAAGAGAATTCTGAATTATAACTCCCAAGTCACTTTGTGCTTCAGATTTTTGAAGGCTTTCCCCATTTAGAAAATAGCCTATTCCTTCATTCTTCCTCCCAGAGTGCATAAACCCACACTCTCCCACAGTATTAAATTTGCCACTTCTTTGCCCATGGATCTAGCCTGTCCAAGTCCTCCCGCAGCCTCCCCGCTTCCACAACACTACCTGTCCCTCCATCTATATTTGTATCATCTGCAAACTGAGCAACAATGCCTTCAATTCCTTTCTCCAGATCGTTAATGTATAACGTGAATAGTTGTGGTTCCAATACTGACCCCTGCAGAAATCTACTTGTCATCAGCTGTCATCCTGAAAAAGACCTCTTTATGCCCACTCTCTACCTTCTGTCAGTCAGCCAATCTTCTATCTAAGCCAGTATCCTGCCCCTAACACCATGGGTTCTTATCCACAGGATATGGATAGGAACGACCTGGAAGTACCAGGTGCAGTAGATTTGGGATGCCTGTGGCTGAGTGGTAATGTCCCTGTTTCTGTGGTAAAAGTCCTGAGTTTAAACCCCACCTGCTTCAGAGCTGTGCCATAACATGTCTGAACACGTTTATTGAAAATATCAAGAAAGGAAGGGAGTTAAGTTTTACTGGAGAGTAGCTGATTAGTTAAATAGGTAAACTGGTTCAGTCTAGTTCTTACACTAGCTGCAAAAAAAGAAATACAGAAGTTTCTGAGCAGTTTGGAAGTGCTGTGGAGCTTTCAAGTAGTGCTTTTATTCCTTCAAATTTTTATGTTCACCGTCTAGTACCTAGCTCCTACATCGCTGCAGTGTAAGTAGCTGGTTAATGAGTAACTAATAAGCTACTTATAATAAATTACTGCTGCAGTTAAAATATAACAGGGCAACTGGGCTGAGAGGAATGTACAGCTGTGGAATATTTGTAGTCATGGATCTACTTTGTATCAAAGATGAACACATTCGCAAGAAGTGTCACTGCACAATCTTCAGCTCAAGGTTTCAGAACTTCAGTAGTGGCTGTTGTACATCCATGAGGCATAGGACGCTGTAGATAGTATGGTTAGAATCATAGAAGAATCACAGAATCCTTACAGCGTGGAAGCAGGTTATTTGGCCCATCCAGTCCAAATGCCATTCCGAAGATTATGCCACCCAGACCAACGCCTCTACCCTACACCTGTAACCCTACATTTCCATGGCTAATCATAACTAGCCTGCACAACCCTGGACACTACGGGGCAATTTAGCACGGCTAATTCAACTAACCTGCACATCTTTGGATTATGGGAGGAAACTGGAGCATCCAGAGGAAATGCACGCAGATATGGGGAGAATGTGCAAACTCCACACAGATAGTTACTCAAAAGTGGAATCAAACCTGGGTCCATGGCACTGTGAGGCAGCAGTGCTAACCAGGGAGCCACTGTGCTGCACCCTAGAGGTGGTTACACTACAGCTTAGAGTAGTACAGGCAGATTAAGGAATGGATAACTGCTGGGCAGTCAAGAGAGCCAGACAAGTAGTGCAAGAGTCCCCTGAGATGATTTCACTTGCAAATTGGCTTCTGTTTTGGATACTAATGAGAGGAGTGCCATCTGAGCTAAATCAGTGGTACCACAGGTTGCTCAGCTGTCTGGGAGGCAGGAAGAATTATGGAAGAGAATAATAGGAGATTCTTTAAGTTGGGAAACAGCAAGGTGTTGTAAAGGAGCCTAGGAAATATTGAGTATACCTTAATAGAATTTTACATGAAGTTTGAATGCAACATATTTCATTCTGAAACTACTGTCTTAAATCTGAGCAAAAGAAACAATGAGGATATGAATGGCAGTTGGATGGGGTGAATTGTGAAAATGCCAGAACACCTCATGGTAGACAGGTGATGGTTAGAATTTAAACACTACAAAGTCTCCAATATACATACATTCTTCTATGGCATAAACAGCCAAATGGAAATGCGAATTAACTATGGTAAACGAAAGAAGTTTAAGATTGTATTCAATCAATGAAAGTGACTCATCGTAATGCCAGAGTGAATGGGGTGACTAATTGTAATATTTTCAAATATGTTGAAGATACCAAGCTGAATGAAAAATGTAAGTTGTGTCAAGGATGTAAGGAGCCATTGAATGTACGTTAGAATATGGCAGGTGGGATTTAATGTAATTAAATGTGAAGTTATTCACTTTGGTAGAAAAATGGAAAAAGGCAGAATATTTCTTAAAAAGGTGAGATTCGGAACTTCAGGTGTCCAAGGAACCTGGTGTCCTTGCTTATGAATCACTAAAATTTGGCTTGTTAGTGCAGCAATCAGTTAGGAAGACAAATGGTTTTTGGCCTTGATCATAAGAGAATTTGAATACAGTAGTAAAATTATTGTGAAATAACTCCTCTATTCAAAGATACTGCTGATAAACAACAGCCAACCTGTGCAAATCTGAGCAATAACTAACCTCGTATGGGTCTGGCCTGGCCGTTAATGTATGATGTATCTGGTTTAAAAGATTTGTCAATTTTGAGATGCTTCATCTGCCCTGCAATGTGCTTTGGGATATCTGCCGTTTCAGTATTCTCTTGTGGTACAGCCATATAAAACAGTGCAGAATCTTCCAATTTTTTAAAAGTCTTCTCCATTTCACTGCCTTCATGTCCAGTTGAGACTTGGCTAGATTCTTCCAGTTCTGAAGGTGATGCGGTACTTTCTTCTGTTGAATGGTAAGGTTCTTCATTCCCTTCATCAGCTTTTCTTTTGAACAAGTTTTGGTTATATTCTGCAGCTGAAGGAGATGCTCCTTCTTCATTGTTTAGGCTGAAATCTGAGAATGTTACACTTTTTCTCTTTGACCTTTTGTACATACTTTCAGTAGTGCATTCTGGCAAATGTTCTTGTGAGGCATGCCTGTTGGAAGGGTAATTAAAAGCATGAAGGATTTTAAAGTGACAACTAATTAGGTTAACAGTCTAACATATTGCAATTGCACCTATCAATGTGTGTATTTATCTTTTTTTCAGGTCCTGTTAATTTGGAGTTCTCTTTAAATGCTTGTTTCCGTTGTTAATTCTGCCATTTCTGTGCTACAGGGCAACATTTAGTGCAGCAATAATGAGCTCACCCACTGGCTGAAGAACCAATAAGAGACCAATAGGGCAATTAAAAGGACAGCAATGGGCCTTCCAGAGGTCAAAAAGGCTGTGGACAAAATGTGCAGTCCACTATTATTGAAGAACAAAGCCACAGGTAGGTAATGGTCGATGCTACGTCAGCAGTGAGAAAAATAGGGTAGGGGGAGCAGTCAGTAGTAAGGACTGGGGGTGGGGGGTAGGATGTCTCTCAACAACTCCTCCTCCCCACTCACTCCCCTTCCTGATGCCAATTCCCTTGATCAGACACTGACTAGCTGATGAAGGACGCATCCTCAGTAACCCACAAACCAGCCCAATCGTTTCAGAGATAGTAGAACTGCAGATGCTGGAGAATCTGAGATAACAAGGTGCAGAACTGGATGAACACAGCAGGTCAAGCAGCATCAGAGGAGCAGGAAGGCTGACGTTTCGGGCCGAGACCCTTCTTCACAAATGGGGGAGGGGAAGGGGGTTCTGAAATAAATAGGGAAAGAGGGGGAGGCAGATAGAAGATGGATAGAGGAGAAGATAGGTGGAGAGGAGACAGACAGGTCAAAGAGGCGGGGATGGAGCCAGTAAAGGTGAGTGTAGGTGGGGAGTTAGGGAGGAGATAGGTCAGTCCAGGGAGGACGGACAGGTCGAGGGGGTGGGATGAGGCTAGTAGGTAGGAAATGGGGGTGGGGCTTGAGGTGGGAGGAGGGGATAGGTGGGAGGAAGGACAGGTTAGGGAGGCAGGGACAAGCTGGGCTGGTTTTGGGATGTGGTAGGGGGAGGGGAGATTTTGAAGCTTGTGAAGTCCACATTGATACCATTGGGCTGCAGGGTTCCCAAGTGGAATATGAGGTGCTCTTCCTGCAACCTTCGGGTGGCATCATTGTGGCACTGCAGGAGGCCCAGGATGGACATGTCGTCTGAGGAATGGGAGGGGGAGTTGAAATGGTTCACGACTGGGAGGTGCAGTTGTTTAGTGCGAACCGAGTTCTGCAAAGCGGTCCCCAAGCCTCCGTTTGGTTTCCCCGATGTAGAGGAGGCCACAACAGGAACAGCGGATACAGTATACCACATTAGCAGATGTGCAGGTGAACATCTGCTTGATGTGGTAAGTCTTCTTGGGGCCTGGGATGGGGGTGAGGGGGGAGGTGTAGGGGCAGGTGTAGCACTTCCTGCAGTTGCAGGGAAAAGTGCCGGGTGTGGTGGGGCTGGAGGGGAGTGTGGAGCGGACAAGGGAGTCCTGGAGAGAGAGTGGTCCCTCTGGAAAGCAGATAAGGATGGGGAGAGAAAAATGTCTTTGGTGGTGGGGTTGGATTGCAGATGGCGGAAGTGTTGGAGGATGATGCGTTGGATCTGGAGGTTGGTGGGATGGTACGTGAGGATGAGGGGGATTCTGTTTTGGTTGTTATTGCGGGGAGGGGGTGTGAGGGATGATTTGCGGGAAATGCGGGAGACACGATCGAGGGCGTTCACGACCACTGAGGGGGATGTAGTTGCGGTCCTTGAAAAATGAGGACATCTGAGATGTACGGGAGTGGAATGCCTCATCCTGGGAGCAGGTGCGGTGGAGGCAAAGGAATTGGGAATAGGGGATGGCATTTGTGCAGGAAGGTGGGTGGGAGGAGGTGTATTCTATGTAGCTGTGGAAGTTGGTGGGCTTGAAATGGATATCGGTTTCCAGGTGATTGCCAGAGATGAAAACAGAGAGGTCCAGGAAGGAGAGAGAGGTATCAGAGATGGTCCAGGTGAACTTAAGGTTGGGGTGGAAGGTGTTGTTGAAGTGGATGAACTGTTCGAGCTCCTCGTGGGAGCACGAGGCGGCGCCGATACAGTCATCAATGTAGCGGAGGAAGAGGTGGGGTTTAGGGCCAGTGTAGCTACGAAAAAGGGATTGTTCCACGTAACCTACAAAGAGGCAGGCATAGCTTGGGCCCATGCGGGTACCCATGGCCACCCCCTTTGTCTGTAGGAAGTGGGAGGAATTGAAAGAGAAGTTGTTGAGGGTGAGGACGAGTTTGGCTAAGCGGATGAGGGTGTCAGTGGAGGGGAACTGGTCGAGCCTGTGGGACAGGAAGAAGTGGAGGGCCTTTAGGCCATCTGTATGGGGAATGCAGGTGTATAGGGACTGGACGTCCATGGTAAAGCTGAGCTGTTGGGGACCAGGGAATTGGAAGTTTTGGAGGAGGTGGAGGGTGTGGGTGGTGTCATGGACGTAGGTGGGGAGTTTCTGGACCAAGGGGGAGAAAATGGAGTCGAGATAGGTGGAGATAAGTTCGGTGGGGCAGGAGCAGGCGGAGACAATGGGTCGACCAGGGCAGTCAGGTTTGTGGATTTTGGGAAGGAGATAGAAGCGGGCGGTGTGGGGTTGGGGAATGATGAGGCTGGAGGCTGTGGGTGGGAGGTCGCCTGAGGTGATGAGGTTGTGGATGGTTTGGGAGAGGATGGTTTGGTGGTCGGGGGTGGGGTCATGATCAAGGGGGCTGTAGGAGAAGGTGTCGGAGAGTTGGCGCCTGGCCTCGGCGACGTAGAGGTCAGTGCACCATACTACAACTGCGCCTTCCTTGTCCGTGGGTTTTATGGTGAGGTTGGGATTGGAGCGGAGGGCTGCACGTTCTGCGGGGGAGAGGTTGGAGTGGGTGAGAGGAGTGGAGAGGTTGAGGCGATTGATGTCACGACAGCAGTTAGAGATGAAGAGGTTGAGGGAGGGTAGGAGGCCTTGGGGTGGTGTCCAGGAGGAGGGGGTGTGTTGGAGGCGGGAGAAGGGGTCAGTAGGGGGAGGGTTAGGTTCACGATTAAAGAAGTAAGCGCGGAGGTGGAGGCGGCGGAAAAACTGTTCAGCGTCCAAACGTAGGCAGTATTTGTTGATGTGTGGGTGGAGGGGGACAAAGATGAGTCCTTTACTGAGGACTGACTGTTCATCCTCAGTAAGGGGGAGGTCTGGGGGGATGGTGAAGACCCGGCAGGGCTGGGTGCTGCTGTCTCCTCTGGAGCTGCTGGCTGTGGAGGTGGTGGCCGCAGCGACGTTGGCGGTGAGCGGAGCGACGTCGGCGTGGGCCCGCCCAATAGTGTCTGCTTTTTGGAATTCCCATGTGGTATTCCAGTCACTAGGTATTTACCAGTGATGATGAGAAGGTGGCCTTAAATGGACATTTTCTGCCCAAACAGCCTCAGTTAGAATAGGGGTGGGAGGCCATCACTAAGCTTACTCTCCCCAGACCCAAACGGGGCAGCAGTAGGAAGGTGGCAACCTGCCACTTCTTCACCCTGCCACCTTTTGCAGTGGGGAAGGCCATTAGTTCTGCCACTGGCTCTGCCTTGTTTCTCTACTTTTTTTTTCCAGTTTTCATTTTTCCTGTGTGGTTCTAACGTTCTGCTGCTCTCCTACATCACCAATTCCCTCCTTGTGTTTCATAGGAATATAGGAACAGGAGTAGACCATTCAGCTATTTGAGCCTTCTGCCATTCAATGAGATCAGAGGAACCCGATTGAGTTACATAAGTGCATCTTGAAGATGGTATACAGTGCATCAGTGATGAAGGGAGTAAATATTAATGATGGGAATGGTTATGCCAATCAAGTGGGATAGTTTATCCTTGGATGGTGTTGAACTTCTTAAACATGTTGGAGCTGCACACATGAATCAATGAGCCCTAGCAAAACCAGAATCAATGATTGGAATCATACCTAGAATAAAAGAAGATGGTTGTAACTTGTTCTTTTAATTGGTGAAATGGGTGATTTGGTGGTGTGTTATCGAAAAAAATAGTTGTGGTAGTTGGAGATCAATCAGCCGCAGGACAATTTTTCAGGAATTCCTCAAGGTATTTTCCTAACCAACCTGTTCAGAAATGTTATTACACACCTCTGAAGTAGGTGGGCCTTGAACTTAAGCCTTCTGGCTAAAAGTTAGGGACATTACCACTTTGCCACGAGCGCCCTAGGAACTCCTCAAGCTAGTGTCCTAGTCCCAATCATCTTCAGCTGCTTCACAATTACCTTTCTCCATTATAAGATCAGAAGTTTTGGGTTCTTACGTCGAAGTGATAGCATTCCTAACTCTGACCTGGGAACCCAGATTCAAGTCCCATCTGCTCTTGAGTTGTGTAAACATACTTCTAAACAGGTCAATTCAATATGATCTATAAGGTCTGCTGTGCTGAATTCGCTGTTGACTGCACAATGTTCAGCACCACTCATGACTCTTCAGTTACTGAAGCAGTTCATGTCCATATTAGCAAAACCTGGGCAATATCCATGCTTGAGTTGATAGAAGCAAGTAACATTCACAGCACACAAGTGCTGGGCAATGACAGAATTGAATCTAACATTCAATGAAATCCCCACTATCAATCCTGAGAATTACCCTTGTCCAGATTGGACTGACTATACAAATACTGTGGCTAATACAGCAGTCGGAAGTTAGGAATTCTGTGGCAAGTAACTCACATCCTGTCTCCCCAATGTTTTCCCACCATCTTTAAGACACAAGTTAGGATGATGGAATATTCTTCACATGCCTGGATGGGTACTGCTTAAACAGTACGAAAGAAGTTCAATACCACCCAGGACAAAGCATCTGCTTGACTGGCACAACCATCCACACCTTCAACATTCGTTGTTTTCATGACGCTCAGGGCAGCAGTACCCACCATCTGCAAGTTGCACTGGTAACTGATTAACACCAGTAGTAAATTAATTCTCGCCCAGTAAGAGTAAAAAACCACCAAATATACAGAAGCATTTGCTGTCTTTCAATCCACAGTTAGTTTTATACATTTTCAGTGCCAGTTGTTAAAGGACGAGGTAACCAGCAGATTTTAGCACTCACCTCATATCAACCTTGCTTCTTTGTACATTGTACTCTAAACCTGGTATCTGCACTTCAGCTATTTTTCTTGTTCTAGCTTCAGTGTATTTCAATGTGAAGTCAGCAATATTTTCTGGAAATGGGCAACACAATGAATTCAATACAAAGCATGGTTTTTGCAAACAGAAAAATCGTGTTAGCTGAAATTACTCTGTGAAGGCTTTTCATTTTCTCAATGCCACTAACTGATTTGAAACTGTTACCCAAAGATCAGTAGTTTAAAATGATATATCCTTTATATTTACTGCCAGCTGCAGACTCATGGCTGATTGTAGTATTCTGAACCAGATCTGTTGCACTTCTCAGGGTGGCAAATATGTTAGGTACTGGAGAAATGATGATGTAGTGATAACATTACTAGACCAGCAATTCAAAGGTGCAGGCTAATGATATGAGGATAGAAATCCCATTGTATTAGCTGGCGCAATTTAAATTGAATTAATGAAAGAAAAAACTGGAATGAAAGACTAGAGCCAGATATTTTCTCACTTGGGTCGTCTTGGGAAACTTTTATAAATGGATTTCCTAGATTCCTGAGACCACATTGTCCTTTCTGATTTTCACCAGTGTCTTTTAAGAATGTAGGGAATGTTGGGTGCCCAATTAGCTGTGGGAACAGAACTGGAGAAGCAACTGTGCAAATAGAGACCACTTGTCTGTAGGAATTAACGCAGGATAACAGGGCAGGAAAATTTGAGGTCTGGCATCTGGGCAGAATGGCCCTTGCGTTGCTGATGCCTATCTGGACATCCTCCTGGAAGCACTGAGGGAAGAGAAGGAAGTTCCCTGACTAGAAAGTGACAGATAATGGCTGCCCTTCCAAGCATGGTTTGAGGTTGTTGAGGACGTTTAACATGCAAAGTATTATCAGGAGGATCCGGGTCCAGCACTGAAAAAGATTCAGTGACAAGATTCATTCTGACAAGGTGTACAATGACAGAGCCTTTTGACAGGGTCTAGGTCTTCAGCCTCCAAGAGACACGTTAGCTGAAGAACCTGAGGGCACATACTGCTTTTGAGAGAACCATATGCCCATGGTTTTCACAGAATCTTCAGCAGGTTTCAAAGGCATAGTGCTGTTGAGAGAGCCCAATAATGACATTTATGACTTTGTATGTCAATGTCCTGATGACAGTGTCCATAGACAGCAGGAGTACCTCATTTATTTTCTCTTTTCAGGAGTGAAAAAAACCCTTATAATGCCTGAGAAATGGCTTGGAGAAGAGGAGGAATACCATCTGAACATAAAGATGCAGCATATTGACATTCATGAATACATGCTACACACGGTCAGTGACACTGGTGGTGCAGAGGCCTGTAGTGGATGCCAGTTGCACTCCAGATGATGCCATTCTCCATCCAACCAAAGTACTATTAAAGGATGAGGCAGTCGCTGTAATGAATGAATGTGCTACCCCTCATTGATACCATCATCATCATTTACCAATTGATTCCACTGAATGAGGTACTATCTATCCAGCAGTAAGTGTCAGAGGCTGCTCCTATTGCTTCTGGAAACGGGCACTGCCATTTGAGGATGACTGCCATGGACATCTCAGCCACAAGCTAGGACTAGCTAGTTTTATGGATCAGCTCATAATCTTCAGCCATTATTGCTGTCTGTCTAGCAGTTGCAACCCATGGGTTCTTGACAAGGGTTCATATTACGGAAGGTAGAGAGTTTTTAAATTCTATGAGAACAATCTCTCTGAGGACTTAATACATGGTTTCAGCTCATTTTATTACAAGTTGCTTACATTCTTCCTCAATTTCAAGCTACTTTAACCAAGACTCAATTTTATCTGAGTTCATTGCTTCACAACCTGAAGTACCTAATGTCTGTTGTATTTCTATAAGCCTAAATGCTGTGACAGTACTTCAATTATGCCTTCCTAATTTTTAGCAGGCAATGCCATTCTCAACTTGCTTGCCAACTTAACCAACTTGACCTTTGCAGCTTCACTTCAGTCTGTCAGGGTTAACTGCCACCTGCAGGAATTTCTTTGTAAATTTTATTGCCATTTCTTATTTGCAGTACAGAACCATTGTTTTCTTTATCATCTACTAATATCTCACCACGTCCTTGTTGTCCTTGTTTCAAATTAATCCTGATGAACTCCCAATCTCTTGTCACAACCACTTGAAAACGCATGATGACACTTGAATCCACTATTCTCAGCATTGTTACTAATATAATGATTTAATCCAAACACTCTATATTAAACTGATGGAATTAGGTTATTAGAAAACACTGACCAGGTTCTTGTACTTAACAGGAATTACCACTTACTACAAAAATAAATTTTCCTTTTATTCATTTGTGGGAGCTGGGCATTACTAGCTGGACAGCATTAATTGCCCGTCCCATGTTGCCTTTTGGAAAGTGATAGTGAGGTGTCTTCTTGAGGTGCTGCAGTCTTTGTGCTGTAGGGTGACCCTCAATGCCCTTTGGGAGGAATTCCAGGATTTTGACCCAGTGACAGTGATATATTTTACAAGTCAGGATGATGAGTGGCTTGAGGGGAACTTGCAGATGGTGGTGTTCCCATGTATCTGCTGCCCTTGTCCTTCTAGATGGAAGTGGTCATGGGTTTGGAAGGTGCTAACTAAGAATCTTTGGCGAATTTCTGCTTTGTGTCTTGTAGATAGGACACACTGCTGCTACTGAATTGAATTAACTGAATTGAATTAGTTTTATGGTCATGTACTCAGATGAGTACAGTGAAATGTTTACAAGTTGCCACTTACGGCGCCATTTTAGGTACAAAGGTACCTGGGTACAGATTTGTCCGTCCAAGTTCTCAGGAAAAAAAATGAGAAAATAAAGAACTAAAATGTCCAGCATTTCAATTCATAGGAATAAATTAGAAAATAGAGAAATAAAAAGTTCTGAACAACGGTGTGTGCAATCCAGTCCACGCTGGCACATAGCCTCCATTCTGCGCCGGAACTTGATTCCAAACCACTCCAGGCTTCACTTCGAGGTTCCCAAGGCCAGGAGACTGCTTTGGAATTACTTTGAGGCCGGATGTCCAAGCTGCGACGTCGAAAGACTGCCATGGGCCACTGAGAGATCGCCACGCCAGACCGAGAGGATGCCATGCTGGGCTGAGAGACTGCCATGCTGGGTTGGGTGGCTGCCACTCTAAGCCAGGAGGCCACCTCAGCGGGTGTCTGTTGAGGCCATGTGTCTGCTAAGGACATGAGTCCGAGCCTGCATTGAGGCAGGGGCTCCGAAGCTGAGAAGAAAAAAAACAATAAACGAATGGAATAGATGAGCTCTGGCTGAAGTGTCCTTCTCAGTCACCATCTTGGACATTGAGTGCTGTTGGTGGAGGTAGTGAATGTTTTGAATGTGGTACCAATCAAGCAGACTGCTCGACGGTATCAAGATTCTTGAGTGGTTTTGGAACTGCACTCATTCAGGTAATTGGGAAGTATTCCATCACACTCCTAACTTGTGCCTTGTAGATGATGGACTGGCTTTGGGGAGTCAGGTGGTGAGTTACTTGCCGCAGCATTCCTAGCCTCTGACCTGCTCTTGTAGCTACTGTGTTCATGTAGTGAGCTCTGTTGAGTTTCTGGTCAATGGATGTTGATAGTGCGGAAGTCAGTACCCTTGAATGTCAATGTCAGTGGTTAGATTGTTTCTTATTGCAGATGGTCATTGTCTAACGTTTGTGTGGCACAAACATTACTTGCCACTTATCATCCCAAGCCTGGATATTGTCCGGATCTTGTTGCATTTGAACATGGACTGCATCAGCGTCTGAGGAACTGCGAATGGTGCTGAACACTGTGCAGTCATCGGTGAACACTACCACTTCCGACCTTATGATGGAGGAAAGGTCATTGAAGAAACAGCTAAAGATGGTTGGGTCTAGGACACTACCCTGAGGAATTCCTGCAGAATTGTCCTGGAGCTGAGATAACTGACCAGCAACAACCATAACCATTTACCAATGAGCCAGGAATGACTCCAACAGGCTGAGAGTTTGCCACCTAATTCCCATTGATTCCAGCTTTGCTAGGGCTCCTTGATTCACGCTCAATCAAATGCTGCCTTGATGTCAAGGGCTGTCAATCTCACCTCACCTCCGGAATTCAACTCTTTCGTCCATGTTTGAACCACGGCTAGAATGAAGTCAGCAGTTGAGTTGCCCTGATGGAACACAAACTGGGTTTCACTGAGCTGGTTATTGCTGAGCTGATGCTACTTGATAGCACTGTTGATGACACTGTCCATTACTTTTCTGATGGTCAAGAATAGACTGATGGGGCAGTAATTGGCTGGGTTGGATTTGTCCTGCTTTTTACATACAGGGCAAAGCTGGGCAAATTTCCACATTGTTGGGTAGATTCCAGTGTTGTAACTGTCCTGGAATAGCTTGGCTAGGGGAATGGTGAGTTCTTGAGCACAAGTCTTCATTATTATTGCCTGAATGTTGTCAGAGCCGATAGCCTTTGCAGTATCTAGTGCCTCCAACCATGTGACAGGATGGCAGAGCTTAGATCTGATCTGTTGGCTGTGGGACTGCTTAGCTTTGTCTATCACTTGCTGCTTATGCAGTGTGGCATGCACATAGTCCTGTTTGGTGGCTTCATCAAGTTGGCATCTCCTTTTTAGATATGCCTGGTGCTGCTCCTGGCATGCCTTCCTGCACTCTCCATTGAACCATTGAAAATCCGCAGATTTCCTTGCCCGTGTTTAATCCGAAGCTATGAGACTTCATGGGGTCTGCAGTCAACGTTGAGGACACCCAAGGCAACTCCCTCCTGACTATATACTACTGTGCCACTAGTTCTGCTAGGTCTGTCCTACTGGTGGCACAGGATATGCCCAGGGATGGTGATTGTGGTGTCTGGGACATTGTCTGTAATGTATGATTCCATGTGTATGACTGCGTCAGGCTGTTGCTTGGCTAGTCTGTGACACAGACCTCCCAATTTTGGAACCAGCCCTTGCTAGTCAGGAGGACTTTACAGGGTTGTTTTTGCCATTGTTGTTTCTGGTGCTTAGGTTGATGCCAGTTGGTTTGTCCAGTTTCATTTCTTTATTGAGACTTCGTAGCCATTGATACAACTGAGTGGCTTGTGAGGTCATGTCAGATGGCAGCTGAGAGTCAACCACATTACTCTGGATCTGGAGTCACATGCAGGCCAGACCAGGGGGGGATGGCAGATTTCCTTCCCTAAAGGACATTAATGAGCCAGATGTTTTTTTCCCCCAACAATTGTTTCATAATAAACAGTAGATTCTGAATCCCAGATTTTTTTTAAATTGAATTGAAATTCCACCATCTGCCATGGCACAATTTGAACCCAGGTGCCCAGAGCATTAGCTGAGTTACTACATTAATAAACTAGTGATAATACCGCTAGGCCATCGCCTCTCCTAAAATAACAAAAGCAGAACAAAATGAAACATATAATTCTACTAGTTGAAAATCTAACCTCCTTTTAAAACTCCAAACATACAAACAGACAGACACATACAAACAAAAAAATGATGTTGTAGGTGAAGTGAAATAAACTGGGGAAACAGTTCAATAGCAATAGTCCACAGGATGTGGTGAAATATTCCTTTTGTTTCTCAAGACCTTCTGTTCTCCAATCTCTTTTCTGGATTCTTTCACTTGTTTGCGGGTGGCACAGGGCAACCGGTACACTAAATTATAAACTCTTTGAACTATTGGTAAAAGGCAATAGTTTATAGCAATGATGGAAGAAGGTAACTTTCTTCAGGCTTTAGTTACTTTTACTGAAGAGAGACAGACTGCTTCTTTAGTAGTTTGAAGGTTTCGGAGTCCCTCTATCTAAGTTGTTTACCTGTTCATGAGCTAATCAGGAATTTTTCATTAGGCTGATGATTTCTGGCATCTACAACAGGTCAGATTGCAAAAAAACCAAACAGCAATCTGTTGCTGGACAAATATCACACTGCACACATACCACAATGTATATCTTCCCTTCCCCACTGCTTGCTAAACAAGTGTAAACACAACTTACTGAATCATAGAATCCCTACAATGTGGAAAGAGGCCATTTGGCCCATCAAGTCTGCCCCAACCTTTCAGACAGCATCCTACCCAGACCCAGACCCCCACCCCAGTCCCTTAACCCTCCTACACATTTTGTGAAGGGTTCTGAAGAAGGTTCACTGCACCTATAATATTAACTCTGCTTTCTCTCCACAGATGCTGCCAGACCTGCTTAATTTTTCCAGCAATTTCTGCTTTTGTTTCAAGTCCTACTTAATCCAGAGGTGTGTCACAACATGTCTAGATGGGTTGATTAAAAAACACTATTACCAGTTTATGGGTCTAAGAATAGTTTTGCAAGGGCTCTTGTGACACTATGGTAGTATTTGTACTTTTGGGTCAGAAGTTTGGGGTTCAAGTCCCATCTGCTCCAGAAGTGTCTGACAATATCTCCGAACAGTTTGATTAAAAATATCTACATATGTAACATTCTCCTGGCTTCACGCAGAACTTTGCCAAACAATCACTGAATTTAAATCCACAGATTTTCTGTCTCAGTCCTCCTTTTAAAACAACACATTTTGGAATTAAAAACAAAAATTGTCAATGAATAGTTTGGGTATCTGATCTACCTTCATAACAATGTGTGCATTCAGAAAAAGAGTCTTTAATTCTGACATTTTACCTACACTCACCTTATTTGTTGGTACATTCCTATATGTCTATGCTCTATACCATCATGGCACAGTCTGGTTATTATTAGCCACATCGCTACCGGGATCTAGTACCTAGTCCTTTCCCATTAATTTTTCAAATCTTCCTCAAGCCAACCATCTCCACCCATAATTTAGGTTAGTGCTTTCTACAGCCCTATTTATAGGATTTGCCAGTACAGTGTCCCTAGTCCGGTTCAGATGAAGACTGTCCCAGTGGTATACCTCTTGCTTCTCCCAGTGCTGGTGGCAATGGTCCATGAATTGAATCGCATTTCTCCTACATCAAGTTTTGAGCCATGCCTTAACTCTCTAATCACAAATACCCTATGTCAATTTGCTTGAAGCTAAGGTAGTAAATCAGATATTATTACCTTTGTAACTCTCATTTGTAACTTTGTCTCTGGCTTCTTATACTCCCTTAGCAGTGCCTCTTTCTTAGTCCTTCCTATGGTACCCATGTGGAGCACGACAATTGGATTTTTCTTCACCCACTCCAAATTCCTCTTAGGCCCTGAGGAGATGACCTTAACCCTGGCACTAGACAGGCAACACTGCCTTGGGACTGACATTCTTTGCTAAAGTGAATAGTGTTTATCTCCTAGTTATGCCATTCTCTATGACAATTATATTTCTTTTAAATCCTTCCCTACCATCCTGAACAGTTCCCTGCACCAAAGCCATGGCCTGTTAGCTCATCTTCCCTCTAGTCCCTCCTCTTCTCCATGCAATATACAAGAACGCCCAAACATGTTGGACAATTGAAAAGCTGAGGCTTTTTCATTGCTACTGTCTGGATTCTCATACCAGCCTCACTTGAAGCCACACCCTCCCATCCCTGAACAAGTGAATCTAAAGTAACTAGCCCAAGGACTGTGACTGTGCAAAGTGTTGCAGTAACTTTCCTTCTCCTTGATATATTGCAGCTTCCAAATGTAGACACTTATGCAGATGTGGACAGAATTTTGTTGTTGTTGTTTGTGTGTGTGTGGTGGTGGTGGGAAATGACTACTCCTATTTCTGGGTGGAAGATCAGTAACAAGCTGACAGATTAATGAGCTGTCCCCATGAACATAATGGAATGTGTGCAGGCTAAATTGGTGAACAGTATGATTTCTGCTCTCACTGGGAAGATGTCTTACCTTCTGGAACTGCCAGCCAGTGACTCCAACAGACCTGCGAAAAACAAAGTGTTCGGGAGTGGGCATGCCAGTAAGGATGAAGGCTCCAATGGATCTTGGACCCCAGAAGTAGGGGGCATTAATAAGAGGGTTTGAGCATTTCAGGTGGGGAATGAGGTGGACAGAGGCATTGGTTTAAAGTCCAAAGGGAAGAATGAAGAGGGAAACTATTTTCTGGGGGATCACGCTGCTGAGCAAATGGCACCCCCAAAGATCACACCCTCTTTCCTTCCTGCTCCAGTAGAAAACAAAACACAGGCTGCCCACTCCAGACTGCATGCCTAGGCTAACCATATTATGGTGTGGGCACATTCATGGGTTATTGATTCCATGCTCGCCCTCCCAAAATATGAGGGACAGTTTTGGATGCTAGGAAGTGTTGACTAGCCACCAGACCTATTTCATGCGATGGCATAATCGTATTGTCACTTGACTAGTAATCCAGAGATCCAGGCAAACCTGACATAAATTGAAATTAAAAAGTTGACTCATGACCATGACACCATTGTCGATTGTTATAAAGACTTATCCCTTTGGTTGATCAATATGTTTCACAGAAGGAAATCTTCCATCCTTACTTAGTTTGGCTGACATATGACTCCAGACCCATAGTAATGTGATTGATTTTTTTTATTCTTTCACAGGATGTGGTTAATTTTGGCCAGGTCAACATTTGTTGCTCATCCCTGACTGCTCTGAATTGAGAAGCGTCTATATCATTCAAAGGCTGGTTAAAAGTCATGGCAAGTATGCTTTATGAGTTACAAACTCTTCCATTTATAAGCTCACAAATCAAAAGCCTGCCCGGACACGCATAATCTGCTGCACCCCTGGTTCTTCAACATGTCCACGTATCTCTGTCTTTAGCCCTTGGTCCGATATTGTGAGTATCCTTGACTTTCTGCACCTCTTCCTTCGCTGGTGCCCTCCATGTATCTGGGCCTGTGCCTTTTCCTTGGAAGTTTTGATCTTCATCACTGTTAGACCAAAAATCTGAGTGCTGTACTCCGATTGCCAGCTATTGCCTTCCATGTGCTCAGCTGGACCCCACAATAACATATAGAAACAATGTCTTCCTCAAAGTCAAGAGGCTAATGACTCAACAACTGTATGGTCTGAGAATGTAAAAAATCACTCTCCCCACAACCTGTGAGTACTCTATTGCACCTGTGTGCTAGAAGCTGATGCCCTCTCAGCCTTGCTCCCTTTTATGAGTTTTTTTAAATTGATGATGTGGCCTAGACTAGGTCCCTGCTGTGTTGCTGTATCCATGTCACTTGGTCTTCTCTGACTCCATGTGCAACCCACCAGGCCCCAACAACATGTGAAAGTGGACATAAAAGAGCTCTTTAAATACTCTAATTGGCCTCATCATAGAATCGGATAGGTTGCAAGGGAATCATCTACTCCTGCCCTGATGAAACTTGTCCATGGGAGGACCTAGTACCTGACTACTTTCTTTTGTGCCTGACAAGCTCTGTCTAAAAAAAGTCATATATATGGTTTCTACATTTGTTAATAACAACACTGCATGCACTTTGGCGAAGTCTCATTTATACAGATAATCTAAACTCAAATTTCTTTCTGTTTCATTTCAAATGAAACTATTAACTTGCACATTTAGCTTTTGGCTTGGAGTGTTCTTCTCAAGTCATTTCTACAGATAATATATATTTTATTTCATGAAAGTTAACTAACATGACAAGTTTATTGCTGAAACTAGACTTTATTAAGGGGTTCAAAATGCCACGCAGAAATCAAGAGACACACTTTGAATTTTTATACACTATATATATCTAAAAATATATTATCCCCTTACAAAACATACAAGTATGCATCAAACATTTTAGGCTTTTTTTTGAACACAGACTGTACAAGATACATTACTCAATATATTTGAAGATACTAGTTTGTCAAAGATAATGTAAATTGCACAACCTTTTTCTTTCAAGATGCACTACTGTCATTGCTGTAGTAGGTTCTTCTTAAAAGAACCTTTTTATTTTTTGATTGTTTCAAGATTCACAAATGTTGGCGTGCAATAAAGTTTAATATAGCAATCTCTATACTGGAGCTCACCACCTCAAAGCTCGTACTTTCTGAATTAATTAGCTTTCATGTTGCATCAAAATGACAAGTCTTCTCGTGGCCCAAAAGCAAAATGCATCTGTTCTAATACACATCACCTCACGTCCTTTAAACAGACTACAGCAAGGAGAACACACATAACAAAACGTCCTGAACATTCTGCACTTAATTCACATACGTAGAAGAACCTATAAACTCAACTGAAACATCCCAATCCAATATTCTTAAAAACTATCTATCTGACTGGAGAAGTCATTTTGTTGAATCACCACAGTTAGTTCTTAATTCAAATGGAACAGTATCAGGAGTACCTAAATAAATCTCAACTGCAAAGTAGGTAAGTAAACAAACACATCAAAAACTCATCTTTGGTTTTGGAATAGTTAACATATAATTAAAATAAATTTAAATATTACAGCCTTTGATATGTCACTTCTGCAACTTAACAAAGAACTGATTTTTTTTTAGTAGATTTGATGGCTTGATAATATGTTTTAAAAAGAGTCAGCAAACTAACACTTCCAACTAACACTTAAACTACTTTCTTCAATTCTTCCATTAAATATTGCAAATAGAAACAACAGAATCTTCTTTATCATAAAATTAAATGTCTTCTAAAGAAGTACTAATATTATGTGTCATTCAGATAATATTGTGGAAGATGCATGTTGATAACTGAACAGATGGACCGATTTTTAGTGTACAAAATTCAAGTTCGGAACACACTTCCCATTCTCTAAAATATATTGGAAGAAAGTAATAAAATTGTATTGTGTAGAAGATGACTTCGGTTTTGGGACCAAATTTTCTACAGTATGCAAAGTGACATTTATTTTGGAAAACAGCTAAATAATTTGCGCATGACACACAAGTCCAAAGGCCACAGACAAGCATACAAATGTTCTTTGTTAACTAAAGCTTGCCATACCACATTAATTCTCCATTATCTAATATCTCTATACGTTGATAATCTTCTCTCCTTTATTTACCCCTTTCTTGAAAGGTTGGGGACAACAAATACATTATCTGGAGGTCCTGTGACAAACAATTTCAGCAGAAATAGTGCATGTCTGCCTCGTAGCCTGAGTAAATTATTCAAAGATGATTGCACATTAAAAACCCTTAGCATATTTCTGTTACGCAACTGATAAAAAGTGTTCTCAATAGCACAGGTAGAATTGAGATGAAACTGCAGCAAAAACACAAAATTGAGTTCTACATGCTCTAAGATTTTTCTCATGGTTAGATTTAGCAATTAATCAACAAGATTGTCTGTTGTCAATTTCAGCAAAAATGATCTGCCAAATCGGCAAAATCAGACCAATATTTTCAAAATAAAAAAAATCCAGTGATAGTTATGACATGCAGAATGATTCATTGTGATTTTCTTTTGAAAACACAAGGTAATTTCTATTTTTTAAAATTAGGTGTTTTAACACATCATATGTTGCATGATGGTGTCACAATCTCTGTGTACTCCAGAATTTTTGTTAATTCATCATGAAATCAAGAACTCAGTGATGATAACACACTTAGTGATACGAAGTATCCTGCCAGTCTGACCAGTCTCTTATGCAGTGATTGCAAGTCCCAACTAAAGAGAGAACATTGGAATAATTTTTAGTTATATTCTTTGGAGAACTAATATCATGAAGAGGACCACAAGATTTGAAGTAAACTAATAACAATACATTTACATTGATTATAAATTTGGAAGTCCAATTATTTTATTGAATTTTATTAGAAGTCCCTTCTCTAAACTGTTCTCCCTTAAGACTAGAATTACTTTAATTTCTTCCATTGCTATATTTTATCATAAACTAGGTCAGATGTCCCCTCATCATAATATTATTTTTTAAGTTTATCATGGCTGCTCTTGTTGGTGTCTTCTATTGGGTCTTTCTTATTGATGTGTAAAGTAACAGTTTCTCCGTAGTTAAGTGTTCTTGTAGAAACTTCAGTTTTATAGCTTGGTTGACGACTATCCACAGAACATTGCACTTCAGTACAAAAACTTGTTTTTAATTCAAATGGTGGTTTCTTCTCCATTGCTGTTGAGGAGTGAGTAACTGATTCAGCACATGCTCCACTGACATGTACTGATAAATTTGATGGCCGCATTGAATGCATTTCCGTTACCCGAGATGTTGGCATGAACATGCCTCCAGGTCGCTGATCTCCAAACTGATGCAAATAACTTGGTTTCCTCTTAGTTACAACTGGTCTCCCAACATTAAGTAAAACTGGTTTGCCAATTGTAGGTTTGTTTATTTCTGCGTGTAGAACAGAAATTTCACACGGCTCATTGGAACAAGCGGCTGACGAAAAATCTTGGTCAACTGAATCCTCAGATTTGTAGGTTTCTCCTTGGGCAGGAATGTAGTCTTCAAGGTCTTCCAAAGTTAATAACTTGCCATTATATGTCAAAATTTTAGTGTCCCTGTTTACTAGATCATCACTGCCGGGCTCAGGGGGTTCATCAATAATGACAGATTCACCTTCTGTGTCTATTTCTTCTTCATGTTCAAGCTTGAATTCCTTCATTTCATCACCAGAAATATCAAATGGAAGATCCACAATGGCCAAAGTAGGTTCTGTTTTAACATCAGATAGATTTCTGAGTGTTAGCTGTTCATCATCCATGGGTTCAGGAGTTTCAAAACTTAACATTACAGTTTCACCTACATGTGCAACAAGTGGTGTTTCTACTTCCAGCAGTTGTGCATTAGATTTGTACTGATCTTCAGTTATGTTTGGTTTAATATTGCATTCATTCACAGTATCAGCAGATACTTTATAAGAATCATCCATAAAGTAGTCTGATATACAGTCAGGATTAACGTCATCTGATGTGGTAGGTTCAATTTCTGTGGGAGTCTCAGGATTGCAGATAAGAGACTGAACACCTACTTTTGTTAGATTTTCTTCTGAAACTGAAGATCGCATTTGTTCCACTAGATTATTGTTTGAGTTGTTTATGTTAGGGTCAGCCCTCAGAGTTTGCTTAGATCTTGGGCTTGAAGATCTATGTCTGACCTGTCTTTGCTCAGATAAGGTGAGGGTCGAAGGGGAAGCTGATCTTTTCCTCTCAGGTTTCGAACTTTGCTTAACTTTGAATTCAATTACTTCTTCAACTTCTATCCAGCTTGGTTTTTGTTCTTGTTCCTTAGTTTCTACAAAAATATGCCTTGCAGTTGCACCTTGTTCTTCTGGTTCTGTTATCATAAGTGCAGGTATGGGTGGCTTTTTCATGGGTGTTTCTTTGGGTTCAGGCTGAGTTTTGGGAGCTGGCCTCTTGGGTCTAGTTGAGAAAGATGTTTCTGGTATTGTTTCCTGTGGTCTTGGTGATCTTGCAGGAGAGATACTTGAAGATGTGCGCCGTTTAACCTTTGGGCTCTTGACTACTGTTGTTATAGTCTCCTCGCTAATTGTGAAAACATATTTTAACAATTTAACCATTAGAAGGATTCCATTGTCCACATTGTACAAAATACATCATTAGCTCTGCTGCAGACAGACTTTTGGTTAGTTGGTGAGCAGAACAATTGCAAGTACCAATAAGATGCTGTAAATTTAATATCATGTCAATGCACTGCAGTAATGTTATATAGCAATTAAAAACATGCTTGTTAGCGAAACCTGAACCTATTTACTTGAGGTGCAATTTGCTGGCATGCTCGCTTCAACCTAAACAGGAAGACATGAGATCAGTGGTAACTTACACTTTTGGCTGTAATTTAAATTTACTGTTTTAACATAATATTTCAACTTAAAAGAGAATACAGTAGGTACGATATAAAAGGAGGTCTGAATAGTTTTAAAAATGTAATTAATGCACAGATTCTTTCCCCAACTACTATGAACTAACTAACTTATCTTGCATGGCTAGAACATCAACCTCTACCAGTGCAGCCTTTGTCACACGTGTGTGATAATGATGGAAGAAGCAACATCAACACAATTCATTAAGAACAGTTAACACTAGAAATAGGAGGTTATAGGTTATAATACACTAACACTTCCTATCACCTTATATCCATGATATATTATGCAAAATGAACAAGCTTATTTGACTAAAAAGTTATTTGGTATTATAACTGAATACATCTTTCAATTGCATGGTGATGTTCTACATGAGTTTCTAAATATGATATAAATCCTGATATTTGATTATGGATTTGAAACCATTTTTAATAACGATAAGATTGTACTTATTGTTTTATTTGATTTTAGCATTTGCTGAATTTTAGAATTAAGTGTAATTCATTTGAATGAACCTTGTTATTAGCAATACTGAATAATTACTGATTGGTATACAATTATAACAAAATTTCAAAATAATTGTCAATAATTAATTCTTGGGAATTATGAGAAATTTTGAGAAATTATGCAGTTAACATATTACAATCAATTAATAGTGCAACTATTAATTCAGATTATATTTCAAGAAAGAATATTGCTGTTTAATTTTTGATTCACATATATAGCAAATTCATATGAAATATATAGTAACTGAACTGTTTTGCACTTGGCACTTCAACCGTAAAATTTAATGGTCATCAACAATTACGTTCAAAATACACAAGAAGTTAGGAAGGAGCTAGCATTCATTAGCATGGAGTTCTGAGCATTTTGCCTATAAGTAATTTTGACAGTAACAGAATTTTGAAACTTGAAGCAATTGTGTAAAGTCAAATTGCTTATAATAAACTAATTCTTATTCTTTACCAGGAGATCAAATTAATATTAAGAAATATCTTTGTATTTCAGATATTGCCTTTCTGAAGCATATAGAAATCATGAACCTTAATTACCGAAAATGACGGGTTGTTGTGTTTGAGGTTTACATACAACTTTGCACAAAATGGTACAAGCCCTGCATATACCCACAACTACTCCGGCGATCTGTCTATTCTTTCTAACCACCAATGGATTCTTTCTAGATCACAATTCCATGTTCCATCGCAAGTAGGAGACTCAGACATCTCCTAAATGTGCTTGGGAACCTCCTACCATAATTTCTTGAACTCCTTCAAAATATCCACCTGCTTTTGTAGGTACTTGCCATACGAAGAAGGCTTTCCATCCAAAACTCAAGTCTGTCAATTATGCTACTTAGGGTAGGAACCTTATTTGAAGAAGCTCTGCAGTTAAATTCTGAAGGTCATTCAGGAAACCACTCCTGCTCAATTTTCTGACTTTATATCATTCATGTCCCCCAGCCCAACATCCCCTACCTCCTCAGAATTTGCTTCTAGAAAAAATTCTTGAGTCAACTGAACTGTAATTATGACAAACATTGACATGCATTGGAAAGCAGTAATTATTTGTAAAGCACAATATGATGTCATCAAGCATGCGATGAGATTGTCAAACATGATAGCTGATATAAGCAGTAATGAAGAAACTAAGAACTTACATGATGATGGTTTTCTTGGGAACTTTAGTCTCTTGTTCAGTGACTACAAGAAACAGGATGAAAAGTGTGGAATCAGAAATGAACAAGCTGAAATGATGGAATCCACTCTTGCAGTCACTGCTATGATAAAACCATATTGCAACCTTATCATTTATTCCCAGAAGAACCAAGCACTGGGATTCTATAAATTCACTTTTGTCTGGTTTTTGCTTGAGTGATCAGTGTCTAGTTGCATTTCTGCATGCTAAACAAATGGTAACATTCCATTAAAGTAGCAATCAAGGGAAACAGATATCGTTTATATGGTTTACAGTTCTTCTACAAATAATCAGTGATAGAAGAGTACAACATTACTTGAATGTAATAGTCTTTCTGTACTAAAGAACTTGAGTATTGCTGAAAAATAGACACATTTTGGTTAAGTTTTTTGTCTTGTACTCACCAAAACATTCACAAGTATCACCAATGTAAACTGGGACAATATTTTAATGTATTATGAGAAGAGCATACTGATTGTGGACCTTGTCAACTAATTCAGCACCTTGTTTCCCTGCATTAAAAAAATATTGTTGCCCTTTACATTGCATTCTTGTGAGTGTCCTGATGAGTGCAAGACAAAAAGCTTTGACAACAGGTGTCTTTTTAAAGCAACAATTACATTTAACATTATTAAAATGTTATCATTCATGCAGATTGTGTACAAATAGGGGACCAGTGTTACTTTAGTATAAATCCAATTTAAACAGTGTGGCCTCCAAACTCTTAGGCAACTTGCGGGAACACAATACCATCAAACGGAAATCACAGAGGGTGCCTGGATTTTACTGTCCCCCTTTTAAAAAATTATGGAATATGGATGTTCCTGGCATTTATTACCCAATCCTAATTGCCCTTGAACTGAACAATTTACTATATCATTTAAAAGGACAGTTAAAAGTCAACCACAGTGCTGTGGGTTTAGTGTCATATGTCTGCCATATTGGGTAAGGATGGCAGATTTCCTTTCCTAATGGTGTTAGTGAATGAAATGTACTTTTAAAACAATTGATGACAGTTGTCATGATAACCTTTATGAAAACTAGCTTTATATTTTTTCAAACTGCAGTGAGATTCGAACCCCAGAGTATTAGCCTGGGTCTACGGAGTACTAGTTTAGTAAGTCACCTTTAAGTCATCATTTTCCCTGAAGATTAATATTAAATATTATGGATGAAATTAATAATCACTTGAATAACTCATAGGTAGTTCCAAACTCTTTGGACCTCACGGACTCAATTTTGAAATGTGGGTCAGAGAGCTGATCTATGTAATTTCTGTGAACCAACACTGATTTACTCACATGATGTTATTTTAAAGTGTTAATGCATTAACTGGACAGGAGGTTAGTTTGGCACCCAATCAGTGGAGCCGAATGCCTCCAATAAATGGAAGCATCTGCAGCGTGTGAATGGCAAAGACACACCTGCAGTTATGACAGAGCAACACCTTAGATGCCCCATAGTATAGAAGTTTGAGAATGTATATATACATTCAAATCAGAGGTACTCAGAGTGTTCAGTGCAAAAATCACCAAGTCCTGATACTTCTTACTGTATAACAAAAACTTACACTTTGCCCTGCTCTGAAACCTGTGCGCTAATGTATACCAGACTGTTCAGGTTTGGCGAAACCCCACTTGAGAATCATTGTTCCAACCTCCCTGCTTTTTAACAAACTCCTAAAGGAGTTTGGCACATGAAGGAGTTAGGCACATAACTGGAAGCAATGGGTTCCCTAATTCCCACATAACCCACCCCCCACGCCTTTTAAAACTGGAGCATGTCTTCAAAGCATCAAATCTAAATCCATTCTACAGAAACATGATTTTCAAGCGATTTGCTTACAAGCAATCCTGATTGTGCTGGTAATTTACAATCCAGCCCGTAGGCACTGATTTTATCAGCCTTCAGTGGGAATAAAGCTCAAAACGTGCTGTCAGGGCTACTAGCCCATTATGCCTGTGACACTGTAAGATCTATTTTGAAAGACACTTACTGTTGGATGTCTGAAGCGTCTGCCTATTTCAGGCTCGATATATTGAATTTAGGTCCTCTCATATAAAAATTGCCCCGAGGCCATTTTAGGTCAGAGTGATTAAAGCCTGTGTAATGCAGGTTACAATCAATTCCATGGATGATAGAAGCAAGCAGAACCTTTGCAAATATCGGTTTTGTGGGCCCATAAGAAGATTTTATTCATTTGTGGAAGGTGGGCTTTATAGACTGGGCCAGCATTTACTGCTTATCCCTAGTTGTCCTTGTGAGCTTCTCTAACTGCTACAATCCATTTGGTGCAGGTGCAATGTGTGCGTTTACATATGTGTGCTTATGAAGGAGGTACAGTCCATGATTTTGACCCAGTGACACTAAAGGAATAGTGATATATTTCCAAGTCAGGATGGTGAGTGACTTGGAGGGGAACTTGCGGGCAGCAGTATACCCAAGTATCTGCTGCCCTTGCTCTTCTAAATGGCACTGGTTGTTTGGAAGTGCTGTGTCAGCAGCCTCGATGAATTTCTGCAGCATCTCATAGACGGTACACAATGCTGTTACTGTGTGTTGGTGGTAGAGGGACTGAATGTTTGTGGATGTGGTGCCAATCAAGTAGGTTGCTTTGTCCTGGATGGCATAAATCTTGAGTGTTGCTGGATTTGTATTCATCCAGGAAAGTGGGGAGTATTGCATCACACCCCTGACTTAAAATTACATGCTCTGTAATAGTGGTCAGAATGAATTACATAAACAACTGTTTCACAAATTAATTGGTATTCAGGAGACACAGATTTAAAGTAATTTATAAAAGAGTCACAGTGGAATGAGGAGATGATCTGAAATGCAATGGACAGAAGAATAGAACAAAGAACAAAAAAACAAAGAAAATTGCAGCACAGGAACAGGCCCTTCAGCCCTCCAAGCTTGCGCCAATCCAGATCCTCTATCTAAACCTGTCGCCTATTTTCCAAGGATCTGTATCCCTCTGCTCCCTGCCCATTCATGTATCTGTCTAGATACATCTTAAATGACACTATCATGCCCACCTCTGCTGGCAACGCATTCCAAGCACCCACCACCCTCTGCGTAAAGAACTTTCCATGCATACCTCCCTTAAACTTTTCCCCTCTCACCTTGAAATTGTGACCCCTAGTAACTGAGTCCCCCACTCTGGGAAAAAGCTTCTTGCTATCCACCCTGTCTATACCTCTCATGATTTTGTAGACCTCAATCAGGTCCCCCCTCAACCTCCGTCTTTCTAATAATCCTAACCCTACTCAACCTCTCTTCATAGCTGGCGCCCTCCATACCAGGCAACATCCTGGTGAACCTCCTCTGCACCCTCTCTAAAGCATTCACATCCTTTTGGTAATGTGGCGACCAGAACTGTATGCAGTATTTCAAATGTGGTTGAACCAAAGAAGCAAAGCAGATTCAAAGAGGGAATAGTGGTACTAACTTTCAGAAAATGAATGGAAGTAAAAATTAATGGGGGCATAGGGGAAGTGTGAGGACACACCTTTGAGCTTTTAGCATGGGCATAATGGGCTAAATGGCTTTTTTATGTCCTTCAGAATGAGCTGAGTGCTTTGATCTCGCTCACCAATTAAATGAGATGCAGCTACATAAAATAAAAACTTCTATTTTTCAGCCAGGAGGATCAAAACTACTCTTTCAAGCAGGCAAGAAAAGTTTAAGGGTGTCATTTTAACCTAGCCTGCCAGCTGGACACCTGAGATTGCTTGTGTAGTCTACTTGGACTTCAGCAAGACTTCTGGTACGGTCTCACATGGGAGACTGATATGGTCAATGCACATGGGATGCAAGGAAATTTCACAAATTGAATCCACAATTGGCTGAGTAGCAGGAAGCAAAGAGTGATAGTTGAGGACTGTTCTTCTGATTGGTAGAGTGTCCAGTGGAGTCCCACAGAGGGACTGTTGCTGTTTGTGGTTTACTTAAATGATTTAGACTTGAATGTAAGAGGGTTAATCATAAGTTTGCAGATGATACAAAAACCGGTGGGGTGATAATTAGTGAGGAGGACATCCTTAGCTTACTAGAGGATATAAATTGGCTGGTCATATGGGCTGATCAGTGCAAATGGAATTCAATCCAGATATGAGGTGATGCCCATGGGCAGGACAAAGATGGCAAGAAAATATACTTAAACAGTAGGATCCTGTGAAGCAATGAGGACCAGAGGGACCTTGGTCTGCATATACACCAGTCCCTTAAGGTATCAGGGCAGGTGGATAAAGTGGTTAAGAAGGCATATGGTATACTAGCAAGGCATAGAGTTTAAGAACAGGGATGTTATGCTGGAATTATATAAATGTTGGTTAAGTCACAGGTGGAGTATTGTGTGCAGGTCTGGAATCCATATTATAGGAGGGATACGATAGGGTGCAGAGGAGATTTTTAGGGATGTTGCCTGGGCTGCAGAGTTTCAGTTATGAAGAGAGATTGTACAGACTGGCATTGATCTCCTTACAGCGGATGAGATTGAGAGGGGACACGATTGAGATGTATAAAATGATGAAGGGCATTGATAGAGTCGACAAAAATAGACATTTACCCTTGTAGTGATCAATGAAAAGGGGGACATAGATTTAAGGTAAAGGGCAGAAGCTTTAAAGGAGATATGAGGAAAAACCCTTTCACCCAAAGGGTGGTGGGAATCTGGCACTCACTGTCTATGAGGGTGGTAGAGGTAGAAACTCTCATTAACATTTAAGAACTTCCTGCGGAAGTGGTGGATGTTGGTAAAATTACTTTTAAAAGATGTTTGGATAAGTACATGAATAGGAAAGGTCTGGAAGGGATATGGGCCAGGAGCAGCCAGGTGGGACTAGTTTAGTTTGGGATTATGTTCAGTGTGGACTGACCGGACTGAAGGATCTATTTCTGTGCTGTATGACTCTATGGCTCTTTAGAATTGCCAAGGCACACAAGGCTATAGGCCAAGTGCTGGAAAATGGGATTAGAATAGTTAGATGGTTGTTTTTGACTGATGTGGATGTGATGAGCTAAAGGGCCTTTTTCTGTGCTGTAACCACTATTGTGAACATAGGAGGTATGGTTAGTAAGTTTGCCGATGACACCAAAATTAGTGGCGTAGTGGACAGCCAAGAAGGTTACCTCAGAGTACAATGGGACCTTGATCAGATGTGCTGGAGGGATGAGGAGTGGCAGATGGAATTTAGTTTAGATAAATGTGAGATGCTGCATTTTGGAAAGGCAAATCAGAGCAGGATTTATGCATTTAATGGTAAGGTCCTTGGGAGTGTTGCTGAATAAAGAAACCTTGAAGTGCAGGTTTATAGTTTCTTGAAAGTAGAGCCACAGGTAGACAGGATAGTGAAGAAGGCATTTGGTATGCTTGCCTTTATTGGTCAGTGCATTGAGTAAAGAAGGTGGGAGGTCATGTTGCAGCTGTACAGGACATTGGTTAGGCCACTTTTGGAATACTGCATTCAATTCTGGTCTCCCTGCTCTAGGAAGAATGTCGTGAAACTTGAAAGGGTTCAGAAAAGATTTACAAGGATATTGCCAGGGTTGGAGGTTTTGAGCGATAGGGAGAGGCTGAGTAGGCTGGGGCTGTTTTCCCTGGAGCTGAGGCTTTTATTCCTTTTATTCAATTCACGGGAGGAGGGTGTTGCTGTCTAGGCAGCACTTATTTCCCATCCCTAATTGCCCAGAGGGCAGTTAAGAGTCAACCACATTGCTGTGGGTCTGGAGTCACGTCTAGGCCAGACCAGGTAAGGATGGCAGTTTCCTTCCCCAAAGGACATTAGTGAACCAGATGGGTTTGTCTGACAATCAATTCACAGTCATCATTAGATTCTTAATTTCAGATATTTATTTAATTCAAATTCCACCAGGTGGGATTCAAACCTGGGTGCCCACAACGTTATCTGGGTCTCTGGATTAACAGTCCAGCGGTAATACCACTAGGTCATCACTTGCCCAACATTAAGACTGACCTTATAGAAGTTTATAAAATCATGAGGGCATAGAATGGGTGAATAGCCAAGGTCTTTTCCCCAGGGTTGTGAAGTCCAAAGCTAGAAGCATAGGTTTAAGGTGAGACGGGAAAGATTTAAAAGGGACCTAAGGGGCAACGTTTTTTTACACAGAGGATGGTGGCTGTACGGAGTGAGCAGCCAAGGGAAGTGGTGGAGGCTGGTACAATTACAACATTTAAAAAGGCATCTGGAATGGTATATGAATAGGTGTATGGGCCAAATGCTGGCAAATGGGACTATATTCATTTAGGACATCGGCATGGATGAGTCAGACTGAAGGGTCTGTTTCCATGCTGTACAGCTCCATGATTCTAACCTGTCTCCTTTTGAACTTGCTGTGCTTCATTCTCTCTAGATCTGATGACAATGTCAGCATCAGACCTACAGAAGAGCTGACAGGTGGTGGTGCTGCTGTATGGTGAACTGTTTTCTACCTTACAGATAGTCATAGAGCTATACAGCATAGAAACGGGCCCTTTGTTGGTCGACATAGGCATGGTAGGCCAAACACCAATTACACTAGTCCCATTTACCTGCGATTGGTCCATACTGTATTATGCTCTGGCATTTTAAGTACTCATCAAGATGCTTCTTAAATGTTGCAAGAGTACTCTATTACTCTCTTGGACAGTATATTCCACATATCTACCACCTTCTGGGTGAAAAAAAATTTCCCTGATCTCCTTTAAATCACTTGCTCCTCACCTTAAACTTACACCCTCTGGTCTTAGACACACTTGCCATAGGGAAGAGATTCTCACGATCTCCTCTGTCTATGACTCCTAATTTTGTATTCCTAAATCAGATTCCCACAACATCCTCTGCTCAAAGGAAAACAAACCAAGCCTATCCAGTTTCTCCTTCTACAGGCAACATTGTGGTGAATCTCCTCTACACTCTATCACATCTCTCCTCTACCATGGATTTCAGAACTGTATGCAATACTCTAGATGTGACCTAAATAACATTTTATACAGTTCCTGCATAATGTCCCTGCTCTTAAACTCTATGCCCTGTCTAATGAAGGCAAGTATACCATTTGGCTTCTTCACCACTCTGTCTACCTATGTTGACATCTTCAGGGATCTATGGACTTGTACAAAGTTCCTTTGTTCCTCATTACCCCCTAGGGTCATACCATTCATTGTGTATATCCTTCCCTTAGACCCTTATTAGATGATAAATGCCAATTCTCTGATACTTACGCCTACCTCTGGCTGATCATGACCATTGCTGAACACTAAGCAATTGGTTCCAGAATCTCCTCACCTCCCAGCTTCTCATTTCATTGTGAAGTTAAAGGGAGGAGCAGGAAGTTTAGAGGAGATCCGAGGAATTTTTTTTTTCACCCAGAGGGTGGTGAATATGTGGAACTTGCTGCAATACAGGATGGTGGAAGTAAGTGCTTTCGCAACATTTAAGAACTTGCTCATTTCAATTACTCAACTTTGTACAGCTAGCATCTTCTTCCTTCCCAAAATCCACAAATTAGACTGCTCTGGTAGACCTATCATTTCAGACACTGTCAAACCCACTAAACTTTCTACTTTGATTTTATTTTCTCCTACCTTGTTCAGTCTCTAACTATGTCCATCACTTTAAAAGTTTCAATTCCCTAGCCCTAACCATTTCCTCTTTCCTCTCGATGTCAAATATCTCTACATCTCTATCCACCACCAGGATGGATTGTGAACTCTCAGCTTCTTCCTCAAATGGAGGTCTAACCAATCCCCATTAGCTACCATCCTTTTCCTACTACCCTCACTAAGCATTTTTGGCCAAGAGACCAGGTATCCATTCGTCTGTTTAAACAATTGAGACCCAAGGAAAACATTACTTGATTGGCAACTCTGGATCTCTGATGTCTTCTGTCAAATATTAGTTTGCATAAGATCCATGAACATTCAGCCTGTTAACTGTTTCTCCCTTTACAGTGTTGCTGCCAATCCTGCTGAGTTTTTGCCACCATTTTCGATTTATATTACAAAGTAAAAAGGTGTATCTTCAGGACAAATTCAGTTTCTGAAATCTTTTATACTACTTTGAAATACTAGGTGTCCTTACTTTGGATTAATCATCTTTGAGTTTATAAATTAAGCTGGCTCTTTTGAATTCTTTTAAATTTATGAAGAAACTAAATTACAGCACCTGAATAGAACTAGAAAATGGCTGTATTTATTTTTAAAATGCATTTTCATAACTTAGTGTTTTGGCATTGCAATTACAAACATATATTAATAGTATCTCAATTACCCTTTTCCACCATCTACCAGTCCTAATCACTCAATGTATAAAGACATTTTTCCTCATGTTGCCTCTTATCAATCCTTCAGTTATTGGAAACAGTTCCTTTCCATTTGTCAAAATCAACATTATTTTATGTTACAAATTATATTAAGAAAAATATCAAGAATAATGTGTACCCTTTAAATTGACAACATTGTAAATGAAAATAAGAAAATGTAAGATATGTTAAATAGTCACTTGCATCAGTATTTCGAGGAGAAATGATCATATGTCAGATACCCTAAAGAAACTGGTATTGAATCAAGGAAAGGGACTCATTATAATTAACGTAAGCAAATTAACAATAATGAAGAAAATTATGACAATACAAAGCAACAAGAAATAGATGAAAACTTTGCAGATGTCGTAACTATAACGTTCCAAGGCTTAATTCAGGAAAGATTCCTTTATATTAGAGAATTACACATCACTCCTCCATTTAGGATCTATGGGAGAGGGAAATCACAGAATTATAGATCACTTAACTTAACATTTGTTCCCAGAGGATTACAAGTTTGTAATTAAAGTTGAATTGTTTCAACACTGAAAATTTTCACCTGGTCAGGGAGATCTGAGAATTTGCATGGATTTGTAAATAATAGTTACACTTCACAGAGCTGATTAAATGTACAGGATTTCAGCAATAAAATAGTTAAGGCAGAGCTGAAGTTATGGATCAAAAACAAAGTTGCTGGAAAAGCTCAGCAGGTCAGTCCGGTGACCCCCACTGGACTCGAAACGTTAACTGTTTTTTCCTTCACAGATGCTGCCAGACCTGTTGAGCTTTTCCAGCAACTTTGTTTTTGTTCCTGATTTACAGCATGCGCAGTTCTTTCGGTTTTTACTTGTGAAGTTATTGGATGATGTTATGGAGGTGGGAATAGTCAATCGCAGTTATGCTCTGGATGTCCAGTGCAATGATGTGGGGAAGATTTACCTCACTACATTCTGTGGAATCTTGTTGCACACAATAGTATGCCATTTTTGACTACAAAACAACAAATATTACACTTTTCAAGTAACTCATTGAAACATTCGGGATTCCTCAAGCATACAAAAGGTGTTGTATAAATGGAGTTCTTCAGAAATATGAGATAACACTGCATTTCAAATGAGGCATGGATTAAGGCCTTACAACATCTATTTATAACCATGACTTATAGAAAAAAAAACTTTCCTGTCCCCATTCCTGAAGTTTGTTCTTTTAATATTTATTGTTTTTTTGCTCTGTAAACAAACAATTCTGACTTTTTTCCTAAGTTTTCATTTTATAAGCAATGCTGCCATCATTTAAAGCTGTGACTGCAGTTATTTCTGGAATGCAGTAGGACTTAAATGCAACTGAAATTGTTAATGCTGTATAAATATTCCAAAAGCAGGCATACACCAAATTCAAACCAAACAAAACCATGTCAGAAAACATTGGTCTCTACTCTGTTTGTGAACAATAAAGAATGCAGTAAGGCTGGAGAATATTAAAACTAGTTTGATACATTTTTGGTTTCAAGCTTAAGTCTGTATTTGACCAATTAAATAGAATTGTTTAAAAAAGTGCCAATTTCTACTTGTGTAAATGTTTTATATACTACTGACATGGTTTACATTTTAGACACAAGAACAACATTTGTTAATGCATAGCTTGCATACTCTGAACAAAGTGGACAATGAAACCATATACTCCAATTTAAATCTGGACTCGATAAATGGATTTGCAGCTTATCAAGCACATATTAACTATAAGATTATCGGCTTTTAAGATAAATAAATTCAAAATAATTAAAAAGGTAAAGAACATCATTGAAAAGAATCCTTAAAGTATTAACAAACATTCAGAATCATGATATTAAAATATTTAAAAAGAGATCCAACGTAAGGGAAATTGTAGCTGTCATTTAATACTTGATAAGTTGTATCTTACAGTGGCTCTGTTACGGGGTGTTTCTTTTTCTTCATATTTTCTGTTCATCGCATGCTGAACAGTTGAATGATGAAAACTGAGAAAATGAAAAGCTTTTTCTTTCTTTAATTTTTTTTAAACTATCAAGCAGTCCTGGGTCCGGTGTCTTGTCTCACTGGTGCAATACCATCTCCTAACAAAAAAATAAAAAATCAGCTCTCTTCCCCACCTCCAACCCAATTAATTAGGAATGCCCCATCTACATCTAGAAGATTTTGCTGTGCCTTCTCTAAAGAAAGGTTTAGCGATGATAAACATGCTAAAACCCATGCTTATGTAGTCTTAAGACATTGACAATGCCTGGCATCACAACGAGAGGTACTATTGCAGTGTTGATGAACTGGAAAAGTTATTCTATTCTCCCAGGTAACGGGATTTAATTATGTGGTTTCAGAATTAAAATTACAACTAAAACACCAAAAAAGAACTGTAGTGGATGTTAGACAGAATAATGTCACCTATTTGGCTTTATTAAAACTATAATGTAATTTGGTCCCTTCAAATTCCAGAAGGTGACACAGTCCTCCTTTAAGTGTTGGAAAAATATAACCTGTAAATGCGGGAAATCTGACTACAAAACAGAAAATGCTAGCTATATACAACTGGTTGCTCAGCATTGTATAGATAAAGGATAGTTTAACAGTTTTTGTGCTGCTGTCTGGTGATCCAACATATCATAAGCTAAGTTTTCTCTGCAGATTCTGACTGTCATATCTGCAACCAGAAATATTGATCATTTGCTTTAAAACATTTATAAACCAATTGATACAAGTACATAATGACTTCATGAAATGACATTGCTCAATATAATTTTCAGGGTACAGCCTTTTCCAGCAGCATTGATTTCAAGGTATCCTACATCAAACCCACAAAGTACAATGAAAAAAAAAGTTCAGATATTTGTTTCCAGGTTTTATGTATACTATTTTAAATAAAACACCGGGATACTTGGATTTGGATAAGAGAAGCGATAGCATGATAGGATCCAGCACAAATACAGTGCCATTAGTCTGACATCTTTATTTGGTTTATACCTTTATCATATAGCACAATATCCTCTCCTTTTACCAAATCAAGCACTAAATATTATAAAAATGCGTGTCTGGATGAATAAACAGATCTCCACGAATCTTCTGGAAACCAATGTCAAAGTGAAAAAATTACATATGAACAACAGCTTCACGATCAATAAAGGTGAGATGAGAGTGACAGCTATTGACATCAATGGTGCTTTCGACTGAGTGTCGATGGGAAAACTCTCTGCTGGTTGGAGTTATACCTGGTACACAGGAAGATGGTTGTGGTTGTTGGAATGAGTCATCTCAGCTCCAGAACATCTCTGGAGTATCACAGGGGGGTCTCCAAGGCTCAACCATCTTCAGTTGCTTCATCAATGACCTACCCTCCATAAAGGTGAGAAACGGGAATGTTTGCCGATGATGGCACAATGTTCAGCACTGTTGGGACTCCTCAGATAATGAAGCAGTCCATGTTCAAATGCAACAAGATCTGAACAATCCTCAGGCTTAGGGTGACAAGTGGCAAGTACCATTTGTGCCAAACAAATGCCAGGTAATGTCTCGTATCGGAGATAGTCAATCTAACCACTGTCCCTTGACATTCAATGGTGTTGCCATTATCGAATCCCCACTATTAACATCCCGGGGTTACCATTGATCACACACTCAACGGGACTCGCCATATAAATACAGTGGCTACAAGAGCAGGTCAGAGGCTAGGAATGCTACAGTGAGTAACTCACCTCCGACTCCCTAAAGCCTGTTCACCATCTACAAGGCACACGTCAGGAGTGTGATGGAACACCCCTCATTTGCCTGGATGGGTGCAGGTCCAATAGTATTCAAGCAGCTTGACACCATCCAGGACAAAGTAGTCCACTTAATTGGTACCAAATCCACAAGCATCCACATTCTCCACCACCGACACTGAGTAACAGGAGTGTGTGCTACCTACAAGATGCACTGTAGAAATTCACCTTAGATCCTTAGACAGCATCCTCCAAACCCAAAACCATCTTGAAGGACAAGATCGGCAGATACATGTTCCCCTCTGAGCCACTCACCATCCTGACTTGAAAATATAATCACCATTCCTTCACTGTTGCTGAGTAAAATTCCTGAAATTCCCTCCCTAACAGCACTGTGGGTCTACCAACTGCACATGGGCTGCAGTGGCTCAAAAAGGCAGTTCACGACCACCTTCTCAGTGTAAAATAGTGACAGGCAGTGAATACTGGCCAGCCAGCAAAACCCATTCTCCACAAGTGAATACAAAAATAAATGCTTTGCTAAACATCAGGGCAGAGTGTAAAGCCATATGTAAAAGCAGCTTATAGTAATAATATGAATGATTGTGATAGCAGTGATCGTGACCAGAAACATTTCAAGGTCATGCTGCAATGAAGATGTGTCTGGCTATGTATATCATTCTTCTGCAAGAACGAATGTCCAAAATATTCGGACAGGTATACCAAACCTTGTAGCTAGCATAATCATTATACAATGCATACCATCTATGAAAACTTACACCATAAAATATAATTATCTGAAAAATTCCTTCAGTTTTAACACAGCAGTGGGAGCTGAAATTATTTCTCCTCTATCCTAACCAGTCTATATTGCTAGTCTTAAATCTTTACAGTGCTTCCACAATTATAAAATTTTCAAATGCAACTAAAGAAATACAGCAGTAAACAAAACATTTATATTATGAAGAAATCTGTGGGTAAAGCTAGTAGTTTGAGAGAGAAATTCTGAAGCCCAGTCATGTCAACCCTAAGTCATTATTACAAATGGTTCTCAGTGTAGTTTCCTAGGGTCAACTATCTTTAATTATTTAATCCATGACCTTCCCTCCATAAGGTCAGAAGTGGGGATGTTTGCTGATGACTACACAATGCTCAGCACAATTCAGAACTCCTCAGATACAAAAGCAGTCCATGTCTCAATACAGCAAGACCCGCACAATATCCAAGCTTGGGTTGTCGAGTGGCAAACAAAAAAGCGGAGGTCGACCTCCCTCTGATAACTAAAACCAAAACACCCAGAGCAGCTTGCCTCACCTCATAATCTGATAAAGGAAGTGTGAAAAGTGGTATAATCTGCCTTTCACCCCCCCAATCTGTTATAAAGGAGAGGTTAAATGAACTGAACCCCTGACAGTCACTCTATAATTAACAAGTAACAGTTTATTTATCTAGCTCTAACAGTGAACAAATGAAACAGAACTACTAACAAATTGAACAATTTCCCCTTAACTACTAACTATTTCCGAATAAAACAATATTCTAATGGTATGCTGTTCCAATAGATATGAGTCCCACATACGTAAACAAAATTAATTTAAAAAAATTAAAGCCTAATCTCTTGAAATTACAGCCAGGATAAGTCTTCTGGAATGTTCTTTGCTTTCTCCGCTCAGTCCCAAAAATCATAGCACTTCCTTCTTTAAGGATGATCTTGGAAATTCCTTGATAGCCTTCATCTTCACATTCCTTGGTTTAATCCTTTCATGTCCGATGTTGTGTCCTAAGAATGTCACTTCTGCCTTCACAAATTCTGTCTTTGCCAAATTTATAACAACTTTGCCTTCCGTAATGTCTCAAAGAGCTCTGCCAAATGTGCCATGTGATCTGTCCACGCGTGGCTAAAGATCACTAAGTCATCCATATAGATGGCACAATTAGTCAATCCTGTCACAACTCTGTTGATAAGTCTTTGAAATATGGCTGGTGAATTCTTCATTCCAAAGGACATTACTTTAAATTGATGTAGCCCATTTGGGATTACAAATGCAGAAACTTCTTTTGCTCTCTCCGACAAAGGTACTTGCAAGTAACCACGAAGTAAGTCCAATTTTGCGATGTAAGTGGCTTGTCCAACTTTTTCTACATAGTCCTCCAGCCTTGGAATTGTGTAAGAGAGTCTGAATTAGTCACAGCGTTGATCTTCCGATAATCTACACAGAATCGTTGAGTACCATCAGGTTTGGAACCAACATGATTGGCGAACTCCACTCGCTTTGACTTGGTTCAATTATGTCTTCTTGGAGCATCATTTCCACTTCCTTCTGTACTAGTGCTGCTTTGAGAGGATTGAACTTGTAGGGGTGTTATTTCATCAGAACAGCATTCCTTATGTCAACCTCATGTACTATTTCTACGTATGTCCTCTAAGTGCTAACAGTGAAGAAATTAACAGTACTAACAGACTGAACACTTCCCCCTTAACGACTAACTATTGCCGAATAAAATAAAATTCTAATGGTATGCTGTTCCAATAGATACAAATCCCACTTGTATAAACCAAATTAATGAAAAAGTAAAAGCTTAGTCTCTCAAAATTACAGCCAGGATAAGTCTTCCAGAATGTTCTTTGCCTTCTCTCCTGTCCACCTGTCAGGAATGCCTTCCTCCATTAACTTCTTGTGTCAGGAATATTAGCTAAGAGTGCTGCAGTATCTTTATTTAGATGGTGCTTAATCTGAGACCTTAGAGATTTATATGAAAGCCAGTGATTTTCTCTTTCTTTAGAGGGGATGGCTGTTAAGAGCTGTTCTCTTTACAGATGGCAGATTGCTCTCACACCGATTTTCAAATGCTTCTTCTTTCATACCCTTAATGACCTATTAATTTCTTACAGCAGGATGAGTCTGAGGTTGTCAAATCCATCAGATTTAAATTTAATTGGGCTGTGGTATCTAGGGCCTGGTTTAAATTAATTGGCTAAATTCAAAAACCTTGGTAAAAATGCTGTGTTGCTTGTTAACAGCCTTTTGATACAGTGCTTCAATTTCAAAAACTTCTTGCTTTCAGCGGTGGGAGTGGTGACAGCACGAGCCAGGGAGCAGCCGGTTGGGTAGGGTTTTCCTGATAAAAAAACACTTACCTCGTGAGTCAGCAGCCTTCTCACTTTCAGCGGCGGGAGTGGTGAGAGCACTAGCTGAGAAGTGAACAATTATATTCGGGCATTGTCTAAACCCGAGACACTACACGTGTAGTGTCTCCGACCATCCTCCTCCTCCTCTAACCAAGATGGTCCGTAAAGTAAGGCTTTTTTTTCTTTATTTTTTAGGCAATCTAGAGTAGAGGGAATGGAAGCTAGGGCAATTGCATGCTCCTCTTGTAGGGTGTAGGAGGTAAGGGTCACTACTGGTGTCCCTTCTGACTTCAACTGCAAGAAGTGTACCCAACTCCAGCTCCTCACAGGCCACGTTAGGGAACTGGAGCTGGAGCTTTATGAACTCTGGATCATTCGGGAGGCTGAGGGATGATACAGTGGAGTTATAAGGAGGTGGTCACACCCAAGGTACAGGACAAAGATAGCTGGGTGACTGTCAGGAGGGCTAAGGGAATAGGCAGACAGTGCAGGGATCCCCTGTGGCCGTAATAATAAGTATACCTCTTTGGATACTGTTGGGGTGGAGGGGTGGGGGGGGGGGGGCAACCTACCAGGGGAAAGCCATAGCAGCCAGGTCTCTGGCACTGAGCCTGGCTCTGTGGCTCAGAAGGGAAGGGGGGAGAATAGGAGAGTGATGGGGTTAGGAGATTCACTGGTTACGGGAACAGACGGGAGATTCTGTGGTACTAAGCGAGACTCCCAGATGGTATGTTGCCTCCCAGGTGCCAGGGTCAGGGATGTCTCGGATCGAGTCTTCAGGATTCTTAAGGGGGAGGGAGAGCAGCCAGAAGTCGTGGTACACATCGGTACCAATGAAATAGCTAGGAAACAGGAGGAGGAAAAGTGATTATAGGGAGTTAGGATGGAAGCTGAAAGCCAGGACGAGTAGAACAGTAATCTCAGATTACTACCAGTGCCACGGGCTAGTGAGGCTAGAAACAGAGAGAGAGCGCAGCTGAACATGTGGCTATACAGCTGGTGTAGGAGGGGAGGGCTTCAGGTTTGTGGATCACTGTGACAACTTTTGGGGAAGGTAGGACCTGTACAGGAAGGATGGGATGCACCTGAACTGGAGGGGCACCAATATCCTGGCAGGAGGTTTGCTAGAGCTCTTCGGGAGGGTTTAAACTAGTTTGGCAGGGGGATGGGAACTGGAGCTACAGATCAGAGGATGGGTTTGCCAGTGTACAGGCAGATAAAGCAAGCAGAGAATCGATGAGAAAGGATAAGCAGTTGATAGGGCAAAGTGGCAGTCAGTCAGTGCGCCGGGTTGAGGTGTGTCTACTTCAAATGCAAGAAGTGTCAGGAATAACGGTGACGAACTTAGAGATGGATCAGTATTTGGAACTACGATGTTGTGGCCATTACGGAGACTTGGATAACATAGGGGCAGGAATGGTTGTTGGGTGTTCCAGGGTATAGATGTTTCAAAAGAAATAGGGAGGGAGGTAAAAGAGGTGGGGGATAGCATTGCCAATAGGGATGGTATCACAGCTGCAGAAAGGGAGGTCTTAGAGGAGGGTTTCTCCACTGAGTCAATATGGGTGGAAGTCAGAAACAGGAAAGGAGCAGTCACTTTATTGGGAGTTTTCTATAGACACCCCAATAGCAACAGAAACACTGAGGAACAGATTGGGACACAGATTTTGGAAAGGTGCAACAGTAATACGGTTGTTGTCATGGGCAACTTAGACTTCCCTAATATAGACTGGAACCTCCTAAGTGCAAATAGTTTGGATGGAGCAGATTTTGTCAGGTGTCTCCAGGAAGGATTTCTGACTCAATATGTAGATAGGCCGACTAGAGGGGAGGCCATATTGGATTTGGTGCTCGGCAACGAACCAGGTCAGGTGTCAGATCTCTCGGTGGGAGAGCATTTCTGTGATAGTGATCACAACTCCCTGACTTTTACTATACACTAAATAGGAGCAGACGGTATTGGAAAGTATTTAATTGGGGGAGGGGGAATTACAATGCTATTAGGCAAGAACTACGGAGCACCAATTGGGATCAGATGTTCTCAGGGAAATGCAGAGGTTGTTTAGGGAGCAGTTGCTACAGGTACTGGATAGGTTTGTCCTACTGAGGCAAGGAAAGGATGGTAAGATGAAGGAACCTTGGATGTTGAACACCTAGCCAAGAGGAAGAAGGAAACTTACTTAAGGTTGAGGAAGCAAAGATCGGACAAGGCTCTAGAGGTCTATGGGGTAGCCAGGAAGGAACTGAAGAATGGACTTAGGAGAGCTAGAAGGGGATATGAGAAAACCATGGCGGGTAGAATCAAGGAAAACCCCCAAGGCTTTCTATACATATGTGAGGAACAAGAGGATGGCCAGAGGGAGGGTAGGGCCAATCAGAGATAGTAGAGGGAACTTGTGCGGGGAGTCAGAGGAGGTCCTTAATGAATACTTTGCTTCAGTATTCACCAGTGAGAGCGACCTTGATGTTTATGAGGACAGCATGAAACAGGCAAATATGCTCGAACAGGTTGATTTTACGAAGCAGGATGTGCTAGGAATTTTGAAAAACATGAGGATAGATAAGTCCCCTGGGCCAGATGGGATATGCCCAAGGTAACTACGGGAAGCGAGGGAAGAGATTGCTGCCCCTTTGGCAATGGTCTTTGCATCCTCACTGTCCACTGGAGTAGTACCAGAAGGTTGTAAAGGCATATGGTGTGTTGGCTTTCATTGGCGGGGGAATTGAGTTTAAGAGCCGCGAGGTTATGCTGCAGCTTTATAAAACGCTGGTTAAACTACACTTGGAATATTGTGTTCAGTTCTGGTCACCTCATTATAGGAAAGATGTGGAAGCTTTAGAGAGGGTGCAGAGGTGATTTACCAGGATGCTGCCTGGACTGGAGGGCAGGTCTTATGAGGAAAGGTTGAGGGAGCTAGGGCTTTTTTCATTAGAGCGAAGAAGGATGAGAGGTGACTTGACAGAGGTGTACAAGATGATGAGAGGCATCGATAGAATGGATAGTCAGAGACTTTTTCCCCAGGGTGGAAATAACTATTACGAGGGGGCATAATTTTAAGATGATTGGAGGAAGGTATAGAGGAGATGTCAGAGGTAGGTTCTTCACACAAAGAGTGGTGGGTGTGTGGAAGGTGCTGCCAACAGTGGTAGTGGAGTCAGATACTTTAGAGACTTTTAAGCGACTCTTGGATAGGCACATGGAGGATAGTAAAATGTAGGGTATGCAGGGTAGATTGATCTTAATAGGATAATAGGTCGGCACAACATTGTGGGCCAAAGGGCCTGTAAAGTGCTGTACTGTTCTATGTTCTAACTCTCTGTGCATCTGCTGCTGCCTGCAGACATTTTTTCCCTCCTAAAAAAAAACCTTTTAAAGGTACCATGCACTCTTCCCCTCTATCATTTTACAAACAGATTCTAATGTCCTACCTTCCAATCCACAAGTACTATACCAACTTTGCAACACGTGTGTCACACAAGTGGCAAGCAACGAGCATATCCAACAAGAGAAACTCTAGTCACTGCCCCGTGACATTCAAATGGTTTTATCAATGCTAACCAATCTAACATCAGCATTCAGCACATTGCCATTGATCAGAAATTGAACCAGGCCAGCCATGTAAATACTGTGGCTACAACAGCAATTCAGACACTAGGAATCCTGCAGTGAGTAACTTATCTCCTGGCTTCAGAATAAATGTCCACCATTTACATGGCACAAATCAGAAGTGTGATGGAATTCCTCCCACCTGTCTGAATGAAAATAGCTGCAACTCAAGAGGCTTGACACCATCCAATACAAAGCAACTCACTTGCTTGGCAACACATTGACAAACATTCATGCCTTCCACTATCAACACACAGTAGCAGAAGTGCGTATCATCTACAACAGGAATTGCAGAAATTCACCAAGGATCTTTACACAGCACCTTACAAACTCATGCCATCTAGAAGGACAAGGGCAGCAGGTACATGAGAACACTACCATCTATAGGTGCCCCCAAAAGCAAATGACAACAACACTCAAGTTCCCTGCAGGTCAAACACCATCCTAACTTGGAATGGCATCACCATTCCTTCACTATTGCAAGAACAAAATCCTGGAACTCCTTTCCTAACGTGATTGCGGGTCTACTGCATCCCAAAGACTACAGGTTTAAGTAGAGGTTGAAGTATGAATTCGCTTGCAAAAATATGAATGTTATCTTTTTTTTAAGCTTATTTAGCTTTGATTTAAGTCCTTTATATAACCACAATTGCATATTTTATTATAGTATAAAATTTATACCTTTACTTAAAACGTAAATTATCTCATCTAATCTTAGAGTTGTGCAGCATAGAAATAGAGCCTTTGGCCCCACAGGTATGTGCCGGCCAGCAAATACTAAACCACACTGATCCCATTTACCCACACTTGGTGCATAATCTGTTACAGATGTCCTGGCATTTTAAGTGCACGTCCACATGCTTCTTAAATGTTGTGAGATCACCTGCCTTCACCACTCTCTCAGGCAGCATGTCTCATATTTCTACCATCCTCTGGGTGAAAATATTTTTTCTGAGATCCCCTCAAAACCATTTGATCCTCATCCAAAACTTATGCACTCTTAGAGACATTTGCCATGGGAAGAATATTCTCACAATCTGCTCTGTCTATGCCTCTTAATTTTGCTTACGTCAACCAGATCCCCCCTCAGCCTCCTCTGCTCCAAGGAAAACAAATCCGGTCTATCCAGTCTCTCCTTGTAACTGAAACTTTTCTGCAAAGGTAACATCTTGGTGAATCTCCCTCTTTAGTACAATCATATCTTTCCAACAGTGTGGTGACCCGGACAGCATACAGTATTCCACATGTAGCCTAACCAATGTGTTAAAAAGTTGTAACAAGACTTCCTTGCTTCTATATTCTATGCCTTGGTTAATGAAGGCAAGCATCCCATATGACTTCTTCACCACCCTGTCAGCCTGTGCTGGTACCTATAGGGATCTATGGACTTGTATACCAAGCTCCCTTTTTATTCAGTATTCCCCAGGAACTAACCATTTATTGTGTATCCTTCCCTTACTGGACCTCCCAAAATGCATCACCTCATACTTATCATGATTACATTCCATCTGCCATTTCTCGGCCCAATTTACCAGCTGATCAAATCAGACTGTCCTCTTCACTATCAACAGCACCACCAATTTTCTGAGGAAGGGTCACTGGACCTGAAACGTTAACTCTGTTTTCTCCTTCACAGATGCTGCCAGACCTGCTGAGCTTTTCCAGCAACTTTGTTTTTGTTGCCACCAATTTTCATGTCATCTGCAAACTGACTAATTATACCTTGTTTATTCACATCCAGGTAGTCAATGTATATAACAAACAGCATGGATCCCAGTATTAATCCCTGTGGTACACAGCTGGTCACAGGCTTCCAATCACAAAAGTATCTTTCCACCCTTACGCTTTGCTTTCTATTTGCAAACCAATTTTGGATCCAGTTTGTCAACTTGTCTTGGAATCCAAGCACTCTACCTTTTGGACCAGCCTTCCATGTGAGACCTTCCCAAGGGCCTTACTGAAGTCCATGTAAACCACATCAACTGCATTTGTCTGTACTAACCTTTTAAAAAACTCAATTAAATTAGTCAGACAGGATCCCCCTCTAACCAATCCATGCTGACTATCCCTGATAAATCCCTGCGTTTCTAAGTATTGATTAATCCTGTTCTTCAGATTTTCTTTCCCCCCAGTGATTTCCATACCACTGGCATCAGCCTAACTGGTTTGTAATTATTTGGCCTATCCCTACTGCCCTTCTTCAACAGAGGAAATACAATAGCTATCCTGCAGTGTTCTAACATTTCACCTGTTGCCAGCAAAGTATTAGATATTACCACCCGTGGCCCACAATCTCCTCCCCTGCCTTCCAAAGCTGCCTGGAATGCATGTCATTAGGCCCTGGGGATATAATCACCTTTATGCCCACTAAAACATCTAATACCAGCCCCTTGTTAATCTTAAACATATTCCAGAATCTCACCATCCTAACTGAAATCCTGGCTACAAACATCTTTCTCTTCTGAGAAAGTATTTATTTAAAATTTATTTAACATTTCACAAGCTGGCTGCCACTTTAGTCTCTAATTGGCCCCACTCTTACTCTTTATATACTTACAAAATGCTTTGCCATTTTCCTTGATCCTATCTGTGAAAGATATTCTGTGGCCCCTATTTGCCATCCTAATTTCTTTCATAAGTAACCCCCTACACACCCTATTCTTTCGAAGAGCTTCCCCTGTTCTTAATGTGTGTATCTGTCATATGTTTCCTTCTTTTTCTTTATCAAATTCTTGATGTCTTTTGAAATCCAGGGTTTCCTGGACTTGCTGCCCTTGCCCCTCAGTCTTAGAGGAAGATGCTGGCCCTGAATTCTGACCATACTACTTTTAAAAGACTCCAATTTTTCTTCTTGCCTGCAAGTAACTGGTCCAAGTCTATGTTTGCCAGATCCTGTCCAATGATATTGAAATTGACATTACCCTAGTTTAGACACTTGGCCTCTGCACTATCCCTATTCCTCTCCATAACAATTTTGAAACTGTCAGAGATATTGTCACTATCCCTAAAATGTTCACCGACTGAAACTTCAACCAGTTGACTGGCTTCATTCCCTAGGATTAGGTCCAGCACTGCCCTATCTCTCGTAAGACCATGTGTAAGATCTACTGGCACAAGAAGATCTCCTGGATGCTCTTTAAAAATTCCAATCTGTATAATCCTTTTACACTAAGGCAATCCCAGTCAATATTAGCAAAGCTGAAATCCCCTACAATAATAACCCTGTTTCTCTCACAACTTTCTGTGAAAACTGATGGCTAGCACGAGGGGACATAGCTTTAAATTGAGGGGTGATAGATATAGGACAGATGTCAGAGGTAGGTTCTTTACTCAGAGAGTAGTAAGGGCGTGGAATGCCCTGCCTGCAAAAATAGTAGACTCGCCCACTTTAAGGGCATTTAAATGGTCATTGGATAAACATATGGATGATAATGGAATAGTTTAGGTTAGATAGGCTTCAGATTGGTTTCACAGGTTGGCGCAACATCGAGGGCCGAAGGGCCTGTACTGCGCTGTAATGTTCTATGTTCTATTTGCTTACACATCTGCTCCTCTATCTTGCTCTAGCTGTTGGGAGGCCTGTAGTATAATCCCAGCAAAGTAATCACCCTTTTTCAAACTTCTGAGCTCTACCCAGAAGATCTCATTTAAACAGCCTTCTAGGACATTCTCCCTCATTACTGCAGTGATGGTTTCCTTTATCGATAATGCAATGCCCCCACCTATCATGCCTGGAACTTACATACCCTCGAATATTGAGCTGCCAGTCCTGTCCTTATTTCAACCATGCCTCAGTGATTGCAACAATATCATATTCCCACATGCGGATCAATGCTCCAAGTTCATCTGCCTTATTAGTCAAGCTCCTTGCATCTGGATACAATTTAGCTTTCTGGACCTCCCACGTTCTTTATCCTGCCCATGTCTTCTCTGCTGACTGGACTGTCCTAGCACTCCTTCTACATCTGATTGGACCTTGCTCCTGACTTTACTCTGTGCCACATCCCCCTTCCTAATTAATTTAAAACCTCCCCAACACCACGAGCAAACCTCACAGCAACAATATTGGACTCATTCTCGTTCAGCTGCAACCCGTCCAGCTTGTACAGGTCTCACCTGCAGAAAAGCTGTCCCAACGATCCAAAAATCCAAAGTCCATAAGGGTCAGGATCCTATCACTATGTCATGTTTTACTTGCACATGACCAGTCCTTGACTTTAGTACTACCTCTTCAGAGTCAGCTATTAGAGTGCCAGAATCTCTGACACTCCCCTTTTTAATTGACAACTAGGGCTACCAGGTTAACAGCCCCAGTCAGGGAATACATATTCTATGAGGTCCAGCTGGTTGACCTTGTTACAATTACTACACCCTGCCTCCTACACCATTCCTTTAACCACATGTTCATCTGACCTATCTTCCTATACTCAGTTGCATGTGGCACTGGAAGCAATTTGGAAATTACAATCTTAATATTCTTCCTCTTTAATCTACTACCTAACTCTCAGAACTTCAATTCTTTTTTTAATCCATGTCATTGGTACCAACAAGTATCATGGCAGTTGGCTGTTCACCCTCCCCCTGCAAAATGCCCTGCAGCCGCTCTGAGCCATTCCTGACCTGACACCAGGGAGGCGACATACTATTCAAGAGTCTCATTTGCTGTCACAGAACCACCTGTCAGTTCCCCTTACAATTGAGGCCTAACACTAAAGCTAGCCCTGTCTTTTTCCTCCCCTGCTGTGCAGCAGAGCCAACTGTGTTGCCACAAACTTGGCTGTTGCTGCTCTTCCCTTAGAGGCCATGCACTCCCATTAGTATCCAACATGGTATATCTGTTTTAGAGGGTGATGGCAAAAGAGAAATCCTGCACTACCCGCCCACGCTTACCAGTCTTCCTGGGGGTCACCCAACACTTTTCCGCCTGTATAGCCCTTACTCATGGTGTAACCAGAGAACCTAAATCCTCTTCTCAATGAGGTGGGGGTGGGGTTGGTGTGGTTAATAAATGCATTCTGACTTCTCTGACTGGATTTTTCTCCTTTGGTTTCTGCAGACCCAAGTGATGTGTCCTAAAATCTTGCTCCCTTGGGCTTAAATTGAAGGAAATTAGTTGAGAGATGGTTTTGATCCAAATGGCCCCTACTGAGAAGGTACAATTGTAAAAACCACAACTCAGCTGGTCTGACAGCATCAGTGGAGAGAGAAATGCATTTGATCTTTAATGTCCACTGTGGCTCTTCTTCAGCCTGTCCAGCTATTGCAACATTTGGGGTGCCTAGTTGTGACTGATTTGCTTCTCCTTGTGCTTACTGGCAAATAAATATCAAGTTTCAGATCCCCAGCAACCACCATAGTTTGCATTTATTTTAGTGTCATCAAAGTGTCCTGGCAAAACAAAAGTGTCAAATAGGAACTTGAAGGAAAACTCCATCACCTTATTTACCTAGCACAACACTCGTGAGTGTTGGAGGTCAACCATTTCAGTTCCAGATGTGAGGATACAATGGCTTAAAGAGGTTATTTTGTCCTTTATTTTTAAAGAGCGGTTTTATATCAGAGGCGACAAGCTGTCTATTTGGAAATCCAATAAAGTAAACAGCTTGTGAGGCTTTGGGTTTTTGTTTAAAGTTGGAACAATAGAAGCAGTCTGAATGAGTGCGGTCAAGCTCTCACAGATTCAGAATTTTTAGTTTGATAGTTTTTCAGTAGCAGATAGTTGCTGGGTCTGTTGCTGCAGTACATCTCTCTCTGCTACACTCTTTCAGGGTTGTCTTGATGTTTTTTCTCTTCCTGGGCTGCTGGAGCTGCATGTGAGACAATCTGTTTTCTGAATTTACCTTTTTGCCAAAGGTACGTTTATAGAATGTTACTATATTGGAACAATTACTGTTTGATAGCTAACTAATCTATTACTCTGTTAAGTTTTCCAATAGAGTTGTAGCTAAGCCATTTCTTTTCTTCATCATTTCTTTTGTTGTACTTTAACAACAGTGTATGAATAAAGTGTGTTTTGCTTCAAATCTGGTAGTTTGACCAATTGAATTGCATCTGGAATGCAGCACCTTATATTTACCTTTAAAATAAGAAAATGTTAGGGTCTACACTATCTTTTTGATATATTTTGAGGGGGTTTGGTCTGGTCCATAACAGGTCATTACTACAGGAGCTTCTTAGGTTAGTGTTCTTGGCCCAACCATCTTCAACTCTTTCATTCAAACTCCAAATTCCGAGACTTAGGACTCTGCTCCCCCCTTGAAACTGGATCCTTGACTTCCTAACCCACAGACTGCAAACGGTCAGGACATGTGACAACACCTCCTCCATGATAATCCTTAAAGTCAGAAGTCACACGACACCAGGGTATGGTCCAACAGGTTTATCTGAAATCACAAGCTTTCGGAGCATAGCACCTTCATCAGCACCAGCTTGCTGAATGCCTTTTTCACCACCCTGTCTCCCTGCGATGCCGCTTTCAACAAACTATGTACTTGTACTCCTAGGTCCCTCTGTTCCATAACACTCCTCAAGGCCTTATCATTTACTGTATTAGTCCTACCTTGGTTGACTTTACAAAGTGCAACACCTCACATTTGCTAATCCTCAGCCCACTTCCCCATCTGATCAAGATCCCTCTGTAATTTTTGATAACCTTCTTTGCTATCAATGATGCTTCCTAATTTTGTATCAACCATAAACTTATTAATCATGCCTTGTGCATTCACATCCAGATCATTTATGTAAATAACAGATAACAAAGGTCCCACCAGTGACCCCTGTGGCATACCACTAGTCACAGGCCTTCAACCATCATCGTCTGCTTCCGGCCATCGATCTAATTTTGAATCCAATTAGCTAGCTCTCCCTGGATCCCATGTGACTAAACTTCCATGAATAGCCTGCTGTGTGAGGCCTTGTCAAAGGCCTTACTAAAGTCCACATAGACAACATCCACTGCCCTACCCTCATCCATCCTCTTGGTTACCTAGATCATAGAATCGCTACAGTGTGGAAACAGGCCCTTCAGCCCAACAAGTCCACACCGACCCACCCCCCTACAGCCCAACTAAGCTCCACATCCCTGAACACTACGGGCAATTTAGCATGGCCAATCCACCCAGCCTGCACATCTTTGGACTGTGGGAGGAAACCGGAGTGCCCGGAAGAAACCCATGCAGACATGGGAAGAATGTGCAAACTCCACACAGACAGTCGCCTGGCTGTAGAATCGAGCCCGGATCCCTGGTGCTGCGAGGCAGCAATGCTTACCACTGAGCCACCGTGCTGCTCCCTCTTCGAAAAACTCTGAAAGATTTGTCAGACATGACTTCCCGCGCAAAAATCCATTCTGACTATCCCTAATCAGACCTTGACTATCCAAATGTTGGTTGATCCTGTCCGACAGTAGCCTCTCCAATAACTTGCCTACCCCACTGCTGTCAAACTCACTGGTCTGTAGTTCCCTGGCTTGTCTTTGCTAACCTTTTTAAGCAATGCCTCCCACAACGTCTGAGGATGGACTTGATCAGGCCCAGGGGATTTATCCACCTTAATGCACTATAAGGCTGCAATCACCTCCTCTCTGGTAATACGTATGCGGTCCAAACATCCCCACTTGTTTCCCCTATTTCCACAGCATCCTTGATTCTCTCCTCAGTAAACACTGAGGAGAAATATTCATTAAAAATCTCCCCATCTCCTGTGACTCCACACAAACAGCTATGCTGACCTTTAAGGGGACCTATTCTCTCCCGAGCCACCCTCTTACTCTTAATATAGTTATAGAACCTCTTGGGATTAGCTTTAACCTCATCTGACAGATCCAACTCATACCCTCTTTCTGCTCTTCTGATTTCCCTCTTAAGTGTGCTCCTATACTTTTATAGTCATCTAGGGATTCACGTAAGCTCAATAGCTTAAACACAAGGTATGCTGCCTTACCTTTCCTGACCAGAGCCTCAATATCCCTCGTCAGCCAGGGATCCCTAAACCTGTCAACTTTTCCCTTCACCCTAACAGGGACATACTGTCCCTCAATTCTTGATATCACACTTTTAAAAGCCTCCCATTTGCCAGTTGTTCCTTTTCCTTCAAACAGACTCACCCAATTGACTTCTGCTAGATCCTGCCAAATGGCCCCAAAATTGGTCCTGCTCCAGTTTAGCACCTTAACCTGTGGACCCATCCTACCTTTCTCCATAACTATGTTAAAATTAAGAGAGTTATTGTCACTGGACCCAAAGTGCTCTCTGACTGACCCTTCAGTCACTTGCCTGATCTCGCTTCCTAAGAGGAGGTCCAGGGAACTTTCTTGGACACATTTGACAAATTCCACCCTGTCCAGGCCTTTTGCACTCTGGGTGGCCTAGTCAATACAGGGGAAATTAAAATCTCCAATCAATACTACTCTTTTATTCCAACAGGTATCTGCAATCTCTCTATACATCTGCTCCTCTAATAACCGCTGGCTATTTGGGGGTCTATAATACAGTCCTAACAGAGTGACCATCCCATTCTTGTTTCTAAGTTCTAACCATATGGCCTTATTTGATGACCCCTTAAGAATATCCTCTCTAAGCACTGTAGTTATGTCTTCCCATATCAAAAAGGCAACTTCCCCTCCTCGATTACTTGTACTTCTGTCATGCCTGTGGCTTCTGCATCCTGGAACATTGAGCTGCCAGCCCTTCCCTTCGCTCAGTCATGTTTCTATTGTGGCTATAATATCCCAGACCCCAGAATCAATTCATGCTCTGAGCTCATCTGCCTTACCAGTGAGTTCCTCTGCCCTACCAGTCAGGCCTTGTGCTTTGAAATAAATTCACTTTAAACCAGAAGTCTTTCCCCTCCCTTTACTGTGCCCCGGCTGTCCTGAATAGTAAACTCACTCTCTATGGCGAATGTATTTTTCCTGACTTCTTGATGGCCCCTCTCTTATTCAGAGCCCCAAACCCCCTGCCAAACTAGTTTAGGCAACACGTGTATCGTTTCATATTTCCAGCAGTTGGACTTCAGCTTGTTCTGAGTAATTTTGCCATTAATCTTCTAGGACTATTCAGAATAGAATCGTTATGGTGTGGAAACAAGGTCATTTTGTCCGACAAGTCCACACCAACTTCTTGAGGAGCATCCCACCCAGTATCACTCCCCTACTCTATCCGTGTAACCCCCATGGCTAATCCACCTAATCTACACATCCCTGAACACTATGGGCAATTTAGTGTGGCCAATTCACCTAGCCTGCACATCATTGGACTGTGGGAGGAAACCTGAGCACCCAGAGGAAAACCGTGCAGACACAGGGAGAATGTACAAACTCCACACAGACAGTCGCCTGAGTCTGGTATTGAACCTGGGTCCCAAGTGCTGTGAGGCAGCAGCGCTAACCACCAAGTTTGTCTCGGTTTTTCTTTTACAGGAACAAACAAATAATGATTGAATGAGTGGGGTTGTGGGTTCAGCCATCTAGGCATAGGCTTGAATTCTTTTCCCTAAACTCTCTGCCTCCACTTCTCTCTACCCCTTTAAGATACTCCTTTAAACCTAAACCGGACTGAGCATTTAGTCACCATTCTGAATGGGTCTTTGACTTGATGTCAATTTTCACCTGTTTATGCATCTGTGAAGGATCTTGAGACCTTTCTCTATTACATTTCCAATTTTTCATATACAGAAGCAGTCTATGCAGACCTGCAACAATAACCTGGACAGCATCCACTCTTTGACTAATAAGTAGAAAGTAACAGTTGCACCATTTGTAACAAGTATCGGGCAATGACCAGCTCCAAAATGCAGATCACAACGATCTCCCCATGACACTTAAAGCAATCAATTAACTTGAACGACTGACCACCAACATCCTAGAAGTAATCACTGATTGGGAATTTAAAACTGGGCTAATCAAATAAACGCCAACTTCATGGGCGCGGTCAGAAAGTAGACACTTGTTGGCAAGTGGCACAATCAGTGATTTACCAGGGAAAAATGAGCAGTATGATGGGTACCACTGTAACAACATTCAAGGAATTCAACACCATGCAGGGAAAAGCAATCTATTTGCTTGGCACTCTATTCACCAGTTTAAGGATATACATCATCCATTACTGGCATAATGTGGGTGCAGTGCGTATTATACTGTGGCAACTTGCCAAGACTTCTTTGGTTGTGCCCCTCAAAACTGCACCAGAAGGACAAAGATAGCAGGTGCATCGAGACACAATTACCTCCAAGGTCTGGGAGTATTACAGCTATGTCAGATGAGTTAAGGCGTGGACTGATGCATGGAATATGATATATGGAACTGCAATGTTGCTGCCATCACAGGAATATGGTTGAGAGAGGGACAAGACTGGTAACTTAACATTCCGGTCTATAGGATCTTCAGGTAGGACAGGAGAGGGTGCAAAAGTGAAGCTAGTGCTGCATTACTAGTTCAGGAGTCAGTTACTACAGCAAAGAGAAATGATATCTTGGAAGGGTCATCAAATGAGCACCCCAAACAGTCTGCGGGCAATTGAGGATCAGATATGTAGTCAATTCACTAAGGTGTGTAAAAATAATAATATGGTAATTATATTGGGGGAATTTCAATGACCCCTATATTAATTGGGATTGTCATAGATTATCATATTGCGTGCAGTTTCGGGCCCCATATCTTAGGAAGGATGTACTGGCCCTGCAGCAGGTTCAGAGTAGATTCACGAGAATGGTGCCAGGAATGAAAAGCTTAACATATGAGGAATGTTTGAGGACTCTGGGACTGTACTCATTGGAGTTTAGAAGGATGAGGGGAGATCTAATTGAAACTTACAGAATACTGAATGGCCTGGACAGAGTGGATGTTGGGAAGATGCTTCCATTGGTAGGACAGACTAGGACTCGAGGGCACCGCCTTAGAGAAAAGGGAAGACCTTTTAGAATGGAGATAAGGAGAAACTTCTTCAGCCAGAGGGTGGTGAATCTATGGAATTCACAGGCCAGGTCATTGAGTACATTTAAGACTGAGATAGATAGGTTATTGATTATCAAGGGGATCAATGGTTACGGGGAGAAAGCGGGAGAATGGGGTTGAGGAACTTATCAGCCATGATTGAATCGCAGAGCAGACTCGATCGGCCGAATCGCCTAATTTCTGCTCCTATGTCTTAATGGTATTATAAAGGGGGCAAATTTCTTGAAAAGTCTACAGGAGAGCTCTTTATGTCAACATGTAGATGGTCCTACAAGGGACAGTACAGTGCTGGATCTAATTCTGGGGACTGAAGTCAGGCAAGTTTTCAAGGTGTGACTAGGGGAAAGGTTTCTTCCTGTTTATCCTATCAATGCCCCACATAATTTTATATCTCCCTGGATCATTTCCCCTCTCTATTTCCCATGCTGTAAGAAAAACAACGCCAATCTGACCAATCTCTCTTCATAACTGAAATTCTCCAGCCCAGCAAACATCCTGGTAAATCTCCTCTGCACCGTCTCCAATACTATCAGATCCCTCCTGTAATGTGGATTACATAACCTCCCTGCTCTTAACCTCTATAACTTGGTTAATAAAAAGTAAGTATACATTACACCTTCTTGACAACTTTATTCTTCTGTCCTGGTACCTTAGGGACCGGTGTACATGCACATCCAGGTCCCTCTGATCTTCAGTACCTTCCAGGGTGCTTTCATCATATATTCCCTAGCCAGGTTTGTTCTGCCCAAGAGCATCACCTCACATTTATCTAATTGAATTCCATTTGCCACTGATCAGCCCCACTGACCAGTCTGTCTGTATCCTCTTGTGATCTAAGGCTAAGCTCCTGTTTACCAACCTAACAATTTTTGTATCAACTACAAACTTGCTAAGCAACCCTCCTATGTTCAAATCTAAATCATTTATATAAACCACAAATAGCAAGGGCCCTGTACAGTATGGGCTAAAAGGCTAAATTAGTTGATGATATGCGACAGATGCATGACCTTGAATGAGTCCTGTGAACATTAATGTTGTACTGAAGCCGGCATAATCAATGTGTTTTTTTTGGCTGTTTTTCTGTGCCTTGCTGTTTGTCACACTATATCAGAGAGAGAGTTTTGTTCCAAGGTGCAGGATTTCACCTTGTACTGGGATCGCGAATGGTGCCAGGAACAAACCTAAGCCTCCAGACCAGCCATCGATTGAGGGGTCCCCGACGTGGAAGAGGAAGTGAGGCTCATTGCTTTCTTTTCCTTCCTTTTTCATCTTCGTTTATTACATAATAGATGGTCATATTTCAGACTTTTCATTCCCCCTTTCTTTTCCATTTCTTATTATTACTTAACAAATGTTCATATTTAAACAAATTGTTATTGTTGAGTCTTCTTTAAATTACAGTTAACCGAATCCAAAAAGAACCACTTAGATACAATGGACACAGACTTTCAATTGGAAAAATATCCTTTAACCATCACCCTCTGCATTCTGCCACCCTGCCAATTGTGGATCCAATTAGCCCTTATCAAAGTCTTGCTAAGGTCTATGTAGACTACATCAAAAACATTGCCCCCATCTAAACAGCTGGTCACATCTTGGAAAAATTCAATCAAGTTATTCAGACATGCATTCTGACTGTTCTTCATTAATCCCTGTCTCTCCAAATGCAGATCAATTCTGTCCCTCAGAGTTGCTTTCAACAGTTGCCCCACCACCAAAGTGGACTGATTGGCCTGTAATTTCTTGGCTTACCCCTTGCTCTCTTCTTGAATAATGGCACAACATTGGCTGTCCTACAGTCCTCGAGCACCACGCCTGTTGCCAGAGACGATTTGAAAATCTTTGCAAGCACCCTTGTTATTTCCTGAGATAACAAGGTGTAGAGCTGGATGAACACAGCGGGCCAAGCAGCATCAGAAGAGCAGGAAAGCTTCATCCAGCTCTACACCTTGTTATCTCAGATTCTCCAGCATTGGAAGTTCCTACTATCTCTTGTTATTTCCTTCCTTGTTTCACGCGCAATCTGGAATACGTTTCATCCGGCCCTGGAGATTTATCTACTTTTGAACCTGCCAGACTACTTAGAGCCTCCTCTCTGTCTATGGTAATTTCTTTAGTGTTATCACAAACCTTCTCCCCAACTTCCATAACCACATCGTCCCTCACACCAGTGAACACTGGCCCAAAGTATCCATTTAGAACCCTACCTACATCCTCTAGCTCCATGCACAAATTACTGCTGTGACCCTTAATGGGTCCTATTCTTTCCCACATTATCCTCTTACCCTTAGTGTACCTGTAAAATAACATAGAATTTTCCTTTCTTTCACCTGCCTGTATCTTTTCATTACCCTTTTAGTTCTCCTAATCTTTTTAAATTCCCACTTGCACATTCTATACTCCTCTAAGGCTTCTGCTGTTTTGAGCCCTGATTATCTGCCAGAAGCTTCTCTATTTTTCTTAATCCAAGGCTGTATATCCCTCAATATCCAAGATTCACAGGATTTGGTAGTTCCATGGTTCTTCTTTATTTGAACATGTTGGTCCTGTACCCTCCATATTTCCTCCTTGAATGAATCCCACTGTTCCGAGACAGATTCATTTGAAAGTATGTGCTCCCAGTCCATTCTGATCAAATCGCATCTGATTTTATTAAAATCTGCCTTCCACCAGTTGAAAACTTTGAGTTCAGGCCCATCACTTTCCTTTTCCTTAACAATCATGAATCTAATGGATAATGAATTGGGTCGTGAATTCCAGGGCCTTCGAGAAAAGTAATTTCTCCTCATCTCTGTGTTTAAATCTGTGGCATCTTTTCCTAAAACTATGACTTCTTGTTCTGGGTTGCCTCATGAGGAACCATCCTTTCCATGTCTACTCTGTCATTCCTCTTTAGCATCTTACATATGTCAATTAAATCTCCTTTCATTCTTCTAAACTTCAGAGAGTAGAGGCCTAAACAGCCAATCTCCCTTCACAAGACAATCTCCTCATCTCTGGAATCAATCTAGTGAACCTCCTCCAATACAACTATATACCTCCTCAAGAGACCAAAACTGTATGTAAAATTCCAGGTGCCTTATAAAGTCATAGCAATACTTCCCGATTTTTATTTCCTGTTCCTTTAGCAATAAATACCATAACTGCATTCACCTTCCTTATTATCTGATGTACCCACTCACTAGCTTTCTGCACTTCTCTCAAGGAGCCTATATTAAACTCCCAGCGATGTGACTGCTCGTTTTGGTTTTTAAGTTCTACCATACGGCTACATTTGAGGAGCCTTCTAAGATGTCATTCCTCCTTACTGTTGAAATAAATTGCTTGATCAAAATTGCAACACCTCCTCTTCTTTTACCTCCTTCCCTGTTTCAGTGTTCTATAATACTGACCTGCCAATCATGCCCCTCTCTCAACCATGTCTCAGTAACAGCAATAACATCATATCCCCATGTTTTAATTTGTGCCCTCATTCATCTGCCTTGTTTGTCAGACTCCGAGCATTAAAATAAACTCCAAGATTGCCAAACTCTCTTGTGCCTTAACTGGCCCGATACGTCTTTGCCTTCTTGATTCATTTGCCGTCTTTCCTAATTCTGGCTGTTCATCTCACCCTGCAGAATATTCTCTCTGGGTCCCACCTCCCTGCCAGTTAGTTTAAACTCTCCTCAATAACGCTATCAAGTCTCCCCACAAGTGTACTGGTCCCATTCTGATTCAGGTGCAACCTCTCCACCTAGTCTGGTTCCACCACCCCAGAAATCTAAAGCCCTTCCTCCTGCACCATCTCTCCCAACATACATTGATCTGGATTAACCTCCTACCTGTATTCACTCGGCATTTTCATTTGGGTCCTGTTCTTTAATTTATTTCCTAGCTCCCTAAATTCTGTTTTCAGGGTCTCATTCCTTTTTCTACCTATGTTGTAGATACCAATATGTACCACAATCTCTGTCTGTTTTCCTTCCCCCTTCAGAATGCCCTTTTGTGACATCCCTGACCCGCACTAGGGAAACAACATACCATCCTGCAGTCTCTTTTGTGGCTGCAGAAATACCTGTCTGTTCCCTTTAGAATTGACTCCTCTACCACTGTAGCCCTGCTGTTCTTTTTACTCCCCTCTTGTGCAGCAGACCCAACCATTCTGCCAAGATGATGGCTACCACTGCTTGAATGAGATCTTTTGTAAATCTAAATGATCAATTTCATCCCTATAATTTTTGTCTATTTTCAGGGAATTCTACAAATGAACTACTTGTCCATATATGACAATCTCATTTCCTGACAACTACAACTGCTTCCGAACAAGATTTTCTCAATATCTTCAGCCTGCAGAACTACAATTGAAACAATGAAATTAATGACAAACTTACCTTCAATCATGACAACTTGGTCTCCTCTCTTTTCTGGAATCAGAACAGGAGCCTGAAGATACAGCTCTGCTACATCTCTGGCTGTACCCAGCTTATTGGTAACCTGGGAGAAGAAAAACAACAATTCAGATTCATAAATATAAAATAGGATAACAGTATTGTTTATTACACACAATTATGCATTATAAAGCAGTATTGCTAAACAACATTTTTATTTTTGTTCGGCAGGATATCACGATGACGTGTAGAAGGGAAGAAAAGCATAAACAGAGAACCAGGATGGGTGGCAATATAATGTCAGCAGGGAGTTTGGAATAGATCTTTCAGACTTTTACCCATAAGTGTTCTCATGACGATTTCCATTGCATTTAGCAGTTCCATAATTTTTGCATCCATGAAAGAAAAAACATCTTGCTGTGGTTTTTAAAAAAAAATTCTCTTGTGGGACATGGGTGTTAATGGCTGGCCAGCATTTATTACCCAGCCACATTTGCACTTGAGAAGGTGGTGCTGAGTTGCCTTCTTGAACCGCTACAGTTCATGTGTTGTAGACAGCTCCAAAATGCATTAGGGAGGGAGTTCCAGAATTTGATCCAGCGACAGTGAAGAAATGGCAATATATTTCAAAGTTAGAATGGTGAGTAGCTTGGAGGAGAACTTTCAGGTGGTGGCGTTCCAATATATCTGCTGCTCTTCTTCGTCTGGATGGAAGTGGTCATGGGCTTGGAAGGCGCTGTCTAAGCATCTTTGGTTAATTTCTGCAGTGCATCTTGTAGATAGAACACACTGCTGCTACTGAGTGTTGGTGTTAGAGGGAGTGGATTCTTGTGGATGTGGTATTAATCAAGTGGCTGCTTTATCCTGGATGGTGCCAAGGTTCTTGGGTGTCGTTGGAGCTGCACCCATCCAGGCAAGTGGGGATATTTCCATTCCACTCCTTACTTGTGCCTTATCGATGGCAGGGTGGACAGGCTCTGGGGAGTTAGGAGGCAAGTTGCTCCTTGCCTCTGACCTGCTCTTGTAGACGTTTTTGGTGAGTTCCATTGTGTTTCTGGTCAATGGTAACCACAAGGATATTGATATTGAGGGATTCAGTGATGGTAACACCATTGAATATCAAAGAGCAGTGGTTAGATAGTATCTTATTGGAGATGTTCAATGCCTGGCATCTGTTCGGCATAAATGTTACTTGCCCCTTGTTAACCCAGGCCTGAATACTATCCAGGTCTTTTTGTAGACTTCTTCAGTATCTAAGGAGTTGCGAATGGTGATGAACATTGTGCAATGATCAATGAACATCCCTACTTCTGACCTTATGATGGAAGGGAGGTCATTGATAAAGCATTTAAAGATGGTTGGGCCTTGTAGAACATGCTGAGGAACTCCTGTAGAGATGTCCCGGAGCTGAGATGACTGAACTCCAGCAATCACACCATCTTCCTGTATGCCAGGAATAACTTTAAACTGGAGACATTTTAACCAATTCCCATTGGCTCCAGTTGCTTGGTCTCCTTGACACCACACTCAGTCAATTGATGTCTAGGGCTGCCACTCTCAACTTACCTCTGGAATTCAGCTCATTTGCTCATGTTTGAACCAAGGCTATAATGAGGTCAGGAGCTGTGTGACCCTGGTGGAACCCAAACTGGGCGTCACTGAGCAGGTTATTGCTGAACAGGTGCTGCTTGATAACGCTGTTGATGACACCTTCCATCACTTTACTGATGATTAAGAGTAGACTGATGGGGCACACCTGGGCAACTTTTCATATTATCCCTTAGATGCCTATGTTGTAGCTGTACTGGAATATCTTGGCTAGGAATGTGGAAAATTTTGAAACACATCACTTCAGTACTATTGGCAGAATATTGTCAGGGCCCATAGCCTTTGAGTATCCAGTGCCGCCAATCATTTCTTGATATCACGTGGAGTGTTTCAAATTGGCTGAAGAAGATGGATCATTGACTCGGCACTTCTGGCTAATTTTGCTATGAATGCTTCAGCCTTATCTTTGCACTGATGTGTTGGGCTCTTCCATCATTGAGGATGGGAATATTTGTGCAGCATCCTCCTTCAGTGAATTGTTTCATTGTCTACCACCATTCATGATTGGATATGACAGGACTGCAGAGTTTAGATCTGATCTGTTGGCTGTGGGATTGCTCAGCTCTGTCTATCACTCGCTGTTTACGTCACACAAGTAATCCTACTTGGTCACTTCAACAGTTTGGCACCTCAATCTTAGGTACATTTGGGGCTGTACTTGGCACGCCCTCCTGCACTTTCCATTGAACCAGAGTTAATCTCCTGGCTTGATAGTATTGGTTGAGTGTGCATAATGCCGGGTCATGAGGTTGCAGATCATATTGGAGTACAGCTACTGTTGATGGCTCACAGTGTCTCATGGATGTCCAGTCTTGAGTTGCTAGATCTGTCTGAAGTCTGTCCCATTTAGCGCAGTGGTACTACTCCATAATACAATGGAGGGTATTCTCAATATGAAGGTGGGACTTCGTCTCCAGAAGGACTGTGCACTGGTCATTCTTACCGATATTGTCATGGTTAGGTGCATCTGCACCAGGCAGATTGAGGAGGATGAGGTCGAGCATGTACTTCCCTCTTGTTGGTTCCCTCACCACCTGCTGCAGATCCAGATTAGCAGATATGTCCTTTAGGACCCAGCCAGCTCAATCAGCAATGTGGTTTCCAAGCCAGTCTTGGTGGTGGACATTGAAATCTCCCACAGTACATTTTTAAAATTCATTTGTGGGACGTGGGTGTCGCTGGCTGGCCTGCATTTATGGCCCATCCCTAGTTGCCCTTGAGAGGGTGGTGGTGTGCTGCCTTCTTGAACTTTTGCAGTCCACCTGCTGTGGGTTGACCCACAATGCCTTTAGGGAGGGAATTCCAGGATTTTGATTCAGTGAAAGTGAAGGAACAGCGATATATTTCCAAGTCAGGATGGTACGCAGCTGGGAGGGGAACTTGGAGGTGATGGTGTTCCCATATATTTGCTGCTCTTGTCCTTCTAGATGAAAGTAGTTGTGGGTTTGGAAGGTGCTGTCTGAGGATCGTTGGTGAATTTCTGCAGTGCATCTTGTAGATAGTACACACTGCTGCTGCTGAGCATCAGTGGTGGAGGGAGTGGATGCTTGTGGAGCATTTTGCACTACTGCCACCTTCAGTGCTTCCTCAAAGTGTTGTTTAACATGGAGAAGTACTGATTCATCAGCAGAGGGAGGATAATATGGGATGTTGAGTAGATGGTTTTCTTGCACATGTTTACTTTGACGCAATGAGACTTCATGGAGTCCGGAGACAATGTTGAGGACTCACAGTGCAACTCCCTCCTGGCTGTACATGACCGAGCACCACATCTGCTGGGTCTGTCTTGCCAGTGGGATAGGATGTATCCAGAGATGGTGATGGTGGTGTCTGGGGTATTGTCTGTAAGGTATGAAGTAAATAAGGACATTTCTTTCATTACAAAGAAGACATTCTAGGGCTACAGAGATGAAATCCATTGATGAATTTTACTTTTCTTGATGGTGGATACAGCCAGACAGAGTTTGTGGTGTGCTGGTTCCAGCCCAGGTTGCAAACGATGACAAATAAAGTACCCTGTAGCCAATTAACAGCTGCTGCGGGAAGCTGGCCAACGAGGAGAGACAAGGGTGATTAGCTTGTTCAAACTTTCAAGGTGAGATCTCTGCGGAGAGAGGGGGCAGGCTATGCATTGGAAGTTGGTCATGATCACCCATTTAATGGTATCCCATCATGGGGTGATGGCAATGTCACCATGCTTAGTAGTTTTTAGACCAAAGTTTAAAGCCAGAAGTAGCAAGTGGTTGCCAGCCTTAAGCAGGGTTTCAAAAAAGCTTCCAGTGTAAAAGCAGTTCAGCTAATTAAGAAAAAAACAGCTACTGGATCCTTATTAATGAGTCAGCTAGACTTTTGTCATCGGAGCATATAAAACTAAACAACACAGTGCAACTTAGCATTTAAGACTGTAAGATGTAGAAGCAGAAGTAGGTCATTTGGCCCATCGAGTATGTTCTGCCATTTAACGAGAACATGGCTGATCTGATAATCTTCATGTACTTTTCTGCCTTTTCTCTATAACACTTGATTCCCTTACTAATTAAAAATCTGTCTATCTCAGCCTCACCAGCCCTCTTAGTAAAGGATTTATCAGATTCACTACCCTTTGAGAGAAGAAATTCTTCCTTATCTATGTCTTAAAAAAGATGATGCGCTTTGGTCCTTGTCTCCCATAAGAACAAAGAACTGTACAGCATAGGAACATGCCCACTGGCCTACCCAGACTGTGCCATCACATGATGCCTTTCTAAACTAAAGGCCTTTTGCCTGTATGTAGTCCATATCCTTATATTCCCTGCCTATTCATATACCTGCCATTGTTATTGCATCCGTATCCACAACCTCCTCTGTAGCACATTCCAGGCACTTACCACTCTGTATAAAAAGCTTGAGGCTCACATCTCCTTTAAACTTGACCCCTTTTATCTTAAATCTATGTCCCCTATAAATTGACATTTCTACCTTGGGAAAAAGACTCCTACTATCCATGCCTCCCATAATTTTGTTAACTTCTATCATGTTGCCCCTCAACCTTCAATGTTCAATTGAAAACAGGTTTGTCCAATCTCTCCTCATAGCAAATACCCTCCAAACCAGGCAACATCCTGGTAAACAATTTCTGTACCTTCTCCAAATCCTTCTTGTGGTGTAGCGACCAGAACTATACACAATATTCCAAATGTGGCCTAACTAAATTTATATGAAGTTGCAACATGATTTGCCAATTTTTATGTTCCAAGCTCCGACTGATGAAGGCAAGCATGCCATACGCTTTCTTGGCCACCTTATCCACTTATTTTGCTACCACTTTCAGGGAACTGTGGGCCTGTATGCTGGGATCCTTCTATATGTTGGTGTTTCAAAGTGTTCTGCTATTTATTGCATACTTCCCTCCTACACTGGAGTCAGGGAGTGTCCCAAAGGACTGGAAAATGGTTAATGTCTAAGAAGGGAATGAGGCAAAAAAAAGAAAACTACCAGCTGGTTAGCCTGATCTCGGTTGTTGGTAAGATTTTAGAGTGCATTATTAAGGATGAGATTGCACAGTACTTGCAAGTGCATGGTAAAATAGGGCAAGGTCAGCACAGCTTTTCAAGGGGAGGTCATGCCTGATAAATCTTTTAAAATTCTTCGGGGAGGTAATGAGTTAGGCAAAGGAGAACCGGTGAACGTGATCTATTTGAGTTTCCAGAAGGCCTTTGACAGTGTGCCACATAGGAGGCTGCTAAATGAGAGCCCATGGTGTTAGGGGCAAGGTACTGGCATGGATAGAGGATTGGCTGGCTGGCAGAAGGCAGAGAGTAGGATAAAGGGTCTTTTTCTGGATGACAGCCGGTCACTAGCTGAGTTCTGCAGGGGTCACTGTCGGGACCATAAATATTCATTTTATACATTAATGAATGAAGGAGCTGAGGGCATTGTTGCTAAGTGTGCAGATGACACAAAGATAACATAGAACATAGAACAGTACAGCACAGTACAAGCCCTTCGGCCCACGATGTTGTGCTGAACTTTTACGCTAATCCTAAGGTCTATCTAACCTCCGCCCCAACCTTATTCTATCATCCATATGCCTATCTAATAGCCGCTTAAATGCCCCTAATGAGGCCGACTCCACTACCCTCTCCAGCAATGCATTCCACGCCCCGACCACTCTCCGAGTAAAGCACCTACCTCTGATGTCTCCCCTATATCTACCTCCACTCACTTTAAAACTATGCCCCCTCGTAATAGCTACCTCCACCCTAGGAAAAAGTCTCTAGCTGTCTATCTATACCTCTGATCATTTTGTACACCTCTATCAAGTCACCTCTCATCCTTCGTCGTTCTAAAGAGAAAAGCCCTATCTCTCTCAACCTTTCCTCGCAAGACCTTCCCACCATTCCAGGAACATCCTGGTAAATCTCCTCTGCACCTTTTCTAACGCTTCCACATCTTTCCTGTAATGAGGCGACCAGAACTGGACACAATACTCTGGATGTGGCCAAACCAGGCTTTTGTATAGCTGGAGCATAACTTCACGGCTCTTGAACTCAATCTTCTATTAATGAAAGCAAACACACCATACGCCTTCTTAACTCTATCCACCTGGGTAAAGTGAAGGAACAGGTAGTGTTGAGGAAGCAGTAAGGCTGCAGAAGGACTTGGACATGTTAGGCGAGTTGACAAAGAAGTGGCAGGTAGAATATAATGTGAGAAAGTCTGAGGTTAAGGACTTTGGTAGGAAAAATAGAAGCACAGACTATTTGCTAAATGTGGAAAGGCTCTGGAAATCGAAGGGACTTGAGAGACCTAGTTCAGGATTCGTTTAAATTAACATACATGTTCAGGTGGCAGTTAGGAAGGCAAAATGCAATGTTAGCATTAGTTTTAAGAGGATGAGAATACAAAAGCAGAGATGTACTGTTCAGGCTGTATAAGGCTATGGTCTGACCACATTTGGAATATTGTGAGCAGTTTTGGGCCCTGTTTCTAAGGAAGGATGTGACGGCATTGGAAGGGATCCAGAGGACATTTACGAGAATGATCACAGGAATGTAGGGCTTGTCATATGAGGAGCGGTTGAAAACTCTGTGTCGACGTTGATAGAGTTTAGAAGGACGAGGGAGGATCTGTTTGAAACTTACAGAATACCGAGAGACTTGCATAGAATAGGCGTTGGAGAAGATGTTCCCACTAATAGGAGAGAATAGGACTCAAGGGCACAGCCTCAGAGTGACCCTTTGACCAACTGAGATGAGGAGGTATTTCTTCTGCCAGAGGGTGGTAAATCTGTAGCATTCATTGCCACTGAGGTCTATGGAAGCCAAGTCATTGGGTATATTTAAGACAGATATAGATACATTCTTGATTGGTAGGTGGATCAAGGGTTACAAGGAAAAGGCAGGAGAAAGGGGTTGAGATACATATCAGCCATGATTGAATGATGGAGCAGACTTAATGGGCCAAATGGTCAATTCTGCTCCTATATCTTGTGGTCTTCTACGTTAGATCTTCCGAAATGCATCAATTTGCATTTGTCCGGATTAAATTCCGTCTATCATTTCTTTGCCCAAATGTCCAGACTACCTCCAGTCTTTCTGTATCCTCCGGCAATCCTCCTCACTATCCGTAACTCCCCCAGTATTTGCATCATCCGCAAACTTATTAATTAGGCCACCGACATTCTTGTCCATATATATATTACAAACCACAGGGGTCCCAGCACTGATTCCTGTGGAATAGCACTGGTCACAGATCTCCAGTCAAAAACAGACCCTTCCACCAGTACTCTTTGTCTTCTATGACTAAGCCAATTCCGTATCCGTCTTACTAAATCACCGTGGATTCCATGTGACTTGACCTTTTGTATCAGCCTGCTGTGACAGACCTTGTCAAAGGCCTTGCTAAAGTCCATATACATAACGTGCAATGCCCTACCCTCATCAATTATCATCATCACTTCCTCAAAAAACTCAATCAAGTTTGTGAGATATGACCTTCCTTGCACAAAGCCGTGCTGCCTATCGCTAATAAGTCTATATTTTTCCAAATGTAAGCAAATCCTATCCCCAAGAATCTTCTCCAATAATTTCCCTAAAGCTCATCAGCCTGTAATTTCCTGAATTATCTCTGTTGCACCTCTTAAACAAAGGAACAATGTTGTATATTCTCTAGTTCTCAAGTACCTCTCTTGTGACTAACCAGGATACAAAAATTTGTACAAGGTCCCAGTAATTTTCTCACCTGCCTCCCTCAGCATTGTGGGATAGATCCAATCAGGTCCAGGGGACTTGTCTGTCTTAATGCATTTTAGAATACCCAATACCACCTGCTTTTTTTAAATTGACAAACCCAAGAATTTCAACATACCCCTCCTGAGACACACCATCTACCATGTCCTTTTCCTTTGTCAATATCAATACAAAATATTCGTTAAGGACTTCATCTACTTCCTCCAGCTCCATGCATAAATTCCCTCCTTTGTCCTTGAGTGGACCTAACCGTTCCACCCTCTTGCTTCTTATATATGTATAAAAGGCCTTGGGACTTTCCTTTCTCCTGTTTGCCAAACATATACATGGCCCCTTTTAGTCCTCCTAATAAGTTGAGTTCTTTCTTGCTATCTTTGTATTCTTCAAGGATGTTGTCTGTCAGTTTCCTAAACTTTACATATGCCTCCTTTTACTCTTGTCACCCAGGGTTCCTGAATCTTGCCATCCTTATTCAAATTAAGAGGAAACAACCTTTCTGCATCTACCCTGTCAAGTCCTCTAAGAATCTGAGACAACAAGGTGCAGGGCTGGATGAACACAGCAGGCCAAGCAGCATCATAGGAGCAGAGAGGCTGACGTTTCGGGCCTAGACCCTTCATCAGAAAAGGGGGAGGGGAAGGGGGTTCCGAAATAAATAGGGAGAGAGTGGGAGGCGGATAGAAGAGGGATAGAGGAGAGGATAGGTGGAGAGGAAACAAACAGGTTGAAGAGGTGGGGATGGAGCCAGTAAAGGTGAGTGTAGGTAGGGAGTTAGGAAGGGGATAGGTCAGTCCAGGGAGGACGGACAGGTCAAGGGGGCGGGATGAGGTTGGTCGGTAGGAGATGGAGGTGCGGCTTGAGGTGGGAGGAGGGGATAGGTGGGAGGAAGAACAGGTTAGGGAGGCAGGGACGAGCTGGACTGGTTTTGGGATGCGGTAGGGGGAGGGGAGATTTTGAAACTTGTGAAATCCACATTGATACCATTGGGTTGCAGGGTTCCCAAGCGGAATATGAGTTGCTGTTCCTGCAACCTTCGGGTGGCATCGTTGTGGCACTGCAGGAGGCCCAGGATGGACATGTCGTCTGAGGAATGGGAGGGGGAGTTGAAATGGTTCGCGACTGGGAGGTGCAGTTGTTTATTGCGAACCGAGCGTAGGTGTTCTGCAAAGCGGTCCCCGAGCCTCCGCTTGGTTTCCCCGATGTAGAGGAAGTCACACCGGGTACAGCGGATGCAGTATACCACATTGGCAGATGTGCAGGTGAACATCTGCTTGATGTGGAAAGTCTTCTTGGGGCCTGGGATGGGGGTGAGGGAGGAGGTATGGGGGCAGGTGTAGCACTTCCTGCGGTTGCAGGGAAAAGTGCCGGGTGTGGTGGAGCTGGAGGGGAGTGTGGAGCGGACAAGGGAGTCACGGAGAGAGGTGTCCCTCCAGAAAGCAGATAAGGGTGGGGAGGGAAAGATGTCTTTGGTGGTGGGGT
>NC_063333.1:11976607-12036801 GCF_021869965.1 Rhincodon typus
CTTGAAAAACGAGGACAACTGAGATGTACGGGAGTGGAATGCCTCATCCTGGGAGCAGATGCGGTGGAGGCGAAGGAATTGGGAATAGGGGATAGCATTTTTGCAGCAAGGTGGGTGGGAGGAGGAGTATTCTAGGTAGCTGTGGGAGTCGGTGGGCTTGAAATGAATATCGGTTTCTAGGTGGTTGCCCGATATGGAGACAGAGAGGTCCAGGAAGGGGAGAGAGGTGTTAGAGATGGTCCAGGTAAACTTAAGGTTGGGGTGGAAGGTGTTAGTGAAGTGGATGAACTATTGTGTGTTTCAAGAAGGTCACCTCTCATTCTTCTAAATTCCAATGAATACAGGCTCGACCTTCTCAATCTCTCTTCATAAGACTGAACCCCACCCCATACCTGGTATTAGCCTCGTGATCCTTCTCTGGACTGCCCCCAATGCCAGTGCATCTTTCCTTAAAGAAGGGGCCACAAATTGATCACAGTATTTTCAGCTGTGGTCAGCCTCGTGCCTTGCATAGTTTTAGCAAACTCTCTTGACTTTTACATTCCATTCCCTTTGAAATAAAGGCCAACATTCCATTTGCCTTCCCTATTACCTGCTGAACTTGGATGCTAGCTTTTTGTGATTCAAGCAAGAGGACTCCCAAATTTCTCTGCTCTGTAGCTTTGTCCAGTCTTTCTCCACCTAAACAACATTCAGTGCCTCTTCCTCAAAGTACATAATGTCACATTTTCTCACATTACATTCCATTTGCCAAGTTTTTGCCCACTTGCTTAACTTGTCTATATCCATTTGCAGACTCTTCATGTTGTTCTCACCACTTGGCCTCCCAACTATTTTTGTGTCTTCTGCAAACTTGGCTATACTACATTCACTTTACTCATTGAAGTTATAAATAATTGTGGTCCCAGCATTGATCCCCGTGGCTTTTCATTAGTTCCAGGTTTCCATCGTGAAAATGTCCTTCTTATCACAACTCTGTCTACTTTAGTTAGCCAATTTATTAGCCATGCTAATACAGTACCTCCAACATCATGGACCCATTTCTGTTTAAGTGGTCTAATGTGCAGTACATTACCAAACACTTTCTGAAAATCCAAACATGTTATATCCACTGTTTCCACCTAGCTATCCTGCCTGTTACCTCCTTAAAGAATTCTAGTAAATTTGTCAGGCATGATTTCCCCTTCATGAAACCATGCTGACTCTCCTTAATCATATATTTTCCTAAATGCTCTTCTATTACATCCTTCGTAAAGTTTTGGCAAAGATCTGTAGCTCGGGTTGTGGGTGAGGTCTGGAAAGGGCACTACTCACCATAACGGATCAGACAGTATAAATTCCAAGCGGAGTAGAATAACATCACTTCATCGGAGGATCCACTGATGGTGGCTCCACCTAGCATGGTGATGAAATGTCTGAACGAAAACAAGCCAGCTTGGCTAGCAAGTCAACAATCTCATCCTTTCTAAAGACTTTGACATTTTCCCAATAACATATGATAAGTAAAAAAGGTTTTAATCACATTTTTTTTGTCTCCTTACTTATTTAAGTATAGGTGTCACACTGGCAATTTTCCAATCCCTTGAAGAATCATTCACTATCTCTGTAACTACATCCTTTACTATTCAAAGATGCATTCCATCAGGTCCAGGGAACTTATCGATCTTTAGGCTTATTAGTTTCCCCAGCACTTTTTCTCTAGTGATAGTTATTGCTCTTATTTCCTCTTCTCCTTTCATCCCTTGATTATTTATTGAGTTTAGAATGCTGTTCGTGTTCTTTACTGTGATAACTGATGCAAGTATTTCTTCAACTCCTCTGCCATTTCCTGGTTCTCCATTATTATTTCCCCTGTCTTATTCTCTAAAGGTCCCATGTTCACCTTGGCTTCTCACTTTCTCTTTATATGTTTAAAGAAGCTCTTGGTATCTATGTTGATATTACTTGCAAGTTTACCCTCATAAAGTTTATTTCATCCCTCTTTTTTCGTTTTCTTTTGTTGGTTTTAAAACTGTCCCAATGCACTAAGTGGCTTACCACTAATCTTGGCCATATTGTATACTTTTACTTTCAATTTGTTGCTATACTTAACTTCTCTGGTTAACCATGGTTGGCGTATCCCCTTCCTAGAATCGTTTTTCCTCATTGGAATATATCCTTTACTGTGGGCCATGAACTATTTTCTTAAACATCTGCCATTGTTCATCAATTGTCCTTGCTGATAAATTCTAAGTCCACTCCAGCTAGCTCTGCCTTCATTCGTTTGCAATTTCTCTCATTTAAGCTTAGCATGGTTTTTTCTGTTTGGTTTTTTCTGTTCCCAGTTTCTCCCTCTAAAACTGAATGCTAAATTATCTGTTCCTATGATGCTGCTTGGCCTGCTGTGTTCATCCAGCCCTGCACCTTGTTGTCTCGGATTCTCCAGCATCTGCAGTTCCTACTATCTCTGCTAAATTATGGTCATTGTTTCCCAGGGAATCTTTTACTCTGACATTATTTAGTAAACCTGCCTCATTACACAGCTCCAGATCCAAAATAAAGTCATAGAGTCATACAGCATGGAAACAGACCCTTCGGTCCAACTTGTTCATGTCAATCAAGTTACCCAAACTAAACTAGTCCCACTTGCCTGTGTTTGACCCATGGTCCTCTAAACCTTTCTTATTTATGTACCTGTCCAGATGTCTTTGATTCATGGTTTTATCCACAATATATCATTTTAACCGTCCTGAATACACTTTGTGAATTCTTCCTCTTCTACCAATCTGCCTATCCTAATCTACATGAAAATTAAAGTCTTCCATGATTAATGTACTGTATTTATTGCATACCCTTATTACCTCTCAAATTGCTCAGGTTATTGTACTTTATGATTTAAGTATCTCATTAGCAGCACTTCTGATAAGACGTGAACTTGCTTCAAAGGTGGCATCAGAAAATTCTATCTCAAAGAGATAGACAGCTATTAATTTGCAATTTCACTTGCTAAAGTGAAACAATAAACCAGATTGGGAAGAGTTCTACGTGTATACATATATATACTACATATATATATATATACACACACATGTAAAATGTATATAACTGTTGCAACATTTAATTCTATGCTCATATTTGGTATGAAGCCACTTATGACAAAAACAAAACTGGTTATGATAGTGAATTAAAATGGAGAGCTGTCCTGTTGATTTATAGAGAAGAAAACTATTCTAATTCATCAAACTCACCTCACATTCGTAGACTCCAAGGTCATTCTTTTCTGTGTTTTTGATGGCCAGCACTGCAACTCCAAACTGCGGATCATAGAAAGTCTGGTATTTTGTTTTATTTGTTAATGGCGAACCATCAATACTCCATCTTCAAGAAGAACAAAATTAAAAATAAATCAAATTAACTGATATTTGAAAAATACTTTAAAAAACATCAGCTTTCAATGGAATATAGCAATATCCAGTTTGGTGAAGAACAGCATAAGCTCACAAACAGTAGTTGAACGAAGCCATTAATCCAGTTGAATGACCAGCAAACCTGCACTTGGAGCCATATGGCATTGTTCCATTCAGGAATTTCCACAAAACATCATGTTAATTGAGAAATTGGTTTTACTGCTATTCCTCAGATGTCACTTTGGAGCAGCCTGGAAGCTTTCCAGGGCTACTCTGAGACAGTTGGATATGGGCCTAACAGGTTCAGTAGTTCCTGTGGGAGGGCATATATATTCATTTGTGGGCATAATGTTAACCCCCCCCACTTATTAGAACATAAAACATAGAACAGTACAGCACAGTACAGGCCCTTCGGCCCACGATGTTGTGCCGACCTACTTTCTTACTAAGATCAATCTACCCTGCATACCCTACATTTCACTATTCTCCATGTGCCTATCCAAGAGTTGCTTAAAAATCTCTGAAGTATCTGACTCCACTACCACTGCTGGCAGTGCATTCCACATGCCCACCACTCTCTGTGAGACGAAACTACCTCTGACATCTCCCGTATACCTTCCTCCAATCATCTTAAAATTATGCCCCCTTGTAATAGTCATTTCCGCCATGGGAAAAAGTCTCTGACTATCCACTCTATCTATGCCTCTCATCATCTTGTAAACCTCTATCAAGTCACCTCTCATCCTTCTTCGCTCCAATGAAAAAAGCCCTAGCTTCCTCAACCTTTCCTCATAAGACCTGCCCTCCAGTCCAGGTAGCACCCTGCTAAATTTCCTCTGCACCCTCTCTAAAGCTTCCACATCCTTCCTAAAATGAGGTGACAAGAACTGAACACAATATTCCAAGTATGGTCTAACCAGAGTTTTATAGAGCTGCAGCATAACCTCCCGGCTCTTAAACGCAATCCCCTTGCCAATGAAAGCCAACACACCATACACCTTCTTTACAAAGCTATCAACGTGGGTAGCAACTTTGCGGGATCTATGACGTGGACCCCAAGATCCCTCTGTTCTCCACACCACCAAGGATCCTGCCATTAAACCTGTATTCTGCATTCAAATTCGACCTTCCAAAATGAATCACTTCTCACATTTCTGGGTTGAATTCCAACTGCCACTTCTTTGCCCAGCTCTGCATCCTGTCAATGTCCTGTTGTAACCTACAACAGCCCTCCACGCTGTCCACATCTCCACCAACCTTCGTGTTATTGGCAAACTTACTAACCCACCGTTCCACTTCCTCATCCAAGTCATTTATAAAGATCACAAACAGCAGAGGTCCCAGAACAGATCTCTGGGGAACACCACTGGTCACCGAGCTCCAGGCTGAATACTTTCCATCTACTACCACCCTCTGTCTTCTATTGGACAGCCAGTTATGTATCCGGACAGCCAAATTTCCCTGAATCGCATGCCTCCTTACTTTCTGAATGAGCCTACGATGTGGAACCTTATCGAATGCCTTGCTAAAATCCATATACACCACATCCACTGCTCTACCTTCATCGATGTGTTTTGTCACATCGTCAAAAAATTCAATAAGGCTTGTGAGGTATGATCTGCCCCTCACAAAGCCATGCTGATTATCATAAATACTATCTCTCAGAATCCTCTCCAATAACTTGGCCATCACAGAACTAAGACTGACCGGTCTGTAATTTTCAGGATTATCCCTATTCACTTTCTCAAACAAGGGAATGACATTTGCCACCCTCCAATCTTCTGGTACTACTCCTGTGGACAGTGAGGACGCAAAGATCATTGCCAAAGGGATAGCAATCTCTTCCCTTGCTTCCTGTAGCAACCTTGGGTATATCCCGTCTGGCCCAGGGGACTTATCTATCCTCATGTTTTTCAAGATTTCTAGCACATCCTCCTTCCTAACATCAACCTGTTCGAGCATATCTGCCTGTTTCATGCTGTCCTCAAATGTCAAGGTCCCTCTCACTGGTGAATACTGAAGCAAAGTATTCATTAAGGGCTTCCCCTACTTCCTCTGACTCCGCACACAAGTTCCCTCCACTATCCTTGATTAGCCCTACCCTCACTCTGGCCATCCTCTTGTTCCTCACATAAGTATAGAAAGCTTTGGGGTTTTCCTTGATCCTACCCGCCAAAGTTTTCTCATACCCACTTCTCACTCTCCTAAGTCCATTCTTCAGTTCCTTCCTGGCTACCTTGTAGACTTCTAGAGCCCTGTCTGATCCTTGCTTCCTCAACCTTAAGTAAGCTTCCTTCTTCCTCTTGGCTCGGTGTTCAACATGTCTTGTCATCCAAGGTTCCCTCACCTTACCATCATTTCCTTGCCTCAGCAGGACAAACCTATCCAGTACCTGTAGCAACTAATCCCTAAACAACCTCCACATTTCTATTGTGCATTTCCCTGAGAACATCTGATCCCAATTGGTGCTCCGTAGTTCTTGCCTAATAGCATTGTAATTCCCCCTCCCCCAATTAAATACTTTCCCATACCGTCTGCTCCTATCCCTCTCCATGACTATAGTAAAAGTCAGGGAGAGGGATCACTATCACTGAAATGCTCTCCCACCGAGAGATCTGACACCTGACCTGGTTCGTTGCCAAGCACCAAATCCAATTTGGCCTCCCCTCCAGTCGGCCTATCTAAATATTGAGTCAGAAATCCTTCCTGGACACGCCTGACAAAATCTGCTCCATCCAAACTATTTGCACTTAGGAGGTTCCAGTCGATAATAGGGAAGTTGAAGTCACCCATGACAACAACCCTATGACTTCTGCACCTTTCCAAAATCTGTCTCCCAATCTGAATGATTGATCAAATAGTAATTCATTATTTGTCACTATTCTAGAGTCAGTCTTCAGAGAAATAAAACCAATTTAAAACCTACATTTTTGGCCCATTCCAGACCTTTGGCTGCCTCTGGGAGTTGTACAGCGTTCCCCTGAGATAATGTTGTTTCCTTAATTGGGGGTACCTTTATTGAATTACTATATATTTAGTTTCACTCTCTACTTAAATGGCCCCATACCCACACAAGACATGATCAATTTAAAGTGTTGTCATTAGAAATATAACCTGTTGCAGCATCCTGTATAAAAGGAACAACTGTTTAATCAGTCGTTATATTTACTTTTTATTGCACACATACATGAGCAGGGCATGTTTGTTTTTTTGTTGTGCACATACAGGAGCAGGGGATGTAATGAATTAAAATTTGGAAAATTATTATTAGATCCACTATTAACCTGTTCTATTCCATTGAAAATTAATTCCCAGATTATTGGAACTTTCATTCCTGAGTCCATTTTCCTGAATGGTTATCGTATCACTTCCATGACTCTAACTTTTCTTTAATTTTGTGCCCAAAATTAACAACTTGTCATTTATATAGCATCTTAAGTTTATGTGAATATTTCAGAACACATCATGAAAACATAAGAGGAACTAATAGAATCATAGAATCCCTGAAGTGTGGAAACAGGCCCTTCGGCCCAACAAGTCCACACCGACCCATCCCCCTATAACCCACCAAATCTCCACATCCCTGAACACTACGGGCAATTTAGCATGGCCAATCCACATACCCTGCACATCTTTGGACTGTGCGAGGAAACCGGAGCACCCGGAGGAAACCCACGCAGACGCGAGGAGAATGTGCAAACTCCACACAGACAGTTACCCGAGGGTGGAATTGAACCTGGGTGCCTGGCACTGTGAGGCAGCAGTGCTAATCACTGAGCCACCGTGCCGCCCTTGTAAAAGCATGGAAAAAAATTAACAGGGGTGACCAAAACCTGGTCAAAGCAGAGGAAGATGATGCGGCAGAGGGTTTCAGGGAGGAACTACCAGACATTATTCTGAGCTTTAACACCACACAAGTCCTGTGATAAGAAAACAAAGAACTGCACATCTGGAGATCTGAAGCAAACAAAAAGGAACAGAAATTGCTGGATAAATTCAGCAAGTCTGGCAGCATCTACGGTGAGAAAACAGTCAATATTTTGAGTCTAGTGACGCATCTTCAGAACTAAAAGCAGCTAGGAAAAGGTGGTATTTATGCTGATGATGGGGGATTGAGGGGAAAAGGAGTGATCAGATAGGGGGAGGTGGAGCCCACAGACAGAGAGAAAAAATGGCTCAGTACACAAAGTGATTGTTAATATAAGGCAGGGAAAAAGAAAAGCTAGGTAGGTGATAATGGGGACTATAAGTACAGAGGAACATAGGAACAGGAGTAGGCCATTCAGCCCCTTGAGCTTGTTCCACCATTAAATGAGATCCTGGCTGATTCGTGGCCTAATTCTGTATACCTGCCTTTAGCACATATTCCTGAATACCTTCATTTAACAAAAAATTTCTCTATCTCAGATTTAAATTTAACAACTGATACTGCAAGCGATGCCATTTGTGGAAGACAGCTGCAAACATCTACACCCATTCTGCTTCCTAACATCTCTCCTGAATGATTTGGCCCTAATTCTCAGTCTATATACGCTAGTTCTAGAATACCCATCCAGTGGAAATTGCTTCTCTTTATGTAACCCGTCTTTTTCTGTTAATATCTTGAGAACTTTGATCAGATCACACCTTACACTTCTAAATTCTAAAGGAAACAGAACTAATTTGTGAGAGATTTCTTCTCATGTGGCATGAGATTGTGACATGTGGCAGTAGGAGGGGACGGCATTCACATTCCAGGAATCATTCTTTGTAAACCTACATTGTACTCACTCCAAGGCCAATATATTTTTCCTAAGGTGTGGTCCCCGGATCTACTCACAGTACTCCATAAGTGGTCTAATTAGGGTTCTCTATAGCTGCAGCATGATTTATGTATCTCTATCTACCAGTGCTCTGGATACAAAGGCCAGCACTTTCTTTATTATTTTCTTGTTTGTGATATTTTAAAGGTCTATTCACCTGAACCCCAAATCTCTTTGGGTATCCACTGTATTTAACTTCATACCGTGTGGAAAGTACCTTGATCTATCCCTTTTCAGTCCAAAATCGATAACCTCACACTCGTTTATATCGAAAATGTGTTGGCTGTGCTTAAAGCAACTCATTTCATGACAGGGCCTGCGGTTGTGAGGGTAGGTAGGAGACATGGAAGGCAGCATTCACATGCTGAAATTGTTAAACATGGTGTTGATTCCTGAGGCTGTAAGGTACCTATGCAGAAGATCAGGTGTTGTTCCTCTAATATGTGTTGATCTTTGCTGGAGCACTGCAGCAGGTCAGAGACAGAAATGTCATCATGGAAACACGGTGGTATGTTGAAGTGGCAGTTAATTGGAAATAGGGGTCATTTTTATAGTCAGAACATAGATGGTTTGCAAGCAAGCATTCAGTCTGCATTTTATCTCCCCAACGTGTAGGAGACTGCATTGTGAGCAGCAAATACAGTAGATTAGACTGAATGAAGCGCACATGAAGGCATGTCTGGGATCTTGGATAATGAGGAATGAGGAGGTAATTGGGCTAGTGTTGCACCTTTTGAGATTGCATGGGAAGATGCTGTGGGGATGTGGGGAGGTGTTGGAAAAAGAGGAGGAGCGGACCAGGGTGTCCTAAAAGGAACGATTCCTGCAGAATGGTAAAAAAGGAAGGGAGGGGAATGTACATCTCGTGGCATCCCACTGAAGGTGACAGAGATGGTGGCATATGATCCTTTGAATGTGTGGATGTTGCTGATGGAAAATGAGGACAAGGGGGATTTTACTATTGTTGTGGGAAGGAAGGAAATGGACCAGACATAGCTAGGGTCCTGGTCAACCACAATAGCAGGGAATCCTCAGATGAGGAATAAGGTGGACTCGTCTGAGGCTCTCCTGCCAAATGCGGCATCATCAGATCAGACGTGACACGTGTTTTAAGTCTTGTGATGTCACTTTGTTAGCACAGAGCTTCGCTTGAGGAGCATGAATCAAGTTAGTGTGTTCAATTTATAGCACTCCTAATTACTCCATACATTTTTATGGTTCTATTTACAAATTAGAAGATAGTTCTCTTCCATTAACAAGAACTAATGCAAGAATTAAATGTTGTTAAATGAATAAACCTTACCTTATCTGTGGGGTTGGTGCAGCTTCAATAGTGCACACAAACTGTGTATCTTCATTCTCTACAAATGGGATGTTTCTAAGGTGGCTTACAAACCTTGGAGGCACTGAAAGTTAAATTGAGAGGTTATTTGGCTTGATAAGAAAGAAAGATTAGATCTAAAAGCTACTTTGTGCAAGGAAACAAGTCCTATACTAGAGAAGGTATGACTGTGGAACTCCCGATATTGGGTCTTGAAACTTACTTATGTGAATGGTAAGCTTAAGTTACCTGTTGGATGCCTCCAGGCAGTTCAACTGCAATATATGCCTCCAGGTGGGTTCAGGGTTTGGGGGATGGTGGTGGCTATGGTATGCAACTGTTATCAGTGCTGCTGTAGAGTTGGGACCAGGATTTCTCCTTCTCCCAGTTCCACATTCAGGCATTTTTACTAAAAATACATATTCTTTTGGTGGCTGTTTCCAGTGATCCCATTAAGGATTGTTCGTTGGGCCCTATGTAGAACTGGGTTTTCTGAACACAGCTGCTTTGATGTCAGCTGAATCCTGGACAGATCAATTTCTGGAAGGGAACCTGAAATCGGCACTAGATATTATTTACATTTGAAACAGACCCTCATATTTTTTTTTTTTTGCCTTCAGAGACATGGCAGGTTCTTATGCACTACATACTGATGCACGAATATCCATAATGGATGCGATGCACCTATCTATACCTGCAAACCAGCTATGGCATTAACTGATATCTAGGCTGAATTGTCAAGTGATCTCACTGACCCAGCAAAAAAATTTCAATTTTTATAATCTTGACACTTGGCTGACTGAAAACGAGAATCCTTAAAACTTCATTCTTTCTCAGCCAGTCAGAAATTGATTTTGTTTAAATGGCATTCTTGTCATCTCCAAAACTGATGACAGAACTTGAGAGGGCCAAGAAAAAAGATAAATATTTCACTTTAAAAAGTAGAAAATCTTGGTCTCTATTAAGGAAAATTAATATTTAAATAATATAATTTAAAAAAGGAAGGGCACAATTTCCCCAGCCAAGGGAGCATGCCACATGTGCTGCACTGGATTATTTATGTTTCAAAATTCCTACCTTGTACAATAATCTTCCCAAGTGTATTGGCATTGCCTGCAGCACTAGCTGCGTAGCACATATACTGTCCTGAGTCGGCAGCAGTGAGAGTGTCCAAGATCAGCGTACAGGAACCATCCTCATCCTCAATAATAATGTGATGTGGATCAACCTCCACAAGCTTTCCATCTGGTGTCAAAAATAAACATGTTAATTTTAAAAAATGCTCATGGGATCTAATAGTAATGGTTTGCAAAGTCATTGCAAGACATACAACACGGGTCAATGTTACCCTAATTCTTTTTCTTCCTGCATGGACTTTTGAGTTCTGTGTATGGTATATTTAAGCAGAAGCTGAAATCACACAGTGGAGGATAATAGGGCATGCATAGGGTTTCCAAGCAGCTGTGCAGTTTACAGAGAATGCTGGCACCAGTACCAAGAATGCCTGTCTATTCTGGGATATTCAGGCAGTGGCGAGTTTTTCTGGCTACGGTGAACGGTTGAACCCAACACTGAACAAGAGGATAATGACAGGGTTGCTAGTTAATGAGGTGAGTTTGGGACAATAGAGTGAGAAAACTCAATTGACCTCGTGGAGGAAAACTCTCCATGAAACATGACCAAAATGACACACACAGCCAAAACAGTGAGATTCAGTCCAATGTGAAAAGTGTTCCTTTGGCCATCTAGCAGTTTATTTACTTATCTCACCCAGATATTGGGGCGGCACGGTGGTCAGCACTGCTACCTCACAGCGCCAGGGACCTGGGTTTCATTCCACCCTCAGATGACTGTCTGTGCGGTGTTTGCATGTTCTCCCTGCATCTGCGTAGGTTTCCTCCAGATACTCCAGTTTCCTTCCACAGTCCAATGATGTGCAGGTTAGGTGGATTGGCCGTGCTAAACTGCGCCTAGTGTCCGGGAATGTGCAGCCTAGGTGGATTACCGATGGAAAATGCAGAGTTACAAGGATAGGGTCGGGGGGGAGGCATGGATCTGGGAGGGGGATGCTCTTCGGAGGGTCAGTGTGGGTTCGATGGGCTAAATGGCCTGTTTCCACACTGTAGGGATTCTGTGATATCATGATGCTTGATCAAATGTACAATGTGCCTGGTTATAAAGGTATATTGAGGATTTACATCAGTATGAAAACTTGAGCATAATTTTTCCAAGACCCAAAGGAGTCCAATTCTTTCTGACAGGAAGTCATGGATTTTTCTTTCCTTTCTTAACTGATGGCAATGAAGCTAACTGTTATCATCTCAACAGCTGTCCTACATATTATATACTAGTTTATGATAGACATTAAACACAGGATTTTCCAGTGTCTGCTACTTCATTTACTTTCTGAACTACAAATCAGGTCTTAAAAGATCTATTAAAAGATAAATTTGGCTAATAATGTTGGTTGCAATATTTTTTTCATCTGATAGAGACATGTTTTGTTCACAAAAAAGGGTTACCTTTATACCATGTGACAACCGGTTTTGGATTTCCGATAACCAGGCATGCCAACTTCACAGTCTGTCCCATTTCAGCTGTACAATCTGCCAGTTTCTCTACAAATTCTGGGGGATCTAACAAGAAAACATATTCATTTGGTTCATATAGTTTCCTTTATCCACCACATTTTCTTAATGAAAATTCGCACTCTATCCATTTGGATACAGCTAACCGAACAAAACATAAAATATAAGAGAATATGATGTTTTTGCTATATATCCAGGATTGACAGGTGTTAAAAGCAGATATTTTAACAAATTGCTTTTGAAGCATCAGGAGAAGATTCATTAATAGATAATTTCTTTTAACAACATAATGTTTGATCCAATTACTCAAATAAAGGATCATGGTGCAGTTTGATGTCAATGCTATTATATTTCTATGTTGAAGTCAGTCCAACTTACGTTTATCAAAAAGGTTTTATAACCATTTGGTGGTTTTATGGATTGATGTCTTCTCACTTTTGTAGTGCATAATAAAATTTAGCCCAGCACAGAAGTTTAAATGTTTTACTGGCTACAAAATTCTGAAGAATTCTGTACAGGTAGAGGCCAGAAAATGACACACAACTAATATGTTGCAATCTAACTCAACTTAGTTATTACGCTCAAAAGTTCAGAAAATCAAAAAAATTCACACTGTTGTGGTTGAGGGATCCATCTGAGATTGGGGTTAAAACATCTGCAGTGTTTCATTTATTCCTGGATGGGAAGAGTTAGGAGTAGTTTATGTATTTAAAAATGTTGTATGCCTCAGAACTGATATTTCAAATAAAAATATAGGTCTGAGTGGACAGCTTGTAGAACAGTGTTATTAACCTGAGAGGTGAACAATAATATTTATTTTATACATCAGGCCTATGAGGAAATGGAGGCACTGTGGTAATAGCACAGGAGTAACAAAATAATAGAGAGCATGGGTTCAAATCCCACCGTGGTAGCTACTGGAATTTGAATTTAACCAATAACCCATTGTTGATTGCTGTAAAAACATATCTGCTTCACATCTAAAGATGTAATTCCAGACCCACTGCAATGTATGAGCTAGGAACTGCTCTCTGAAATGAGGAAGTAATGATGAAGTAATTAAAACAGCAGATGTTCAAAAGATCAAATTTGGAACCTAGAAATCTTGGAGGGCTGAAGGAAGAGAAGCCATGAAGATAGTTCAATACATGAGTAAAAATTTAAACATCTAGACTTTTCTAAAAAAAAATCACTCGTGCATTGTGTGCATTGTTGGCTGGGCCAGCATTTGTTGCCCTTACTAGTTGTCCCAGAGAAGGTGAAGGTGAGCTGCTTTCCATCCACTGAGTCTGCCTACACTTCCTGCTGCCTCGGGAAAGCAGTCAACATAATCAAAGACCCATTCCACCCCGGTTATAGTCTCTTCCATCCACTTCCGTCGGACAGAAGGTACAAATGTTTGAAAACATGCACCAACAGTTTCAGGAACAGCTTCCTCTCTGCTGTCATCAGATTTTCTCGGACTTCTCATTTATTAAAATTGCTCTTTCTCTGCCCTTTCTCTGTAGCTGTAACACAATATTTTGCATTCTATTACCCTGATGTAGTTATGCAAGGTATGATTTGCCTAGATACCATGCAAAATAATATTTTCACTGGATCTTAGTACATGTGACAAGAATAAATCAAATCAAAATGATGACTTAGGAAGGCCCACAATGTAGACACTTGCAGACAGGGAAATGGGTAAATGGGGCTTCACCTGACAAAGGAGCAGCGCTCCGAAAGCTTGTGATTTCAAATAAACCTGTTGGACTATAACCCGGTGTCCTGTGACTTCTGACTTTATCCACTCCAGTCCAACACTGGCACCTCCACATCATGGTAAATGGGACAGTATGAGTGAAGACATGAGTGGTAAATATAATGTCTGTGTCTTGGATTTCAGCAGATACTTACTCCAAGCGGGTAGACTGAAGCACTGTTGTATGCCAGTAATGTCTTTTACCCATGAAATCTTTATATTCACAGTTCGAGCTTGAAGCGTGTATTTACGCACTGAATCCTCTCGCTCATGCCAGATTTCAAAGGATCGTTCATCGCCTTCCACAAAGTCATTCACATCAATGTTAGTGAGCTACATGAAGAAAATGAAACTGTAAATTTTGCAGATATTTTCAGAACCTTTAACCATTCAGACTTCTCATCTTCAAGTCTGATGAACAAATGAAAAAAACAGTACCTCCCAAAGGTCTCAGTTCCTGGGGAAAAAGAAAGTAATAAATGTTTTGTCCAAATGAAAACTGTAGCACTTTAACAAACTGCATAGCCCAATATAGGAATATAGCAACTTACAGTAAAAACATTTTGTCGATTTGAAAATTTAGAAACACAAAAGTGCGAGAAAAAGAAACAGTAGCCTGGAGTTTCTGTTTGCACTGTTTTCTTAAAAGCAATTTATTTGAAATCAGTGAAAATATTGCAAAAGGTCACAGAATTTTAAACACAAATTACATATAGAATAACTAAGTTTTTTATGTCCTTTTACACTGGAAAAGAATATTACAGTAGAAACTAGTCCTGCCCATAAGACTGGTCACATCTCCAGATCAAATTAATTGCTGGTGCAGGTTTTGCTCACAAAGGCCGTTATAGTTGGCTGTATAAAAGGAAGCATTTTTTTTCAGTCAGATTGGGATAAATATTATGGTTCAGCAGGTCTGGCAGCATCTGTGAAGGAAAAAGCAGAGTTAACGTTTTCGGTTTGGTGACCCTGCCAGACCTGCTGAGCTTTTCCAGCAACTTTGTTTTTTTCCCCTAATTTTACAGCATCCGCAGTTCTTTCGGTTTTTAAATATTATGGTTATTGGGTTTGAAAGGGGGCGAGTGTGTAAAATCCAGCAGGTAGTCTTCCCACTGCTTACCCACAACCACTTAATGGCCTTATCCTGTCAACTTTGGTATTTTAAGTGGTGCAGGGAGGCTGGACATTTAGGATCTTTAGCTATGTGGACTGGTGTTGAGTGATGGGGGTACCTCCATTTGAGGCTGCCTGGGGCCTATCAGTGGCACCCCACCACTCAAGGCCATGCCACTCTTTAATGTTCCCCTCAGCTGCTTGAACCTGTCTTGCTCATTGAAAGGCCAGAATCCAGAGCTGTCAGTAATCTGATTTGTTAGCAGCTGCCTAAGGCATGACTTCCTGAGAAAAGGCTGGAAGTCTTGCCTTAAAGCAATTAACATTAAACCCTGCATTAAATCTTTGTGCAGCAGACATTGGGACTGTAGGAAGGCACTCTCCAGGCCTTTTTTACCTGGGTGGGACAGGAACCATGGCACCACATATGATCCAGCCCAGGCCCACTAATAGGTAAATTTTAAAGTTTCTCAATATGTATTTTGCATTAATTTACAATTGTTTATCAATACTGCACATCACTGTTCTTTTACCAATAGGTGCCTCAACAAGGCTACCAGCTGACAGATATGAGGGGACAATCCTTTTGTTCAGGCACAATGTGTCCAATAAAGACTACCCTCAAACCTGCAATTGCTCCCTCAACCTTTTCCTGACCTACAGAACCTAGCCTCCCAATTTCCTTGCTTCAGCCTGGCCCTGGCAAAAACCTGGACTTATCTTCATGTCAGACTGCATGGTTCCTCAGCATTGGGCCCTGCCTGTATCAGTAGTAGCCACTGCTTCCTGTGGTGCTGCTGGGACTAGATAGCTGTTGGTGATTTGATTGGTTGGCAGCTCTTTGAAGTGGACTCCCTCCAAAATGGGAGCACAGTTTTGTCCCTGCCGTGGTGGAAATGGATAGTGTAATGTCACCAGATTAGCTGCGGGGACCTGAATTCATCTCATAAACAAATAAAAGAAATCTGGCTAAATAAAGATAGCCTTACCCTAGACTTTTAAGCACCTATATGTGTACATCAGGTAATGAACATGAAAACAGACAAATATGCAAAGTACTGGAGTTTCAATCACAATTGTATTTAGTAAGATTCAGCACTTTTACGAAGGAGAAACTAACAGATATCAAGAATTCTGCATACTTCGGAAGAGACTAACTTAATTTGTTTGATGAAAAATTTGTAATACCAACCTTCATCAGATTTTTAAAGATGTAACATTGTGAGTCTGTCCTGCTATCTCTTTTTGGTTTGCAGATCAGTAAATGGTTTTTGAAGAGAAAAACAACACGTTTGTGACCCTTCCATGACAGTCTTGCACCGGGAGCTCCCTCCCACACAATAAAATGTCCCTAGGAAAAAGCGCATTTATTTATTGCATTTCAGACAAGCTTTTCTAATGTGGCAGTAATAAAGTTAGACTAATGTCATATGAGCACTGTAATATTATTTTTATTCTTATTCTTCAAGTACACGATATTAGACAAAATAAACTTATACTCATCTTCTCAAAAAATTACTGAAACAACTAATTTCTCCACCACCAAGAAAGAAAACAGCTGCAATATTATGGGAACACAAATGCCACCAAATTCTCCAACAATTCATCTTGACATGGATATAATAGACTTAAAATGTACTTAATTAATACCTAAAATCCTTAACTAAGGTCATTGAGGGAACACAGTTGTTATAAGACCATAAAACCACAAGCTATAGGAGCAGAATCAGGCCATTTTCTCCACATTTAGACCACATTTTCCTGCTTTCTCCCTGTAACCGTTGACCCCTTACTAATCAAGAACCTATCTCTGATTAAAAACACTGGCCTCCACAGATTTCTGTGGCAATGAGTTCTACAGATTCACCACTCTCTGGTTGAAGAAATTCCTCCTCAGCTCAGTTCTAAAGGGTCATTCTTTCATTCCGAGGCCTGTCCTAGTCTCTCCCACTAGTGGAAACACCTCCACATCCACCCTATTCAGAACCCCTCCTCATCCTTCTAAACTTCACTGAGTACAAATTCAGAGTCCTCAACCACTCCTTATATGACAAGCCCTTCATACCTGTGATCATTCTTGCAAACTTCTTCTGGACCCCCTCCAAGGCCAGCACATCCTTCCTTAGATACAAAGCCCAAAACTGCTTAAAATATTCAAATTGTGGTCTAACCAGTGCCTTATGCAACCTCTGTAGTACAACTCTGCTCTTATATTCTAGCCCTCTTAAAATTAATGCTAACATTGCACTTGCCTTCCTACCTGCCAAGTGAACCTGCATGTTAACTTTTAAGAGAGACCTGAAGTAGGATTCCCAAGTCCCTTTGTGTTTCAGATTTTCAAAGCCTTTCCCCATTTAGAAAATAGTTTACACCTCTAATCTTCCTACTAAAGTACGTAACATCACACTTTCCCACATCATATTCGTTCTGCCACTTCTTAGCCCACTTGCCTAACATGTCCAAGTCTTCCTACAATCTCCCCACCTCCTTAACACTGCCTGTCCTTCACAAATCTTTGTGTCATCTACTCAGTTAGCAACAATGCCCCTTTAGTTCCTTCATCCAGATCGATGACATATAACATGAATAGTTGTGGTCCCAACACTGACCCTTGCAGAACACTACTAGTCATTGGTGGCCATCCTGAAAAAGACCCCTTTATCCCCACTCCCTACCTTTTAATAGTCAACCAATCCTCAAGTCATGCCAGTACTTTGCCCTGAACAGCATGGGCTCTTATGTAGTTTAGCAGTTTCCTGTGTGTCACCTTGTCAAAGTCTTCTGGAAATCAAATCGATCACGTCCACTGGCTCTCCTTTACCTAACTTGCTCATTACTTCCTCAAAGAATTTGAATAGATTTGTCAGGCATGGCCTCCCCTTGACGAAGCCATGTTGACTCAGCCTATTTTACCATGCACTTCCAAGCACTCCGCAGTCTCATCTTTGATAATGGACTCTCAAATCTTACCAACGACCAAGGTCAGGCTAATTGGCCTACATTTTTCTTGTTTTCTGCCTCCTCCTTTCTCAAACAGGCCTGTAAATTTTCCAGTTCTCTGGGACCGTTCCTGATTCTAGTGATTCCTAAAAAATCACCATCAATGCCACCACAATCTTCTCAACTATCTCCTTCAGAAATAGTAGGAACTGCAGATACTGGAGAATCTGAGATAACAAGGTGTAGAGCTGGATGAACACAGCAGGCCAAGCAGCATCAGAGGAGCAGGAAAGCTGACGTTTCGGGCCTAGACACCACTTCAGAAATGGGGGAGGGGAAGGGGGTTCTGAAATAAATAGGGAGAGAGGGGGAGGCAGATAGAAGGTGGATAGAGGAGAAGATAGGTGGAGAGGAGACAGACAGGTCAAAGAGGTGGGGATGGAGCCAGTAAAGGTGAGTGTAGGTGGGGAGTTAGGGAGGGGATAGGTCAGTCCAGGGAGGACGGACAGGTCAAGGGGGCGGGATGAGGTTAGTAGGTAGGAGATGGGGGTGCGGCTTGAGGTGGGAGGAGGGGATAGGTGGGAGGAAGGAAAGGTTAGGGAGGCGGGGACAAGCTGGGCTGGTTTAGGGATGCAGTAGGGGGAGGGGAGATTTTGAAGCTTGTGAAGTCCACATTGATACCATTGGGCTGCAGGGATCCCAAGCGGAATATGAGGTGCTGTTCCTGCAACCTTCGGGTGGCATCGTTGTGGCACTGCAAGAGGCCCAGGATGGACATGTCGTCTGAGGAATGGGAGGGGGAGTTGAAATGGTTCGCGAATGGGAGGTGCAGTTGTTTAGTGCGAACACCTACGCACGGTTCGCACTAAACAACTGCACCTCCCAGTCCAATGGTATCAATGTGAACTTCACAAGCTTCAAAATCTCCCCTCCCCCTACCGCATCCCTAAACCAGCCCAGCTTGTCCCCGCCTCCCTAACCTGTCCTTCCTCCCACCTATCCCTCCTCCCACCTCAAGCCCCACCCCCATCTCCTACCTACTAACCTCATCCCGCCCCCTTGATCTGTCCGTCCTCCCTGGACTGACCTATCCCCTCCCTAACTCTCCACCTACACTCACCTTTACTGGCTCCATCCCCGCCTCTTTGACCTGTCTGTCTCCTCTCCACTTATCTTCTCCGCTATCCATCTTCTATCTGTCTCCCCCTCTATCCCTATTTATTTCAGAACCCCCTTCCCCTCCCTCATTTCTGAAGAAGTGTCTAGACCCGAAACGTCAGCCTTCCTGCTCCTCTGATGCTGCTTGGCCTGATGTGTTCATCTCGCTCTACATCTTGTTATCTCCTTCAGAATCTTGGAATGTAGTCCAGTCAGTCAGGTGATTTATCCACCTTAAAAATTTTCAGTTTCTGCAGCATCTTGTCCTTAGTGATGGTCACTACACTCACCTCCGCCCCCAACTATCTTGAAGTTCTTGTGTGGTACTCGTGCGTTCGACATGTCTTTACTCCCCATTACGACTTCCTTAGCCTCATATTCCTGCGGTTCATTCTTGCCTCGCTCTTCTGCTTTAGATATCAAAAACAAAAACCCTTGCAACTTTTTTCATATTACGAGCTAACTTACCCTCATACTGCATCTTCTCCCTCCTTATTGCTTTTTTAGGGGTCTTCTGCTGTTTTTAAAGGTTTCCCAATATTCTTCACTACATTCTGTGCTTTTTCTTTTGCTTTTATGCTGACCCTGGCTTCTTTTGTCAACCATGGTTGCCTCATCCTCCCCATAATATGTTTCTTCTTCCTTTGGATGAATTTCTGCTGTGCTTCATGAATTACCCCCAGAAACTGCTGCTCTACCATCTTCCCTGCTAGGCTTCCCTTTCAAACAACTCTGGCCTGCTCCTCCCTCATGTTTTTGTTGTTACCTTTACTGAATTGTATTAGGGTTATATCAGATTCCAGCTTCTCCCTCTCAAACTGCAGGATGAATGCTATCATAATGTGGTCACTGCCCCCTTGGTGTCCTTTCACTTTAAGGTCCCTCATCAAATCTGCCTCATTACACATCACTCTTGCCTGTTCTCTAGTGGGATCTACCTCAAGCTGCTAGAAAAACCCCACAAATTCCGATTCTTGGGATATGCTACCAACTCGATTTTGTCAGTCCACCTATGTACTGAAGTCCCCCATGATTACTGTAGAAGTGTCTTTCTTCAATGCCTTTTCTATCTCCTGATTTATTTTCTTCCCCACATCCTGACTGTTGCTAGGAGGTCTGTACATAACTTCCATCAGGGTCTTTTTCCCTTCGCAGTTCCACAACTCTACCTAGACAAATTCTACACCTTCTGACCTATATCACTTTTCATTTCTTACCAGCAGGCAACTCTGCCTGCCTCCTTTCAATAGGATGCATATCTTTGGATGTTTAGTTCCCAGCCCTGGTCCCCTTGCAGCCATATCTCTGTGATGCCCACAACATCGTACTCCAACAATTTCAATCTGTATTACAAGCTCGTTGCTTTGCATACTGTGTGCAGTTAAGTACAACACCCTCAGCCCTGCATTGATGGACCCCTTATCTGTTGTACCTGAAGCTGGATTCCTGATTTTTTTCCATACTCTTTGTCGTTTTACTTGTTCTGAAAACTTTAATTACCTCTGCTGAGCCCTCACCTTCCTTTTACATTTTCCATAATTTTCGAGGTAATCCCTTTACCTGTCTAAGGATGCAACAGCTCCATAAAAAGGTTCAGCATTACCTCCTCTTGATAACTTAAAGACACGCAATAAATGCAGCCGCACCAATGTGACACACATAACAAATCTTTTTAAAATAAATATTCTACAGAGATGATTATATTCTCCAGAGTTTAGAAGAATGAGAAGTGATCTTATTGAAATATAAAATATTTTGAAGGGGCTTGACAGGACCAAGAGACTGCTTCCCCGGCTGAAAGATCTAGCACATGGGGGTACAGTTTCAGAAGATGAGGTTGATCATTTAGAACCTAGATGAGGAGAAATCTCTTCACTCAAAGGGGTTGTGAATCTTCCTCTGGAGAAGCATTTTTGATAGCTCAATGTTTGGACAAGCCCCAATGCCAACTTAAAGTGGTAATCATTCAGATGGTGGCCGAGTCGGACAGCAGAGCTTTTTGACCTTCAGGCTTTGTCAAAGTACCTTTTATCTTTTGGGGCCTCTTCAGGAACAATTCTCTTCCATAAGACCGCAAGACATAGGAGCAACAGTGGGCCATTCAATCCATCAAATCTGCTCCACCATAATATTGATACTATGAAAGATACATGATTTTACTCAAATAATCAAAGGAAAGATACTTAAGCAAATACCTTTCTGATGGGATCACCAAGAGATTCCAAAGTGCCCGGATAGTTTTCAATCATTGAAACATGTAGGCTGTTGTCTGCACGCTTGGGAAGAGCAGACACTACAGCATATGCTTCTTCTAACAAAGCACAGTTTTTATTGTTTCTTGCTTTGTTACGAATTAGCTCCTGAAAGGGACATGTAAATTTATAGTTCCTTACACTCTTCTATATAAAAACAAACAAAACTGAAAAGAAAATTGCTGGTAATTTGACTATTGTTGCTTTAGAAAACCAATACTAGTTATCAACATTTAGATATTAGCTAGAGCATGACAACTGTTCGAGGTGAAGTGTGGCATACTCACTAATCTGTCAGATAAATGACATTTCAAATCTGAATGGTGGCTTTACGTTACACTAATTTACATAAGGTAGTACATTTCTAAATATATGAATGCACATTTAAAAAAACTAACAATAATAAGAGAATTGTACAGCCCCAATTACTAACATAATTGTACATAAAGATACAGTCCTCATATAAGCTTTGGTTCAATTAATAGCACTCTAGCTTCTGAGTTAGAACGTTCGAAGTCCAAGTCCCACTTCAGAGCATGAGCACAAATATCAAAGCTGATTTTCCAGGGCAGCACAGATGAGTGCTGGAGGTGCAGTATTTCATGTGAGAAATTAAATTGAAGTCTCATGGCAATGATCTCATGGCAATATTTCAAAAAGTAGGCATGGGAGTTATTCCATGTACCCTCACAGAGACACAGCCTCATTTATCATCACAAAAACAAATACTCTGGTCATTTTCGTATTGCTAACACATTTTCTACACGACAACTGAAAAGTATTTCATTGGATGTAGCTTGCTTTGTGACATCCAGTAGTCATGAAAAATGCAATATTCTGTTTTTATGAATGTGCTTTAGATTCAAGCTGAATTGAAAAGTCGTGGTATAAATCACAATAATTTACATATTGAAATTCAAACATGGATGCTCCATTTTTGGACTGCAGCAATGTGCCAAATTCACACTGGATTTTGGAAATTGATGCAAATTAGTTAAATTTGTAGATAACTCCAAAGTTGGAAGGGCCGTGGATTCCAACGAAGCAGACCAGAAATTTCAAAATTAGCTAAACAAATGCATGTGTAGGACAAGAGTTAGCAGTTAAAATTTCATGCAGATACGTATTGTGTTGATTATAAGAAGTAATGTTAGTGAACACGTTACAGAAACAACAGCTACTTAACATGGAGAAATCCAACATGTTTTACATGTTCAATAATAAAAAAAAATTGGCACTGAAATATAATCCTTGAACTGTGTTCAAAAAGTTATAGACGATTTTGAATGAGACCTAGAAGTTATAAGACTCTCAAATGTTCAAAACATTCAACAATTAGAACAACAATTAACAGAGTGAAAAGGAAGTCAGAATTGTAAAATACAAGCTAGAAATGATGCTCAAATTGTACATTGCTCCCATCTGGCCAAACCTTGACTACTGTATCTAGTTCTGGTTAGTGGGAAATAATGGAGACATATCAACACAGAAGGTAGTGTAGAGGAGCCTTGATGCAGAATTTTACTGTTATGTCAAAAGAGAGAAGTTTGGGCATTTCAGACTGAAGATTTAATCTTGCACAGCTAAATATGATTTGGTATTGGTCAGTCTTTCATTTGGAATGGTTTGAAAAAAGTTAATTTGTAATACTACTTCAAAATAAATCGAGTATGAGAAAGGAACACAGTTTCAAAGTAGTAAGAGAAATTTATTCATGTAGTAAATGCTAGACACTTGTAATAGTTTCTGAACTGAGCATTACAAGCAAAAATCATGAATTCCTTTAAGAAGTAATATCTAGCAATAGGAACGCTTTGGGTTGATCACAATGCATAAATCATGAGAGGCTGAATGGTTTTCCGTAGTCGTAAGTATCTTGTGATGGTATTGGCCAGTCTATCATTTTGGAGCAGTGGCAATATCCTTACTCCGTTCTGAATATTAAGTCATGTAATTTGAATCACTATGACTTAAAATTTTAGCTTTGAGCCAAATCTATCTACAAAGTCAAAATTACTTATCACCATGATCATGGCTAATTCCTATAAAATTCAGAATACAAAATAACTAAATTTACTAAGGTGTAACTGATTATACATTTTTGTATCCATACTCTCAGTTATGCTGACGTGTTTCAATGATCAAATAAAATCTCTCTGATTTCAATATCTAATTTAAAAAAGTTCAACTATGTTTATTAAGTTTTCACTAGGATGACTGGCAAAAATGCACAGAAAGATCAATGGTAATTTTCAATGTTATAATCCCAGACAATCCATGCCTTACCTTGAGAAAATTTTGATATTTCAACAGCCTGTTGGGAGGTTTCTCTAGGTAAGCATGAATAGGTAGCACTGGGGGTTCTGAAGGGTCCTCTGTTGATGATATTTCATCTGTGTATTTCTGAGACAACAATATTAGTTAGTTAAGAAAAGAGGTTCATCTTTGTAGAGTGCCATAAATGACAGTATATCCATCTTTCTTTGACTAGCAGAAGGTTAAACAGCACAAAGTTTACTATTTCATACCAAAGTAGGCAATGTCAGCATAAAACTGTTTTCTAATAAAACCAGAGTGCTGATCAGTTCAGGACTTTAACACAGCACTTTTCTTACCATTAATCATAGCATGCTTGCAGAATAGTCAAAGAATAGCTACATAAAATTATTTGGGGACATAACACAAACATGGTGAACCTATATTGTATCAATTTCAGAATTTGGCTTGGAGCTAATTGAAAAGCTATTCCTAAAATGTCTTTAACAGGAATGCTTGCACTATAATACATAACTTTTGTTTTTATACTTTTATGGGATGTAAGCATTGCTGGTAAGGCCAGCATATGTTGCTCATCTATAATTTCTTATGACAAACTGTAGTGAGCTGTCTTGTTGAACTACTGCAGCTCATCCAGTGTAGGTGTACATGTAGTGTTGTTCATAAGGGAGAATGTAAAGAGTTTTAAAAGAATAGGTTCCACTCAAAAGGAATATCATAACTCCATATACAATCCTCAAAGTACAAAGTAAATTTTTTCGTGCTTATTTTGCATTTGGTATTGTTTTCCCTGGATCGGTGTGATGCAAAGTATCAAAGCGGAAATGTGCCCCAACTCGCTAGTTTGTTACAAATACAGAGAATGCTGGAGGAACTTAACAGGCCTGGCAGCATCTGTGGAGAAAAATAGAGTTATTGTTTCGAGTTTGGTAAGACTCTTCTTTCGAACTCTTATTTGTTAACTTGCTTTACATGGACTTTTAGGAAGCGTGCATTAACTGAAATTTTGTATCAAAACTCTTATGTCTAAATCTGTTCCATCATGATTTTGCATTCACATGTCCAAATGCAATAAACTATTGGATCATTGAAGGACTGTTCTGTTCATTTACCTTTCGAACAGACCACGCAATAAAAAACAATGAGGGGAATATGAAAGAGGTCTTAGTGATGTGGGCAATGGCAAGATTTGTGGCAGCATCTAAGTCCTATCTTGAAAATGGGAGTATCTTGCTGTATCCTTTATGTTTTTGCTGAGCGGCTCGGTATGATTCTCACTAGACAGTGATGAGTTGCCAGTTAAGGAAATTAAGGCTTGTGAAACTTCCAAGCTGGACTTCATGAATTCTTGACGTGGAAATCAGAGCCTGAACCCGGTGACTTCAGCTTGCTGTTGGCTGCAGATGGCCTCCATGTTGGACACCAGCTACAAATATCTTAGAGCATGTTCTAAGGGCGCTAGCCTCATGCAACCCATGTCTTTGGACATTGGCATCTGATACGTGCCAGCCTCTAAGAACCCTCATGGCATGTCTCCAATCCACTTACAGTACACTTCTAACTTCAATGCTGCTCTTTGGACTGCACTGCCCAATATCATCTTAATGCTGTGGTAAGAACAATATGCTCTCAGGAACATGTAGCCAGCTCATGGATCAGGCTAAATCTCTGGTTACTTCACTGCTGAACAGCGCTCACTCACCTCGAGCCTACCTGGACGCACACTGCATCCCTGCCTTGCCTTGATATTTGCAGACATAAAGCTAAGAAATTTGTCACAATTGTCTGAATCTTCAGTCAAGGGAAACAGCCTGTGCTCAGGAGATCTTGGCACAGTTATCAAAGGAAGCCTCCACTACCAGACCACAGCCTTGGACATGGTTAGTTAGTCACTTGGATGGTCAGAGTCAGGGTCCTCTCCTCGTAAAGGGTGAGAAGCCAAATGTCTCACAGCGCAACACCTATTTTGCCTCTTTTTGCACTATTGAGATCTGTTTCCCCCCTGAAATGAGAGGCAGGTATTAAGGGAGGTGAAAATAGGTAATACAGCTCTTACTTGTGGTGCAATTTCAGAAGTGTCCTGAATGAGTAGGCAGTGTAGAGGGCATGCAAGATTAATGGTGGTGGGAGCTTGAGTGGGAGACAGCAAATGAGGGAAGATGGTGCAGTTAATAGTGAGAGTGGCAGAGCATGAGCTTTGTTTCAAGATGGGTAACAGTAGTAGCAATCTAGAGAGTGCGACGTATCAGAGATAAGATGTGAACACTTATGCAGGTGGCCTGGAGAAGGCCATTAACATTCTTTCAACACTGCTGGTCATGTTTCCAGATGGCTGAGACTGCACTGACTCAGTCGGCAATGGGACCAAGTTTGCACAGTCTGGTGTTGTGGCCTACACTGCTGGTCCTGAGGAAAGAGGATCTCCCTTGTTTGCGCCTAACCAAATAGCAGGACCTCCAGGTCCCTATCTGCAAATTGGATGTCCATTTCCCCATCTACCATGTCCAGGGTAAATGCCAGGAACATGCAGGGCAATTCTGGATTGACAATTTGTGTCTAGGAGCATATTGGGCTTTTATAGATGGCATGGGCAGAAGGGATGCTGGTCTTTTTGCATATGTCTGGTGAATGGCAAATTGTTTTGGAAACAAAGTGTGGTGAGATGGGGACTGAAGTGGGTGGGAGGGAATGCTATAGGATTGGGGTAGGAAGTTAATAAGGCACATTTGGTAAAATATTATCAGAAATATTGTTGGGTCTCATGGTGAGAATCCTCCAAAAAAATCAATGCAACTTGCACTTAGCCAAAAATAACAAAAGATTCAGCCCCTGTTCTAACTTAAAATATGCCAAAAATGACAGACTTAAAAAAAAACAGCAAACTCTTCTGTAAAAGAGAATATCCTTAGAGTCTTACTGTTACAAAATTTTTGTACCAAACATAAACAATACCATTATTCAATTGCATTCACTTTTTGATTGCAATCATATGAATCTGTATCGACATTTATTCTCAAATTTATAAATAATCTTACTGTTATCACATTGTGGTTTCATGAAACAAGTAGTTTGACACCAGTCTAAATACTTTGGCAGCATAAAGTACTAATGAAGCGTTTTACTTACATTTTCTTAAAATACAACTTACATTATAAAAGTCTTGGACAGCTGGGTTAGTAATATGAGATTCAGCCTGTACTTGTCCAACTAAGTAATGCATGTATTTATCAAATCCATCACTGTTCTTGATGAAGCATAACGCAATATCATCATCCGTCTGACATTTCAAAAGATCATTCAGGAATGTGCTGAAACAAAGTGAAAGAGGAATCTCTTATGCAATATTTGATTTAGTACATAAGTCTACCCTCATGTGACTGTTCTGTACAGGCTTACAGCAGGATTTACTGTGTGTTGAACGGAATGATCACTAAACACCTACCCCTTGCACAACTACGATGCGGAGATGAAGGTTCCTCATGGTAGACTGATTAGCAAGGTTGGATCACATGGAACACAGGAAGAACTAGCCATTTGGATACAGAATTGGCTCAAAGGTAGAAGACAGAGTGGTGGAGGGTTGCTGTTCAGACTGAAGGTCTGTGACCAGCAGTGTGCACCCAAGGATGCACCCATGTTTGCTGGTTCACTGCTTTTCATCATTTATATAAATGATTTGGATGTGAATACTGGAGGTATGGATGGTAAGTTTGCAGATGACACCAAAATTGGAGGTGCAGTGGACAGTGAAGAAGGTTAATTCAGAGTACAACAGGATTTTGATCATACGGGCCTATGGGCCAATGGGCCGAGGAGTGGCAGATGGGGTTTAATTTAGATAAATGTGAGGTGCTGTATTTTGGAAAGTCAAATCAGGGCAGGACTTCGTTGCTGAACAAAGATTCCTTGGAGTGCAGGTTCATAGATCATTGAAAGTGGAATTGCAGGTAGATAGGATAGTGAAGAAGGCGTTTGGTATGCTTGCCTTCATTGGTCAGTGCATTGAGTACAGGAGTTCGGAGGCAATGTTGCGGCTGTGGAGGACATTGGTTAGGCCACTTTTGGAATACTGCATGCAATTCTGGTCTCACTGCTGTAGGAAGGATGTTGTGAAACTTGAAAGGGTTCAGAAAAGATTTACAAGGATGTTGCCAGGGTTGGAGAGTTTGAGCTATAGGGAGAGGCTGAATAGGCTGGGACTATTTTCTCTGGAGTGTCAGAGGCTGAGGGTGACCTTAAGAGGTTCATAAAATCATGAGGGGCATGGACAGGGTAAATAGACAAGGTCTTTTCCCTGGGGTGAGGGAGTCCAAAACCAGGGGGCATAGGTTTAAGGTGTGAGGGGAAAAATTTAAAAGGGACCTAAGGGGCAACTTCTACATGCTGAGGGTGGTGCATGTATGGAATGAGCTGCCAGAAGAAGTGGTGGAGGCTGGCACAATTATGACATCTAAAAGGCATCTGGATGGGTATATGAATAGGAAGCGTTTAGAGGGATATGGGCCAAATGCTGGCAAATAGGCCTAGATTTATTTGGGATATCTGGTCAGCATGGACGAGTTAGACTGAAGAGTCTGTTTCCGTGCTGTACATCTCTAGTAATCTATGACATGTTTGCTATATTTGGATTTGCAGCTGCATCCAAGAATTTCCTGACATACTTTAGCAAACTCTGCACTCAGATTTGAAATGGAACAGTCAAATCAGCTTCTTTTTCTTGACACGATAATTTTTTTGTATTACCTACTGCAAGCCGACATTCACTGATCTCTGTGCGTGTTAGGATTCGCACGGTCTCACTTGCTGCAAGATCAGCCTTATTGGCAACATTATGAATAAGGCCCTAGTCATCCGCACATTGTGTAAGCTTGGTGCTGAGATACAGTATATCAAAACTATCCTGCACGGTAATGGTTATCCTGATAAAATATCTGCTCACTGTATATTTTGCAAACTCCTGGAAGGGCCTGAAGCTTCTACTTTTAGCACAAAATGGTGCCTTGTCTTTCTCCATTTGTTCTAGAAGGAAGTGTCTGAAAAATCTGAACACCAGGTTGAGTTAGATATCTGTAACTGTTATTTTGCAACCACACAGAAATGTTAATTTTCACTGACTGGATGCTGCTTCAAGTCATTGGACAATCTATGTATCTCACAAATGAGCAATGTGATATATCAGTTTCAGTAACTAATGACACAGGTACTTAGGTTATATATCCCCCAAAAATTTAGACTATCGGAAATGGCACATTCCCTTGAATGCTCGCAGCAGGCAGTGTGCCAAATATGCTCAACCAGCCTACTCTTATCAAACTCAGAGCATGATGTCCAACATTGTGAGATGTAATTCTGCTATCGGACAACATTGACTAAATAATCCTGACCTTGCTAGGAATCACACTGGAAACCAACCTAAAATCATGAGTCAGGCTGGAGTGTAATTCACTTATGCATTCTAGAATGTCACATTTATTCACACACATAGTCTTATTCTTTGCAGAGAAAAGAAATATGTCCACACATTGTACCTTTTACATTGAGGAATGGGAAATGGAGACATCCAATCAATGCTGTACTCCATGTCAACAATCTGGTCAATCAAAGCCAACTTGCCCACTTGAATTGTATCAGTTAACTAGGACAGTTAATAGGTACTGCCATATCAACATGCTAACTAAAATCTAATTGATTCTCTTCTCATGCTGTAGAAATTGCTTTTCCCTTTCTAAAGTTTGTTTTTTTGCATTTCAGCCCTGAGGAGTGCAAGATGAAAAGCTTCAGAGTGAGGGTGGCAATTGCAGAGGCATTGTCCATAATGTTTTACATTTTCCCAGGCTTAGGGTGGAGCCAGAGGATTAAAAAAAAATCACTGCTATAACATTTTTCAAAAAAGGATGATAAGTATGCCCAGGCTAATCTGTTGAACTTCAGTGGAAGGAACTCGTTACGGAAAAATAATTCAGAATAAAATTGTCACTTAGGCAAATATGGGTGAAATCCAGCAGGATTTATCAAGGGAATATGCTTGAATTTTCTAGTGAGATGACAGAGTGTTGATCAGAGTAATGCTGTTAAGGTGGTGTATATTTACTTCCAAAAGGCACTTGATAAAGTGCCACACAACAGACATGTCACCAAAGGTAGAACTTACAGTCGGAATGCAATAGAGGCAACATGGTCATGAAATTGGCTGAGTGGCAAACATAAGGTAGTGATGAACAGTTGTTTCTCGGACTGGACGAAGATTTATAGTGGAGGTCCCCATAGATTGGTGTTAGGGGCTTCCAGTCCGCCTAATGTATTAATGACATAGACATTAGAGTAAAGGGCACAATTTCAAGAATTGTGAATTATATTGAATTTATGAGGAGGATAGTGTAGAACTTCAAAAGTACATAGACGAGTTGGGTGGAATGGATGGACAAATGGCAGATGAAATTTATCGCACAGAAGTGTGAACAAAAAGACATGCAGAGGCAATATAAAATAAATGGGACAATTCTAAAGTTGGGATAGAAGCAGAGCGGCTTGGGTGTATAAGTACACAAATCACTGAAAGTGGCAGATCAGGTTGAGAGAGTAATTAATAAAACATGACCTTCTGATTTTATCAACAGAGGCACAGAGTGTAAAAGCAAGGAAATTGCAATAAACCAGTATAAAATACAGGTTCAGTCTCAAATGGATTCCACTTCAGGGCACCAAACTGTAGGAACTAGTGAAGGCATAGACAGGCTGCTGAAAAGATTCAGGGAGATATTTCCAGAGATAAGAAACACTGGTTAGACAGAAAGATTATAGTATTTGGGAATGTTCTTCTTGGTAAAGAAAAGGTTAAGAGGAAATTTGGTGGATGGATTCAAGATAATGAAGGTGGGGACAAAGTAGACAGGAAAAAACTTCCAGCTGCTAGATGGTTTAAAACAAGTCGGAACAAATTAATTAAAAATCAAACGATGGCAACACGAAGAAAAAATGTCTTCATGCAGTGAGTGGCTAGGATCTAAAATGTACTGCATGATACTGGGAAGGTAGGGTCAATTGAGACTTTCAAAAGGGAATTTCATTATCCGAAAAGGAAAGATTTGCAATTCTACGGGGAAAGGCAGCAGAGTGGCACCATGTGAGTAGCTCTTTCAGCAAGCCACTACAGAAATGGCGGCAAAATGGCCTTCTGCTGTCTTGTTATTGTTCTACAATTCTAATCCTGAGGATTGGTGAGTGAATAACGATCCACCTCTTTCACAGAGATTTAGCACTCTATTGACCTTGAAGTTTGAAGATCGAGAACTAATTAGTGATTTAAATATCGCCAGAAGCAGACTAGAAGTTGAACCTTTTCACTTTGCCCTCATCAGAACTAAGACACAAATAAAGGCTTGAATGAGGAGAGGGTGCTGTTTGGTTGAGACGTATGGAGATGCAGCAAGAACTGTTAACTGTCAATCTAAATTCTCAGAACAGGCAGGTTGATTCTAATTAGTCAGGGCATTGCCATGGGGATGCAGTAGTATTTGGCTGTCTCCATAATCCCTTTTGTTTGAACAAGGCACAATGTATGTACAACTTCCTTTTGCCTAAATAAATCAGTGTCTTGAGTGTATGTAGCTCACAGCATGCACAAATGCATCATGCCGCAGGTCTGACGATTGGTCATTGACCAAAAACAGGATGCTAAAGGAATATCACACCTGCATTGAGGTTGTAAGGTCAGGTTTAGGAAGTATGGCAAAGGAGCACTGTCACTTTGCTTTCAGGATCTGACAACTGCCATTAGGTCAGCCTGACACTCTTCAGTGGACTCTTCAGTAGTTCTAGGTTCTCGTGCAATGACAATGATTAGACCTGTGAGAAGCTACTTCTTCACAGGACAGCAGTACAGACAAAACATTTAGCTTCCTTCCCCCTCAGTCCATCGTACTAAAGACATGTAGCAGGTGCTCAACTGCTCTACTTTGGTTTCTCAACTGATGCAGGCAGTGGATATACCTCTTTTATTGCATTCGAAATTAACCTCCAAAGAATGAGATGACAGATTATAAATTTTCAGGCCTTAAAATGGTTGTCTTTGTTTAATTTTTTGAGATTAGCTCTCTATAGAGTCCATTATTTTTAAAATAATTTCATAAGTGAAGTTTATAAGGATAGTATTCAGTTATCTACTTGCAGACTTCAGTGTTACTAACCTGATGTGAAAATCAGCAATCTCATTAATATTTCGGAAAATCTTTTCTTTGCTATTTGCTACCGAGGGTGGTACGTGGGCACTTGTTTTGGTGTGTTTCACATAATGGTCGACAAAGAATTGTAAATTTCTCGTAAACTCTTTTTCAGTTGCAATAAGATCCTGCACAAGGAGGCTGTAATCACATAGATCATAATATACTGTTAGATAAAAACTTCTAATATGAATAATACATGTAATTATAGTGAAATATTTATACTATAAAGTTTTGCATACTTAAATACATTTTTCAATTAAATAATAGGTAAATAAGAGAAAACAGGTCTATGTCAATCGTATCTCATTAAACAAATAGTTAACTCGAAAATCATTTTGAGAGAGAAGTCAGTGTATTGAGAATGAAAGTTTCTTATTCTTAGGAAAGAACAAGTTAGTTAATCAATTAATTTTAATAGAACACTTTAGAATAAAAATGGAACTCCGTTCACTCACTATAACTTCCTTCTGTATTCCTCTTCTGATTCAATCTCACCAGGGATTTCAGGGCTTTCCAATGCAACTTCAGCTGAGAACTACAAGTCATGAAAAATAAACTCAAGAATAAAAGATGTCTATAATTGACCAGTTTTTAACTTCTACTTTAAAAAAAATGCTAAAACAGCATTTATTGTCTGTCTCCAGTTACCGTGAAAAGGCACCGGTGAGCTTCCTTCTTGAACTGCTGTAGTCGACTGACAAGTATACCGAAAATGCATCTGTCTAGACAAGTGAAGAGTATTCTAGCACATTCCTGACTTATAAGTGGTGGACATGCTTTGGGAAGTTGTTGGGGGGACATTAATTAGCTCACTACAGAATTCCTTGCCTCTGACCTGGTCTTGTAGTCACAGTATTTATATGGCTGGTGCAGTATAGTTTTTGGACACTGGTAACCCCTCAAATATTAACATAGGGGATTCATGGATTGTAATGTTTAATGTCAAGGGGCAATAGACTATCTCTTGTTGAGAGACAGTCATTATCTAGTAGTTGTGTGGTATGTTATTTCCTACTTACCAGTCCAAACCTGGATGTTGTTCAAGTCTTGCTGTATATGAATATGGATTCTTGATCAGTATGGGAATCAAGGATTACAGGGAAAATGCAGGAAAGTCAGATCAGCCATGGTCCTTTTGAATGGTGGAACTGACTGGAGGGGCTGAACAGCATACTCCTATTCCTATTTCTTACGGCCTTATGGACTGCTTCTGTGTCTTACAAGTCACACATTGTGCTGAATATTGTGCAGTCATCAGCAAATATACCCATTTCAGACCTTATGAGGAAATGTCATTGATGAAGGAGCTGAAGACAGTTATGGCAAGGACTCTTCCTTGAGGAACTTACGTAGCAATGTATGGATTTGAGAGGCCTCAAACAACTACAACCATCTTCCTTTGTGCTAGGTATGACTCAAAATAGTAGAGAGTCACCCCTCATTCCCTTGACTTCAGTTTTCTGAGCTATCTGTGTGACTTTGCAGTCAAATTTCAAACTGACGTGAAAGGCATTCAGTCTCACCCCACCTCTGGAGTTCAATTCTTTTGTACATGTACTGAGGTCGGGATTTGTGGTGTCCTAGTGGAAGCCAAATTGTGTATCAGTTATTTCTGAGCAATTGGGACTTCATAACACGATTGATGACCGCTTCCAACACTTTCAGGATAATCAAGGGCATGATGGTGTGGTATTTAGCCAGACTTAGTTGGTCCTTTTTGTGGACAATTCATTCCTGGGAAATCTTCCACATTGTTGGATAGATATCAATATTATAGCTGTGCAGGAACAGCCTGGTATGCCTAACTCTTCCATACAATTGCCAGAATGTTGTTGGGGCCTACAGATTTTGCAGTAACTAGCAGCTTCAGCTGTTTCTTGATGTCATGTGGAGTAAATCAAATTTGCTGAAGACTGCTCTCTATGATCCTGGGAACCTCAGGAGATGATGATATTGGTTGTGATGCACAATTATGGAGTTTAGATCTGATTTGTTGGCCATGGGTTCACTTTGCCCCACCTATTTCATGTCATTTCTGCTGTTTGGCATGCAAGTTGTCCTGTGGTGCAGTTTAACACACAATTTTTAGGTGTGCTTGGTCTGCTCTTCTGCAGTCTTCACCAAACCTTGTGCAAAGCAACTGCACAATGAGAGAAGTGTGGAAAAAGAATCATATTGGACTTAAAAATGTTAACTCTGTTCCTTTCTCCAAAGATGCTCGCAGATCTACTGAATTTCTCTAGCACTTACTGTTTTTATTTCAGAGCTGATGCCAGGAATAGCAAGTTTGAGTTATAAAAACAGGCTGGGACCTTTTTCCACTGGACCGTAGGAGGTTGAGGGGTGACTTTATAGAGGTTTATACAATCATGAGGGACATAGATAAGGTGAATAGCAAAGGTCTTTTCCCTAAGATGAGAGAATTCAATGCTAGGGGCATATTTTTAAGGTGAGAGGAGAAAGACTTAAAAAAGGACATGAGGCGTAACGTTTTTACACAGCGTGATTATTTTGTGGAATGAACTGCCAGAGGAAGTGATGGATGCAGATATAGTTACAACATTTAAAAGACATTTGGATAGGTGCATGAAGAGGAAAGGTTTAGAGGGATATGGGCCAAATGCAGGCAAGTAGGACTACTTTAGTTTGGGAACATGGTTGGCGTGGGCCAGTTGGACCGAAGGGTCTATTTCTGTGCTATATGACTCCATGACTCCATAACTCCAGTTTCTGCACTTTGAGAGAGACTGTGAATTTGGCTGAAGTCCAATTTGACTGGGTAAAGAGTACATTAATACCAACTGAATATTCAATTGAAATTATCTGTTTCAAATTGTTTATCTCTCATCCATGGAAGTTTTAGTATGAATTGCTAACTCTATCATTCTTTTTCCTTTTAAAGGGCAATTTTTCCCCATTTTAATGTGGGTGAAAGCGTTAATTGGGGGGAAGACTAATTACAACAGTATAAAAGAGTTTGTTGAGGAGTGTTTTTCTGATGGAGGTCAGTGACCCTATTCAGTAAGTGCTGGGACCTCTGTTGTTTGTACTGTTTATAAATGATTTGGAAGAAAAGGTGATCTGATTAATAAATTTGCAGATTAACACAAAAATTGGAGAAGTTGTGGATTGCGAGGAAGGTTGTGAAAGGATACAGCACGATATAGATCAGTTGGAAAGTTGGACAGAGAAATGGCTGATGGAGTTTAATCTGGACAAATGTGAGTCAATGCATTTGGAGAGGAAAGTATACAGTAAGTGACAAGGCCCATAGGAGCTAAACAGAGGGAATTCGGCTGCAAGTCCTTATCTCCCTGAATGTGGCAAAACAGGTGTATAAGATGGTAAAGAAGGCATATGGCATGTTTGCCTTCATCAGGCGGAGCACTAAGTATAAAAGTTAGCAAGTCAATTTGCAGCTATACAAAACTTTAGTGTTTGGAATATTTTGAATATTGTGTACAGTTCTGGTCACCACACCGTAGGAAAAATGTGGAGGCTCCAGAGAGAGTGTAAAGAGGTTTATCAGGTTGTTGCCTGGATTGGAGTATATTAGTTATAAAGAGAGTTTGGTCAAACTTGGATTGTTTTCGCTTGTATCGGAGGCAGAGGACCATCCTGATAGAAGTGTATAAAATTGTGAAAGGCATGGATAGGGTGGATAGTCATAGTCTTTTTCTCAGGTGGAAATGTCAAATACAAGGGGGCATACATTTAGGGTGAGAGGGTGAAAATTTAAAAGGACTAGAGGGCATAAGTTTAAGGTGAGAGGGGAAAGATTTAAAAGGGACATTTTACTTTTTCATGCAGAGGCTGGTGCTTTTATGGAATGAGCTGCCAGTGAAAGTGGCGGAGGCTGGTACAATTACAACATTTAAAAGGCATATGGATGGGTATAGGAAGAAGAAGGGTTTCGAGGGATATGGGTGAAATGCTGGCAATGGGACTTGATTTATCTAGGATATCTGGTCGGCATGGATGATTTGGACCGAAGGGGTCTGTTTCCATGCTGTGCATCTCTATGGCTCTATGAGATATGTGAGGTAAGTCTTTTTTAAACAGTCGGTGCTAAGTACCTGGAATGCACTGTGAGGGAAGGTGGTAGAAGCAGTGTTGATAGCAATGTTTAACAGGCATTTAGATACGTACATGAACTTGCAAGCTGGTAAGATTAGTTTAGAATGGCACCACGGTCAGTGCAAACATGGTGGGCTGAAGGGTCTATTTCTGTGTTGTACTGTTTTATAAAAACTGAAAGAATTGCGGATGCTGTAAATTAGGAACAAAAACAAAGTTGCTGGAAAACTACTCTTTTATGTTGTTCTATGAGGTTGTATCTTTAAGTATCTTGAAAATAATATGCACAATATTGTTTTTATAAGTACAAAGCAGCAAATAATTTATTGAATTAAAATGTAAAATGATTCTATGGTAACAATACAGGATTCAAGTTGCATTGTAAACCGCAAGATTGAAAAGATGGCTTATGATTGGACTGACAGGCAGGTTGCCAATACTTGCCCGCTCTTACAGCTTACTTAAAATGCTTGCTTAGTCCAGATCTACATAAGTAGGATTAAACACCCCCTTCCTGCTGCTGGTGGCTTCCAAGAACAGTAAATTTAAGAATAGTAAATGGCAGCTAAGCAAGGATCAAGTGACCAAAGTAATTTTAATTGTTTGTTGTCTGCTTTCTGCCAAGAAGGATTCGTGAAAATCAAGGCCTTCCCATTAGCATTCAAAATAAAAAATTAAATTAGAATAGTTTTGCCAGAGTTAGGAAACAGATGATTAGCAAATGACACATCATATTCCTGATTTTGCATGGTCACTTTTATCATTTATTGACAGTAGTAACTAGGTTTATGTGTTTCTGTGCAAGAGAAATGTAATGCTTTCATGTGTGTGCATGAAGTTGACTGATACTTTATTGGAGTTTTGGTGTTTACCTTTAGTCTTTTATCCAGATAGGCTGGCGATACCCAACCTTGTCGGGGAGGTGTTGATTTGGTAGGCTTGGTCCTAACCAGCCATTTCAGTGGATGTGCAGAGTCAAGGACCTCCACATATTGCCGCTCTTTAAGATGGATGGACTCTTTCTCAGATGGTGGTGGGTTGTAGTCTGCTGTAGCCACATAAATGTCAAAAACCTGCCATAAGGAAAAGATGGTATTGATTTTTTTTAAACTGTTATTCAATCTGCCCACTTAGGATTTCTTTCTTTCTTCACAACACTTAAATAACATAATACAACCATCAGTCCAAAGGCCAGCCAGATCAGCACTGCAAGTAGGCAAATACAAAAGTAAATGGCTTCTGTCAGTTATATGAGTCCTGCAAGTTGTAACAGTCACATAAGACAGAATTTTTTTTTTATTATTCATTTGTGGGATGTGTACATCACTGGCAGGCCAACATTAACTGCCTGTCCCTAGTTGCCCTTAAGTAAAACCCTCCAACCCTGGCAATATCCTTGCAAATGTTTTCTGAACCCTTTCAAGTCTCAGTGGGGTGTATTTAATCACACTCCTGACTTGTGCCTTGTAGATGGTGGACAGGCTTTGGGGAGTCAGGAGAGGAGTTATTCACCACAGTATTCCTAGCCTCGGACCTGCTCTTGTTTATGTGGCCACTCCAGTTGAGTTTCTGGTCTATGGTAATCCCCAGGATGTTGATAGTGAGGGATTAGTGAATGTCACAGTGATAGTCTTAGTCAGGCATTTGTATGATGTGAATGTCACATGCCACTTGTCAGCCCAAACTTGGGTAAAGTACAAATCTTCTTGCACTTGAAAATGGATTGCATCAGTATCTGAGGGGTTGTGAATGGTGCTGAACATTGTGCAATTATCAGGGAACATCTTGACTTTTGACCTTGTGATAGAGGGAAGGTCATTGATGAAGCAGCTGAAGATGGTTGGGCCTAGTACACTACCCTAAGAAACTCCTGCAGAGATGTCCTAGAGTTGAGATGCCTGACCTCCAATAACCGCAACCATCTTCCTATGTGCTAGGTATCACTCCAATCGGCAGATAGTTTGGCCCCTGATACCCACTGATTCCAGTTTTGCTAGGGCTCCTTGATGCCACACTTGGTCAAATGCGGCTTTAATGTCAAGGGCAGTCAGTCTCACCTCACCTCTGGAATTCTTTCATTCATGTTTGAATCAAGGCTGTAGTGAGGTCAGGAGCTGAGTGACCCTGGCGGAATGCAAAGTGGGTGTTAGGAAGTAGGTTATTGCTGTGCTTGATAGCACTGTGATGACACCTTCCATCACTTTACTGATGATTGAGGATAGACTGGCGGGGTGGTAAATGGCTGGGTTGGATTGGTCCTGCTTATTATGTACAGGACATAACAGGGCAATTTTCCAATTGTCATGTAGATGACAGTGTTGTAGCTGTACTGGCAGAGCTTGGCTATGGAAGCAACAAGTCTGGAGCGCAAGTCTTCAGTACTACCGCTGGAATGTTGTCAGGGCCCAGTATTCAGTGTCTCTAACCATTTTTTGACATCACATGGAGTGAAACAAATTGGCTTAAGACTGGTACCTGTAATGCTGGGGACCACCGGAAGAGGCCGAGATGAATCATCCACTTCTGGCTGAAGATTGCTGTAAATGCTTCAGCCTTGTCTTTTGCACTGTTGCGTTGGGCTCTTCCAACATTGAAGGATTTTAAGCTTGAGGCCACAACTGTGATAGTGGAATGGAGTGGAGGTAGGGCACAAATGGTGCTAAGACGGGGGCTGAGATGGATATAGCTGTCTGTCAGCAATTGGGATGGAAATATGGTCTGTTCTTCTCAGGTTGAGAATACGGGAGGGGAGGTATTGTGGTGATCTGCAGCAAGTTAGCCTGAAAAAAGGGAGCCCAAGACATTCTTGCCAGGCCCAAACACACAGGCCTCACAAGAAAGGTTGAAAAATAAATTCTAAAAACATATCTGCTGGTCATCCAGTGATTTTGTCTGAAAGAAGAAGCTAACACTGCAAGCAGCAACAACCGTCATAGCCCCCTCTCAATGGGACTGTGCATTGGATCAATCTGTATATTTATGGGGAAGTGGTGGCCTAGTGGTATTATCGCTAGACTGTTAACCCAGAGACCCAGATAATGCTCTGGGGACGAGGGCTCGAATCCTGCCAAAGCAGATGGTGAAGTTTGAATTTAATAAATATCTGGAATTACAGAGTCTAATGATAACCATGAATCCATTGTCGTTTGTAGGAAAAACCCATCTGGTTCATTTAACGTCCTTTAGGGAAGGAAACTGCCATCCTTACCTGGTCTGGGCTACAAGTGACTCCAGACCCACAGTAATGTGGTTAACTCTGAACTGCCCTCTGGGCAATTAGAGATGGGCAATACATTTTGCCTACCCAGCGACTCCCTCATTCCGTGAATGAACAAAGAAAATAAAATTAATCAGGAGACTACTTCCTTCATGCTGATTTACTCCTCACCTGAACAAACTATATATATATGGGGACATATCAAGAAGAAAACTGGACATGACTGATGCCACATTATTTTAACCATATGCTCTCTTTACCTGGTTAGGCAAGGTGGGGGCAGTTAAACGTGGGACCATTAAATCCATAAACCTTTAGAAAAAACCATAGTTCTGGTTGTTTGATCAATGAGTACGATTGAATTACTCTATGACCAGGTACCTGCAGGTTTTTACAGGAAGTCCAGGATAATCACCGATTAACGATGATCACTGTTCCTGTGATGTGTTTGATTTTTCTAATGCTTGAATTCATTATAAAGTGAAATTAGTTTGCAAATTCACATTCTACAATAGGGAAACATAGAAAACTTTCATTGATTCTTTTTAGGATTTGAAGTCAGGATGAATACTTCATGCAAAGAGTCATTAGCGTTCAGAATAAAACCCTCCAAAATCATGTTAAATTGTACAACAGTACACATTAAGGTTTTTCCAAAGCAGGTACGTTAAAATATATTAAATGGCCTCATTCATCTCACTTAGTTTGTAGACACAAAGGAAATCTAAAGTGCAGACTCTACCTCGCCTCTTGTTTCTGCATCTTCAGATTCAGAGGAAGATTCATTGACAATAGAAGATGGCCTGGATCTACCATGACGTGGAGATGGAGATGGAGTCTTTGCTTCCTCATCACTTTCTGCTCCAGGAACACGAAGTGAAGCTAGAATACAATACAGGCATTTCAATTAGCCTCAACCTGAGATGAGGAGTGACCTTAAAGAAGTTTATAACATCACAAGGAGCATGGATAGGGTGAACAGTTAAGGTCTTTTCCCCAGGGTAGAGGAGTCCAAAACCAGAAAGATAGGTTTAAGGTGAGAGGGGAAAGATTTAAAAGTGACCTAAGGGGCAACTTTTTCACGCAGAGGGTGGTGGGTATATAGAATGAGCTACCAGAGGAAGTAGTGGAGGCTGGTACAATTATTACATTTAAAAGGCATCTGGATGGTTATATGAATAGGAAGGGTTTAGAGGGATATCAGCCAAATGCTGGCAAATGGGATTAGATTAACGCAGAAAATCTGGTCGGCATGGATGAGTTGGACTGAAGAGTCTGTTTTTGTGCTGTACAATTCTATGACTCTATAACTTCACCTTAACATTACTTCTCAACTCAGCTGGTCTTTTGCCTCTAATCTTTTTAAGGTTAATGCACGACATGCTGCTATACCTCACTTAGGTTTCTCATGAAATTTTTAAAATCAGCTGCTGCAACTTTGATGGGTATTCTATTGTTACAACAATCTGTATAGCCTCAGAGAACCTCTGAGAAAATTCTGAGAGCTTGTTTTATTTCTAGAAACACCTCTTTTATGCCACATGCCGTTCTCAGCTCTAAAACCACTACAGACTTTAGGGGTTGCTTCAGATGAGATGCTTAGGGAGTTCTGCCCTGATTATATGGTCTCTACAGCAATAATGCACTGTATAAAAAGTCATACTAGACTCTCGACATAGTGAGATTTGACATCATGCTATTTCAGGATATGCTCTTTTTGATGCTGGTAGGAAGTGCTATTTAGGTAGGCAGTCTGGGAGGGGTAAAGGTGAAATCAGAAAAGCAGGGACAGAAAGAATGCCTGGACTCTGATTGGCACACTGGGTACTGACGTCAGGAATAAATGCGGTTTGGATGGGTAGAGGACGATATTGTTAGATGATTTTACCGGCAGCAGGCAATTAAGTGGCTCCCATCAATTCAAGGATGGTGGCCTGCTTCTCTGAGTTGTTGGCTAATCAGATAGCTGGGAGCTCTGTAGCTTTGGCAGCACTATTGGCAGTGGTGCTGCTGGTGAGTCTTCCTGGAAAAAGAGAGCGTGTCTCCATGTTTAAATGCTGTTAAGGGACTGGTGAGTGAATCGTGGGTGTTTCAGCAAATTAGTAGACCTTGGTGATCAGATGGCTGAAGGCTGTACTGGCGGTATCAGAGAAAAGGAAAATAACCACTGCCACCAGATGGACGACACCCCAGAGTTCTGAAGGAGATAGCTGAAGAGAAAGTGGAGGTGTTAGTGGTGATGTTTCAAGAATCGCTGGAGTCAGGTGGGGTCCCAGAGGATAGGAAAATCACTAATGTAAGCCCCTGTTTAAGAAGGGAGTAAAATAAAATATGGGAAATTACAGGCTGAATGGTCTGACCTCGATCACTGGTAAGATTTTGCAGTCCATTGTGAAGGATGAGATTTCTGACTACTTGGAACTGCATGGTAAAATAGGGCAAACTCAGCATGGTTTCATCAAGGGGAGGTCATGCCTGACAAATCTGTTAGAATTCTTTGAGGAGGTAATGAACAGGTTAGACCAAGGAGAGCCAGTGGACGTTGTCTGCCTGACCTTCCAGAAGGCTGCTGAGTAAGATAGAGGCCCTTAGTGTCAGAAGCAAGGTAGTAGCATGGATACACAGTTGGCTGTCTGGTAAAAAGCAGAGAGTGGGGATAAAAGGGTCCTTCTCAGGATGGCAGCCAGTGACTAATGGTGTTTCATGAGGGTCAGTGTTGGGACCACAACTTTTTAATTTATATATTAATGATCTAGATGAAGGAACTGAGGGCAAACTGACTGTTTGCAGATGATACAAAGACAGGTGGACAGTTAGGTAGCATTGAGGAAGCGGGGAGGCTGCAGAAGGATTTGGACAGGTTAGGAGAGTGGGCAAAGAAGTGGCTGATGGAATTCAATGTGGGAAATTGTGAGGTCATGTACTTTGATAGGAAGAATACAGACATAGACTATTCTCTAACTGGGAAGAAAATTCAGATATCTGAAGTGCAAAGGGAGTTGGGAGTCTTAATCCAGGATCCTTTTAAGGTAAATTTGCAGGTTGAGTCGGTAGTTAGGAAGGCAAATACAATGTTGGCATTTATTTTGAGAGGACTAGAATAGAAAAGCAGGGACGTACTCCTGAGGCTTTATAAAGCTCTTTTCAGACCACATTTAGATTATTGTGAGCTTTTTGGGCACCATACCTCAGGAAGGATGTACTGGCCCTGGAGCAGATCCAGAGTGGTTCATGAGAACGATCCCAGGAATGAAAGCTTAACATAACAGGAACGTTTGAGGACTCTAGGTCTATACTCAATGGAGTTTAGAAGCATGAAGGGGGATCTAATTGAAACTTACAGAATACTGAATGGCCTGGACAGACTGGATGTTGGGAAGATCTTCCCATTGGTAGGCGAGACTAGGACCTGAGAGCACAGCCTAAGGGTAAAGGGAAGGCCTTGTCATGAAGTTGTGTAGAATACTCATGAATTGAAAAACAGTGCGTGATCCCTTTAAGAAATTGGTGTTTTGTGCTTGGAAGTTTGCAAGCACTGTACAGAGAGCCCCAAAATTGAAACAAATGTATCAAAAGGCCTTACAGTTGGCAGGCAAAACAGCAGTCTTTTTTTGTTGTTTTGGCACTTAGTTTGAATTTAGCCAATTCAGTTAAACCAGACCCTCAATCCTGAATGCCAATTGAATTTAAATCGGATGGTATTAACAACCTGGGACCAATCCTAGTATAAGAAATGGACAGGTCATCAAGGGTATAAAAAAAAAGGGCATTTACAAAATCGGGGGAGAGCCAACTGCCATCCAAAGTGAAAGCAAATCCACCATCTGAGAAATAAACCTGGCTCTCACAAAAAAAATCATTAAGCTCCCTAAAAAAAGCACCAAAGGCTGCATGGCATTTTTTTTTAGCTCAGAGAAAATATCCATGACAGAAAGATCAGCAGAAGAAAGACATTTGTGACTTGAGATCGATAGAAGAAAGGCCGCAGAAGGCAGAGTGTTCCAGAAGATGCTGAGAACGGCATGTGGCAAAAAAGAGGTGTTTCCAGAAATAATCTCTCCAAATTCGCACAGATTAAGTTTTAATTTATTGGGTTTATATAAGTGGGACATGTGATTATTTGAACAGCATTCCAGTAGAATTTAGTTCAGTTAGGGAATAGTTAGTACTTAGGGGAAATTGTTCAGTTTGTTAGTAAATCTGTTAACTTGTTCATTGTTAGGGTTAAGTAAATAGTTATTTGTTACTTGTAAAATGGAGACGAGGGATTTTCTTTCCTTTAACTAATCTTTTAACAGATTACGAAGGGTGAGGTGAGTTTCTCTGGCTGTTTTGGATTTAATTATTGGAAGGGAATCTCTATTTCTGTCATAAAAGATTGGGGCTTGCGTGTCAATTTAATTATCAGTGCGTTCTGAGGAAGGGTCACCGGACTCGAAATGGTAACTTTTATTTTTTCCTTCACAGATGATGCCATACCTGCTCGGCTTTTCCAGCAACCTGGTTTTTGTTCCTAATTATCAGACGGGTTTGACCTTCCCCACCTTCCTAACACCCTTTAGAATAGAGACAAGCAGAAATTTCTTCAGCCAGAGAGTGGTGAATCTATGGAATTTATTGCCACAGAAGGCTGAGCAGGCCAGGTCATTGAGTATATTTAAGAAGAGATAGACAGGTTCTTGATTGTCAAGGGGATCAAGAGTTATGGGGAGAAAGTGGGAGAATGGGGTTGAAAAACTTATCAGCCATGATTGAATGGCAGACAGACTCGATGAGCTGAATGGCCTAATTTCTGCTCCTATGTCTTATGGTCTTATGGAGCGGTTAGTACCCTGAAATAAGAATGTGATTCTACAAAAGCAAAATCTAAGGATTTTGCAAATCTGAAACGAAAACAGAAGATGTTACAAAGATTCAGCAGGTAGGCAGCATCTGTAGAGAAAGAAAAACTATGTTAATGTTTGAAATTTATTCTGATGAAGGTCAAAAACCTGAAATGTTAAGAATGTTTGAGGATTAGGAGATTTAATTCACCAATTTATAATGATATGGTATTGTCCAAATGTGCATGGGATCACGCAAGTGGAAAGAATTCAGTTTGAAAGCTTTACCTGTTACTTTTAATGAATGTTAACAGAGCTTATGCTAAAAATTAGCTTTCTCAAAATGTCTAGGTTAGGTTAAACTTTAATTCTAATGGCTCACCTTGGGTGATCTTTGCAGAGACCATTTGTGTGATCTGAGATGTTAATTTTTGTAGGAATTCTTCTGTTCCAACATCTGCCAATGAAAAATGTGGTAAAGTTGTGGTTGCAGAAGCTTCTCTGCTGACTTCTGTAAGGACTTCTCTTTCATCTGTAATACAATGAGAGCAAATATTCTGGGAACTAGGCAAGCATTTGAGTTGCAAAATCTAATAAAAATTAGACAAATTTCATTTAGAAAACATGATGAAGTACAAAAATTTTATATTTCATATACAATTTAGTTTTTAGTTATATGTTCACAAAATAAATATCCATGTAAATCAAAAGCTGAGTGGGCACTGAGTGATCAAGAGAATATCCATAGATTTAGCACATCATTTTGCTTGATTGGGTGCACACGTATGTTTAAACTATAAAAGTACTGTAAGAACACATTTCAATGTTTCATTAAGCTTAAATAGTTTCATTAACTTGTGCCAGGTACTCACTTTTCTCTGGTTCTTTATGATCAATTTCTTGTGGTCTGTAACAAAGAGGCACACGAACATTGTCACAGATAAAGAGAAGAAAAGAGAAATCAAATGAAATAAGAATTAAAACTGTATTTTTGAACCTGTCCACAGCCAGGTTCTTCATGGTTTTTAAAAGCAACTTAGCAACTTTTTGATTAACATAATCATTGTTAGTTTTACCTCAGGGCAGGGGCACCACTGGCAAGGCAACTGTTTGCTATCCCACAACCTAGAGAAAAGGTTGGTGGAAGATAGCAAGAACTGCAGATGCTGGAATCAGAATCAATACAGTGTGGGGCTGGAGGAACACAGCAGGTCAGGCAGCATCAGGGAAGCAGGAGAGTTGACGTTTTGAGTCAGGACTCTTCATCAGGACATCAAGAAAGGTTGGTGGGACACTGTTGAAGCTGTTGCAATTCATGTTGTGAAGGTACTGCAACAATTCCCTTTTTGTGGTCTTTTAATGCAATTTAGTGGTTTGCTTGGCCATTTCAGGGAATAATTACGTTGTTGCCAAACTAAAGTTAAATATAACCTCTACCATGTTTAGGTGGCAGGTTTATTTTTCTAAAGGACATTAATGAACTCATGTTTTTAAAATAACAGACTAATGTTATTATAGATAATTTTTGTTTCCTTGTTTTTAAACTGAATTCAAATAATGTTCGCACCACACAAATGTAAGACAATGACCCTCTCCAATAAGAGACAATCTAACCGCTGCCCCTTGATGTTCAATGATGTTACCATTATTGAATCCCCTATTCTCCTGGGGTTACCACTGACCAGAAACTCAACTAGACATGCTGTAAAATTACAGTGGCTACAACAGCAGGTCAGAGCCTAGAAATACTGCAGCGGGTAACTTACCGCCTGACTCTCCAAAGCCTGTCCACCTACAAGGCACAAGTCAGGGTGTGATGGAATACTCCCCAGTTGCCTAGATGGGTGCAGCTCCAACAATACTTAGACGCTTGACGCCATTCAGGGCAAAGCAGCTTACTTGATTGGCACCACATCCACAGACATCCATTCCCTCCACCACTGTCGCTCAGTCGTAGCAAAGTATACAATCTACAAGAACCACTGCAGAATTCACCCAAAATCCTTAGACAGCACCTTCCAAACTCATGACAATTTCTATCTAGAAGGACAAGGGAAGCAGATATGTGGGAACATCATTTCCTGCAACATCACCACCAAGCCATTCACCACCATTATGTCAAAAGAAATTCTGGTTGGAAGAGGAAAAGCAGACATCTATGTCCCTTTTTGTCAATCAGTAAGTACAATTTTTGGGTTGCTTATTCAAATACACAGGTAAAGCCTAGAAGAGGGAGAGACAAATGCAAATGAAAAGATTTAATACATCAGCCTCCATGCACAAGTGGCATTTCTGCTTCTTCCTTTCTCATCTATTCTCACTTATTACTTCTCCTGAAGTCTCACACAAGTTTACTTCTATTGATAATTCACACTTCAAGATCTGGTCCAAACTGCCGTATTTTATGTTCATGACTTCAGCATAAATAGCAATTTCTGTTTAACCATGGAGTTTCAGAGCCTAGCTAGATCTTCATCTTACCATCACTCAAATATGCAGTTTTCAGCAGAGTTTATTTGTAGCAGTGAACAATGAAAACATTCACTGACCTTCTTGGTGTAGTAAGGATGCCAAAATCTACTGTAGCACCTACCCTAATCAAGATCAGTCGGATTTAAGAAAGGGATTGAAGTTAAAATTTACCAGATTTGTATGCTACAATCTACAAATGCAGCAAAACCTGGATAATATCCAGACTTGTGCTGACAAGTGACAAGTCGTGCCACACATGGCTATCTCTAACATGGAGAATTTAACCTTGGTACCTTGACATTCAATAGCATTACTACCACTAAATCCCCTACTGAGTATTACCAATGACCAAAAACTGAACTGGATCAGACAAATAAATACTGAGACTTCAAGAGTAAATCAAAGGCTAGGAATATTGCGGTGAGTAACTCATCTCCTCACTCTCTAAACCTGTCCACTATTCTATAAGGCACAAGTCAGCAGAGTGTTGGAATCCTTTCCACTTGCCTGGATGAATGCAGCTCCAACAACAATCGAAAAATTTGCCTCCATTCAGAACAAAACGGCCTGCTTGACTGGCATCAGATCCACAAACATTTCGGTGGATCAAAATCCTGGAGTTCCCTCGCTAACAGCATTGTAGGTCTACGAACAGCACAGGGACTGCAACACTTCAAGAAGGCAGCTCAACAGCACGTTCTCAAGGGCAGCTAGGGACAGGCAATAAATACTGGTCAGCCAGCAATGCCTATGTCTCATGACAGTATAAAAATAAAATTCACTCCCTCTACCACAGTGGCAGGTGCGTACTATCTACAAGATACATGGCTGAAATTCACTGAAGTTCCTGAGGGAGGACATGGTAACACCATCTTCTGCAAGTTCCCCTCCAAGCCACTCACCATCCTAACTTGGTGTTATATTGACATTCCTTCAGAGTCACTGGATAAAAATCCTGAAATTCCCTAACAGCATTGTTGCTATACCAACACCAAATGGACTGCACCAGTTCAGAAAAACAGCACACCACCGTCTTCACAAAGGCAATTAGGGATGGACAATAAATGATGGCCCAGTGAGTGAAGTCCAAATCCCATGAATTAATAAAAGTACTGTTTAAAATTATCAGGTGAGCTACTATTGGAATTTAAGCAAATAAAGTAGATTCTCCTGTATTTACAGAGAAATATCCGATTAGATGCATTTACCCATGCAAAAATGTTTGCATAATAGCTTCTTTCACAGTTGTGGTTTCTTCAGTTGGAGCTTCAACTTCTTGCAAGAAAACAAAAAGGAACATACATTGTAAATTGGAAATGCATACAGTTCATTGAAGTTTGTTTCTTTAGTTTAAAAATAGATACAGTTAAAAAAAATTGTTTTCACTGTACACAGCATGGCATTTCTATGCTTGTAACAGACCCTTATATACAGTGTCAACATTTTCTTAGCACATATCAACTCGCGTAAATTGCACTGCAGTAAATTGACCAAAAAGCAGTTTGATTCTACAGGTCATATACACTATCAGCACCACACTGCCTAGAATAATCTGAAAGACATGTATAAGTGAAAGGTGTCTGATATATATACAGATATAAATATCATATCTAGACTTTGACTTTTAAAATATTGGCATTTGTGTGTATTGCTTTTCTGAAGGATTTTAAAAAATAAGTAGGTCAAACAAATCTCCTCCAACAGTAAGATAATCCAGAATGTGTCACAGAACTGTAGCCCCCTGGATTGTTAATGGAAAATTGATTTTTACTGTAGTGGTTTATGACTTGTGGGGTAAACATTGAAGATTTTCAGCCAATTTTTGGTTCAGGATAATGAAGGATCAGCTTTAGCTTAGGAAACTCAGAGTCTGAAATTTTTAAGACCTAACTAGAGGCAAATATAGTTTAGAAGTCAGGTCTAAGCTTTCAGATTTATGAGTATTCATGTAAGAAAACTTTACAGTTAACAGGAAAGAACCAGGGAGGAATCACGTAAGTTGAACTTGAATATGATATAAAGTCTCTGTAACAGGTAGTATCAGGAGACAGGATGAGACTTTGTTGTGCAGTGTTTAAGATATTTCAAACAATGTTGCAATAAACGTCTGTTTTGCTGTTAAAAAATCTGCAGCCCTGTGTGACAAAGCTTCACTGAATGAATACCATGTTAACTAAAATTAAGAAAACAATCTACCAGGCCAGATTTCATTCTGAGATCTGACTTGACTAACAGTACCTTAATTTGGGTCGTAACATCTTGCCAGAATTTGAATTCATTTTATTCAATAGGGATCAGAGTCTTTTAAATAAATGGATATGTTGAGGTTCTGAACACAAGACAGGAATATTCTGGTGAAGTTTATTGTATGAATTTGCAACATTCAAATCCATTTTGAAAATCTGTAAGAATTTTTCTGGAAGTAGAAGATACAGCTGTGCATTATTTGAAATTTTTTGTGAAGTCTAATTTGAAAGAGATAGCAGATAAATTGAAGGGAGAAATGAAAGCAGGATCTTGTAGGAACGAGATGCTGAAAATTAATATCCAACATTAAGAATTAGAAGAAGCGAAACCTTAAATTGAGATGTCACAGTTAGAATTACCTGAGGAGTGAATGAAGGAGAAATCAGTCCAATCATACAAAATTGAAACTAAAAGAGAATGGAGATTAAATGCATATGTTATAGTTTGAGTAGTGTAACAAATCCCTAAGGAAGAAATTAGTTCTTTCTTGGGAAATGACCTGGCTAGTTGAAAAATACTGGCTTCACTGAAGATGGTGGAATAATTGGTAAAGGCAAAAGAAACTAAGAAGATATAGATGGAACATCCTGGATTGTTTCTTGACTGCCTTGTGACTAGATCTCAGGCTCATAAAACCAGACGGGAAGAACAGAATCTATGAAATGATTTGGGAATTCAGTTAATGGATGCAATTTTCAGAAGTTTAAAAAAAACATAGAAACGTAGGAAATATGTGCACGAGTAGGCAACTCAGCCCTTCGAGCCTGCACCACCATTCAATATGATCATGGTTGATCATGCAATCTCAGTATCCCATTTCTCCCTCTCCCCATACCCTTGGCCCCCTTAGCCACAGAGGCCGCGTCTTGAATATATCTAATGAACTGGCCCCAACAGCTTCCTGTGGGACAGAATTCCACAGGTTCACAACTCTGAGTGAAGAAGTTCTTCCTCATCTTAATCCTGAATGGCTTTCCCCTTCTTCTGAGACTGTGACCCCTTGTTCTAGACTCCCCAACATTATGAACCTTGTTCCCGCATCTAACCTGGCCAGTCCCATCAGGATTTTATGTGTTTCTATGAGATGCCCTCTCATTCTTTTAAATTCCAGTGAATAGAAGTCCAGTTGATCCAGCCTTTCCTCATATGTCAGTTCTACTGTCCCAGGAATCAGTCTGTGAACCTTCATTGGGCCTCCTCAATAGCAAGAATCTTCCTCAGACAGGAGACCAAAACACAATACGTAAGGTGTGGCCTCGCCAAGGCCCTGTATAACTGCAGTAAAACATCCTTACTCCAATACTCAAATCCTCTTGCTATGAAGGGCAGCATGCCACTAACCTTCCTCTTGCCTGCTGCACCTGCATGCCAACCTTCAGCGACTGTTCCACCATGACACCTAGGTCTCATTGCATCTTACATTTTCCTAAACTGCCACCATTCAGATAATAATCTGCCTTCCTGTTATTGTGACCAAGGTGGATAACCTCACATTTATCCACATTATATTGCATTTTCCAAGTATTTGCCCACTTAGCCAGTCTGTCCAAGTCACCCTGGAGCCTCTTAGCATCCTATTCAGAGCACATACTGTCACCCAGATTAGCGTCACCTGCCAATTTGGAGACATGACATTCAATACCTTCGTCCAAATCGTTAAGGCATACTGTGAACAGTTGAGGTCCCAGCACTGAACTCTGCTGTACCCCACTTTTCACTGCCTGTCACTCTGAAAAGGAGCTATTTATTCCAACTCTTTGCTTCCTGTCTGACAACCAGTTCTCAATCCATGTCAATACATTATACCCAATACCATGAGCTTTAATTTTCCTAACTAATCTCTTGTGTGGAACCTTATCTTTGAAAGCCTTTGAAGCCTTTGAAAGTCCACATACACAACATCTCCTGATTCACCACTGTCTACTCTACTGGTCACATCCTCAAAAAATTCCATAAGATTTGTCAAGCATGATTTTCCTTTAGTGAATCCATGCTGACTAGGACCGATTCTGTCACCGCTTTCCAAATGCTCAGTTATTACATCTTTGATGATTGACGCCAGCACTTTTCCCACTACTGATGTCAGGCTGACTGGCCTATAATTCCCCATTTTCTCTTTCCTTGCTTTTTTAAAAAATGGAGTTACATTAGCTACCCTCCAGTAAAATGGAACTCCTCCAGAGTCTGCAGAATGCTGGAAAATGATCACCAATGCACCTGCTATTTCTAGGGCCACTTCCTGAAATGCAGAGAATCAGACCCTGGGGACTTATTGGGTTTTAATCCCATCAATTTCCCAATATCATTTCCTGACTAATAAGGATTTCCTTCATTTCCTCTTTTGTGCTTGACCCTCTGTCCCCTAGCATTTCCTGAAGATTATCTGTATCCTCCTTAGTGAAGACAGATCTAAAGAATTTGTTCAACTTGTCTGCCATCTCTTTGTTATCTATTACAAATTCACCTGATTCTAACTGCAAGGGACCTATATTTATCTTCACCAGTCTTTTTCTCTTCACATATCTATAGAAGCTTTTGCAGTCGATTTTTATGCTTTCTGCAAATTAACTTCCATATTCTATTTACCCTTTCTGAATTAAACCCTTTGTCCTCCTCTTCTGAATTTTAAATTTCTCCCAGTTCTTGGATTTGCTGCTTTTTCTGGACAATTTATATGCCTTCTCTTTGGCTTTAATACTGTTCCTGACTTCCCTTGTTAGCCATGGTTGAGTCACAATCCCTGTTTTACTCTTATGCCAGACAGGGATGTACAATTGTTGAAGCTCATCTATGTGTTTTTTAAATGTCTACCATTGCCTATCCACTGTCAACCCCTTAAGTATCCTTGGCCAGTTTATCCTAGGGAATGCATATCTTGTACCATCAAAGTTAGCTTTCTTTAAGTTCAGGATTCAGATTTAATTGTGTCACTCTCCATCTTAATGAAGAATTCTACCATATTAAGAGAATGAGGCTAACATGCTTAATCTATCTTCTTGAGCAGAGCTGCAACAAATACTAAATTCTACTGCAAGTTTGTTCTGATTTTATTTAGCTCCTTTGACAAATTTGTTAAAGGAAAGGACGCAGTTAGGATTGAAACAAGAATGTAATTGAAACTTTGATAACTTGAAAACTGTTCTGACAACCACATACAATTCAGCATTGTAAAATTATGACAGGCCATTGAAACTGGCTGCCTGCAACCACTGGTGTCAGTGCCATTTTACTATTAGGATACAAAGTGGGGACTGAATGGCCTGTCAATTATTTTTCAAAGAATTTGAATGTATGTCAACAGAAACATTCAATGGCATAGAAATAAGCATCAAGTCTTGTGTTGTCTGTACATCAGTTTGAAATCTACATTACTATAAAATGTTGAAGAAACTATTATTTGTCCAGAAGACAATCCTTTGATTTTTTTTGATGAGCTTTCTGGACAAGAACATATGGTTCAAAACATACAGACCATCAGGCCAGACTTCTTTTTGGGATCTGACTTATCCACTAGTAGCATTAGCTATGATCATAATGCGAGCACGTTATCCATTTTGAACCAATAAAAGATAGATCAGGGTATTTTCTAGATGGTACGAAGTTAAATACACTGGATGTCCAAAGAGACTTAGGAATTCAGGTGAATAGATTATTAAAATGCCATGAACAGCAGCAGAAAATAATTAAGAAGGCTAATGGAATGCGGACCTTTATATCTAGAAGACTGGAGTACAAGGATGCAGAAGTTATGCTGCAGTTATACAAAACTCTGAATAAACCCCACTTGAAGAACTATTAGTAGATCTGGCCCCAGATCTTAGGAAGGAAGTATTGGCTTTAGAGAGAATACGACATAGATTTACAAGAATGATACCTGAACTTCAGGGGTTAAGTTGAGGTGAGATAATACAAACTAGGCCTGTTTTCCCTAGCATTTAGAAGGTTAAGGGATGATCTATCGAAATCTTGAAGATATTAACAGGAAAAGACAAGTTGGTAAAGATAAACTTTGCACTGGTTGAGGCTTCTAGATTGAGGGGCCTTAGTCTGAGAATTAGATAGAGAGATGTTAGGAAGCACCTGTACACGTGAGGAGTGATAGATGCTTGGAACACTCTTCCACAAATGGCAGTGGATGCAGGATCAGTTGTTAATTTTAAATCTGAGGGAGATAAATTGCTGTTAAACAAACAATTTAAGAGATATGGGCTAAAGACAAGTACATGGAGTTAAGCCACAGACCAGCCATGATCTCACTGAATAACGGAACAGGCTCGAGGAGCTGAATGGCCTACTCTTGTTCCTATAATACTTGCACTTATAAAATATATTATCACATCTCTGAGGCAAATTGGAATTACAATGCAATAAAAATGAATTTGAAAAATATACTATAAACTTCCAACTGAGTTAAACATTCCAATGAAAAATCTATCATTGCACTGCCTATGACAAAGCTATCAGTAAATTTTGCTCACCATCGACAACATCCAAGTGGGCAGAGCAGATGGACTGGCCAGCCTTGTTTGTAGCAATACAGGTATAGACTCCAGTGTATTCCTTCCCAACATCCAACAGAATCAAACTATGTTGCATATTTGAGCTGGCCAATTTATAACCCGGTGTATCTTTTTTAATCCAGATAACATCTTCCACTGACTCCTCTTTAAGCCATGTTATATCAGGCATTGGAGATCCTGTTAAAAAATTATTTTTGGTAACTTGAACATTCAATTACTTTTGAAGTTTTTCAATATATTCTGTGCCAGAGCAAAGCCTTGCAAAATTGCTCTCGTGCTGCCAAGGCATTAGGAGGTGGATGAGAAAGATCTTCAGTGATTGGAGAACCTCCTTCTCTTTTGTAAGCTTAAGCAACTTTCTATAGCAAAATGTGAGGATGCAGGTTTCTAGGTGTAAATCATTGACAACATACATTATAGAGACATTCTTGCCATTTTGTTGTTTTCAAAACCTTCAAGCTGGGGAAGAGATTTTACAGTTGGAGTTGAGACATTCATCTTACCTTGAACCCTGACAGTTAAGGTAATGCTGGCTCCTTTCTTTACATTCTTACTTGTGAACTTTTCCAGAAATCTTGGTGGAACCAACTTCTCTGGCGTTTCTGCAAGTAAAGAACAGCAATCAGCAAAGCAAATAGAGTAGTAGCTTCTAAGTGCCAAATGCTATCATTGCCATTTCCTGTGGAATGTTAAAGTAAAATTCATAGTCTACTAGGCCATTTATTTTGCAGATTACACTTATTATCTCTTTTACCATAAATTCTACACATCCTACTTAATCTCTGGAGAGAAGATTCTCCTTACCCTTCAAAAATAAATCAAAATAAACTCTGAAACATCCTTCTAACCTTAGAGCCTAATCATGGGCTAATATGGAAGTTACTGGAGTGTGTACTTCCTCCACTTCTATTCTTGACTGGCACTCTTATCTTAAGTAGTTTCCAGTTAGAGGGAATTAACTTTTCATTTACCTTTATCTTACTTCTCTTTTATTTCCTTAGCCCTGCTTCAAATTAGCTATTTATAAAGTTTTCTTTAGAAGTACCCCCTGACCTGCCCCAACACCAGGATCATATCTCGATGGTTTCAGTTGTAGGGCCTCTGTGGCTCCATCTTAGTAGCACACAAAGGTATGAGCGGACAACACTTTAGAGGAAATCCCTTGACCTCTAGAATCCATCCACATTGTTTAGAAGGTAGCATGAAAAGCAGCAAGCACTTGGGTTGCCAGAGAATGACGGCATTATGATAGCTGCCTGGAAAACAAGTGCATAAATGCACAAAGCCTGTGTTGTTGTTTTCAGCCAGCTACACTTGGAAGGATTGGAAACCCTTACTTTGCTGAATCTCATTGGCTGCTCACTCAGAGCTTTGAGATAGCAAGAACTACAGATGCTGGAGTTAGAGACAACACAGTGAGGAGCTGGAGGAACAAAGCAGTCCAGGCAGCATAAGAGAAGCAGGAAAGTTGACGTCTCGAGTGTTAGCCATGTGGGTGAAGTTAATTGTCAGTTCAACAGTGGAAGAAAATCCCTTTGCCTGACATATGTAAGATCCCATCTGCATGTAATCTCTCTGAAATAGTGCACCTAATGACCTGTCAGATGCAATGGAATTCTGTTTTGTTACAGACATTACCGAAGTCTACTGCTAGTCTTTGCAGGGAGCAAGACATGAAATAATTCAAGGCCACGATGACTTAGGAAAGGTTTAGAGAGATATGGGCTAAATGCAGGCAAATGGGAATAGTTCAGATTAGGAAATCTGGTCAGCATGGACACATTGGGCCATGTTGTATGACTCTATAACTTTGACGGCTAATGTTTCAGCAAAATGAGAGGTCTTCCGGTACAAGTGCACAAATCTGAGTATCTATCTGTCAAGGCAGGCGCAGTCTCCTGTGGGCTAGTACTCCAATGTGTCTAGGTAGTTTTTCCTTTGCCAAACACATTGCTGTGGATTGGTCTTGACTGCATTTCTTTATGCCTGAGGACGGTGATCCTAACCTATACGAGACCCAATCACTGAAAACTTTAATCCTTTGTCCAGCTATAACATGTATAGTATTTAGCTTCACTCAGAATGATTTCCAGGCTGCCTTCTCAACTCATATGGCCCCATGATTTGATTTTGATTTGATTTATTATTGTCACATGTACTGAGACACAGTGAAAATTATTGTATTGCACGCTAACGAGACAAATCATATATATCAAGGTAACAGAACAGAATGCAGAATAGTGCTGCAGCTACAGAGAAGGTGCGGAAATCCCTGGACTGTCATCACTTCTTCCAATGCAAAGTTCATAAAACCACTCACTTCACTACCTTGCTTATGTGATAAGACCTGTATGCCAATAGCCAAGTGCCGTGCTCCGTTTTATCGATCAATCTGATTTCCTGATGTGCCCAAGACTGGATCCTTGCTGTGTTGCTTCCTCTGCCACCTGATCTTGAATCATTGTGAAACCTTTGTGCTCCAACCAAAATTAAAAACTGCCCATTGATGAACTGAAAGTAAGCTTTTAAAAGGAGATTGATTTGCCACTCATTAAAACTGGGTGGGTTGCTGACTCTTGCTTCATATCCCCCACTCTAAGCAGATCACCGACAGTAGGAATGTCAATGGTGAACTGGCACAGTGGCCAGTGACACTAATCTTTGCACCTGACCCCTGTTCAATGATCCAAGGAAAGTTTTATATTGTAAAGGTACTTTAAAAATGTAGGTTGTTATTACTGTTGTAGTGTTTTGTGTGTTAGTTTGGCTTTACCTGATTTTTCTTCAGGCATATGCTTCTCAATTTCTTCTCCAGGGCCTGAAATATAATTCAAGTTGCACAGTTAAAAGATTTTCTTATGGTTAACAGTGCTCAGTGATCCAAGTAACTAGTCTTTTATTGTTACTAAGCAGGTTCATGGCATTTCAACATCGAGGGCCCAATATTAACACAACCTGCTCAGTCAGAATGGAATGTGTAGGTATGGCATCAAAATGACAGTCAAGCATTTCCTCCAATTAAAGCTGACATGAAATTTAAATCAAAGAAGTGTGAAGTGATGTATTTATGTGGGAAGAAAGACAGAATGCAATGCAAAATAATGGATTCAATTCTTAAAGGAACAGAGGCATCTTTGTAGGAGGGAGGGAATAAGTGATCCAATTGTTGAAGGTGTTTTGCAGGTTGAGTAAGCGGTTAGTTAATATGGTACATGGGATCCTGGGCTTTAAAAATAGTAGCACACATTGAAATAACAAGGAAATTATGGCGTTTGAGACATTCAAGATAGCATTCGATGATTATTTAAATAGAAACAATATGCAAGGATATGGAATAGACAGGACAATGGCACTGAGGCAAAATGCTCTTTAGACAGTCATGCAGATACAATGGGCTGAATGACTTCCTTCTGCACAGTAACACTTCTGTGTGATTCTGTGAAACTTATAAATGCTGTCTCGGCCTCAACTGGAGAATAGCAGTTTTACATAAAGGCTGTGCCTCTGACTGGGTTTAGAGTTGAAGATAAGCCTGCCTCCATTTGCCAGGGAGTCCTGAGCTGCTTTTACAGCTGTTGTGATGAGAATTAGCTCAAGGTTAGATTTACATCAAGTAATCGAATACGGCAGTTCTCGAGTCAATTTCAGTGGCACAATGATTCAGGACCAGATAGGTAGGCTCCAGCAAGAGAAGGGTTTGGGATAGAGATGATGAGAGTGGAATCGGGAGAGCACAGAATTTCTGAAGATGATGGCTCCCCTCTCAGCCCCCAACAAGGCTTCCCTTGCCATGTGCTGTGAGCACCTTCTGTCACAGGTAAAATACCAGCTATAAGAGGAAGCACTTAAGCAGAAGAAGGCCACCCAATGTTACCCCTACTGCTAGTAAAATCTCAGCAGATGCATGTAGGTGACAGGCATTGCATCTCTGCTACACTGGCTGATTTTATGCCCCTTAAGCTTTGGTTGGTGAATATATGAACAAGGGAAGACAGTAGGCCACTTGGCCCTTTGGGCCTGCTTATTGCCTTTCAATAAGATGATGGTTGATCTGATTTTAAATTCAACTCTACATTTCTGTATACTCCTCGTGGTCGTCACATTCATGATGGGACATTGGTGTAACACTGTAGACAATAGTGCACATAATTTCACCCATTATGGCACAGAAGCATAGAATCCATAGTGTGGAAGCAAGCCAATCAGCCCATCAAGTCCACACCGATCCTCCGAAGAGCATCTCAGCCTGTAACCTGCATATCCCATTGGCTAACCCACCTAGCCTGCACATCCCCACACTATGGGCAATTTAGCATGGCCATTTGACTTAACTTACACATCCTTGGATTGTTGGAGGAAATCGGTGCACCTGGAGGAAACCCACGTAGACACGGGGAGAACATGCAAATTCCGCAAAGACAGCTACTTAAGGGTGGAATCGAACCTGGCGCTGTGTGCAGCAGTGTTAACCACTGTGCCACCCTGCTACTTATGTCAGTATTGGACATCAGACTTTAGGAAGGACGTGAAGCATTAGAAAGGATACTAAAAGACTTTCGAAAATAGCTGCAGGGATAAGGACTTCAGGTAGATTTGGAGATCTAGGGCTTTTGCCCTTTAAGGAAAGAACATTGACAAGACATTTGACAAAAGTATTCAAAATCATGATAAATTTGGACAGAGTAGATAGGGCGTAACAGAAGGATTGAGAACCAGAGGGCATAAATTTAAGATGATACGCAAAAGAACCAAAGGCGATAAGGAAGAAAATCTTTTTAAACAGAGTGGTTGGGATGTGTAATGTATTGACTGTCAGTGTGGTGGAGGCAGGTTCAATCAGGACTTTCAAAAAGGAATTGAACAATTTTCTGAAGACAAAATATTTCCGGACTTTGGGTAAAGGACGAGTAGGACTAGCTGATTTGCAGTTGCAGAGAACTCGTATGGACACAGAGCCAAATGATCTCCCTCTGTGACTTAACTATTTTATATCTCCGTATCTGTAACTTTTTAGGCTACTGGGGTTTTTAGCAGCTTTGGAATTGCCTGCTGTAGCAGGCAGGCCACTCGATTATTTAAAAATTGGGATCCAATTATGTCATTCCAATTCTAGCACATTTTTATTCGATAATTAGGGCAGTGCTAGAGTTGATCGAAGCATGTGGGAACACCTGCAAAATTGTACTCCTGCAATTTTTCAGTGAAGAAAAACTGGAATCAAGAAAGTTCCGCTTACTTTGAATGTGTACAACAGCAGATGTATAGGCAGAGCCTGATGAATTGCTGATATAAGCTGCATATTCACCACCAGCTTCTTTGGAAACATTGAGAATTTCTAGAGAATGATCTCCTTTATTGTCCGTCATCAGAATTTCATCAGTGGCACGCAAAGGTTTACCATTTTTAAACCAATAAACACGAGGGTATGGGTAACCTACAGAATAAAGAGGTATAAAACAATTTATCGAAAATGATTAACAATAAAAAAGAATGCCAATGATCTAATTACATCATTGAATTAGACTGGTTTTTTTGGTCTAATTGCATGTTGCAATCAAATAAGATCCCTCGAGTAAGCAAATTAAGCCTCACAACTCAATTTAGCTATTAATTGATTAACGGTGGAATTTAATTACAATTCCGACCAACAGTGTCTATCTCATGATATGTCCAGGGTTCGATCCTTGTGCAATGTTTTCTTTGAAGTTCTGCTGCTGCAGAATCGTGGAGTTGAATTCTCACACAATTTTCTGTCTTTTAAGTTTGTGATGTGACATTCTTGATAATCCTTCAGATTTTTTCATTGCCAATACTGATTACACTTTTGCAGTCCTCAAGCCTGTAGCTTGCCTTCTTATCAGAAGTAACTCCCCTATTCCTTGTTACATTTAGTGTCAGCTGTCTATTTGAAAACACAACCTTACCTGCACTTAACCCTTTACCTCAGGACATTTCTTGTGTGCAGTCTTAACTGCCCATTTATCACGGGGCAGCAGGTTACCAAGCAGTGTTACCTCCTATCTCCCAGGAAACAACTTGTTTATGTTCCTTTGACACCTTCTTCCCAGGGATAGCTAATTAGCATTTTCCTTTAATTCCTCTATAACAGTTTTTCCTTGGCCCCTTCTTCTCAGGAAAAAGTTTATTCCAGAAAGAATCCTTAAACAGTTATTAATGTTCTGAAGTTTACATTGTCACACTACTTTATCTCATCCCTTCTATAAATCTACATAGGCATGCACCACAGAACTTCCTGTACAGGAACCCGTCTATCTACCTTAATGAATGGAAAGCGTCAGCTTGGGTCAAATGGTAGACTATTGCTGCTGGGATGCAAGGTGTTGTTGATTTGTGCCTTAATCCAGCATGAAATTCAGGCTGTGACTCCAGTATTTTTTTTGGGAGGGGGGTGCGGAATAAAGACATTAACGTGAGATCAATATCACAACATTCCACTGGTTCAGGTGGATATGATTCCAATGCAGTCTTGGAAAGCAGAACTTTCTCCCTATGTCCTGGCCAATATTCTCTCAATCAGAGATAGCCAAAACAGACTAAAAATCAAACGGTCTTCACAAACTTAGTAGTAGGACCAACACACACAGACTAGACACTGTCCCTGACTTACTGACCTCTGCAAAGGAGGAAGTAATTCATCTGGCCAGGGAGGAGGGATGCTCTTGGAAGACAGCAAGGTCAAGGCAACAGAATGAGGAGGCCTCCACCCTGGTGAAATGAACTGGGCACACAGGGGATATATGTGACACTGTACTGAGAAAAGGTATTGTACAAACTCGCAAGCTAATTCAGTGTGTTATCCACTACAGTCAGGAGACATGTGCCTGCAGAAAGCTAAAACTCCATCTCTGAGGATGATGGCACATAACACATCTGGAGGTGGTGGTAATGTAGTGGTAACTAGACTAGCAATCTAGAACCACAGGCTAATATTCTGGGGATAGTAGGAACTGCAGATGCTGGAGAATCCGAGACAACAAGGTGCAGGGCTGGATGAACACAGCAGGCCAAGCAGCA
>NC_063333.1:12037201-12081493 GCF_021869965.1 Rhincodon typus
TGCTGCTTGGCCTGCTGTGTTCATCCAGCCCTGCACCTTGTTGTCTCTAATATTCTGGGGACATGGGTTCAAATCCACTATGAGAGAGTGTGAACTCTGAATTGAATAAATAAAAAACTGGAATTATAAAGCTTATTTAAAAGTGACCATACAATCACTGTTGATGATTGTGAAAATCCATTTGGTTCACTATTGCCTTTCCGGGAAAGAGCTCTGTCATCCTTACCTGATCTGGCCACTATGGTAACCAAATGACAAAACTAAAACTTATAGTCTTTCAAGCCAAGCTTCACTCTGGGATTTGACTTGTCCAGTATATACATAGAACATAGAACAATACAGCACAGTACAGGCCCTTTGGCCCATAATGTTGTGCCGACCTATTATCCTACTGAGATCAAACTACACAGCATATCCTACATTTTACTATCCTCCATGTGCCTATCCAAGAGTTGCTTAAAAGTCTCTAAAGTGTCTGACTCCACTACCACTGCCAGCAGCGCATTCCACACGCCCACCACTCCAAAAGTGGGATCATAACAATATAGCTCCATGGAAGCCACTGATGAGGTATAGTGACCAATGTTCACAGATTCAGGGCACAGTCAAGAATAAACTGTCTGGTTTGGAGATCCAGGATACTGAAAAGGATAAAGTACTTGTTTCAGCAGTATTGCTATTTTTCGCAAAGCAAGTTAACAAGTTTAAAGCTCCTCCAGATATTACAATAGAACAACTGTCTGTTTCAGCAGGAAAGATATCCTCAGTGAAGGAAGTCCAAAAGATAAAAGGTTTTCCAGTTCTAAGGGACCTGAAACTGTCACACTGTTAAGAACATAATCAAAGTCAATAGTCTTCAACACAGAGACCTATCAAGTTTCCAAGTCTGAAGTGAATGGAAAACAGCAGTACCTCCAGACCGTTGGAATTTGTGAAGTAAGACTCCTGGGAAGATGGGATAGTGGCAGATGTGATTATGTGCATAAGGTTGAGAGAGCTAGGGCTTTACTCTTTAGAACGACGAAGGATGAGAGGTGACTTGATAGAGGTGTACAAAATGATCAGAGGTATAGATAGAGTAGACAGCCAGAGACTTTTTCCTAGGGTGGAGGTAGCTATTATGAGGGGGCATAGTTTTAAAGTGAGTGCAGGTAGATACAGGGGAGACGTCAGAGGTAGGTTCTTTACTCAGAGAGTGGTCGGGGCGTGGAATACATTGCCGGAGAGGGTAGTGGAGTCGGCCACATTAGGGGCATTTAAGGGGCTATTAGATAGGCATATGGATGATAGTATAAGATAGGGGTGGAGGTTAGATAGACCTTAGGATTAGGGTAAAAGTTCGGCACAACATCGTGGGCCGAAGGGCCTGTGCTGTGCTGTACTGTTCTATGTTCTATTAAATATATAATATTAATGGGAATGAAGCCAGGGAGGGCATAAAGGTCTTAAAGAGTTAATGCTCAGGAGCGTGTTAAGCACTGCACAGTGATGATATCACATGACCCTGAGGAGGGGGACAGTTTGGATCTGAAGGAGTCAGACCTAACCTCGAGTTTTCCTTTGTATTCTCAGTAACAATTTCTATCATACCAATGTAACTTCTACCTAGTTACCAACAGCAATAAACTACATTTTGTTTAAAACAACAGCCTCTTCTAGTGGTGTCACAAGACTATCAGGTGGTTTTCCTCCACCTCATTACAACAAGATGGCCCACGTATATCCTTACAAGGAAAAAGAATGGTGGCAGCAAATCTATGAGGTAGATTTTACATCTTATAGCTGTGGCGAGAAATCATCGTACAATAGTGGCTTAAGCTTTAATGAGTATAATAGCATGCTAACACGTTAAAGATATGTTCCTAATGCTTATTGCTGGAAACTATCATCCTTCTTTAACCAATTGGCAACCTAATTTTCAACTTTTACCCCAACTTCTAGAAGCTAATATTTCTCCTCTTGTATAATTAGATTCCCCAAGTGCCTTGACTTCTGCACCTGGTGGCAGCATTAACTTACGTTCATACTTCTGTGTGGTACTTGCAAACTACGCAGCAAGGAAGTATGCTGCCAGCTGTCTGATTTTCTATCTCAGAACTTTCCTCGCACTTTGTGATATTTGTACGCTATGTTCATTGTCTCCTTTCTTACTTGGTAGTTTGTACTTTGGCACCAACTTCAACAGTTTGTCTCACATCAATAAGCAGCACAGGTAGCCTGGGTCAGACAAACTTGTGCAATCATACACCTCTGCTAGAATCAATAACAAGATTATGTTTTTGTGTTGTTAAGCTCAGAATTTCAGACTTGCCTTGCATCTTTTTTAAATGCTTAAAGCATGACATATTTCAAATACTCCCTCAACCAACTTTGACTTTGCCTCTTATTTGCAGGTAGTTAATCTGCGTACAGTATATTTATATTTGGTGTTGCACTGCTCGCTGTTTGCCAGTTTCCTGACCCTCTGTTGCCATTGCTTGTTGTCTTTCAGACCATTGTTGGACCCAGCTTACAGAGCTAGAGGTTGGGAAAATAAACTAAAAGGGCAGATGATGCAGAACTCCAAATGATGGAACTTATTCATCTCTGGACCTTTAATCAGTCAGATCGACGTGTGACAAGTGTAGAAACTTACTACCATGATTAAGAATTTTCAAACCGGATTACTGACAAATCCACACATGTGGATATATGATAAGAGATGCTTACATCAAGAAATCATAGGCACAAGTTGTAAGGCAACTGTGTAAGGCTTCAACCAGATAAAATCAATACCTCACCAAAATGATCAATAGCCCATTGGTTGTGCAGTCAAACATATCCAGCTCATTAGAAATTGCTTTATAGGTTTGTCAGTGGAAATAACAAAACCTCAGCACAAATTCTAAAACTCTATATTCTGTTTATGAACAAATTTTCTTCTTGAGTTCTCTACTCAAAGGCAGGACTGACCCACTGTGTTATAACTTTCACCATAGTTAGGTAGGGCAAGGAGGCAGTCCCAAATCCACCCCAGCTGGAATGAAGATCAAACCCCATGTCGTTTGTACTAATCTGATATACACTGACCATCAACTAACTGAACCAACCAGCACCCCTCCCAAACTTCTCACCTCTGAAAAGAAATCTGAGTTGTTGTGGCAACACAGCTGTTTCTTTGTGTGTTGCAGCCTGGAATAGTGAATAGGGATGGTAGAAGATACAATTTCTTTCCATCACATAGCTGACCAGGACTCTATTCCGTTTAATCATCTGCCACTGGCATATGTTGGATGGATTTACAAGCTGATGCTCAATCTGTCTGAATGTGTTGTGAAATTACGTTCCTTGGCCATTGAGTCCCATGGTGAACTTTAACCCAGAATCTCTGGCTCTAGGGCAAGGACATGGTGTCACAATATCTATAATTTGTCAATTATCAATAATGCCCTGTAACACTGCGGATCTGCTAAAGTATGGAAGGTGGCGGGTATGTTATATCACAACTGCCCTAAATTTTAATGTGTACGGTTCACAACAAGATTAGTTCTTTTGAAAAAACAACTGCTGAAATGAAATTAAATTGAGTGCAAAATTTTAAATGGCCTTGAAAGAAGCAGCCAGCACTCTTGTACAAAATAGGCCAAATTCTTATTTAAAGACTTAATCTGTGATCCAATATTATTTGTAGGATCCTGATACAATTTCCATGTACCCAATGAACAGAGTAAGCTGAAAGACAACTGATGTGAGAGATTGCTAAGGATTTCTGAAAATAAGTAAGAGTGTAGAAAAGGAAAAGTAACAGGAAAGATAATAACATGGCTACATTTTAAACCAGTTTAATTTTATTCCCCCATATGAGAGAGAAACCTGAGGTTTATAGCATTATTATTTTTCTCACAGGTTGCATGTTGAGAGAATAGTTACTGAAATCTGCAATGTAATTTCATTTTGGGTTGAAAACTTCACAACTTCCACTGCTAAACGGACAATTAGCCATACCTTTAACTTTAATTTGTAGTTTTACTATTGGAGCCCCAGCAGTAATAAAGGCATCATGAAGCTCCTCTATGATCTGAGGCAGTTGTTCTTCTTCAGCCTGTGATTCTATACCTTCCAAATTCTGCTCTCTGTTGTTAAAAAAAAAGCGTTTACCAATTATTAAAGATCAGCACTCAAGAATCTTAAACTGAAATCTGTATTAAAACTTTATTGTGGAATGATAGAGTTAATTGGCTCCACTTAGTGGAGAAAAACCCCTGCCATATCACAAACAGCTTCTCATCAGTTGCTCAAAATATTCAGCAAAATCTTGAGCTGCTATGAGGGTGAATTTTAGCATTTAAGTTCTTGAAAATTTAAAAGCGGTTCAATTGTTTGCAGTTAGTGTCATCAGGAAGAATTTGCACACGTATTTGTGTTAACATGGATGCTCATCAAAGATTAGCTCAACAAAATTAATGTGCACTTCCCAGTCAGGTTATTCACAAGCATATAATGCGTGATTTCTGATTCCACATAAAAGGTATGCAGGTGAGATACTGTACTTGCTGGACTTTGAAATAACTTGTCCTCTTTAGAAACAATGCTCATCTATGCCATGCCATGATGGACATTCAGTAGCAGCAGTCCAAGTTGCAAGAGGCATAGAGAATAACTGGGAGAGAAGCCGCAGTATAATGGGCTCAGGTCAAGGAGGCTGGTCAAGGGAGTCAGGCTGATTGGGGAAGATGGCAGGGCCAGAATGTTTAGCTGCAGGAATTCATTCAAAAAGCCTCAATGCTGCTCCTGGCTTGCGAATGAATGGCTATCCAAGCATTGATTAAATATGATGTCACGACCTTTACCCCTTTAAGGGACTGGCTGGGGCAAGGACATTTTGCCTGTCCCACCACAAGATTTGCCAAATTACTTTACTTGTCCACGGACACGTAATGATTTGAGAACTATGTGGTCACATGAGAGAAATCAACCTGCTCCTGAGCAGAAGCAAAGCTCACTTCCACACCCAACACCCAATCTAGACTCCAAAATTGAAAATTATGCCCAAGGACTCTGAAAACTATGAAGTTCACATTTTTAATCAAAACTGCCTTTGAAGACAATCATAAAATGTAATGAAATTTTTGTTTCAATACTAACCGGGTTAGAGAAGCTTGGGCACTGACATAAGATGATGTTTCAGTGGCTTCTGCTGTATCATAGTCAGAGCTGCTAACTGCGAGAAAGAAATGAAACTAATTTGAACAAAAGGCATGTTATTATCATCCAAAATATAACAATGTATATATAAAGTTCTAACAATTTGCATTTGCAGATCCAAAATACCAAATTCCTCCAAGTTAACACTAATGTCATAATTCAGTTTGATTATCAGCAGGTTTGCATCATATTTGCCAAATCTTACCATCAACCCTTAACTCTGCCTTTGTTGAAGCAACGCCAATGTAGTTTTCTGCCACACATCTATAAACTCCCATATCAGTCAGATTCACTGATGTTAAAATAAGTTGATGGCATCCATCTTGATCTTCATTAATCATGTAGTGATCATTCTCCTCAATCAGCTTTCCATCTTTAAACCATCGAACTGCTGGAGGTGGATATCCAGCTACCATACAATCAAAACTGACAGGGTAGCCTTCTTGAACATCCTGGTTCTGAAGTTCAGACACAACATGGGGTGCTTTATGTGACAAAAGGGAACATAAAAGGAAATAACGCATTAATGTGAGAAAATGTTCTCAGCTGGAATGATGCTAAGCACATAATTCAACTTATTACGAATTAGTATAGTTGTGCAAGCGAGAGAAAAAATCCACAACCAAGGAATTTTGCAGCACAAAAATGAAATGCTAATCTCTAAAACAGGTATACTCAAAACCACTCATAGGATCTTTTTACAGCCCTTTTCATTTATCTTCCCCACAAATATTTACCAGTTTCATTTTGAAAACTATTATCTATCCTCCTTGGACCACTGTTTTTATGACGTAATTTGAGAGAGATTTTTTGATCATCCACCAAGTCAGAACCAGGACAATAATGTTCTGGGGTAGGTGAGTGGTGTTTTGGTTGGGATGGGAATTAATCTTAGGAAATGGAGGTGGACTGGTAGATGAAGGAGCAGTGGATGACCATTTTGGAGATCATGGCCATGTTACAGTTAGATTTATCATTATTATGGAAAAGGAGGATTGAAAAATTCTAAATTGGGGGATGATATATTTTATAAAGCACTGATGATCAGGTGGAAGTGGACTGGATGCAGTTACTTGAATGAAAATCACTAAGAGGCACGAGAAAGCAAGGTGCTCCAGGCACAGTGTAGACATGTCCCCGCAAAGATAAAGGTAATCGTGTCAAATCCAAAAGTCCACTGGTTTTCCATAAATATACAAGACAAAATAAAGCAGAAAACAAAACGTTATGGCAGTCACAGAAAACTTAATGTTGTAGAAAGCCTAGAGGTATACAAAAAGGTATGGAGCTGAAGCAAAGGAAGGTAGAAAAACAGAGAATATGAAAAGATACAGTCTGGGAAAATCAAGGAAAACCCAAAAGTGTTGGTGGTAGTGTACTGACATGGATAGAAAATTAGTTGGCAGAGAGGAAACAAAGAGTAGGAATAAACGGGTCTTTTAATGAGTGGCAGACAATGACTAGTGGGGAAATGCAGGGATCAATGCTTGGACCCCAGCTATTCACAATATATATTAATGATTTTGATGAGGGAACTAAATACAATATCATTAAGTTTGCAGATGTCTCAAAGATAGATCAGAGGGTGAGCTATGAAGAAGATGCAAAGATTTGGACAAGTTGATTGACTGGGTAAATGCATGGCAGATGAAATATAATGTGGGTATATGTGAGGTTATCCACTACAATGGGAAAAACTGGAAGAAAGATGATCTGGCTAGCAACAGTCTGGGAAAGGGGGAAGAGCAATGACACCTGGGTGTCCTCGTACACCAGTTGCTATAGAACTATAGAAGCAGAGAATAAATTGTACAATATCTACTGTATTTTTCCAAGGGTGCTTTAATTTTTAAGACTAACTTTAAAATATTACATTCATTGTTAAATCTTCAGATTATGTGATACATTCAAAATTAAAGTTTGTATGATTTAAGCAAAAAGCAGTTACAAACTTACCAGACTCAACAAGAATAGTATGTACCCCCTCTTCTATATTGGTCTGATCGTCAATAGATGCTGCAGTGGGTCGAGATACCTTCTTAATCCGAATCTCAACTCTGCTTCCTTCCTCACAGATATCAATGTGAACAGGAATTCCTTGACCAATAAATATTTCTCTAAATCTGGTTGCTGCCATTTCAGCCTCAGTTAATGAATCAAACTTTATATAAATGTAATTTTCATCTTCGTGGTAAATCTGTTTGTCCAAAATATCTTCATCTCCCTCATCCGCACTAAAGAAAAACTCTTCTTCCACATCAGAAATTTCAAAAGACAGTTTTGAATGCACAAGTCTATGGAGTCGTTTGCCTGCTCTACGGAAAGCATCATCAACCTCACTTCCTGAAGAACTTTCTGGCTCACTGTCAGTGCCGTACTTTATACCAATACCCTGTTTGACCTTCTTAACTGTTTCCTTTGCATCACTCGCGATTGTAACTTTTCCACTATGAGAAGTTGCACCAAACTTGTTAGACACCTCACAAGTATATGTTCCAGTGTCTTTTTGTTCCATGCCAGTTATAATTAAGGAGCAAGTTCCATCACTGTAATTATCAATGTGATAATGCCTTCCATCAACAATTTCTGCTCCATCTTTGAGCCAACGTACCTTGATTTCAGATTTACTCTGGGCTACACACTCAAGATGGACAGTTTGCCCAAACTTACTTATCTGAGATTTAAAAACTTCAATAAACACAGGTGTGACTTGCTGTTTAAGTTCCTTCCTGGTTTTATAACCTTTAAATGCAGCCTGGATTTTTGTAGCAGCTTCAACGAGAGATGGGTCTTCTTTTGTATCTTGCAATTGATCAGGTTCAATGTTTGAAGTCTCCCAGTGTTTCCAAAACTTGTTTGTGGATATAGTTTGCACTTGCCCAGCTACAGTTGACTTTCCTGCCTTTTTCAGATAATGAACAAGGGATGGGGTACCAGATCTTGACTCATCATCAGAACTTGTGTAAGAATCACATGTTCTGGACATTTCATCTGTAGATAAATCTTCCAATTCCATAGCTTTTTGTAGCCGGTGCTTCTGAGCTTTGTCATCTTCTTCTGGTACTTCACTGATGGAATCAAGTGTTGGCTCTCGACTCATTCTACGTTTCTTAGCTAAAGCTTCCCACAAAAGATGCAAGTCACCTTCCTGTGCTGCCTCAGGTGGCAAGCTTGGTTTTGGAGGAACCTCTTCCCCATCTACTAGTTCCACAGCAACTTTATCTGGCTCCTGTGGAATTTCCAAATCTTGGGCTGCGATGGGTTGTATCACAACTGCAGACAAGTTAAGACTCAATTACTTAAAATTAGCACTTACTAATTCTACAGGCATATTGAAATAATGGCAATAGAAAAAGTGATAGCCCAACAGATCAGAACAAAGTCAACTCCACCATACATAATAAAAACAGAATTTATAGACACAATGACATTACGAACACTGAAATACTGTGAAATGAATTTAGACATGAGTCTACTTGCAATCTTGAATTACAACTTTATAAATACTTTTAAATTCTTAGGTTGAGTTGTGGTAGTGCATTTGATGGTATATTTATTACTATGTTAAATATTATCATCTATGCATATATCTATGCTGATGTGTCTGTCATCACAAAAAGTGAGGGAATATTACGTAACCTAATTCTTCTGCACAGTCAGTTAGCGTGTGTATAAACTGAAGCAAAAAAAAAGTTTTCACGAATGAACATTCAACCTCTATGATGGTCCTTCAGTTTTATTTACATAAATCTAGGACGTGATAACACAACCGGCTATATTTCTAAACTATATTCAATCTTTAAAAAAATTAGTTCAGCAGCCTGTCTCCTTTTGGCACTTTTTAAAGAGCTACATAAGTGACTTATGTTGCTGATTTAACATGTTTTTTGTTATCTTGGTAAAAGATCTTAGCTAATTTATTTCTTTCCAAATTATCTAACTTGTTACCTCAGGCTTCTCAGGTTACTTCCTTGATGTATGTGTAATTAACAGAAGAAGCCAAGTGATCTTCGGACAATTTTTCACAGTAATTAGCCAATTAGAGATAAATGAGAATCATGACGGGCTAATTTTTTAAATTGACCACGCTGATGTTACTCATCAGGATCATACAACAGCTTGCCATTCACAATTTGAAACTGAAAATGATGACAGCTAAATATAAAGTCAAATGGGCTAGGTTTTCTCGTCTCCACAATACTGGGATTTTCTATAGACCTCCCAACAGCCCACATGAGACTGAGGAACAGATATATAGTCAGATATTGGAAAGGTGTGAAAAAAGCAAGGTAGTTGTGGTGGGTGACTTCAACTTTCCTCTTCTTGACTGGGACTCCCTTAGAGTTAGGGGCTCGGATGGAGAGCAATTTATTACCTATGTCCAGGAGGGCTTTTTGAGACGGTATGTTGATAATCCAACCAGAGAGGAGGCCATACTAGACTTGGTATTAGGGAATGAGCCAGGACAGGTGATCGAAGTTTCAGTAGGAGAGCATTTTGGGTCAGTGACCATAATTCCATAAGATTGAGTTGTCATGGACAAGGAGAAGAGTGGCCCTCGGTTGAATATGTTTAATTGGGCAAGGGCCAATTACATCCAAATTAGACAAGAACTGGGGAATGTGGATTGGGAGCAGTTATTTGAGGACAAATCTATGTATGACATGTGGGAGGCCTGCAGTTGATTAAAGTGCAGGACATGCATATTCCTGCAAAACTGAAGGATAGGAAAGGCAGGATCCAGGAACCATGGATGACAAGGGAAATTATAAACTTGCTCAAAAGGAAAAAGGAAGCATACGATAGGTCTAGGCAGCCACAAACTAACAAAGCCCTTGAGGAGTACAGAGAAATTAGGAAGGAACTTAAATGCAGAATTAGGAAAGCTAAAATGGGCCATGAAATGTTTTTAGCAAACAGGGTCAAGGAGAAACCCAAGGCTTTTCATGCATATATTTGAAGAAAAAGGGTAGCAAGGAAAAGAGTAGGCCTCCTCAAACACAAAGGAGGGAAGTTATGTGTGGAGCCACAGGAAGTGGGAGAGATCCTTAACAAGTACTTTGTATTGGAATTCACCGAGGAGAAGGACATGACTGATGTTGGGGTCAGGGATGAGTGTGTGAATACTCTAGAAAATGTCAATATATTAAAAAGAGGAAGTTTTGGGTATCCTAAATTCCACTAAGGTAGACAAGTCCCCAGGGCCAGATGGGATCTATCCCAGGTTTATTGCGAGAGGCAAGGGAAGGAATTGCTGGGGCATTAGCAGATATCTTCACATTCTCCTTGACCACAGGTGAGGTTCCAAAGGACTGGAGATTAGCCAATGTTGTTCCCTTGTTTAAGAAAGGAAGCAGGGATAATCCAGGAAATTATAGGCCAGTGAGTCTGATATCTGTGGTGGGGAAAGCTCTGTGGAGATACTCAGGAACAGGATATACGGACATTTGGAAGAAAATGGACTAGATAGCAACACGCAGCATGGTTTCGTATGGGGAAGGTCTTGTCTCACCAGCCTGACTGAATTTTTTGAAGAGGTGACAAAGATAATTGATGAGGGAAGAGCTGTGGATGTAGTTTATATGGACTTTAGTAAGGCATTTGATAAAGTCCCACATTGCAGATTGGTACAAAAATGAAAATCATATGGGATTTGGGGTGGCCTGGCTAGATGGATACAAAACTGGCTTGGTCATAAAAGACAAGAGGGTAGCGGTGGAAGGGTGTTTTTTAGAATGGAGACCGGTAACTAGTGCTGTTCCACAGGATCAGTCTTAGCTCCTCAGTTGTTTGTAGTATATATGAATGATCTGGAAGAAATTGTGGGTGGTCTGATTAGTAAGATGACACGAAGATTGGTGGAGTTGCTGATAGTGCCGATGAATGTGAATGGATACAATAGGACATAGATAGATTGGCGACTTGGGCACAGAAATGGCAGATGGAGTTTAATCCAGACAAATGCTAGATGATACATTTTGGAGGATCAAATTTAGGTGTGACTTATACTGCTAATGGCAGAACCCTTAGGAACATTAACACACAGACGGATCTGAGCGCGCAGGTACACAGTTCCCCAAAAGTGGCAACACAGGTGGCTGAAGTGATTAAGAAGGCATATGGCATGCTTGCCTTCATTGGGCGCAGCATGGAGTACAAGAGTTGGCAAAACATGATGCAGCGACTCCTTCATCTGCTCCACACTCCCCAACAACCCCACCACCCCGGCACCTTTCCTTGCAACCACAGGAAGTGCTACAGCTGCCTACACCTCCCCCGTCACCTCCATTCAAAGCACAAAATAGACCTTCATATTAGACAGAGATTCATCTGCACATCCATCAACTTGGTCTACTGTATCTGCTGCTCCTGATATGGCCTCGTCTACATCAGTGAGACCAAGCTGAGACTCGGAGACCGTTTTATAGAGCATCTGCACTCTGTATGCAACAAACGACAACATCTTCTGATCGCCAACCATTTTAACTCTCCCTCCCACTCGCTGGGTGACATGTCCATTCTAGGCCTCCTCCAGTGTCACAATGACACCACCCACAAACTGGAGGAGCAGTACCTCATATTGCACCCTAGGAGCCTACAGCCTGATGGCCTAAACATGGAATTCACCAGTTTGAAAATCTCCCTGTCCCCGGCCTCATTCCATGTTCAACTCTCCCTCTCATCCCCGCCATCTTGACCTGATACAACCTGCCCATCTTCTCTCCCACCTATCCGGTCCTCCCATCCTACTGACTAATCCCCACCACTCCCTACCTGCACTCACTTATCACCATTCCACCTACCTTCCCCAGCCCCAACCCTCCTCTCTCTGTTTATTTCTGAGCTTCCTTCCCCCTCCCCATTTCTGAAGAAGGGCCCCGAGCCGAAACATCAGCTTTCCTGCTCCTCTGATGCTGCCTGGCCTGCTGTGTTCCTCCAGCTCCACACCTTGTTATCTTAAAAAGACTAGGATTGTTTTCACTGGAAAGACAGTGGCTGAGAGGAGACCTAATAGAGGTCTACAAAATTATGAAAGGCATTAAGCTACTCCGATGCTGCCTGACCTGCTGTGTTCTTCCAGCTCCATACTGTGTTATCTCTTGCAGCAAAATAAAAACCCTTGTTAGGCCGCAAGTGGAGTATCGTTCGCCGTTCTGGTCGCGACATTACCAGAAGGAGGTGGAAGTTTTGAAGAGAGGGCAGAGAAGGTTCATCAGGATGTCGCCCGGTCTCGAGGGCATTGGCTATGAGGAAAGGTTAAAAGGACTAGGATATAGTAAGAACTGCCGATGCTGGAGTCTGAGATAACAAGGGAGCTGGAGGAACACAACAGGCCAGGCAGCATCAGAGGAGCAGGAAAGTTGACGTTTCGGGTCTGGACCCTTCTTCAGAAATAGGCAAGGGGAAGGGGGCTCTGAAATAAATAGAGAGGGGGGCAGCGGTGATAGAAGGTGGATAGTGGAGCAGATAGGTGAGAGGGAAGACGGACAGGTCAAGGAAGCGGGGAACCTCAACCTCAAGTTCACCTGGACCATCTCTGATACCTCTCTCTCCTTCCTGGACATCTCCGTCTCCATCTCTGGTAACCGCCTTGATACTGATATCTATTTCAAACTACCGACTCCCACAGCTACCTAGACTACACCTCCTCTCACCCACCTTCCTGCAAGAATGCAATCCCCTATTCCCAATTCCTCCGCCTCCACTGCATCTGCTCCCAAGATGAGATGTACCACTCCCGGACATCCCAGATGTCCTCGTTTTTCAAGGACCGCAATTTCCTCCCCACTGTGGTCGAAAACGCCCTCGACTGCATTTCTTGCGTCTCCCGCACCTCAGCCTTCACGCCCCCTCCCTGCAATAAAAACAAAGACAGAATTCCCCTTGTCCTCACGTATCACCCATTAACCTCTGGATTCAACGCATCATTCTCCGCCACTTCCGCCACCTGCAATCTGACCCCACTAAAGATATATTTCCCTCCCCACCCTTATGTGCCTTCCGGAGGGACCGCTCTCTCCGTGACTCCCTCGTCCGCTCCACACTTCCCACTAGCCCCACCACCCTCGGCATCTTTCCCTGCAATCGCAGGAGGTGCTACATCTGCCCCTATACCTCCCCCCCCACCTCCATCCCAGGCCCCAAAAAAACCTTCCACATTAGATAGATGTTCACCTGCACATCCACTAATGTGGTCTTTGTATCCGCTGTTCCCGATGTGGCCTCCTCCACATCGAGGAGACCAAGCGGAAGCTTGGAGACCGCTTTGTGGAGCATCTACGCTCGATTCACGACAAACGACAACACCTCCCAGTCGCGAACCAATTTAGCTCCCCCTCCCACTCCCTGGACGACATGTCCATCCTGGGCCTCCTCCAGTGCCACCCGGAAACTGAACATAGAACATAGAACATTACAGCGCAGTACAGGCCCTTCGGCCCTCGATGTTGCGCCGACCTGTGAAACCAATCTGAAGCCCATCTAACCTAAACTATTCCATTATCATCCATATGTTTTTCCAATGACCATTTAAATGCCCTTAAAGTGGGCGAGTCTACTATTTTTGCAGACAGGGCATTCCACGCCCTTACTACTCTCTGAGTAAAGAACCTACCTCTGACATCTGTCCTATATCTATCACCCCTAAATTTAAAGCTATGTCCCCTCGTGCTAGCCATCACCATCCTAGGAAAAAGGCTCCCACTGTCCACCCTATCTAATCCTCTGATCATCTTGTATGTCTCTATCAAGTCACCTCTTAACCTTCTTCTCTCTAACGAAAACAGCCTCAACACCCTCAGCCTTTCCTCATAAGACCTTCCCTCCATACCAGGCAACATCCTGGTAAATCTCCTCTGCACCCTTTCCAATGCTTCCACATCCTTCCTATAATGCGGTGACCAGAACTGTACGCAATACTCCAACTGCGGCCGCACCAGAGTTTTGTACAGCTGCAACATGACCTCATGGCTCCGAAACTCAATCCCTCTACCAATAGAACCTAACATACTGTACGCCTTCTTAACAACGCTATCAACCTGGGTGGCAACTTTCAGTGATCTATGCACATGGATACCGAGATCTTTCTGCTCATCCACACCACCAAGAATCTTACCATTAGCCCAGTACTCTGCATTCCTGTTACTCCTTCCAAAGTGAATCACCTCACACTTTTCCGCATTAAACTCCATTTGCCACCTCTCAGCCCAGCTCTGCAGCTTATCTATGTCCCTCTGTAACCTGCAACATCCTTCCGCACTATCCACAACTCCACCGACTTTCGTGTCATCCGCAAATTTACTAACCCATCCTTCTACGCCCTCATCCAGGTCATTTATAAAAATGACAAACAGCAGTGGCCCCAAAACAGATCCTTGAGGTACACCACTAGTAAGTGAACTCCAGGATGAACATTTCCCATCAACCACCACCCTCTGTCTTCTTACAGCTAGCCAATTTCTGATCCAAACCGCTAAATCACCCTCAATCCCATGCCTCCGTATTTTCTGCAATAGCCTACCATGGGGAACCTTATCAAACGCTTTACTGAAATCCAAATACACCACATCAACCGCTTTACCCTCATCCACCTGTTTGGTCACCTTCTCGAAGAACTCAATAAGGTTTGTGAGGCACGACCTACCCTTCACAAAACCGTGTTGACTATCCCTAATCAAATTATTCCTTTCTAGATGATTATAAATCCTATCTCTTATAATCCTTTCCAACACTTTACCCACAACCGAAGTAAGGCTCACTGGTCTATAATTACCAGGGTTGTCTCTACTCCCCTTCTTGAACAAGGGGACAACATTTGCTAGTCTCCAGTCTTCTGGCACTATTCCTGAAGATAATGACGACATAAAGATCAAAGCCAAAGGCTCTGCAATCTCCTCTCTAGCTTCCCAGAGAATCCTAGGATAAATCCCATCTGGCCCAGGGGACTTATCTATTTTCACACCTTCCAGAATTGCTAACACCTCCTCCTTATGAACCTCAATCCCGTCTAGTCTAATAGACTGTATCTCAGTATTCTCCTCGACTACATTGTCTTTTTCCTGTGTGAATACTGACGAAAAATATTCATTTAGCACCTTTCCTATCTCTTCGGACTCCACGCACAACTTCCCACTACTGTCCTTGACCGGCCCCAATCTTACTCTAGTCATTCTTTTATTCCTGACATACCTATAGAATGCTTTAGGGTTTTCCTTGATACTACCTGCTAAAGACTTCTCATGTTGCCTCCTGGCTCTTCTTAGCTCTCTCTTTAGGTCCTTCCTGGCTCACTTGTAACTCTCAAGCGCCCTAACTGAGCCTTCACACCTCATCTCTACATAAGCCTCCTTCTTCCTCTTGACAAGAGATTCAACTTCTTTAGTAAACCACTGTTCCCTCGCTCGACCACTTCCTCCCTGCCTGACAGGTACATACTTCTCAAGTACACGCAGTAGCTGTTCCTTGAACAAGCTCCACATATTGTGCCCAGCCCCTGCAGTTTCCTTCTCCATCCTATGCATCCTAAATCTTGCCTCATCGCCTCATAATTGCCTTTCCCCCAGCTATAACTCTTGCCCTGCGTTATATACCGATCCCTGGAGGATACTGGAGGAACAGCACCTCATATTCTGCCTTGGAACCCTACAAGCCAATGGCCTCAATGTGGACTTTACTAGCTTTAAAATCGCCTCACCCCCCCGACCTCATCCCAAGACCAGCACCCCTGCTCATCCCCGCCTCCTTGACCTGTCTGTGTTCTCTCCCTCCTATCTGCTCCTCCCCCCCCCCCTGACCACCCCCCCCCCCCCCCTCGTACCTACACTCACTTTTACTAGCTTCATCCCCACCTCCTTAGCCTGTCCGTCTTCCCTCCTACCTATCTGCCCCTCCCTCCTCACTGACCAACCCCCATCCCAACTTCCTACCTACACTCACCTTTACTAGCTTCATCCCAGCCTCCTTGACCTGTCTGTCTTCTGTCCCATCTATCTGCTCCACTATTCACCTTCTATCACCGCCCCAACCCTCTCTATTTATTTCAGAGCCCCCTTCCCCTTCCCCATTTCTGAAGAAGGGTCCAGACCCGAAACATCAGCTTTCCTGCTTCTCTGATGCTGCCTGACCTGCTGTGTTCCTCCAGCTCCACACCTTGTTATCTTAAAAAGACTAGGATTGTTTTCACTGGAAAGACGGCGGCTGAGAGGGGACCTGATAGAGGTCTACGAAATTATAAAAGGCATTAACAGGGTGGATAGTCAGAGGCTTTTTCTCCAGTGCTGAAGTTTCAATTATAAGGGGGCACAGGTTCAAGGTGAGAGGGCAAAAGTTTAATGGAGATATACGGGAAAGTTTTTCACTCAGAGAGTGGTAGGAGACTAGAATGCACTGCCAGAGGAGGTGGTGGAAGCAGGCACTTTAAGAGGCGTCTGGATATTTACATGAATAGGGAGGGATAGAGGGATATGGACTGAATAAGGGCAGGGGTTTGTTTTTTAGTTTAGTCAGGGCATGATGATCAGCACAAGCTTGGAGGGCCGAAGGGCCTGTTCCTGTGCCTTCTGTCTCCTGTGCTTCTCTTTTGTTCTTTGTTCTCTTGATTGTTGGAGACTCGATATGCAACTGAGATGCTTGTAAGAATCCTGCATAAATCCTGATGTGTGGACCAATGTGGGATTTGCCTTCAAAGTTCCAATTTCCAATGGCAATTGCCCTGCTGCCTGCAACCCTCTGTGAATGTTTCCAACTCTGCAATAGAGTTACAGACTTTGCTGCAGTATTTGCCCTGTCAGATTAAAACTGATTCTAATATTTGCATAACTGTGATCCCTGACACCTCTCCCCGTCACTTCATATGACCCCTTAACTAAACCCCAGACACACTAGCCAACAAGGCCCCTGACTTCTTTAATTATCTCCCAGTCTGACCACCCGACCTGCAACCTTTTGACTCAACCCAACCAACCACCAAATCACCTTACTACCCCTACAACCTAACTACCTTTCCTGACCTGAACCTTACATCCCCACCACCTGTGGGACCAGAATACCCCTCCAGACTTGACTAACCCTCCCAATGGACTACCAATTCAACCCTACACAACCAAACATTCCAATCTGACCAGACCATCCTAACCCAACCACCAATACAGCCACCTACTCACTCCACCTATCCAAGTCATCCACGTATTCACATCACCCTGCTCATACCCCACCTCATTTACCTTTGTCCATCCAGTCCCTACTCATGTAAATGACCAATTCATTCACTCACTTACCCACTCCCTAAAATTGAAGCTGAAATTGCAAACTTCGCATACAGGGTAAGGCAGTCCAGAAACAGAGGTTTAAAGTGAGAGGGGAAAGATTTAAAAGGGATTTAAGGGGCAACTTTTTGATGCAGAGGGTGGTGCCAGAGGAGGTGGTGGAGGCTGGTACAAATACAACATTTAAAAGGCATCTGGATGGGTATATGAATAGTAAGGATTTAGAGGGATATGGGCCAAATGCTGGCAAATGGGACTAGATTTATTTAGGATATCTGGTCGGCATGGACGATTGGACCAAAGGGTCTGTTTCCATCGCTATGACTCTAATGACCATGATTGCCACAAGCAGTTAACTGACTGTATCCAAGTCTCAGGATTGATATCACATAATACCCTTGACTTACTGTGCCCCTTGGCAAAACTGAGGACTACCTCCCCATAAAATTTCAGCCATGGCCATTTTGTTGAAGCAAATGTTTGCTGCGTAACTGCTGGCACAGTCTGCATCTCTGAAACTGAAGTAGTACCATGTTGTCGAGCACCATGTCCATCCACTAGACTGAGCATTGCTGGCAAACATGACAAGTTGTCCGGGCTGTGTGTTTGTGATAAAAAGCGTAGCATGCCAGAAGTATTGTGATGCCCAAGTTCTGAATGAGGCTGCAATGTGTGAAAAGGCAGATGCTGAGGAATGCTGGTCAAGGTGGAGTCCCAAGGAATGAATGATGAACTGGAACCACCAGTTACTCATTCCAAGAATGTTGGAATCTAGATTGTCTCCTCTGCCTAGTAAAATAGCAGATTGCATAGAAATGAGGCAAGATCATGAAACAATTAGATGTTAAACACGCAAATAGACCTCTTCATACATATTTGTGAGATTCTCATCTTGCCGTTAAAGCCTTGGATGGAAAATTGGACTTTTTACCTTGACATCGAAAATCTTATTTTTCTGATCTCGCCCTATTTTATCAACTGATTTGGTGACTGGGCGGGATCCACCTTAAGTTTCAGTGAAATTCACATGAGTGGACTATAGCTTGCCCCCATACAGAAAATGGCACTTGCTCCCTGTAGTCTTCAATCTCTTTAAACTGAAGAATGTTCAATGATTTGCTCTCAACATTTTCTGTGGCAGCGAATTCTACAGGCTCACTACTCTTTGGGTGAAGAAATTTATCGAAAGATACTTTGTAAATCTTCTTGAAAATTCACATTTCCACAACTTCTGATAACATATTTGCATTTTTTTGCTCTAATTATAATTTCTGTGAGTAGGACTATCTTTTTTTCTGAATGATTATCAAACTTGTCCTGATAGACTTCCAAAACTTAGGTCAAGATCAAGTAGATTTATCTTATTTTAAGCGTTATTGTTGCTAAAGTAAATAAAGATTTATGTCCTCTGATTTGGGCTTCATATAGACCTCAGTTATGAAGTTAAAGGTTGGAGTTCCAACTATAGGTTAATGATTTTAACCTCCATTGTTTATAACATTAATTTTTTGAGACATGATGCAAGCAGAAAAAAAACACCACAGCATAAGAAATCTTAAATTTGTTTCTCATGATGTGGATGGCATGAGTGACACCTTGTGCTATGGTATTAATTTTATGATAATGAATTATTTTAGAAAATACTGTACAACAAATGGCTTTTTAAATCACTTCAAAGAGCATTAAAGACCAACCATCTACCTTGGACTGCAGTCACTTCTAAGCTATGCTGTATAAAAGTGACACTTCCTTTTTCTGAACATTTATTAGTAAACCAGTTGTTTTGTTTTACAACAATCCAGTTGCTTTTATTGTCTTTTCGTTTATTCGACTCAATAATTTATCATATTTACATTTCATAATCTGCAGGGGAGATGTTTAAACTCAACTTCAAAAACTGCTTGTCTGCCTAACTTCTTCTCTGTCTCTGGGTTCCATTTCCATCTATCGTTTACTCCTTCACGCATCAACACCGCACCAACTCCACACATCCCCCTCCTCACACCCCCAAAACCCCGCTCTTCTTTAGCAGAAAAAAAAACCTTTTCCTAGCTACAATCAGTTCTGAAAAGGGACCACTGCACTCAAAACGTTAATTTAGCGTTTTCTCCACAAATACTGCCAGACCTGCTGAGATTTTTCCAGCAATTTCTGTTTTAGTTTCTGATTTCCAGCATTCGCAGTTCTTTGAGATAGCAAGAACTGCAGATGCTGGAGTCAGAGACAACACAGTGTGGAGCTGGAGGAACACAGCAGGCCAGGCGGCATCAGAGGAGCAGGAAAGTTGACGTTTCGGGACCCTTCTTCAGAAAAGAAAGAAAAAGAAAAAGAAAAAATGAAGGAAAAAAAAAGGGTCCCGATCCAAAACATCAACTTTCCTGCTCCTCTGACGTTGCCTGGCCTGCTGTGTTCCTCCAGATCCACTGTATTCGTAGTTCTTTGTTTTCTTTTCAAAAATTGCTAATTTAGCACTATTAACACCGCACTAACATACCAATATATACAATGATTAAAGAGAAAAATGATGATTTACCATCCATACAGACTTCAGCAGATGTTTTAATATCTGAGGACAGCATGCAGGTGTACTTCCCTTCATCTTCAACACTACAATTGTGAATACTCAAACAGTGTTTCTTTCTGTCACAAATGATCTCGTACTTGCTGCTTGACACAATTTGCTGATCGTTCTTTAGCCATTTAACATTCATACATTCAGCTGAAAATTCACATTCCAGTTTGCCAGACTCCCCATTATGTATAGTAATATTAGAGAGTGGAATGGTGACAGTCACGGGAACCTCTGCAGAAAAGAACAAAATAAAATCTTAGTGATTATTTTATATTATGCAAAATTCTCTTGCAAATGCAATTACCATTGCAAATTCACAACACAATGAAATCTAATCTCATAATTATGTGTGACTCATAATTAAGTGTGACTCATAATTAAGTAAAATCGACAATAGTTTGAAGAAAGCATTTTTTATGTTGTTGAAGACTTCTGTGAGCTACTGAATGACAACAACTTGGACTACTTTATCCTAAAGTGATTTATAAAAGCTATTATCAAAAATCAATTAACATTGAACTACATAAAGAGATATTAGAAAAGCAGATTGAAAACATAGCAAAAGAGGTGGGCTTTTAGAAGCACCTTTTGAAGCATAATTTTAGAAGCATTTATAGGACAGCGTAGTAGAGAAATTTAGGGAAGGATTTCTAAATCTTAGGCCCGAGGCAGCCAACAGGTTTTGTTTGAGCCAAAATGCAAAAAAGGCTAAAATTGGACAGTAGGGTTTAGGAGTTTGAAGTGATTAGAAAGGAAGAAGAAAGCAGAAAAAGTTCCAGAATTGAGACATTGCCAGACTGGGACAACATAGGTCAGTGAACATAGAGGTTACTCATTACATATATAGGCCAGGAACTGGTTCTAGTGGACAATTCCTCCCACTGGCTGGTAAACTGGTGTGAACTCCATTTCACTTCTATGGGGAAGTCTGACAAGATTTTAGTATCCTCAGACACTTGCCACATTCAGGCATTCCATGTAAGCAAGGGGAAGAGGTTGCTGATGTGACCAATGATCCAAAGCCTCACCAAAGATAGCCACTGGATATGGCTGAGTGTAAGGATTGGTTAGGAGGTAAGGCAGCTTTCAGTGGAACCCCAGCCACCCTCTTCCTGTTGCTCGGTCTGTTGCTCAGGCACTGATCAATAAAGGATGCTCCACCCTACACCACCCTTACAAGATCACAGGAAAAATCAGACAGGGTTTCAGACTGGCCTCGTCGAAATGGGAAAGCTGATTTAAGTCCCTCTGAAGCCCTGAGCCACCAATGGGAGGGCTCTTGTTGCATACCTCTGAACAATGAGGCCCAGGTTTAAGCCCCACCTGCTCCAGAGGGGTATAATAACAGCTCCCAGCAAGTTGATTAGAAAATAGCTAAATTCCAATGAGGTCAGGGATAACTGATGTTAAGTGACTCCTCGGATGGTGATGGCTAGCACGAGGGGACATAGCTTTAAATTTAGGGGTGATAGATATAGGACAGATGTCAGAGGTAGGTTCTTTACTCAGAGAGTAGTAAGGGCGTGGAATGCCCTGCCTGCAAAAATAGTAGGCTCGCCCACTTTAAGGGCATTTAAATGGTCATTGGTTAAACATATGGATGATAATGGAATAGTTTAGGTTAGATGGGCTTCAGATTGGTTTCACAGGTCGGCGCGACATCGAGGGCCGAAGGACCTGTACTGCGCTGTAATGTTCTATGTTCATTAATGAATCTGATTGATGAACCTCATTGACAGCCCATCTCCAGCAAGCATAATTCCCACATTCGGCCTTCTCACCCCCAGCTTATGGGGAATTTTCCCACACTGGTTATCTGATGTGGGTATTCCTGCTTTCATGCTTGTTTCAGTTGGCTTCACTAAATTCTACCTGTACAATATTGTTAGTCAAGGGAGCATGCTTAGTGCTGGTACACTGAAAAAGACAGCTAATATGATTCCTAGCTATAAAAAGAGAGATAGATCAAATCCAATGAATTACAGACTAGTTGGTGTAATATCTAATTTATGGAAGAAATTAACATTTACAAATGTAATTTCCTATAATTTTCTTACAAACCTAAACCTACCAAATCATTGTTAACAACATTTTAAAATTCAAGATTTTTAGGTGTTAGGAAGTATCTTCTTTAATGGTGCTATGAGAAAGAAAATGTCATGAAATTAATATTGAAGTTGTCATTTTAACAGCAAATTTCCCAATTTTCATTGCTAAGAACCAAGGCCCTAAGGCAGCTCTTTTTAATTGTAAAAACCTGAAGTACATGCAACTGCATGCACTGCTTAAATGGGTCTGTATTCATAATTCTCACCCAGCAGAACCGTCTGCGGTAAATGAACGGGTTCTCCGGCGCCAGCCCTGTTCAGAGCTGAAACACGGAATCTGTAACCAGTGCCTGGTTTTAGGTTATCAACAGTGAACTCCATCTCATCAATCACTTTTGTGTTACACGGCAACCAACTGTCGCTGTCAGTAGGTTTCATTTCAACAAAGTAGCCTAGTATAGCACCACCACCATCGCTCAATGGTGTGAACCAAGACAAGGTGACAGACTGATGGTTTTTTCTAACGACCTCTGGATCTTCAGGAGGGTCAGGAAGGCCTAAACATGCAGAGTTAGAATCATTATCATCTTAATTCTAGAGATGATTATTATACAAATAAACTTCAAACATATTATTTGGTTGTATAAATAAAATTAGAAATATAACAAGCTTCTTTATGGATAAATTGCATTAATTCTCAGATGGATTAAATTCACATATGCTACTAATTTGAAGATCCATAAACAAACTGATATATTTTGTCATGCATGTAAATACCAATTCTTTCTTTACCAGAGATAGATATGATCTTGAGACTAATGAACAGTAAATAAACCAGAATTAGTTAAACATTCAGCAAATAATATTCCACATTTACAAATGGAATCAGTACCTCATGCAAAGAGTTGTATTTTTAAAATTATCTCATTAGATTATTTTCAACACATTTATCTAACTATGAAGCAAAGTTGATTCAACAATTTATCTTTCCAGTGGCAGCTGATTTACCTAAAACTTAACTTCAGGGCTGAAGTCATTGCTATGAAGCGCTTACATTTCAATTTTTAACTTAAGGGTGGTGTTATAAGGCCAAACACCTTCAGATGCTTTATCAATGTAAGAAAGTAAGGAGGCATGGGATTCAGGGAAATTTGGTTGTCTGGATACAAAACTGGCGGTCCAATAGAAGACAGCGGGTGGGAGTAGATGGAAAGTATTCAGCCTGGAGCTCAGTGACCAGTGGTGTTCCGCAGGGATCTGCTCTAGGACCTCTGCCCTTTGTGATCTTTATAAATGACTTGGATGAGGAAGTGGAAGGGTGGGTTAGTAAGTTTGCTGATGACACGAGGGTTGGTGGAGTTGTGGACAGCGTGGAGGGCTGTTGTAGGTTGCAACAGGACATTGACAGAATGCAGAGCTGGGCAAAGAAGTGGCAAATGGAATTCAACCCAGAAAAGTGTGAAGTGATCCATTTTGGAAGGTCGAATTTGAATGCAGAATACAGGGTTAATGGCAGGATTCTTGGCAGTGTGGAGGAACAGAGGGATCTTGGGATCCACATCCATAGATCCCTCAAAATTGCTACCCAAGTTGATAGGGTTGTAAAGAAGGCGTACAGTGTGTAGGCTTTCATTGGCAGGGGAATTGAGTTTAAGAGCCGCGAGGTTATGCTGCAGCTCTATAAAACTCTGGTTAGACCACACTTGGAATATTGTGTTCAGTTCTTGTCACCTCATTATAGGAAAGATGTGGAAGCTTTAGAGGGGGTGCAGAGGAGATTTACCAGGATACCGCCTGGACCGGAGGGCAGGTCTTATGAGGAAAGGTTGAGGGAGTTAGGGCTCGTTTCATTGGAACAAAGAAGGATGAGAGGTGACTTGATAGAGGTGTACAAGATGATGAGAGGCATAGATAGAGTGGATAGTCAGAGACTTTCTCCCATGGCGGAAATGACTATTACAAGGGGGCATAATTTTAAGGTGATTGGAGGAAGGCATAGGGGAGATGTCAGAATAAGGTTCTTCACACAGAGAGTGGTGGGCGTGTGGAATGCGCTGCCAGCAGTGGTAGTGGAGTCAGGTTTTTTACAGACTTTTAAGCAACTCTTGGATAGGCACACAGAAGATAGTAAAATGTAGGGTATCCAGGTTAGATTGATCTTAGTAGGATAATAGGTCGGAACAACATCGTGGGCCGAAGGGCCTGTACTGTGCTATACTGTTCTACGTTCTTAAACAATAGGAGGAGGTGAAGCCCAGAAAGACTGGTGGACAGACAACGGACTGGGACAAAAGGAATTTGAAAACCCCAGCACTCCATGAGGGACTTCTGCAGAGTACTCCAGTTTTCAATACACTAGTATATCCAGTAGTTTACAGGTGCTCTCTTCTCAGTATCCAGGATTTTCTGAGCTTCTTCATGGATCCAGTGAGCCAAACAGCCAGGGCAATGGGATTTGCTACAATGACAGGATTCCCACAGGTTGCACACAGATTGCAAATATACTGCCATAAGAGCTTCTGGGATCAATCAGCTGTCTTCATCATTAGAATGAGTTTTTCACCCAATTAATGTGTAATTGGGTTTTGACCATTACCTTCCTCAACCTCATTCAACAAAGAAGGTATGATTTTGCAGCAGAAGATAAATGGAACTGAAATGTCTCCTTTAATCAGGAAGGGAAAGGCAACAGTGGTGACAGTGACCAAGATGTACAGAATGGACAAAAAGAAGCCAGGGTAGTAGTTAGATAAGGTAGAAGACTGTGTTAGAACAATCAGATTCTAGGCTGAGTGAGTTACCTGCTGGTTGTTTGCGATATGGGTCACACATCATTGAGTTATTTAAGTTAGATAGGGTTTTGTTTCCTTAAATAAAATGCCCTGCTTTAATTCAGCTCTGCTTGAGGCGGCACGGTGGCTCAGTGGTTAGCACTGCTGCCTCACAGTGCCAGGGACCCAGGTTCAATTCCACCCTCGGGGGACTTTCTGTGTAGAGTTTGCACATTCTGCCCGTGTCTGCCTAGGTTCTCTCCGGGTGCTGCGGTTTCCTCCCACAGTCCAAAGATGTGCAGACTAGGTGGAATTGGCCATGCTAAATTGCCCATAGTGTTCAGGCATGTGTAGATTAGGTGGGTTATAGGGGGATGGGTCTGGGTGGGATCCTCTGAGGGTCGGTGTGGACTTGTTGGGCCAAAGGGCCTGTTTTCACACTGTAGGGATTCTATGATTCTATGATCTAACGGTGTTCCTTCAATCATAAGGTCAGAAATGGGAACATTTGCTGGTGATGCACATTGTTCAGTACAATTCACCACTCCTTATACAATGAAATGGTCTGGTCCACGTGCGGCAAGTTCTGAACAATATGCAGGTTTAGGCTGATAAGTGGCAAGTAATATTTGTGCCACACAAGAGCCAGGTAATGACCATGTCTAACATGAGAGAATCATACCATCTCACCTTGACATTCAACGGTATTATCATTTCTGAATTCCCTGTTATCAACATCCTTGGGGGGTTAACATAAAGCAGGATAATGGTAGCATAGTGGAAATATCACCAGATTAGTCATCCAGCGGTTTAAGGTAATGCTGTGGGAGATGGATTCAAACCCCATTGTAGCAGCCACGAGAATACAAATTCAATCAAAATTTCTAAGATTAAAAGTAATGTTGTTAAATATCAATCATTAACAATTCATTAATGTCTTTAGGGAGGAATACTACCAACTTTTCCCTGTCTGACATATGGGTGATTCCAGATTCACAGCAATGCAGGCAACTCAACTGCCCCCTTGGTTAAGGGCAATTAGGGATTGCTAACAAATGTTGGCATTGGCAGCGACATCCTCATCCCATGAAAAAATAAAGAAAAAAAAAGGAGCTGAACACTGTTACCCCTATACAAGAACAGGTCTGCAGCTAGGACTTTGACAGCGAGTAACTCATTTCTTGTCTCCCCCAAAGCTTGTTCTGCATCTACAAGTCACAAGGTAGGAATGTGATGGAAAACTGCTCAGTTGTCTGGATGGGTGCTGCTCCAACAATACTCAAAAAGCTTGACACCATCCAGGGCAAAGCAGCCTGCTTGACTGGCATCCCATCCATTAGTTCTGTGCTATGGCAACAGCGTGTACCATCTACAACACATCTTTTGTCCTTCAACAGCACATTCCAATTAGGCCTCTACCATCTAGAAGGTAAAAAAAAAGCAGAACAGGCATGGAAACACGGCCACCTGCAGGATCCCCCCCAAAGTCATACATCATCCTGACTTGGTACTATATCGCTTCAGTCTCCCTGAGCCAATATCCTGGAACACCCTTCCCAACAGCACTACGGGTGTACCTACATGCCAAAGACTCCAGCGGTTCAAGAAGGCAGCTCATTACCACCTGTCCAAGGATGGACAACACAAAAAAGCCCAAATCCCATGAATGGGTATAAAAATAAACAAAATGAGTTAATACTTTCAATAAACAGTGGGCAAGATAATTTAACAGGAATTAGATCATTTAATTATCACTAACATAGTGAAATGTGATATAAATGTTTTCTATCTCTTTCATTCAGATCATTGCTTAACAATAATATTTGCAACTGCATGAGGAGAGGGAGAAAAGCTTATCACGAACATGCAAATATTTTCCCTCTGCAAGACACCAATTCCCAGCTAATATAAGGATCAATAATCACCAAACAGGCTAACTAACAAGCAGAATATCAAACCCAATTCTAGATGACCAATTTCATACTGTAGTTTCTGCCCCTAGTTTATTTCCTTCTCTTCTCAAGCTTTGGTTTTCTGTTTTCTCCCCTTTCAGAAGGCAGCTGTTCATCAATCTGCCATTGTCACCTTCTAAAGATGATCCTCTTTGCTCACCTCATTTGCATTCCACTTGCTTCCTGCACCACCAACCTATGTCATTTAGTCTCTCCCATCTTCCAGCCTACTCTTCCTTTTTGTTCTATCCCTTTTCACTTGCTTAAAATTCAGTAAATTTCTAATTTTTGCCCGTTCTGATAAATGGTGGTTGACCTGAAATTCTAATTGTTTCTTTCTGCGTAAATGCTGACTGACTGATGAAGCATTTCTATCATTTTCTATTTTATTTCAGACTTACAACATTTTGTCTAAAATGACTTCAATTGTACAACTTGTATTTTTATGAAAATTTTTATATTTGTATTATTTCTTTAAACTGATATTTTGATTTGAATTAAGATCTACTTAGGTACTTATCTCAAATGCCACAAAGAAGACCAAATTTTGTTCCTTTAAGTTAACCTTTCAACATAACAGTACAGCAAGAAAACTGTTTCAATAGCCTAGATCTTACCTATCTCAACAGGAAGAGGGAAGGGGAATAGAGAGGGAGATAACCACTTACTCTTATACCCTGCTGCTCCACATGACTGATCAAGCTTCAGATGTTAAATTATCAGTCATCAGGCAAGAAAGTACCCAATCATAGGTGCATTAGAAGTCTATTTCTGCCCAGAAACCTTTCCCCTGCTTTCTTCCAACCTTGCATTTATTATGACAGTCTGCTTTTAGATGCCGCAATATAGTCAGCTCTTGTGGCTATTCATAAATCTAACTATAAAATACTGTTGAATTTTCTTCCCAACTACATTCATATTGGACCAGAATCACACCTTGGTCTGAACACATAGCTTGTGGATTCTGAGAATCAGTTCCGTAAACCAGGACATTTTGCAGCAAAGCAACAATATCGCAGTTGCTTCTAGAACAGAGACTCCCTGCTCTCAGAATCAGCCTTTATTATTCATCAAATAGGTGGATTGGCTATGCTAAATTGCCCATAGTGTCTAGGGTGGGAAATGCAGAGATAGGGTAAGGGATGTGTCTGGGTGGAATGCTCTTCGGAGGGTCGGTGTGGACTCGATCGACCAAATGGCCTGCTTCCACACTGTAGGGATTCTATGTTCTAAATGCACAAAAAATGTCATTAAGTATCATTAAGACACTGTCACCTTCCCCAGCAAAACCTGCTGAAACACTCAAACATGCTGCTGGTGGCAGGGTCTTTCTACTATCACTCTGTCGCCTCGATTTAGCTGGAATTAAAAGAAGTGAAAAATTCTTTGAAGTTCAATGCCTGAAAATTGCTGCAGGCAATGAAAAATTGCAGACAGCTGGGCTGTTAACAAGCTGAGTAGATTGTCAATGATGTCAAATGAGCATTTTGATTTCAGGCCCACATGCCTTCTACCTTAAAGATGACTGGTGTGATCGGTTACAGATCTGAGGTCATTACACAGCACCTTACGTCAGCACAAGGCGCAGCAGAAAGTCTAATTTAAGGATGTAAAATCTAGTAAAGCCACTCTCATTTAAGGACAAAACTATAGATTCATTGATGGTCCACTGAACAATTAGGGGTGGCACAGTGGCTCAGTGGTTAGCACTGCTACTTCACACGCCAGGGACTCAGGTTTGATTCCACCCTCAGGCAGACTATCTGCATGGAGATTGCACATTCTCCCTGTGTCTGCGTGGGTTTTCTCCAGGTGCTTTGGTTTCCTCCTACAGTCCAAAAATATGCAGGTTACATGGATTAGCTATGTTATATTGCCCATAGTGTCCAGGGAAGTGCAGGCTAGGTGGATTAGCCATGGGAAATTCAGGGTTACTGGGATGGGTAGGGTCTGGGTGGGATGCTCTTTGGACGGTTAGTGTGGGCTTGATAGTCTAAATGGCCTGCTTCTACACTATAGGGATTCTATGACTAGCCACAAAAAAAAAGCACTCTGTGGCTATGTAAGAACTATTCTTATGAGGGCATTTTGTGGAATCACCCTCTGAAAGAATTAAATTACCTGTTCTCTAAAAGTATAGTTTTGAAGAAACAAACTGCCTTGGACTTTCTGCTAGCCATGAGTGGGATTACAGCACATGTTCTTTTTACTGCACAATAATACAGCACAATTTTTGCTAGATTTCTTTCTAATATTAATTTTGGGAAAAAAGTAGGTAAAAATTTAAATCTTACTAGCAACTAGAACTAGCATTTTCCAAAAGGGTATGGGTCACTCATTGTTATAGTAAAAGAAAATAAAAATAGAAAAATATTTTGGAAAGGCTACAAAGTACATAGGAGAGGCACAAGGCCTGAGCCACAGACCCTGCCAGGCTCATGACTGAGTAGAAAGGGAGGTATGGAAGATACTTGATTGCATGGGTTATTCTGCAGTTCTCATTTATGGTGTAAATACTAGAGGATTTGGGCCATTTTTTGTGTAGAAGGGAAGGAGGAACATCAGACAGATGTGCAGAAGCCCACATGCCCTGAACAATTAAAATAAAATGCCGAAATGGGAAGAATGGAGGGGATTGGGTCAGGTGAAGGAAAAGTTTACATAAAGACAATAAGTGTGGGAAAGGATGAGACAAAGAATTTAATGATAAGAGTGCATCAATAAGAAAAGTTCATGCAAAACAAAGTGGATTAAAAAACAATTAAGACTGTTTTAAACAATAACAGGAATTGCTGGAGAAACTCTGCAGTCTGGCAGTAAACTAGGCAGCAACAAAAAATTTGTTGTAAGAGCTGCAATAAGTATATGAAAAAGATTAACTTAACTGAAGTTGATCCCAGAGGCAGACAGATGAGAAATTGTCATGGGGATTGAAGAAAAGGCAGAAATACTGAAAAAATATTTTGTGCCTGTCTTCAAAGTAAATTCCAACTAGAAATGGAGAGTGTAGAGTGAAGAAGCAGGCCATTCTACCCACCATGTCCTTTCCAGCCGACAAGAATTCAAGCCATCAATTTCACTTTTCAGCCCTTGTTCTGGAGCTTTGAAGGCAATGACATTTCAAATGCGCATCCAAAATTTAAAAGAAAAAACTTATGAGAGTTTCTGCCTTTACCTGCCTTTCAGGCAGCGAGTTCCAGATCCCCAAAACCCTCTGGTGAGAGAAATACCCTTAAATCTGCCCTAAACAACCTACTTCTTATTCTTGGCGATAGTAGGAACTGCAGATGCTGGAGAATCCGAGACAACACTCTACTTCTTATTCTTAACCTTGTTCCCTAGTAATGGACTGCTCAACCAAGAAGGATAGGGACTTCCTATCCACTCTATCCAAGCTCATCACTTTAAATATTTTAAACTCTTCAACCTATTCTGTTCTAAAGGAAAAAAACAGTAGATGTGTTGTATCTGGACTTCTAGAAAGTATTCAACAAGGTAACTCACAAAAGGTTAAGCCATAAAATAAGAGCTCATGGTGTTGGAGGTAGTATACCGGCATGGATAGGTAACATGGCAGGTACCAGCAAGTAGGGATATGGCATTCTTTTTCAGTTTGGCAACCTGTGACCATTGGGGCTCCACAGGGATCAATGCTATGACCACAACTGTTTACAATATAAATGACTTGGAGGAAAGATTGGAAATATACTGTAGCCAAAATTTCAGACAACACAAAAATAGGTGGAAAGGCAAATTATGCGAGGGGTACAAATACTTTACAGAGTGAAACTGATAGCTAAAGTAAATGGGAACAAAGTTGGCAATGGAGTTTAATGCAGTAAGACTTACTACTCTTACACTCCAACACCTTTGAAATAAGGTCCAATGTTCCATTAGATTTCCTAATTACCTGCTGTACCTGGCTGCTAGCTTTCCATGTCTCATGCACAGGTACCCCCAAATCCCTTTGTGTTGCAGCTTTTTGCAGTTTTTTTTTCTCTATTTGAACTCCTCCACCCTAGGGAAAAGACCCTTGCTATTCACCTTATCTATGCCCCTCATCATTTTATAAACTTCTATAAGGTCACCCCTCAATCTCGTCCGCTCCAGTGGAAGAAATCCCAGCCTATCCAGTCTCTCCTCATAACTCAAATCCTCCAGTCCTGGTAACATCCTTGTAAGTCTCTTATGCACCTTTTCCAGTTTACTAACTTCCTCCCAATAGCAGGGTGACTAGAACTGTTCACAGTATTCCATAAGTGGCTTCACCAATGTCCTGTACAACCGCAACATGACGTCCCAATTCCTATACTCAACGGTCTGAGCAATGAAGGCAAGTGTGCTAAACACCTTCTTTACCACCATGTCTACCTGTGACATAACGTTTAAAGGACTACGTACCTGAACCCCTAGGTCTCTCTGTTCGACAACACTCCCCGGGGCCCTACCATCAACTGTGTAAGTCCTGCCCTTATTGTTTGATAAATTTATTTATTTTTGAGAACGTAATTGATCGGATGGATAAATGGGAACCTGTAGATGTAGTACAACTGGATTTCCAAAAGGATCCTGATAAACAGCCAGAAAACAGGTTGATTTGCAAGATGAAGGTTTATTAGTGGGGAGTAACATATCAGCATAGATTGAGGGTTAGGTCGTGGGCAGGAAACAGGGAGTAGAGATAACGGGGGCACTTGCAAGTTAGGAGGCTGTAATTGGACTGCTGCAAAGATCAGTTCAGGGACCTTTGTTGTTAAAATCTATACAATAAGAAACAAAGAATAGCATATCCAAATTTGCTGACCATGCAAGGCCATATTGGAATGTAACCCATGAGATGACAGAAAGGTGTTACAAAAGATAGAGGTAGACCAAGTGAATGGGCAACAGGATGGCAAATGGAGCATAATGGGAGCAAGGATATGGTTATTTACTTTGGTTGTGTGAATAGAAAAGGAGAATATACATTTTAGCAGGTATTAAACTTTTACACGTTTGTCTAAAGAACCTTAGATGTCTTCATATTGAAATAAATAATGTTAGCATGCAGGTACAATATTTCTGTATTGCAATGGGATTGGACTTTGAAAATAAGAAAGTAATGCTACTATTGCTTTGGTGAGGTGACACCTGACCTGCATATTTAAGGAGAGGTATACAGCCTTAGAGACAGGATAGCAAAGGTTCACTAGAATGGATGACAGAACTGTCCTATAATGACAGGCTGAGTAAATAAAGCTTTCACTGTCTGCAGTTTACATGAATGAGAAGCAATTTCATTGAAACATGCACCGTTCTGGCGAGGTTTAACAGGGTAGACACTGACATGTTATTTACCTTGGGTGCGGAATATAGAACAAAGGAAGCACAATTTCAGGATAAGGGGCTAATCATTCAGGACTGCAATGTGATGAAATGTTTTTATTCAGAGATTGTGGATCTTTAAAATTTCCCAACCCAGAGAGTTGTGGACGCTACCTAGTTGAATATAACCAAAGGTAAGGTCGATAAATTTTTTTTCCTGATCTTTCAAGAATATGTAGAGTGGGTGGGAAAGTTGAGTTTAGGCAAGAGATCAGTTACAATGGCATAGGAAGGCAAAGCAAGCTTGAGGTTTACTGATGTTTCTATTTCTTATGTAGCGTCAGGTAGTCCAAGAACACCAACCAGCTTCCTCTGGACTGGACTATTAGGATTTTCAACCTTCTGCTAACAGCTGCACATTCAATCTTTTAAAACTTGTAAACAGTGTAATAAATCCAAAATGCATGATTTCACTGATATCAAAATTTAGGACCTTACCAATAACAGTTAACTTTGCTGATGTAATGGCATCTCTTGAAGCAAAAGTTATTTCTCCAGAATGATTTAATTGGGCATTTTTTAGAGTAAGTTTGTGTGTGTTCCCCTCTGCCTTTAGTTCCCAATGTTCATCGGATTGGATATCAGTTTCATTCAGATACCAGGTCACTTCAGTAGTAGGGACCACTTCACTCAATATACATTCAAATTCAGCATCATTGCTTTGAACCACTTCAGTATTGCTTAAAGTCTTCAAAATGTTAACGTGCCATCCTACATAAAAGACAAATATAAATATGAAAAATGCAAAGTAACATCCTTTACAGCTGTAGTGACAAGTATCAAGTCAGTTTGAATGCAAGTAAAGTTACGTTAGTTTAATCAATTACAAGAAAACAATGCTTATGGTTAAACATTTTCCATTATGTGGGCAACTGCAATTAGAATTTTTTCTCCTCTATTATTATAATAATTGAGGATCAATTAACTGTAGAGGACTAGTTTCCTCTTGATTACCTGCAGAACATTTTACAACATGGAAGTCACTAATATTCTTTTACCTTTAACAGTCAGGTAGGCTGATGACATGGCATTTCCAGCTACAAAGGTCACACGACAGCTGTCTGAGGGGGTTAAATTCTTCAAAAGCAACAGGTGTCGTTTCCCAGCTTCAAGGATTGCTATTTCTACATTTTCAGACTGTGAAATGGCAATGTCATCCATTAGCCACTTGTAATCATGTAATTCTGGTCTGGATAAGCGGCATTCAAACAAAGCTTCACCGCCCTCTGATGTATCTACATTTTCCATCCCTTGTAGAATATCAGGTTGCTTTGCTGATTAAAGAAAATAAAAATACCACAGTGATTCTCATTATCACAATGCAATATTTTTTGGATCAATCTTGTATTCCTTAAAATGAGGGATAATCAAGTTTGAAAACGGAACATAGAACCATTTCAGATACCAAGTGTTAAAGGACTCCCAGGGTAAGCATGGCATGATTAAGTGCAGAATAAAAAATCCTCTAGTCTCACTAACATTGTGCATTACTTTCTACTTAAATATTGCTACTGCATAAGTATGACATTTCCTACTTCATGCATCAGCCATCTTAATAATTTCTGTGACTGGCATTTCAAATCTGTGCTGCATTAGCTGTGACCCAAAGGTAAGGGTAAAATAGGACCTTGCAATTTACTTTAAAAGGCTTTGCACTATAACTGAATGCTTAAATATAAATCTGGGATTGAATATTACATGTAAATCATTGAATATGTTAAATTATAAAAGCAACAAAAATGCAGAAAAAATTTTGAGTCATATGTTTAATGAATAGTGTACCAGTATGTATAGAATGGACAGAGGTTCATCTTGGTTGGTGGCACAAAGTGTGTGACACAGGATCAGCTGCCATACTGCTAGCATCCAATGTCGGTTCCATTGCACTCCATGGAATTAAATATCAGGATTAAGTAGTTAGCCTGATATTACCTGTTTTGCATCACAGTCCAAGAATAATTTGCTGGAATTGCTGGATGATTATAGATTCAGTAATTCAAGCAATGAGTAATCATAGCAAATTTTCAGTTCTAATGTCTCTGCTGAGATTATGAAGAAAGACAAAGAAAAGTCAGAATATCTGGGTGGGAAAGAAAATATATGGAAATGCCTTATTCTACTTTGAACAAGAACAGGCAGGGAAATGCTGCTATAAAGAGCAGGGGAGGTAGTCTGAAATGTATGTGTTTCAAAGCGAGAAGTATAACAGGCAAGGTAGATGAATGCAGAGCTTTGGTTAGTACTTTGAACTATGACATTATTGCTACTATGGACACTTGGCTGAAAGAAGGACAGGACTGCCAGCTGAATGTCCCAGGATTTGGATGTTTCAGGTGTGATAGAAGGGGATGTTAAAGGGATGGGGGAGTTGCATTACGGGTAAAGAAGTATCTCACAGCTGTACTGAGGGAGGATACAGTAGAGGACTCATGCAGCAAGGCAAAATGGGTAGGACTCAGGAATAGGAAAGGAGAAATCACAAAGCTGGGGAGGTATACTACAGGCCTCCCAACAGCCAGAGGGAGACAGAGGAGAAAATATATTGACAAATTTTGGAAAGATGTAACAACAGCAGGGTTGTAGTGGCGGGTGACATTAACTTCCCCTATATTGACTGGGACTCAACTTGTGCTACGGTCTTGGATGGGGCAGAATTTGTGAGGACCATTCAGGAAGGTTTTTTGACATAGTATGTAAACAGTCCAACCAGGGAAGGGATTATACTGGACCTGGTTTGGGAAATGAGTCAGGCCAGGTGAGAAGTTTCAGTGGGGGAGCATTTCGGGACTAGTGACCATAATACCTTGAGTTTTAAGATACTCATGGATAGGGATAACAGCATTCCTCAAGTGAACATGTTAAATTGGGGGAAGGCGAACTACAACAATATTAGGCAGGAACTGGAGAATGATGACTGGGGGCAGCTGTTTCAGTGTAAATCTACAGTGGGCATGTGGGAGTATTTCAAATGGCAGATGATAAGAGTTCAGGAGTAGCACATTCCTGCAAGAATGAAGGATAGATATGAAAAGTTACGTGAATGTTGGACGACCAGGGATGTTATGAGACAACAAGGTGCAGGGCTGGATGAACACAGCAGGCCAAGCAGCATCATAGGAGCAGAGAGGCTGACGTTTCGGGCCTAGACCCTTCATCAGAAAAGGGGGAGGGGAAGGGGGTTTTGAAATAAATAGGGAGAGAGTGGGAGGCGGATAGAAGAGGGATAGAGGAGAGGATAGGTGGAGAGGAAACAAACAGGTCGAAGAGGCGGGGATGGAGCCAGGAAAGGTGAGTGTAGGTAGGGAGTTAGGAAGGTCTAGGCCCGAAACGTCAGCCTCTCTGCTCCTATGATGCTGCTTGGCCTGCTGTGTTCATCCAGCCCTGCACCTTGTTGTATCAGGGATGTTATGACCTTGGTCAAAAAGAGAAAGGAAGCATACATAAGGTTTAGGAAGATGCGAACTAACGAAGCCCTTGAAGTATATGTGGAAAGTAGGAAAGGACTTAAACAAGGAATTTGAAGGACTAAAAGGGTTCATGAAAAGTCATTAGCAAACAGGAATAAGGAGAATCCCAAGGCAAGGGGGTAGCCAAGGAAAGGGTTGGCCCACTCGAGGTCAAAGGCGGGAAGTTAAGTGTGCAACCACAAGAGGTAGGTGAGGTCTTAAACAAATGCTTTGTGTCAATATTCACCAAGGAGAAGGAATTGGTGGAGGATGATCTCAGGGAAGGGATCGTCAAATATATAAGCCAAATTGCTATTAAAAAGGCTCAGGTGTTGTGCATGTTAAAAAGTATTGAGGTAGATACGTCCCCAGGTCCTGATGGGATCTTCCCAGAATGTTCAGGGAGGCAAGAGAAAAAAATTGCTGGAGCATTGACAGACATCTTCATATCCTCTTTGGACACAGGTGAGGTCTCAGAGGACTGCAGAATAGCCAATATCGTTCCATTGTTTAAGGGTAACAGGGATAATCCTGGAAATTACAGGCCTGTGAGCCTCAAGTTGGTGGTAGGGAAATTATTGGCACATTTCTTATTCATGTACTTATCCAAATGTCTTTTAAATGTTGTAACTTTACCTGCATCCACCACTTCCTCCGGCAGTTCATTCCACATACGGCCCACTCTCTGTGTAAAAAGGTTGCTCATGTTCTTCTTAAAACTTTCTCCTCTCATTTTAAAAATATGCCCCCTAGTTTTCAACTCCCCTGTCCTAGGGAAAATCGTTGGCAGTGAGTTCAAAAACCAGGAGTCATAGATTCAAGTTAAGTGGCAGAAGTATTAGAGGGGACGTGAGGAAAACCTTTCTGCACAGACGGTGATGAATGTCTGGAATTTGCTGCTTGGTTTGGTGGTGCAAGCAGATACCCTAAAGTCTTTCAAAAAATACCTGGATCTGCGCCTTAAGCCCTTTAGGCTGCATGGGTATAGGCCATGTGCAGGAAGATAGCATTAGAAAAGGCATCTCAGTGTCTTTGGGTCAGCATCATCTATATGGGCTGAGTGGCCCCCTTCTGTGGGCCATTCTATGGTTCCAAATGATACCCTAGCCGGTGATGTCCGCATCCTATGAATTTTCTTTTTTAGAAACCATACAGGATGAAATACACAATCTGTCAAAAGAAGGGTTTTACTTAAAGGATGCACAGAAACCACAGAAAAGTTATGGCTGAAAAAAAGGTCATTCGTTCCATCCTGTCTGTGCTGGCAGAAAAGGAGAACAAAAACTAGCCTCTCATTCTGATCTCATCTTCCAGCACCTGCAGTCTTGCAGGTTACAGACTTGTGTTTTCAGATGCAAATCCAGGAACCTTTTAAACGAGTTGAGGGTTTTTGTCTTTGGTAATCTGTGCATGATCAGGAAGGATATCACATCCGGAGTGAGACACAACCCAAATGTATATATAGTTCAGGGAATTTACAGGCAGCATGGGAATTCATTGCAGAGGGGAAGAGGTGCTTTTTGCTTGTTTTCTTGGTTCATAATTTGTAAAGCGTTTTTACAGGATAAATTGATGCCAGGGATCAGGGGCCCAGCACAAAAGAGACAGTGACATCACAGTTCACTGATTGTTAATAGCTACTTATTTGACTATTTATTATAGGTCACTTTCAGATTGAAGGTAAATGGGTGAAATATTTGCAGGTTACAAACTAAGAGACCAGTGGGAAATTTTTAAGACAAATTAAAAACTATGTAAACAAGCTGAGATGCAGGGCCAGGTAATGTGTGGTACCTGAATAATATGGGAGCTGATGGACCCCACTGTAGTTCATGGTGACCACATCTGTAGCAAGTGTTGGTTTCTGGAGGTACTCTGGCTCAGAGTTGATGAGCTGGAGCCTGAGCTTTGAATACTGCAACACATCAGGAAGGGGGAGAGTCACCTCGATGCTGTGTTTCAGGAGGCAATTACACCCCTTAGATTAACTACCTTGAACTCAAGACAGTAGTCAGGTGCAGGAGGGTGTGACAATGAGCAAGGCAGGTAGAGAGATTTAGGAGGTAGTTCTGAAGGAGCCTCAGTCCTTGAGCTTGTCTAATCGGTTTGAGATTCTTGTTCTCTGTGTAGATGGAAGTAGGGGCTACAGACAGAATGAGCAAACTGACATTAATGGGACAGCAACCCATTCAAGAGGTGGGGAGGAAAGACAAATGTAATTGTAATTAGGGTTAGTGTAATCAGAGGAATAGACTCTTCTCTGTGGCCAGGACCGAGAATCCCAGAGGCTGTGTTGCCTGTCTGGTGGATGGGTTCAGGGTATCTCATCTGGGCTGCAGAGAAACTTAGAGTGGGAGGGTAAAGATCCAGTTGCCGTGATGCACATAGGTACCAATGACATAGGCAGAAAGAGGGAAGAAGTTCTGCTGAAGGAATATGAGAAGCGAGAGGCTAAATTAAAAAGCAGAACTATAAAGGTAATAATCTCTGAATTACTACCCGAGCTAATTAGCACAAGGTCAACAAGATTAAAGAGCTAAAACCAAAACTTCAAGACAGTCAAAGGGCAGAGCTGAGTACCATAGCCATCATTAAGGAGTAGGTGCTGGGGAAGTTGAAATGCCTGAAGGTGGATAAATTACTCAGACCAGGTACAGTGCACCCCAGGGTTCTGAAGGAGAAAGCTGAGGGGATTGTGGAGGCTTTGCTGGTGATCTTTCAGAAATTCTTGGAGCATAGGGAGGGTCCCAGAGGATTGGAAACTGACTAATGTAAAACCATTGCTTAAAAAGGGTGGGAGGCAGAAGCTAGTAAATTATAGACTAGTTAGCATGACCTCGGTCATTGGTAAGATTTTCAAGTCCATTATTAAGGATGAAATTGTGGATTACTTGGAAGTGCATGATAAAATAGGACTGAGTCAGCACAAATTCATCATGCCTCTCAAATCTGTTAGAATTCTTTCAGGAGGTAACAAGCAAGTTAGACAAAGGAGAGTCAGTAGACGTGATCTATTTCGATTTCCAGTAGGCCTTTGACAAGGGGCCGCACAGGAAGCTGCTAAATAAGAGATGGTATTAGGGGCAAGATACTGGCATGGATAGAGGACTGTTTGACTGGCAGAAGGCAGAGAGTGGGGATAAAGGGATCTTTTTCAGGATTGCTGCCGGTGACAAGTGGAGGTTCGCAGGGACCTGTGTTGGGATCACAACTATTCACATTATTCATTAACAGTCTGGATGAAGGAACAGATAGCTAAGTTTGCAGCTGTTGCTAAGTTTGCAGGTGACACAAAGATAGGGGGAGGCAGGCAGTGTTGAGGAGGCAGGGAGGCTGAAGGAGGACTTGGGCAGGCTGGAGAATGGGCACAGAAGTGGCAGATGGAATACATTTTGGGAAAGTGTGAGGTTATGTACTTTAATAGGAAGAATAGAGGCAATTTAGTGGGGAAAGGCTTTGGAAATCTGAAGCACAAAGGGATTTGGGAGTCCTAGTTCAGGATTTCTTTTAATGTTAATGTGCATTGTTCAATTGGCAATTAGGAAGGCAAATGCAAGGTTAGCATTAATTTCAAGAAGGCTCGAATATAAGAGCAGAGGTGTACTGCTGAGGCTGTATAGGGCTCTGGTCAAATGGCATTCGGAGTATTTGAGCAGTTTTGGTCTCTGTACCTAAGGAAGGATGTGCTGGCATTGGAGGGGGTCCAGAGGAGGTTTACAAAAATGATTCCAGGGATGAAGGACTTGTCAAATAAAGAGTGGTTAAGTACTCTGGGTCTGTATTCGATGGAAGTTAGAATGATGAGGAGGTGTCTCATTAAAACGTACAGCCTGGATTGAGTGGACATGAAGAAGATGGAGGACCGAGGACACAGCCTCAGAGTGGAGAGACAACCTTTTTGGACTGAGAAGGGAGGAATTTTTTCAGCCAGAGTGTGGTGAATCTGTGGAACTCATTGCCACAGAAGGCTGTGGAGGCCAAATCATAGAATCCCTACAGTGTCAAAACAGACCATTTGGCCCATTGAGTGCACAGCAACCCTCTGAAGAGCATCCCTGCCAGACCCAGCCCCTACACGATTCCTGCATTTCCCACCCTACACACTATGGACAATTTAGCATGGCGAATCCACCTAATCTGCGCATCTTTGGACTGTGGGAGGAAACGAGAGCACCCAGAGGAAACCCACGCAGACACAGATAGAATGCGCAAACTTCACACAGCCAGTCACCTGAGGCTGGAATCAAACCCAGGTCCCTGGCACTGTGAAGCAGCGGTGCTCGAACTACCATGCCTCCCCAAATCACTGAGTGTATTTAAGACAGAGATAAATATCTATCTTGATTGGTAAGGGGATCAGGGGTTTTGAGAAGCTTATCAGCAATGATCAAATGGTGGAGTAGACGCAATGGGCCAAGTGGCCTAATTCTGCTCCTTCACTTAATGCCTAATGGTGTCTACCAACAAAGTGGGCAACGAGTCCCAGACAGACACGAACTCCTGAGTGAAAATGTCTCCTTTAATCCATGTACCAATCACTTTAATTTTGTAAGGGGAACTGGTCTTTGTCTGGTACATTCAGTCCCCTCATAACTTTGTACACCTCCATTAAGTTATCACTTTCTCATGTACACCAAATCAACTACATTACCCACATCGAACTCACTGGTACTTCAATGAAAATTCAATTAAATAAAGAGATATATTTTGTTGAAGATTTTGCTCTATACTCATCAAGATAATTTGCAAGAGTAAAGGGAACAATGTCTTTATGGCATGAGTAGAGTTAGCTTATTTCAGGTCCCAGAAAAGGTGGTGCATGCTGAGTAAGTGGCAGGTAGGGATGAACCCCAAAGTGAGTGAAAGTGAGTGAAAGGCAGTTCAGCAGTCAAAAAGATGAATTATAGTCTGCCAGGGAGAAAGAAAAGCTTTTAATGGGGACCATAAGTATGTGAATAAAAACCGAAAGAACTGTGGATGCTGTAAATCAGGAACAAAAACAGAAGTTGCTGGAAAAGCTCAGCAGGTCTGGCAGCATCTGTGAAGGAAAAAACAGAGTTAACGTTTCAGGTCTGGTGACCCTTCCTCATAAGTATGTGAAAATGGCTTGGCTGCCTTGAAAGCAGCCCATGTGATGTGCATTGAGGCCATGATCATCTGAAACCTACTTTGCTGGGTTGGCCACATGCTTAAATGCTTGAGTTCCGACTACCAAAGCAAATCTTCTTCGCCCACATCAAAAAAAGCATTAAAACAAGAGAAGGAGCAAGGAAGTGCTTCAAAAACTCCCAGAAGACTCAAAAAATGCAACAGATGCCAATACCTGGGTGGCCCTCACTTAGAAGAAACTGATTTAGTGGAATCTCCTTTATGAAAAAACACAATGCTTCAAGGACACCCATTGGTAACAGGCAGTACGGAAAAGGAACCTGAAAGAAATGCCAGCAATCTTGCGTCCAATGACCAATTCCACCTCCCAGAAATACCTGCCAAATGTGTGGTCGGAGATGTGGCTCTAGTTTGGGCTCATCAGTCAGACAAGGACTATAGAGCCCGTAACCAGTGACATGGAATTTCTTAGGTGGATAATCATACTTGTTAGTGAGTGTGTGAGCTAATGATAGACTGCAAAGCTTTGATTTGTTAAGATCTCAGCTGGTGTTCATACTGAAAAAGCCAGATCCCAGAGTGAATTCTGGCTTGACAGATCTCAATTTGTTTTTCTTTCAACTATTGAGGTCAGAGTTGTAACACTGGACTCTGCCAGAGAAATTTTAGCAAAAAATAATTAAATAATAAAAACATGAATTATACTACATTGGACAAAATGGTTGTCAAGATTTCATTACAAATCCCAGACAAGGATTCATTCTCACACTATTTCTTTTATCCCTGCATTAACCTTGCAAACAACTAAAATCCAGCAAAGATTTACGATTATTTCCACATCAAGGCTTCTTGCTCAGGATGGCACTGCGACATTTGGTTTCCTTCTAGCGCATATTCCCCAGGTGCTTTCTCTTCAGCTGGCATCTTTCCATGAAAAACCTGAGACAAACTGCAAACGAAACTGGATCAGGGCTCTGTAGTTGCACTTCATCCTCCGGCTCATTCATCGTGCTAATAAGAAGCATTTTCTTTTCCTTTCGGGCATCTAGGCCCACAAGATGCAACAACTCAAAGATACCCATGGCCCTCTGGAACCTTCCTCTCCTCCCCTTCCCTCTGACTCCATCCTGTCCGCCAACCCCACCTCCTGTTGGGTATTCACCATCCCTCCTAACCTTCCGCTCTCTGATGCTGAACGTTCTGTACTCAGCAAAGGCCTCAGCTTTATTCCCCTGCGTCCCCACCTTAACGAATTTCAGGCACGACATGACACCAAACTCTTCTTCTGCCATCTTCACCTCTGTGCCCATTTCTTTGGACAAGAGTCCTCTACCCATCCCACAGGCCCCTTTGCCCAGTTCCAATGCTCTCCCTCAACCTGGATCCCTCCCTCCGGCCTTTTACCTGCATTCGATCTGTTCATTGAGGACTTCGACGTGATAGTAGTCGCCTCAATTTCTCTGTCACTCTCAGCAAATCCAACCTATCTCCCTCTGAACTGACTGCACTCCGTGCACTCACATCTAACCTGGACTTTCTTATTAAGCTTGCCGATAAGGGTGGTGCTGTTGTAGTCTGGTATACTGACCTCTACCTTGCAGAGGCTGAGTGCCAACTCTTAGATATCTCCTCCTACCTTCCCCTGGACCATGACCCCACCATGACACATCAGGCCATTGTATCTACTATAGTAACTGATCTCATTTCATTCAGTGATCTCCCTGCCTCTGCTTCCAAGCTGACAGATCCCAGCCCCTTCCCTCTGACTGCATCCTGTCCGCCAACCCCACCTCCTGTTGGGTATTCACCATCCCTCCTAACCTTCCGCTTTCCGATGCTGAATGTTCTGTACTCAGCAAAGGCCTCAGCTTTATTCCCCTGCGTCCCCACCTTAACGAATTTCAGGCACGACATGACACCAAACTCCTACCAAAAATCCATAAGCAGGACTGTCCGGGCAGACCCATTTTTTCAACTTGCTCCTGCCCCACAGAACTCATTTCTTCTGGCCTTGACTGAGTCTTCTCTCCCCTGGTCCAATCCCTGCCCACGTACATCCATGGTTCCTCTGACACCTTACGCTGGTTTCAAAACTTCCAGTTTGCCAGTTACAGCCGCCTCCTCTTTACCATGGACGTGCATTCCCTTTACACGTCCATTCCCCACCAGGAGGGTCTTAGGGCTCTCCACTTCTTCCTGGAGCAAAGACCTGAACTATCCCCATACACCGCCACCCTCCTCCGCTTGGCCGAGCTCGTCCTCATCCTCAACAACTTCTCTTTTAACTCCTCTCATTTTCTTCAGGTAAGAGGGGTTGCCATGGGTACCCGCATGGGCCCTAGTTATGCCTGTCTCTTCATGGGGTACATGGAACATTCCTCCAGTTCTGAGGAAGGGTCACCGGACTGGAAACTTTAACTCTTCATAGAATCATAGAATCCCTACACTGTGGAAACAGGCCTTTTGGCCCAACAAGTCCACACTGATACTCAGAGCATCCCATCCAGACCCATCCCCCATAACCCACCTAAGCTACACATCCCTGAACCCTATGAGCAATTTAGCATGGCCAATCCACCGAGCCTGCACATCTTTGGACTGTGGGAGGAAACCGGAGCACCCGGAGGAAATCCACGCAGACACGGGGAGAATGTGTAAACTCCACATATACAGCCGCCCGTGAGTAGAATCGAACCCAGGTCTCTGGTACTGTGAGGCAGCAGTGCTAACCACTGAGCCACCATGCCACCCCGGTTTATTTTTCTACAGTGTGGAAACAGGCCCTTTGGCCCAACAAGTCCACACCGACCCTCAGAGCATCCCACCCAGAACCATTTCCCAAACCCACCTAATCTACACATCCCTGAACAGTATGGGCAATTTAGCACAGCCAATCCACCTAACCTGCACACCTTTGGACTCTGTTTTTTCCTTCATAGATGCTGCCAGACCTGCTGAGCTTTGCTAGCAACTTTGTTTTTGTAAACAAAATAGGAGACAGCCATTCTCTGCTTCACTTCTCAGGACAATGCCTGCAACTGAAGTCAACGTGCTTAGTTTAAATTCAGACAAAATGTAGCAGTTAACTATCAGTCTTCATCTAACTAGTGCATTCTCTTATGGCAATAATTCTTTCAGTGACAGTACACTTTGCAATAAATCAGCACGCTGCTCATTCAGTATGACTATGTTGTTTCCTTTACTTTGGTATTTTTTGCAAATTGTCCAAACAAATGCAAGACATGACAATACTTCTTTAATCAGCAATACTCACGTTCTGTACTACCGAACAACAAACTAGTTAAATATGAGTTTCTCCTAAAAAAATCCATGGTGGCTTTTCTTGATTATACCACATTTGTTCAACTGACTTAATTTTGTGTTAGATTATAGTTTCTAAACATTTTACCAATACCAAGGTTACATTTACTGGCCTGTAGTTCCTTGTTTGTCCTTACATTTCTTTAAAACAAAGGATGTATTAAGTGTAGTTCTCGAGTCCTGTTTGAAAGGAACATTGGAAGATTATGAGATAACAAAGTATAGAGCTGGATGAACACAGCAGGCCAGGCAGCATCAGAGG
>NC_063333.1:12096493-12146263 GCF_021869965.1 Rhincodon typus
AAACCAGCCCAGCTCGTCCCCGCCTCCCTAACCTGTTCTTCCTCCCACCTATCCCCTCCTCCCACCTCAAGCCGCACCCCCATCTCCTACCTACTAACCTCATCCCACCCCCTTGACCTGTCCGTCCTCCCTGGACTGACCTATCCCCTCCCTAACTCCCCACCTACACTCACCTTTACTGGCTCCATCCCCGCCTCTTCGACCTGTCTGTTTCCTCTCCACCTATCTTCTCCTCTATCCATCTTCTATCCGCCTCCCCCTCTCTCCCTATTTATTTCAGAACCCCCTTCCCCTCCCCCATTTCTGATGAAGGGTCTAGGCCCGAAACATCAGCCTTCCTGCTCCTATGATGCTGCTTGGCCTGCTGTGTTCATCCAGCTCTGAACCTTGTTATCCCAGTTCCTGTTTGGAACACATTGGAAAGACAGGTCCTGCAAGGACTGAAGAAGGACAAGAACATCACAATACTACCCACAGACAAAGGGTGCATGACAGTGATATTGAATAAAAGGGACTACATCTCCAGGGCACAGGCACTGCTCGTCGACGAAAACACATACCGGCCAGTACAAACTGACCCGACACTGTGACTAGGCAACAAAATCCTCTACACGCTAAAAAGACTTAAACAGACAGGACAGATCAACAAAGCAGACTTCTTAAGAATGAAACCTGAAGGAACCAACACACCCTGATTCTACGGCCTCCTGAAAGTGCACAAGCCGGAAGTACCCCTTAGACCCAGAGTCTCCCTACCAGGCACTCCATCACACAGATTAGCCAAGGAACTACGAAGGAGACTCAGGCACCTAGTCAACAAGTCACCCCACTCAATCCACTCAGCCCAAGAATTCCTCAACTCCAAAGACATAAGGACAGACGACAAAGAGACCATGATATCGTTTGATGTCACTGCCCTATTTACATCAATATACATACCACTAGCAAGGGAAACAATGACAACACTACTGGAACAAGAGCAAGACCCCAGTGAAACCATCTCCACAGACAACATGCTCAAACTACTGGACCTATGCCTCACCACCCACTTCACTTTCAACGGCCAAACATACGAACAAATCAACGGGACACCCATGGGATCACCTATGTCCGGACTCATAGCAGAAGCAGTGATGCAAAGAGTAGAAAGGACGGCCCTTCCGCTAATCCAACCAAAACTATGGATACGCTACGTGGACAACACCTTTGTCATCATTAAACGGACCAAACTAGAGGAGACACACAAACTCATAAACAACACCCTCACTGGAATAAAATTCACCAGAGAGGAGGAGAAGAACAAACAGCTCCCATTCTTGGACGTCACGGTAGAGCGCAAGACAAATGTGGAACTCCAAATGAACGTACACAGAAAAGCCACACACACGGACCAGGTACTGAACTTCAACAGTAACCATCCCAGCACACACAAACGAAGCTGCGTGCGAACACTATTTAAATGGACAACAGCACACTGCAGCAACACAGAACTACGCCAAGAGGAAGAAGAATACCTCTTCTGGGTTTTCAAGGATAATGGATATCCAAAAAACTGGGTCAGAAGATACCTACACAAACAACATGAGGAAGATACTACACGCCCCGACACACTCATCACACTACCTTACATCAGGAACACATCGGAACTAACCACAAGACTCCTACAACCGCTGGGCATCAGGGTGGCACACAAGCCCACATTAACCCTACGACAACTGCTAAGCCAAACTAAAGACCCACTCCCCGCCATGGACAGGACTAATATCATCTACAAGATCCCCTGCAGAGACTGAGAGAAACACTATATCGGACAAACAGGAAGGAAACTAACAACAAGGGTACACGAACACCAACTGGCTACAAAAAGACACGACCAATATTCACTCATCTCAATCCACATGGATAAGGAGAACCACCAATTCGACTGGGACAACACCAAAATCCTGAGACAAGCTAAGCAGTGACAGGCACGGGAATTCCTAGAAGCCTGGCACTCCACAAAGCAAGCCATTAATAAACACATAGAACTCGACCCCATATACACTCCACTACGAAGGAAAACCAGAAGTGAGGCAATCCAGTTCAAAGGACTCCAGAGTTTAAAAACCAAAACACACCGACACTTCATTGGAGGCTGCACTGAGGATGTTACCCAGCATGGCAATGAAACGTCTGCGGAACAACAAATCAGCTTGGTGAGCCAACCAACCTCAAAATAAAGGGTGACTTGGTGATGGGATGCTGGCCTTTGTGGAGTTATTTCAGTATGGTTAAAGAGAAGAATTAGAATGCTGTGGATCTCAGATGAAATATGCAAGGAAATGGACAAGAGATGGAAGAACAAAAACACAAATTAAGTTAAACAAAAGGATGGAAACCTAAACAATGAGCTAAGAAGCAAGACAGACCAGGCAAGAGAGAAGTGGTAGAAGAAACTACAAAATAAAATAAATTGTGAGAATGGCACGAGAGATTAAAAAAAGTACTAAAACTAATTGATACTGTAGATGGTATACTGCTTAAAGAACCTGAGCAATTAAAGAATAGGTGGAAAAAAGTTAAAGATCTGCATGACAAAAATGGTAAGCAAAATTATTTAGAAAGGAGAAGACATTTCACAGGAAGTTTTAGGGCCTGATCTTCTGGAAAGTGAATTATTCAAAGTCATGATACAACTGAAGCCAGGAAATGCAGAATGATATGATATCCCTGAAAAATTATGAAAGAACTTTAGTTGTGATCAGTTGGCTTCAGAATGAGTTATAGAACAAAACAGGCTACAGCACTGATGACAGCATCAGGCAAAAGAAGTACTTGTTTTCTCTTTCTGTTTTTTTTATATATCCAGAAGTGCTCTTCCACACAACTGATTTTGTTTCCCCATCACCAAGTCAGCTGCAGTATTCTTTCACCTATTAACCAACATCATCAGTAAATCACTTGTGTCTTCCAATTGACAACCTACTGCAAAGCCCATTAAAGGGCAATGCAGACCAAGGCAAAAAGAGAATAGAATAACAATGAGAAGTGTGCACCTGCTTTGTGGATTATGGAAAAGCTTTTGATTGGCTGAACTGGAACAAGCTGTTAAAAGTGCTCAAAGCTAGCAGAGTTGATTGGAAAAATAAAAGAATGGTTAGAGCTCTAAACATACCACAGACTGCTCCAATTAGAACAATATTTGGTGAACCTGGGTGTGGGGTAAGAAAAGGCTGTCTATCAGCATGATTGGTCTTTAACATATATGTGCAAGTCATGATAAAAGAGACACTATATGCATAAAGCAAGGTGTTAAAGTAGGAAGTTAACTGGTGAAGATAGTGAATCTGTGCTATGACACTTCTGTGAAATTCATGGGGTGCCAGACCCCAGTAGTTGTCATACAGAATGAAATGGTAAAAGCTAATTAATAAAAATGAATGTTAAAAAAAAATTTAACTTGAAAACTGAAAGACGTAATTTTGGGAAAGTAGAGATCGAAATAAATGGTTAACAGTTGGAATAGATATCACAGTTTAAGTACCTGGGACACATCTTGCCAGAAGTTAGTTACAGTCGTAAAAAATCAAAGTTAGCATAACAAAGAATTGCTGTAAGTAGCAAGTGTAAGAAAATTTACAAGATTGTGATTTGTAGTGTTTAGAAATAAAAAAGTAGGTTCCTTTATTCATTCATGGGATGAGGGCGTCGCTGACCAGGCAGCATTCATTGCCTGTCCCTAATTGTCCAGAGTCAACCACATTGCTATAGTCCAGATCAGGTTAGGATGGCAGTTTCCTTCCCTAAAGGACATTAGTGAACCAAATGGGTTTTTCCTGACAATCAACAACGGATTCATGGTCATCATTAGATTCTTAATTCCAGATATTTATTGAATTCAAATTCCACCATCTGCTGTGGCGAGATTCGAATCCAGGACCCCAGAACATTATCTGGGTCTCACGATTAGCAGTCCAGTGATAATACTACTAGGCCATCACTTCCCCTTAAAATCTAAGTCTTACTTACAGCTAGAACTCATTATTCCTAAGTGTGTGGGTCACATCATCACCACAGAAAAAGAAAATAAAAAGGAAAAATCATTTTGGTAAAGCTATAAAGTAGATAGGAGAAGCCCAAGGCCTGTGCCACAGACCTGCAGGCCCATGACTAGGTCGAAAGGAAGTTCTGGAAGGTATGTTTTGCTGTATGGGACTAAAATGTGGGAAAAGTGAAAATATTGATCGATTTGAAAGTTGTGAAATCTAGTTTTATATGGTCATCAAGGTCTACAGCACAGACTGAGGACCTCTGGCCCATCAAATCTGTGTGAGTCCGAATCAACTATGTAACCGTTCTAATCCTATTTTCCAGCACTTGGCAAACAGCCTATACGTCTTGGCATTTTGGAGAAGAATGGAACATGTCAGATGGATAGAGCACAAGACCAATGAAAAAGATCTCAGGATAATGAAAGAGGATTGATTACTTTTTTGACGATATTCACTAACAATAAGGTTGGATTGACCATATCACAAGGGTTGAGAACTTGTAAAAGTAAGTGATTGAAGGAAGGTTAGAGCACTCGAGAGCAAGGCAGTAAAAAGAATGATACTAGAGAACTTGAAATTGAAAACAAGAAACTCTTACAAGCAACTGGAAAAGAGAGCAATACCATGTTGGGTGAAAACTGAACTGAAGACATAGCATCATGCAAATTGTTACTAGAACTGCTACTTTGCAGTGATATCTCTATTGCTTCATTGTCTTAACCAAATAGATTCTGTCTTTGACCTCATTACATGTCCTCCAACTCCAGCAAATAGAACATAACCCTTAATCAATACTGCTACACTTCTTCCTGTCCATCCTTATCTGTCTTCACAAGCACCTGTTGAGGAATATTTTTACATCTGGTCTTGCCATTTTTTGAGAGAATTCCATTATTGCTTCAACATCAATTTCCTGCCAATACAGTGAGTTTACATCTCACCAAGCTTATTTAACACATTTCGAAGATGTGTTCATAGAAATGCACCAATTTTGACCTTACTGCACTTCCTCTTACTCCAACTCCATCTAATACCTTACAATTTCTGACACAATAGTTATGCGCCTCTCTCAATTCTTTGTGCACCTTATTTTTTTCTCTATAATGTTACCTTCTGATTCCTATCTGCCAATTAGTTTAATTTGTCCCTCATAATAATATTAGCAAATTGGCCTGCAAGGACATTGATTTTGGTTCTGTTCAGATATAAACCTTCAGCCTGTACAGGTCACATCAGTCTTTAAAGCTAGATTTCTTGCATAGGTAGGCCCATTGTTCTCTGCCTCACATGCCTTGCACAAATTCTGAAATGCAAGACAGCTTCAAGTTGGGTGCAATAGACCACATTTGCCACACAGCTTGTTTGCCTTTTGTGTCCTGGCAAGAGTGTGAATACTGTTTGATCCACATAGTGCTTGCAAATGCCAGCTACAACAGTTTTGTATTTCTCTTCCTCTGTAGTCTTATTGCAAATATTTGAAATAAAGAATCAATCTTACACACAATCTTAGTGATAATCAAATCCCAATGAAGGATCACCCTGTTTTCACTTCAAAGTTTTTGATATAGGGAAAAAGCTGTATTTGGTTGTTTTTTGGAAATGTTATGAATTCACTCAATGCTATTTATTTAGTTAATTTCTCTTCCTGAAGCCCTTAAACCAAGTGCTAACACAGTTCACTGATTTCTTAACATAGATTCCTTAAACTTCTCTTCCATAGACTTCCGCTTCTGGGCCTTTTCTCTGACTGACATTAAGTCACTCAAGATGTCTTCTGCTCTAACTGATTTGGAGACTGCTTAACAAGGCTGCTACTTTTACAGGTCTCTTTCTCTCAAAATGGTTTGCTCCACTCTCTGAAAGAAATTTGCTCCATCTCAGATCTCCTGGATGGAAGCGGGCACACCAGCGGCCCAGTGTGGAGCGGGGGTGGCGGCTTGGTGCAGGAGAGCGGTGGCAGCCAGCCGTCAGGCCACATTGAGGCCCCCTGCATTGGTCTGCCACGGAGAGCCTTTGGAGACAGACTGTGATGTTTGTCTTTTTAAGTTTGCTTCTTGTTTTTCCTGACCTATGGTCATACTATGTATAGCTGTAAATGTAACTCATTTTTTACTTCATTTTTCTATTCTGTAGTGAGGGTTTGTGCCTAGGTACATTTATACCTAGGATAGTGCTGTAAGTGGTGACTTATAAACTTTTCACTTCCATGTGACAATAAAGCGTGTTTGCTTACTCGTTCATTCATTCTTAAAAAAAACTTGCTTTCTGTTTCTGTCTCCCTGTTTCATAGGGCACCTTGTTGCTTGACAACAATTCTTTTCTCCCTCTTCTATCCTTGTTTCGAAAGTACTGAAATATTCATCTCAAGGGTTTTAAAAGCCACATTTAAATGCATACAAAAAATTCCCAATCCTCACTACTCACACAGCTAAAAGCTTAAACTAAAACTACGCCTTCTCTTATTAGTGCATAGAACATTAAAGTACAAATCAAATTCAAAGGTACGTATCATTTCTCCACCTTGCAGCCCAAGTTAGCAATAAAAAAATCACGAACCTTCACAACAACTTCATATGCAGGAACTACTTTTCTGCAAATAAAAGGAAGCTGTTCAAGATTTTCAGCTACTTTGAATTTAGGGGAAGTGATGTTGACAACCAGGTAACCACTGCTGACTGTTGTAAAAACCCATCTGGTTTGCTAATGTCCTTCAGGGAAGGCAATCTGCTGCCATAGACAGTATGGCCTACATGTAACTCTACACCCATAGCAGTATGGTTGACTCTTAACTGCCTTCTGGGCAATTAGGGTTGGACAATAAATGCTGCTTGACACACACATCCCATGAAATAATTTTTAAAAACCCAGAAAAATGGGGAGCATGTATTTCTCTGTCACTTTCCCAATGGTACCATTTAGCAAATCTCACCGTGATGCTACGAATCTCACCTTTCTTTTCCTCTTTTCTGTCTCCCTGCCAATTATTTTAACATTCCCCCAAAAATACTATTAGCAAACCATCCTGCAAGGACTTTTTAAAATTCATTCATAGGATGTCAATTCAGGCCAGCATCAATTGTCCATCTCTGATTTCCCTGAAACTAAGTGACTTTCTGGGCCATTTAAGGCAGCAGCTAACATTCATCCACATCATTGTGGTTCTGGAGTCACATTAGAATGGTTAATTTGGAAAAAAAGTTGATGGGCCAACCAATCAGCACTGCTTTACTACTCTGGTATAAATTATTGCGACTGTTTAAAATTTGGCATTCTTGCTTATATGTCATGAATGTAAAACAAAACATTTCAGCAATATGTTTCTCTTTTCAGCAATCTTCAAGTTCATCGAATCATACAGTATAGAAGAGGCCCTTTGGCCCATCAATCTATACTGCCAAAACAATACTAAACTATATGAACCCACCTTTCAGCAGAAAGCCCATAGCCTTGAATGTTTTGACATCCAAGTGTTCATCCAAGTACTTTTACAAGTTGTGAGGTTATCTGCCTCAACAAATCTCCCAGGCAGTACATTCCAGACCCCACCACTCTCTGGTTGAAAAGGATTTCCTCCCTTCTAAACCTCCTGCCTTTCACATCCTTGTGTTATTGACTCTTCAGAGGAACAATTGCTTTCTATTCACCCTGTCCATGCCCCTCACAATTTTATAAACCTCAATCAGGTCCCCTCTCAATCTTCTGTGCTCCAAAGATAACAACCAGATCTTATCCAGCCTCTCTTCATAGCCAAACTGCTCTATTCTAGGCAACATCCTGATTAATCTCCTTTGCACCCCCTCCAGTACAATCATATCCTTTCTATTGTGCAATGACCAGAACTGCACACAGCTGTGGCCTAACCAAAGTCCTGTGCAGCAGTAACATAAACTCCCTGCTCTTATAATCTTTGCCTAAAGGCAAGTGTCCCATGTGCCTTCTAAACTACTCTATTCACATGTCCTGTCATGTTCAGGGACTTGTGGATAAGCACCCCAAGATCCCTCTGTTCCTCTGAGCCTCCTGCCGTTGTACTCCCTAGTCTTGTTTCACCTTTCAAAATGCATGTTCACAATTATCAAGGTTAAATTCCAACTTTCATTGATCAACCCAGTTGACCAATCCATTTCTATCCTCCTGTAATCTAAGACCTCCTTCCTCACTGTCAGCCATCCAGCCAAAATTTGTGTCATCCACAAACTTACTTATCTTTCCCCACATATTCTTATCTCCTGCCTCTGATCTGCTGTTGTAGGCATAGCATTTATGTGGTTGATTTAGTGATGTTTTTGGTCAATGGTGACCTGTAGGTTATGGCCTATGAAGGATTCAGTGATAGCAATGTTGCTGGAATCTCAAAATGAGATGATTAGATTCTTGTAGAGATGGTCATTGCCTGGCATTTTTGTGACACTCAAAGTTCCCTCTAAGTCCACTCCATGGTTCTGAGCACGGTGATCAGCATCACATGGCTCTTGCCACATTCCAAAGCTGAATGTTGTCCACATCTTCCTGCAAGAGGGCATGAACTGCTTTAATTTCTGAGGAGTTGCAAATATTATGCAATCATCAGTGATCATCCCATTTCTGACACTGAAAGGAAGGTTACTGATGATAATGCAACTGAAGATGACTGGGCATTGCACTGATGTCCTGAGGATCATTGGTATCCAACAACCACAACCATCTACCTTTGTACTAGGTATGACTCCAGCCAGTGCCCCTGATTCCCAATGACTTCAATTTTGCTGGGGCTCTCATTTCACCTTCAGCTCCTTGGCCAATATTTGGATCAAAGCTTGAATGGTGTCTGATGCCACGTCATCTGGTGGAACCCAAATGGAGCATCAATGAGTGGGATTTTGATAGCCAGTGCCATTTGAAAGCACTTGTTGTATGTTGCTGTTCCTTCATTGTGGTTGGATCAAAATCTGAGAATTCTATATAACAGCACTGTGGTATATCTTCACCACTCATATAGCAGGAGCTCAAGAAGCCAACTCATTCACATGGGAAAGATAGGGATAGAGAATTACTGTTGGCCTTACCAGTGATACTCCTTTTCCGTAAGTAGATTAAACTATGATTGGTTCCATGACTTGATAGTAATGGTGTAGTGAAGAAGATTTGGTTAGATTGGGGTGGAATATGATACAGCTGTTTCTGATGTCCCACAGCATCTCACCCTTGCCTAATTTTGAACTGTTAGATTTGTTCTGTATCTATCCCATTTAGCATGACCATGTCATAATGGGAGGTATCCTCAGTATGAAATTGAAACTTTGTCTCTGCAAAGACTATGTAGTGATCACTCCTATAAATACTATCATAAGTCGGTCTAGCTGCAGATTAGATTTGTGAGGTCAAGAGCAGGTAGATTTTCCCTTGTGTTGGTTCTCTCATGGCATGTTGCAAGCCCTGTCTAGCAGCCATGTACCTTACAGCATGTGTATTTATAAAAAGTTTACCCTGCACTGTGGTCTGAAGTCTTTTGGAGCTTACTTTACTGGCCTTAGGAACGTACTAGTTGCATCTTGGAATGGTTTTCTGTCTCAAAGGTACATCTGTTAAAAAAAATGTACTGTAGGAGTGACTGTTGCAAAATGGTCTGTTGCTGTACACTTATGGCCATTATGTAAGGTCTAAATGAGAGGATTTTCCGTTATATGATATCTGAGGAATATGGATGGTGCTACAAAATGCGAGTATCTGATCTCAGATTTATGTTTAGAAGAGATTCTACTTAATATCTGGTATGTTGTTTTGCTGACCTTCCTTAAAATATTCCAAAGTTCACTGCCGTGAAGAAATTCATGAAAATATGAACAAAAAAGTGTAGCACCAAAAATTTATAAAGCTAGGAGTCTATAAGTGACTAAATTTGGTATGAAACGTAGTTGGCTAGTTAAACGGCTAAACTCTAATTCTAATTGCTAATGGGGTTGCAAAAATAATCATTGAAGTTTGATTTTTGGATCGAATAAATTTTCTAATTAATTCAGAGCTTCTAACCACTAATAGCTCTTCAAACATTTTTCCCTCCACTAAAATACACTGTTCTGTACTTAAATCTTACAGTAAGGGAGCAGTTTGCTCTCAGGCACTGTCAATACTATGTTATAAGATATATATGACTAAAGGAATTCAATACCTTCTTATCTTCTCTTTCAGAACTTATTTGCTTCAGGAATTCATTAGTTGCTTTGTAAAATGTGTCATGCCTGATCTGACTCATCTCTAAATCTTCATATTTCATTATTGATCAATATATGAAACTCATTTAAGAAAGTCATTCTGAATGTTCTTGTCTTATAAACCAAAGATGCAAAGGTTTGTTATAGAATCACAGAACGTTTACAGTACTGAAGGACGTTCTGACAGTTTACAGATAAATTTACACAGCACAGCGTTAAGAGGGGCATTTAGTACACACGGCAGAAAGTTTTGAAAATGGGAGAAACAATAAATGGGTTCCTGTTTGAATGAGACGACTGTGACTGTATTCCAGTGCATTAAGAAATGTAGGTTAAGGGTTAGAACCAAAGATACAAATTGCCACAATGGTGGAAATTAGTTGGTGAAAGAATGAGATTAATTAATATGTGGTTGTTTAATAACTCTAAGTCTAGGTTTTAAAGCCTATCACTAACATCATTAACAAATATATCCTTCTGTACTTTGTTTATCTTCTTGCAATGTTAAATTTACATTTATGACTGAGCACAAAATACTCTGCTTTAGGGGCAGTATTATATGTCTCCAGGGCTCACCTGGAACACTGAGTACTGCAGCAACTTTTGTTCCAGCTGCTTCACAAGTATACATCCCACTATCCGCTGGGGTGACATCACAGATTTTCAGTTTTGCTACATTCCAGTCCTGGTCAATAATCACGCGATGACCATCAGCCTGAACCTCTTTGTCATTTCTTCTCCACACAGCCTTGACTGGTCTGGAGTACTGACAGATAAACTCTGCTGTACCATGTTCCTCTCTAATGATATCTTCCATTTCGCTTACTATCTCAACCGTTGGATCTGTCAATCAATATGCCACAGGAGATTTATTAGCAGCACTGAAAAAAAGCCCAATATTTGAAAGTTAATTTATCCTGAACACATAACAATATTAGATATTGTAGAATTGACAACCTATATCAGTTTATTTGATTACTTCCTGGTTCACTGATGATAATTCACATCACAGTGCTGAAAGTAGAAAGTGTCAGCTACAGCATTTAATTTATTTTGTAAGGTTACTAATAAGATCACAGCCAACACTGAGATAAATTTAAATTGAAAAATATATTTGTAATAATGTATGGAAATCCAAACTTACAGTAAGTAAAAGCTACCAGAAATTTTGATAGAACCAGCTAAACTTATTTCATGAGACTTTGAACATCATTTAAAGATGAAATGTAACTACCTACATCATTTCATAAGAACTCAAGGATAGCCAGGAACAGAAAAAGGTCTTGACATTCAACAAGACATTCAACATTTCAACTGATTGCTCAGTCTGGTGGAATTTTCTGATCATTTATTTCTCAAATCCCTGATGAAAGGAATCTCCTGACTTTTCCTTTTACTATTAACTTCTTAATAATTTTGTAAACCCTCTATTACACAATACACATTGATTGGAGAACACGTTCTTGTCAATTCTTCCATAGAAAGATGCATGTTCCTTAAAGAATGCCTCTGGCAGTAACTGAGTAAAGTTAGACTTAAACACATTAAAATTACTCTGTTCAACAATTTTATTGCTGCCACTTTGTATTCGCTCAATTCCAGTGTGATTAACATTAATAAGTCATTTAAAATGTATAAGTCAAATGGTTAATCACGTAACTCCTGTGAGCATAACTGTTGTTAAACAATCAACAGCAGAGCAAAAAAGTCCATTTATCAGACCAGGTCCTGAACATGCTAGTTACCATAATAATGGACTGATATGACCAGACTTTGATGGAAAGATGTTTCTGACAATATCAAGGTAGCAATGTAATTGCGACTGAAAGTTATGAATACTGTTAATGTATTATCAACCAACCTCAAGTTCTGGCAGAAGATCCAAAAGAAGGCATACAATCTAAAAAGACCATAATGTTAAGGCACGAAGATTGCTGTGAGGTTGTTTCATGGATCATTTAATGGTTGTGAAAAAGGTTAAAAGTTTTATGCAAACAAATGAATGCCCTATGTTGCAAAATGTTAGTAGGATATAGCAAGAAAGGTACAAAAGACAACTGCAGTGTTATGTCACCCATGGAAAAGAATGCATCTCAGGAAAGAATTTCCAAAGGCTAAATTAACCTTGGAAGCTGGTGGAAAAGCAAGAATGAGAACAAGAACTGATATGTTTAATTAGTGTTCTTACATCAGAACTCTCATGAGCAAACTGAATATAGCAAGATCCCACAGATGGCAAATGAGATAGACTGCTTTTTGACAATGAAGTGACAGACATATGAGCATTAATGCTAGGAAACTCTTTGCATTGAAACTTTTATGTTCACTTAACTAAGCAGATGAGACCTTGTTTGAACATCTGATCTGAATGCCAATTTGATTATGACTATAGAATATACACAGCATTTATCTTTAGCTACAGTTTAAATTGTACTGTGGACTATTAGGAAATTAAGAATTAGTTAAAAAAATACTTACCTGGACCTCTTATTGACATGATACTTTGTCTCAGAATGTTAATCGGCATGCAGTTATAATGACATAAGCATCTGAAATAGATTATTGCAGTACAACTTTTCAGCTTAATTTAGGACTCTGTCCTTCTGGGGCAGGTACTGCACTGATGCTTGTTTCCAATAAGTTAAACTCAACGCTAACAGAATACAGGGCACACTGTCACCCTGACTCTCACTGTGACTGAGCGTGCCCCATTATGGTTATTGATATCAAGGATGCATTTTACCCCTTATTGAAATAGATGTCCTCTAGTAATAAATGTTGTACAATTTTTATAATATTAATCGAGTTGAACATGTGCAGACGAATATTTAAATAGGAAACCATTTTGATATTCATATGTTCTAATATTCATTTAGGTCATGAGAGATCTGTACCTCAACTCCAATAAATCAATGTTATTCCCTATCTTTGTTACCAGTCTCTAATGAAAATCAATCAATATCAGCATGATAGTTTCAATTATTCCAGTATAGACAGTCTTTTGGGACATTAAGATCCTCTTTTTCCACAATGTTTTTTATAGGGAATAAGTGTTTCCTGATTTAATTTGTAAAAGGTCTAGCTCTAATTTAATATTATATCCATCAGAGGTGATAGTTTCTCTGTCTATTTATCTAATCTCTTTATTAAGTATTAACCCATTAGGCATTGGTGTCACCCACTGAATCTCTGCCAAGGCCTATTTTTCGGAGATTCATTAGCCAAAACTAAGTGCAGTGTTCCAAATGGGATCTAACTCCCTATATAAATGGAACAGACTATTTGGTGTCCATATCTAATTAAATATTGCAAAATGAACACTTTGCACATAGCGCCACCTTCAGTAAGGCTGTTTCATTATTTTAATTTTGGCGCTCTTCACATTTTAATAGCAAACTCAACTACACTACTGCTGAATCTAAGGCAAGCAAACAAAGTGAAATACAATATTTCAGTCTGAATGATAATCAAGAGCAATCGAACTGAACTGATAAATTTGATGCAGGTATGCATATGCATTAAAACAACAAAATTTTACACGATCTGCACCAGATGTAAAATATTATTTTAGTGTGACTGGGTGAGTGGCTTCTTAATACAGTATACAATCCAACAACCTTTACTTGATTATTTTAAAATGACTGCACAAATATATTACTTGCCACTTCATCAGTCCCTAGTATTACCAAAATTGTAGATGAATAACGTGTCATCCCCCATTATAAAACAATGTGGATTGAATCTAATGCTAAATAAGATTTACAGTTTCATCAATTGCATCCCAACTGCTAGAAAAGGTTTCTCTGTTTGCTTTTGTTTTACAATCTCATTTTAACAAAATACTTCTTCAGATGTTATCCAGAAACAAAGGGTGGCAGGAGACAATTGAGGATTGAACAAAGAAAAACAGAGAGCAGGAATATTTTTCCAACTCTGGAAGGTAACATTTGACCTGCTCTGCTGATTATGATTTCTCTCGACTCCCATGCCTTTGGCCTCCCTATGCATGACTGCAGCCAACCTACCCCACTAATACCAATTTCTTTCTTCTCCTTCCCCAATCATGCCTCCAAAATCTAATCTCCCCCACTCTTGAAATCTTTCAATATAGTTTTGCTCCCCAACTCTCCTTTCATGCCCTCATTTCTGTTTGTCTGTTTGCCTAACAATACGTAACAACCTGAACTTGTTCACCTCAAATCAACCCATGTGAAATCATTAGCCATTTATACATTGAGCAGAACTTTCCCAAAAGAATCACCTAAAAGTCAATTTCAGGGAGTTCCATAGAGGGTTTCTCTCCATGAACATCAGTGACTCTTCTAATGCAATTTTATGCAACTCACTTCATTAGGTACATACCATGTTTCCAAAGTACCGCTCTTGCACAGCAGTCCGCTTAACCATGTTGAAATGCTCACCTTTTAGGGATCTTGCAACAATAACGCTGGGGATTTCATATTTATAAACAAATCTGTGCACTGTATGAAATACTACTATTCAGGGGTCAGTATGGTGTCAGAGTCTGGCATGGATAAGTTTCACCATCAATTCACAGCTACCTCACACTTACTCTAACCTTGCCATTGCACCCACCTCCCACCAAGTCTCATGGTCTATCACTCTTGGTGTTGCATGCAGCATCTTCCCTCAATGGCTCTCACCTACACCATCCCCATAAACAACTAACAATTCTTGCATTCTGCACTTACACTCTCACTCAGGACGCACCTTTCCTGATTGATGATAGACCAGTCACTTAACTGACTACAGAGCCCTTGATTGTTCATTCCTACCACACATGACAAGGTGTCTGACTATCTGTCGCAGCAAGGCAAGGTATGGCAGAGTTGCTGTGAGCATCCTAGCAGATGCACAGTAAATGAGTGGTGGGACAGTCTGAGATGTACCCTGTACTGAAGGATGAGATGGATGCCTGTCCTTGTGTGCAAAGCACCATGGCAGCAGTGTTGCAATGAAAGATGTCAGTGAGCTCTTAAGTATCTTTGAGAACTCCCATATCTCTCCTTCATTTTAAGGACCAGATGCCTTACAAGAACGGCTGCTGGGAGATGTGGATTACCTCTGCAAACATGGATGCTGATTCCATTACTCACCCTCTTGAATGAGTTTGAGTGCAGATACAATGCAGCCCATGTTGAAGAACTGGAAGTATGACAGCAGCCTTTCGAGGAGGAAGATGAGGACACTGAACAGGAGAAATATCACCTTCAACGTATAAAGCTCTGCAGCATCAGGTGTAACTAGCCAGACAGGGCTTAACTGACACTCAATTCAAACATATGTGAGCTGGGTGCAGTAATCATTCATTGAGTTACAACAAATTTATAGTCAAAGGCAAATGGTCCCTGTCTGTTCTCCTAAATGAATGCAAGTTTTCTGTTTTCTTTTCTTCACTTTTGTTATTGTTCAATAAAATTAAAGATGATCAATGAGTTAAAAGCTTTCCTGTATGCAGTGCTCTCATATTGAACAATGTGAAGATGTTATGCTACACTGGGCGTTAGGGTAAGGGTTGGACTCATTAGACAGGGTGCTAAGATTGATGGCAGTTGATCAGACAGGTGATGATGTAACAATACATTTACAAACAAGAACATGTATTTGCAAAGGCGTCACCTGTGTCACCTATGTGCTCTCAGAAGCTTTAGTTTTTCATTCCCCTTCCGCCATGTGCACTGTGGAGGGCTGCTCCTGGCTGGCAACACTTGACCTGGTACACAGCTGAGCTATAAAAATGGCTCAGTACTTAAAAATCTTAGGAGGACTTGGTAGCGGTGAGTACTTCCACAAATTCTAAGCACACAATACTGCAAACTGGGTGCCTTGGAGTATGGTGCATATTTAAATGAGGCAACTGCAGGGAAAAGCATTAGATAACTTGCTAGAGCTCATGGAGTGAAACCTTCCTTGAAACTCCCTGAAATTGCTGAATTTTAGTAAAAGTCAGCCCATAGCCAACTGCTCTGCAATTCACATATCAATATATCTATCCACTCACTGTTTAATTCCACAATGAGATCCATACCACCTCTTACAATCTGAAATTGCAAAGAAGTGCAGTGAAACCAACAGCATTTAAAGAAAAGTGTTTAAAACAAATCTTTATCTGACCAAATACCTTTGACTAATAATTTTGCTGAAGAAATAAGTGACCCAGCTTTAAATGTCACTGTTCCGGAGTCATCAGTTCCCAGGCTCTGTAACGTTAATGTATGGATACTTCCATCTTGAACAGATATCTCGTTCAGATCATTATTCTGTAAGGGTGCACCATCCAACCACCATTGCACATTTTCCACATCCTTGTGCGAAAGTTCGCAACTAAATGTGGCTGACTCACCAGCAAAGACATCAGTATTCTTTAAACCAGAAACTATTTTTATGTCACATTCTGGAAAATAAAATGAAAATGTTTTAAAAGTAAACATTTACCAGCAATTTGATGTTCAACTGCATCCGATAAAGAGTTAAAATACACACATGCAGTCAGAGGTGTTAACAAATATATCTATCCAACTGCGTGATTCCAGTATATGAGCAATTTCATATCTATTAAGCAACTTTCTTTCCAGAAGTATTTTATCAGAGAAAGGAGTCAAAACTATGAAAAGTAGCTTGGCAAGATAATAAAAGGAAAACATTGTACATTTTATTCAAACGATTCAGGAAGATTTATGGGTCAATATAAGTTTCTAAAAACTCTATTAAAATTTCCAGATGACAAAGACCTTCCAAGTTTAGACTTCAGAAAGCTAATCAATGCAATGGCTATTAAATGCCTTAATAAATTTTCCGACTATACTGACTGCACAGGTGTCCTATATTCCAGGTACACAAATCACTTACTTCTCATTTTTTTAAGATCCTGTGTTGTTAAATATATACAGCACAATTTTTTTTCTAACTATCTGCACTACTATTTCAAAATTATTAATTGAGTAAATAAATCAAACCCAATGAGCTATTCCATTTAGCAAAGCTTTTTTCCCAGCTTGGTTTTACTTGTTAATAAACAAAAACTGTGCCACTCAATCTGAACCTGGCATAAAGAAGAATGCCTGCAAGTTAAAATCAAATGTATTGATATTTTCCACTCTGCATCACTTAAAAAGAGGTGAATAATCTGTTATATTTTAAATAATTGTTGGGCGTTCTTAATATTGCTTCAGTGGTCTTTAATTAAATAAAGAACATCTTTTCCATGGGAATGTTTTGCTGACGATTGTCGATTTTGAATTGGGCACCAAGAATTTAATAAAAACAAAGTACTGTGATGCTGGAGAACTGATATGAAAGCAGGAAATGCTGGGGAAACTCAGCAGGTCTGGCAGCATGTGTGGAGACAGAAACACAGCTAACATTTCGAGTTCTTTCAAGTATGAATTCTCTTCAGAACTATCTACAAATGCTGTCAGAATTTCTGAATCTGTCCAGCATTTTCTGTTTTTATTCCACCAAGGATTTAAGCTGTTCTGCTGTTCAAATCTATTTCATGTTCAAACTAACAAATCAGGAGTAGGGGTATGCCATTCAGCCTTTTGAGCCATCTCTGCCATTCGACAAGATCACTGCTGACCTGATTACATCCTCACTTCATCCTCTACCTCACCAACCTTACAGAAAAAACAAATCACTTCGTCTGTTTTATATGGTGACTCCTGATTTTTAAACAGTGACCCCTGGATCAAGATTCTACCACAAGAGGAAATATCCTCTGCATACTTACCTTGTCAAGACTCTTCAGGATTCTAATCAAATCGCCTCTTTCTCTTCTAAACTCCAGTGGATACAACACAGCTTGTCCAACTTTTTTTTAACAAGACAATCCACCTATTCCAATTATTGGTCTGGAAAACTTCTGAGCTGCTTCCAACCCATTTATGTCCTTCCTTAAATAAGGTAAGCAATACTTTGTACAGTACTCTGGATTCCCAACACAATAAATTATAACATTCTATTAGTTTTTCTAATTACCTACTGTACCTGCATACTAACCTTTTGTGGTTAAATCATGAGAATAGCCACATCCCTCTGTGTCTCAGAGCTCTACAATAGCTCACCATTTATAGAATTCTTTTCTTTCCTTAATTCATTCACTGGATGAGGGCTTGGCTGGCTCGGCCAGCATTTATTGCCCATCCCTAATTTCCCAAAGGGCAGTTATGAGTCAACCACATTGCTGTGGGTCTGGAGCTACATGTAGGCCAGACCAGGTAAGGATGGCAGTTTCCTTCCCTAAAGCACATTGGTGAATCAGATGGGATTTTCCCAACAATCAGCAATGGATTTATGGTCATCATTAGACTCTTAATTCCAAATATTTATTGAATTCAAATTCCACCATCTACCGTGGCGGGAATCAAACCCAGGTCCCTAGAACATTATCTGGATCTCTGGATTAACAGTCCAGAGATAATACCACCAGGCCATTGCCTCCCCATTGTGTCCTTTTGTAATTCTTCCTGCCAAGTTAGAAACTTGCACATTTGCCCACATTATACTCCACTTATACATCTTTGTTCATTCACTTAACCTATGTCTTTTTGTAATCCCCTTGTGTCCTCTTTACAACTTAACTTTCCTACATATCTTTGTACCGCTGGCAAATTTGGCAACCATACCTTCAATTCCCTCATCTAAATTATTTAGATAAATTGTAAACGGATGAGGTCCCAGCACAAATCCTCGCACACCGCTGATTAAGTTTTTCTAACTTGAAAAAAGCCATTTACACCTACTCTCTTCCTGCTAAGCAGCCAATCTTCAATCCATGCCAATTATCCCTACATTGCTTTTATTTTCCAGAATAATCTTTGATGTGATATCTAAGTACATCCACGCATTCTCCTTGATTTACAACATGTGGTACCTATTATCCAACTAAGAAGTTTTTCCTTGGAAAAGGAATTTGCAGTAGCAGTTTAAAAATAATTAAATTGTCACCTCTAACAATTAAGGAAGCTGTTGTTTGTAGATTCCCACAATAACAAGTATATTTGCCAGCATCTCCTCGTTTCACATTGTGGATAAGCAACTCTACTATGGCACCATTTTGCTTCATTTTGTACTTGTCACTTGGTTGAAGCACTGCAAGTCTCTTTCTCCATTCCACAGGAACATCGGGCTTAGAAAGTTCACAGCGCAGTGTGACTGTGTGACCTTCCACAGTTTCCTCGTCCTGAAGCTCTTTTTTGAAATAGGCAGGTACAGCTGAGGTATACATAAAAGTAACTAATGTAAGATTTTTAGGAATGTATGGGATTAGGAATGAATATAACAATCATTATGACTTGTACCCTTGTTGCATTTATATAATAAAGCTGGTCAGCTTCAACTATTCAATTATTATTTTCATTTAATTTTGCATTCATCCACTGTATTAGAACATTTTCCACATGTGCAACAACATCAATCAAGCCCTAAATTTCTACTTCACCCAAAGCTATTGCTATCTTTTCTAAGTTCCTGTCAAAATTCCTTCAGGTTAATATTGGCAAAAAGCCATACTTTCTGACTCCTGCTACACAAACATTGTGACAGGCTTTTCAGGTCAAATAAAATGTTGTGCAACTTGAGGACTATACAATTCAATGTGGAGTGTGTGGGTTTGAATTTTTGCACCAGAGAGCATCTGTGTTGTCACAAAAATGGAACTACAGGTCTAAATTCAGAAGTCCCATCCTCAAACATGGCACTCAGCATTTTTTGCATGTGGGTTGTGGGGAGGAATGGGGGTGAATTCAGTTAAGTGTATCCATGGTTCACGGCGGCAACTGCACATGCCAAAGTGCAGGTTCCTCAGTCAGATCTGATTTTACTGATGGGATGTACATAGTATGACTTATGCATTTTAGACCTGGGAGAGAAGGTCTAAAGCTGCCTGAACTCTTTGGAAAGGTACGGTACCCTCTTAGATATGGTTCTGAACACCTTTTGGTGGGGGTCTCATGCCCTTTAGGAGAGATATGGTGACCTTGAAAATTATTGAAAATGGTAATGAAGGTGCATAAAAATGCATAAATTCATTCAAATTGTCAAGTTGATTGGAGCTATCAGGATAGCAATCAACAGAACTGTCAAGATTACTGTCTAGGGAACTGTTAAGCAAATTATAAAGTGAACTGTCAAGCTGTCATTACATCTTTTTTCCCATAGTGACACAGGAATTATCAGTGCTAGCTATTTTACTCTGTCTGTTGACATAGGTCTGAGGGCTATCATTGCAGGACTCGTGTTACATGACAGATTTTACAATCTTTTATTATTAGTGTAATGCCTGTGAATTCAGTTTTAAGTAATCATAACCTCTTTTGAGGTAGGATTATGAACCCAATAAGGAATTAAAAGAAGTTAAATCTAGCAAATGTGTTTTTTTTTAAATCACTGAGAGTGTTTTGTTTTTAAATAATAAATTGCTCAGTAGACATTTAAAACTTGATTTCATCTCAGGATATATCCTAAAATCTGCCCATCGTGGACACTGGATAAGCTGACATGGAAGGTATAAGTGCAAAAGGTGGCGTGTGGAGTGGCATGAGTTAGCATTAAATTGGCATTGGGGCAACAATGGGTCATGGATGTACGTAGAGGTGACAAGGTTGCATGGGGGCTATGTGGGGAGGGTACAGGGACATTTAAAGACATGGTATTAGGGGCCAGAGGGTATGAGGTGGAGGCAAGGCAAGTGCTTGTGGGGAGGCAGGGATGAGAGGACGTGAAGAACGAAGGCTGCTTTTTGTTTTAGTATCTTTGACAAAGTACCAAAGAAGTGCCTTTTGTTCAGCCAGCCTGTAGACCTGACAGCCTTCAAATTCTTTCTAGGGTCACCCACAATAACTTATCCCACCCCACAGAATGAAAACCTTCTGGAACATTTATTTCTGGGTCATGATAATGGGGCAGAGTATTGTCCCAACTCTGCATTTCTGACCTGGGAGGAAATATTCTGGCTGTGTTATGTTGTCAAGTATTCACCCAGTATAAAGGGAGGAAGGAGTCACTTAAAATGGAATGCTCTATGTTACAGACTTATATGTTTGAATGTAAACGGTCACCCACTTAACTGGTCGTTTCAATTGCATGATTGAGGTATCTGTCAGAGGCAGGTGGGAACTTCATGAATTAATGTAAAAATCAGAATTTTTGGATCTTTTATAAGAGGCATAATTCTGCTTGGTTGAGAAAAGAACGTTATATCTGCCTTATCCAAAACAGCCTGCTGAAATCAACCCTCCATGATATACCTGCTTGTCAGTGAGCCATGCTCTACTGGCTGACAATGCCTCAATACATTGACATCAAAATCTTTGTTTTCATTAATTTAATCCAGCCTGTGAGGGCAAGTAGCGAGGCAGACTGGGTGGGGGTACCCAAAACCAAGAAAGAAGGTGGGATTGCAGTGCCCATCGCCTTCTCAATTATGTTAAAATTTCTCACAGAGTCCAGGAAGGTTCAGAAGTTCCTTCCTGCTCAGAAGTCAAATGAGGTCCTAAGTGCATTAAACAAGGGCCCCCGCCGATAACCATTTGTATAATATGGGTGAGTGGGGGACTTTGCCAGATGGGAAACAATCCAATAAAGGACATCAATCTCCCTGCACAGCAAAGTCTACAGGAGACTCCTGAAACATGTAATCCTCGGTGGGGCGGGGTGGGGCGCGGCTCCTTCCCCAGATGTTATACCTCACTGTTCTCAACAAGGACAAACCCTCCATCATCCAGATTTCTGAAGAAGGGTCCCGACCCAAAAGGTCAACTTTCCTGTTCCTCTGATGCTGCCTGGCCTGCTGTGGTCCTCCAGCTCCACACTTTGTTATCTCTGACTCCAGCATCTGCAGTTCTTGCTACCCCTCCATCATCCAGCTGTCTACAGGCACCTGTCTAACTATCCTCAGCTGATCCCACACACCTCCATTCGAAGCCTACTCCATCTTGTTGCTCTAAGATGGGTACACTTCCTGCAGTGGCCATTGTACCTAGTGGTACTTTTGGAACAGAATAGTTTTCACAGAATCCCTACAGTGTGGAAACAGGCCATTTGGCCCAACGTCCACACCTACTTCTGAAGAGCATCCCACCCAGACCCATTCCCCTACACTTGATTTCCCATGTCTAACCCACCTAATCTAAACATCCCTGGGAACTATGGGCAATTTAGCATGGCTAATCCACCTAGCCTGCACATCTTTGGACTGTGGGAGGAAACCAGAGCACCCGGAGAAAACCCACGCAGACACAGGGACAATGTGCAAACTCCACACAGACAGTCTATGAATTGAACCCGGGTCCCTGACGCTGTGAGGCAGCAGTGCTAACCACTGAGCCACCGTGCTGCCCATAAAATTGCAGCAAACACCCACTGCCATGACTCAGATTTGATCCTCTTTTTGGCTGATAGTCCTTGAAAGAAGGTTCTCCACTTAATAGGAATAAGCAGATCATTTTCTGTTCAACACAGAATTGCATTAGGGCTCCCAGAACTGGCTGAAGCGGAGCTGACCTTGACCTTCCAGCGTGTCGTCAGAGACACCAAAAAATTCATTTAAGTTCAGCACAATATTTCAGTCAGTATGGGCCAGCCCTAACCAGTTGGAGATGCTGGGGAGTGGATACAGTAGTTGGAGTGTCAGTTCCATTGGCGGAGGTTGTTGAGCTAGGAATGGGGGCTGGAGGGGGGATGGTCAGCAGAGCAAAAGGCAAGACAGTAACAATTACGGAGGCAATAAACAATGCTGTGATTTTTTTTAGAAATGTGGGCCTTTGTTCCTGCTTTCTGTAAGTAACCTTGCTTTCCTACCTTTGTCTTACTATCTCAATCTTTATTTTTAATACAAAAGCTATCTCCGATCGTGCCTAAACCTCTCTTTTCTTACTCAGTTTTCAGCTTTCTGCCTTCTAAGCTTTTTGTAACATTTTATTTATGTGATACGCTGTCTAAAAGCAGATCTTTCTCTTCTGACCAAAGAGACAGTGCTGGACTTCCTCCTTTAGGTGTGAGCAATAATTTTGCCATGTCCTTTAGGTGTGAGCAATAATTTTGTCATGGCTTTACAAAAATCTCAGTATTGGTATATCAAAGCTTTACATTCAAAACTAGGCATTGAAGCTACACATGACATCAGTTGCCAGGAATATGAAAGGTCTGGCTCTACAAACAATAAAAGAAAAACTGGCTCAATGCTAAATGAAGATAACTGACAACAGCATGAAAATGGAACAAATTGAGAAGGTAAAGTTAATAGACTGAATGTAGACAAGAAAGGCAGAATGATTTTGTTATTCTTGTGTGACCATGAAGATTCTCAAAAGAACTTGCCCCCTTCTTACCCTCCACTTTTAGGGAAGCTGTAGTTTGTTGATCTCCAGATTCACAGGTATATTGTCCAGCATCCTCTAGCGTTAAGTCAGAAATTACCAACTCAGCCACAGGACCATTTTGCCTCACTTCATATTTGTTACTAGATTTAATTGGTTCTGATCCTTTCTTCCATGTTACTGCCACTTCATCTTCAGAAAGTTCACAATGAAGAATTGCTCTACCTCCTTCCTGTGCTTTTACGTCCTGGAGGTTTTGTTTGAAAAGAACTAGAAATGCAAATAATAGAAGTTAAAGTAAGTTATTAATTTACAAACTGCTTTCTTGTGTGTTAAACATTTCATTGCTAGTCCACATCTTAATTCTCTGCAAAACACAATGCTGTTACAGACTTATGCCAGAAATGATGTCAGCATTCAACAGGGAGATCAATGAAATGGGGTTGAGGTAGCAAGAGAACAGGAGACATAAATGTGAATAAACTCTTTTCTCACATGGAGGGTTAATATCAAGATGAACTGATTAGGCCAGAGTTTGTTTACCTGTGGCAAGTTCTGTACTGTTCTATTTATTTTTTGATGAGCACTTGTTCCTCTTCTGTGTAAAAGTTTGATTGAAGATTGCTTTAGTGCCTTGACCTGATTAAATTTATGAATCATCCACATCCACAATACCCTACAGGTTAATTGGCTCTCATTACATCTGAGTATGTAATGTCCATTTTGAACTTATCAACTACCTGGTTTCTGTTGACCAGGTAAGGTTAAAAACTAGTTGGTTGGGCTCTTGAATTGTAATGGTAGTGTACCTACCTCTGAGCCAGGAGACTTGAGTTCAAGTCCTACCTGGTCTGGATGCATGTAACATTTCTGAACAGCTGAATGGAAAATCTGAAAATTAATCTGGTCATGATGTGATGTCCCTTGCTGGAAAGAGCATGTAAATGAATGATAAGGGAAATCTTGATCTGGCTTCATTACGTTGCTTTCTCTTGTAGGTTGGCCATTTAACTTAGGACTGACGCTGTTATTTCAACAATAACTGAGCAGCATTTAGCACTTTTACGAGATGACAATTTTGGGAGTAGGGGGTAGGTTAGTGATTTCTTTGATCAGTCAGATGTTTATAAAGAACCGATTTTTTTTCCTATTTATTTGTGGAACGTGGGCATCACTGGCTGGCCAGCATTTCTTGCCCATCCCTAGTTGCCCTTGAGAAGGTGGTGGTGAGCTGTCTTATCAAACTGTTGCAGTCCACCTGCTGTGGGTTGACCCACAATGCCATCAGGGAGAGAATTCCTGAATTTTGACCCAGCGATAGTGTAGGAACGGTGATATATTTCCAAGTCAGGATGGTGAGTGGCTTGGAGGGGAACTTCAATGTGGTGGTGCTCCCATATGTCTACTGACCTTGTCCTTCTAGATGGAAGTGGTCATGGATTTGGAAGGTGCTTCTGAGGAATTTTGATGAATTTCTGCAGTGCATCTTGTAGATAGTACACACTGCAGCTACTCAGAGACGGTGGTGGTGGGAGTGGATGCTTGTAAGTGTAGTGCCAATCATGTGGGCTGCTTTGTCCTGCGTGATATCAAGCTTCCTGAGTCTTGTTGGGGCTGCACTCATCCAGGCAAGTGGAGAGTATTCCATCACACTCCTGAATTGTGCCTTGTAGATGGTGGACAGGCATTGAGGAGTCAGGAGGTGAGTTACTCGTCACAGTATTCCTAGCTTCTGAGCCGCTCTTGTAGCCACTATGTTTATATGGAGAGTCCAGTTGAGTTTCTGGTCAATGATAACCCCCAGGATATTGATAGAAGGGGATTCAGAGACGGTAACACCATTGAATGTCAAGGGGTAGTGGTTAGATTGTCTCCTTTTGGTGACAGTCATAGCCTGGCATTTGTCACTTGCCACTTGTCAGCCCAAGCCTGGATATTGTCCAGATCTTGCTGTATTTGAACATGGACTGCTTCAGTATCTAAGGAGTCGCGAATGGTGCTGAACATTGTGCAATCATCAGCGAACATCCCCACTTCTGACCTTATGATGGAGGGAAGATCATTGATGAAGCAGCTGAAAATAGTTGGGCTGAAGACACTACCCTGAGGAACTTCTGCAGAGATGTCCTGGAGCTGAGGTGATTGACCCCCAACAACCACGACCATCTTCCTATGTGTCAGGTATGACTCCAACCACCGAAGAGTTTACCGCTGATACCCATTGATTTCAGTTTTACTAGGGCTCCTTGATACCATACTCGGTTGAATGCAGCCTTGATGTCAAGGGCTGTCACTGTCACCTCACTTCTTGAATTCAGTTCTTTTGTCCATGTTTGAACCAAGGCAGTAATGAGGTCAGGAGCTGAGTGGCTCTGGCGGACTCCAAACTGGGCATCACTGAACAGGTTATTGCTGAGCAGGTGCTGCTTGCTAGCACTGTTGATGTCACCTTCCATCACTTTACTGATGATTGGGAGTAGACTGATGGGGAGGTAATTGGCAAGGTTAGATTTATCCTGCCTTTTGTGTACAGGACGTACTGGGCAATTTTCCACATTGCTTGACTAGGGGAGTGGCAAGTTCTAGAGCACAAATCTTCAGTACTATTGGCAGAATGTTGTCAGGGCACAAGTGTCTTCAACCGTTTCTTGATATCACATGGAGTGAATTGAATTGGCTGAAGACTGGTATCTGTAAAGCTGGAGACCACTGGAGGAGGCCATGATGGTCATCCACTCGGCACTTCTGGCTGAAGATTGCTGCGAATGCTTCAGCTTCCTCTTTTGCACTGATGTGCTGGGCTCTTCCATCATTGAGGATGGGGATATTTGTGGAGCCTCCTCCTCCAGCGAGTTGTTTAATTGTCCAACACCATTCACGACTGGATGTGGCAGGACTGCGGAGCTTAGGTCTGATCTGTTGGTTGTGGCAATGCTTAGCTCTATCTATCACATGCTGCTTTCGCTGTTTGGCATGCAAGTAGTCCTGTGGCTTTACCAGGTTGACACCTCATCTTCAGGTGTATCAGAAATAGTAGGAACTGCAGATGCTGGAGAATCTGAGATAACAAGGTGTAGAGCTAGATGAACATAGCAGGCCAAGCAGCATCATGCTCCTATGACGCTGCTTGGCCTGCTGTGTTCATCCAGCTCTACACCTTGTTATCTCATCTTCAGGTGTGCCTGGTGCTGCTCCTGGCATGCCATCTTGCACTCTCTATTGAACCAGGGTTGATCACTTGGCTTGATGGTAATGGTTGAGTGGAGAGTATGCCAGGCCATGAGGCTACAGATTGTGCTGCAGTACAATTTTGCTGCCATTGAAGGCCCACACTGCCTCAAGGATGCCCAGTCTTGAGTTGCTAGATCTGTGTGAAACATGTCTCATTTAGCACAGTGATAATGCCACTCAACATGATGGAAGTTATTCTCAATGTGAAGGCGGGACTTCGTCTCCACAAGGACTGCGCGATGGTCACTCTTACCAATACTGTCTCGGACAGATGCAACTGTAGCTGGCAGATTGGTAAGGATGAGGTCAAGTATGCTTTTCCCTCTTGTTGGTTCCCTCACCACCTGCCACAGACCCAGTCTAGCAGCTATGTCCTTTAGAACCCAACCAGCTCGATCTGTAGTACTGCTGCTGAGCCACTCCTGGTGGTGAACATTGAAACATCCACCCCCAGAGTACATTTTGTGCACGCCATCCTCAATGCTTCCTCCAAGTGTTCTTCAACATGGATGAGTACCAATTCATTGGCTGAGGGAGAATGGTATGTGATAATCAGCAGGAGGTTTCCTTACCCATGTTTAACTTGAAGCCATGAGACTTCATGGGGTCCGGATTCATTGTTGAGGACTCCTATAGCAACACCCTCCCAACTGTATACCACTGTGCCACCAGCTCTGCTGGGTCTGTCCTGCCGGTGAGATAGGACGTTTCCAGGGTTGGTTATGGTGGTGTCTGGGACATTGTCTCTAAGGAATGATTCTGTGAGTATGACTATGTCAGGCTGTTGCTTAACTAGTCAGTGAGACAGCTCTCCAAATTTTGGCATTAACCCCCAGATATCAGGAAGGAGACTGTGCAGGGTCGACAGGGCTGTTTCCGCTGTTGTCTTTTCCAGTACCTAGGTTTATGCCAGGTGATCCATCTGGTTTCATTTCTTTGAGACTTTGTAGTGATTGGTACAACTGAGTGGCTTGCTAGGCTATTTCAGAGGGCAACTGAGAGTCAACCACATTGCTGTGTATCTGTAGTCACATGTAGGCCAGACCAGGAGAGGGTGGCAGATTTCCTTCCCTGAACCACATGAGTGAACCAGATGAGTTTTTCCAACAATCGGCAGTTATTTCATGGTGATCAGTAGATTATTGAATTCAAATTCCACCATCTGCTATGGTGGGATTCAAACCCTGGTCCCTGGAATATTAGCTGGGTTTCTGGATTAATAGTCTAGAGATAATACCACAGGGCCATCGCCCACTACATGAACCATTTGAAAAACTTATACAACGACTTAATGATGACTATGTACTGAAATGCTTGTTAAGAGCGCTAAAAGAATTACAGCTCCTCTCAGATATAAAATGCCAGTACGCTACCTTTAGGTTTTTCTTGCACCACCAACTTAGCTGCCGAACTTTCACAGCCGATTTTGAATACAACAGTTCCTGAGTGATGTGGTGTGAGGTTTTTCAGTGTCAAGGTATGTATCTTATTTGTAGCTTTAACTTCATTGAGTTCATTATTCTGAACTAGTGTTCCATTCAGCCACCACTCAGCATTTGCAGCATCTTCATGAGACACTTCACACAGAAATTTCACAGAGTTTTGTGAAAATACACTAGTGTCTTCAAGTCCACGAATAATTTTTACATGTTCTGAAAAACAATGTTGAGATGAGATTCCCTTTGAGTTAAGACAGTTATATTATTCATCTTAGTCATACTTTTTTTAGTTCTTTCGAATACCAGCCAGGAAGCAAAAGTAACAATTGCTGGTATCTTCTAAAATCTCTGACATTTTTTGTAAAATTTTTGACATTGACATTTATATTCTTATGGGACTGCCCTATTCAAAGCGCAGGGAAGGTCATTGAGAACATTCTAATAGTTAATAATTGCTAATAGTAAACTCTGGAACAACCACATCACTTCTCAACATTTATCTCAATGTTTGTGGGACTTTTCTGTTCACATTGTTTATCACGTAGTACAATTGACTAAAACATTAAATAATATTTATATAACATCTTTAGCACATTGCAAGGCATTAAAATCAGTCTAAAAGCCAAAGAATGTACCATTGGGGGTAAATTAAAGTAATGGTGTTTAAGAGGATCATAAAGGAAGACAGGGGTGTTGGTAAGTCAAAGATTTAGAGAATGGAGCCTATCCATTTGAAGGCATGGCTGCCAATGGTGAGGCAAATTGGGCCACACTATATACGTAAGTTTACTGTGGAGATTTAACTGCACATTCTCTGATCTAAAGTTATCAAGTGAGGCTGTCAATATTTTACTACAGAGAAAGGTATCTCCTCACTTAAAGGTGAATTAAGATGGAAGTACAGAAAGAATAACATCTTTAACACCTAAATATAGCATATTTATCAGACCATAAGACATACCAGGATTTTGAGACTTTAGAAAATATTTGGACACAACCTTCAGAATATAAGACACATGGCATTTATAAGCAATGTTTTGCAGAAAAATAGTACATGTAATGGTTCAGCAAATACAGTATTTGAAATTCTATAATAGAATCCATTCATGAAAATAAGCATCATCACTGCTAAAAAATGTATGGTAACCTTTGACAGTCAGGGTAGCTGTTGTTTGGTCATCACCAGAATCACAAATGTATATTCCATCATCCTCTTTCTTCAGATTGTGGATCAACAATTCAACAGCACAGCCTTTTTGAATCAGATCATACTTGTCACCATGATCAAGTTTTTTGGATCCTTTTCTCCATATCACTGGTGCATCAGCCTTAGTAAGTTCACAGTGAAGCGTTATCATACTACCTTCATCAGCTTCCTGGCTTTGCAGTTTCTTTATAAAATACACAGGTGCAGCTATAGTTCATAAGGAATAAAAGACCTTTAGAAAAACGCAAAATTAATCAAAAAATACTAACTCAAATGATGGATCATCTCCGAATAATGGATAACATTTGTTAAAAATCCATGCAGGTTATCAATATTTTTGTAAATAATACGGACAATGGACAACATTAGATTTTACAATACAATCAATATATCACAAAAACCTTCATTTCCTTCATGAGGAGAAGGTTTAAGCCTAATTTCCTGAAGTAATTTTTTACTCATATAATAGTACTTTGCATGCACCAGTTTTGCTATTTTAAGGTATTTGAAAGAAACCATGTCACTTAAATTATGATTTTCATTAAGATAGCAAATTATTTATTATTTCAGAAGGTAATCAGTTACCTTTCACCTGCAATATTGCAGTGCTCTGTCTCAGGCCTGAATCACATGTATAGTCCCCAGAGTCCTCTAGGTTCAGGTTATGAATCAGTAGCATGTGCACATAATCTTCTTGTTTGATTTCATACTTCACACTTGGAGAAATTGCACGTGAGCCCATCTTCCATGTGACTGGAACATTGGGCTGTGACAGTTTACAAAGTAGGGTTGTCGTGCTATTTTCCACTGCTTCTATGTTTACAAGCTCTTGTGTGAAAGTAGGCGGAGCACCTAAAGTGATGGGACATTTTTTTCATTTTTTGTGTGCAATACAAGAATGAACAGCTTTAACTCACTTGGAAAATGATCATGGTAACTACAGCAAAGAGATTCCAAAAGAAACTAAATGTTTTGTGCTCTGAGAGTTAAGTTGCTAGCCTGATGCCTTGCTACATTATTTTCAAATATTCATTCATGGTACATGGGTGTCGCTGGCTTGGGCCAGAATTTATTGCCCATCTCAGGTTGCCCTTTAGAAGGTAATGGTGAGCTGCCTTCTTGAACCACTGCAGTCCTTATGTTTTTGATGGATGCACTTGCACTCCCTAGTGACGTATGTTTTATTTTGTGTGTCCTTTCCTAATTAGGCCTCTACCTCACATAGAATTAAATTCCACCTGCCATTGCTCTGCCCAATTTACCAGTTGATCAATATCAATCTGTAGCCTGAGACCATCAGTTTCAACAATACCACAAATTTTTTCATTATCTGCAAACTTGCATACCTTCTACCTCCAAGTAAATAACAAACAGCAAGGGTCCAGCACCAAACCCTGTGGTACATTGCTGGTCCCAGGTTTCCAAATACAAAAACAATCCTCCATTATCATCCTTTGCCTCCTGTTTGTAAGCCAAGTTTGGATCCAGTTTGCCAACTTGCCTTGAATCCCCTGGGCTCTTAACGTCTGGACCAATCTTCCATGTGGGACCTTTTGTCAAAGGCCTTGCTGAAATCTGAAGTCCACATTAACTGCACTATCCTCATCAATATGTTCAGTCACCTTTTCAAAAATCTCAATTAAATCTCCATGTCTAGTCTTGTTAGAATTTTATAGGTTTCTATGAGATTCCTCCCAAGCTTCAGAACTCCAGCAACTATAATCCTAACCAATATGGGGATGCAATGGCTAGTGGTGTTATTGCTGGACTGTTAATTCAGAGACCCAGATAATGTTCTGGAGGCCTGGGTTCAAATCCCACCATGGCAGATGGTGGAATTTGAATTCAATAAATATCTGGAATTAAGAGTCTAATGGTGACCATGAATCAATTGTTCAATGTCGGAAAAACCCACCTGGTTCACTAATGTCCTTTAGGGAAGGAAACTGCCATCCTTACCTAGTCTGGCCTAAATGTGACTCCAGACCCACAGCAATGTGGTTGACTCTTAACCGACCTCTGGGCAATTAGGGGTGGGCACTAAATGATGGCCTAGCCAGTGACACCAACTCCCAAAGGAATACAACTCTCCTCATATGTCAGTTCCACCGTCCCATGAGTTAGTCTGGTCAACCTTCACCAATGCATCCACTATTTCCACAGCAACCTCCTTAAGTACTCTGGGTCTCTGGGTTGTATATTATCAGGCACTGAGGATTTATCAGCCTTCAATCCCATCAATTTCCCCAACACTCTTCTAATCCTGATTTCCTTCAGTTTCCCCCTCTCACTAAACCGTGTTCCCCAATATTTCTAGTATGTTATTGTGTCCTCCTTTGTGAACTCAGAACCAGAGCATATATTTAGTTGGTCAGCCATTTCTTTGTTATCTATTATAAATTCCCCTGTTTCCGACTATAAGGGACCTACATTTGTAACCATCATTCTTTTTCTACTCGCATATCCATTCTTACTGTCAGTTTTTATGTTCTCTGCAACTTATTTTCATACTGTTTTCATTTTTTAATTAATCCCTTTGTTCTCATTTGCTGAATTCTAATCTGCTCCCACAGCTCATGTCTGTTTATTTTTCTGGCCAATTTGTATGCTTCATGGGAGTGGGTTTGGAAGGTGCTGTCCAAGGAGCCTTCATGAATTTCTGCAGTGCATCATCTAGATGGTACACAGTGCTGCTACTTGGCATCGGTAGTGGAGCGAGTGGACATTACAGATGTGATACCAATTAGGCAGGTCACTTTGTTGCAGATGGTGTCAAGCTTCTAAGCGTAGCATGTGTCAGCTTGCACCAATCAGCAGAAATCCTATGGCATTACCTCAATTGCTCATAAGAATAGACACTGGCTCAGAAATACTGATCTTACAATCAATGACTACTGAACTGAGTGAGCAATCAGCACTATATACCATCTTAAATAAAACAAAACGCCACAACGTAACTGCAAAAACACACAAAGTTATGAAGAGAAAACAATCTAATAAAATTAATTCACTGTTGCCATACTTTGTCATTGATTTCATTATACAGAAAATAAAGTGACGAAAAGCGGAATAAAACCAATGTAATTAACAAGAAACAATAAAATGGATTAGTAAATGGCATGTTTATTCTTGCAAATCCCAAGTACAATGCTAACTCTGTTGTCTTTCTATAAATGCTGTCAGGTATCCTGAGTATTTCCAGCACATTCTATTTTTCATTTTAGGAATCCAGAGGTCTGGACCAATGATCCAGGAAAAAGGGCCCAATCCCAACACAACCATCCAACGAATTAAAATTCAATGAATTAAATCAGGATTAAAAACCAAGGGCTGAATTTAATGCTGATATCTGGCTCCCAGTGTCCTAGCATAAATGTCAGGTCTAGCCTGTCTTGGGTTAGCAGCTCACCCCCATTTCCATTTTTCAACTGATGGGGTTTTATATGTCATGAGCTAAGACCTCAATACTTCTCCAGAAGGAATTCCCACCTCATAAACCTGCCAGGGGTAGGAGTCATTCTCAGTAAACACACAGGATTCTGAAAGGGAGGGAAATAAGACATGCTTCTGATTGGCAAAGGGGCCTGGAAACTAGAAGGCCCAGGGTCAAATTAGCCAGACCATACTTTGGGCTTAGACCTCTCCCATTGCCCATTAGAGTGGTGTTGTGGTGAAGTCACTTCACCTGACGAAGGAGCAGTGCTCTGAAAGCCTATGATTTCAAATAAACCTGTTCGACTATAACCTAGTGTCGTGTGACTTCTGACTTAAGCATACAGACAGGCAGCTCTCCAGGTGCCTTCTCGGCACATTCAAACAAGGGTCAATAGATAACAAAAACAAAGTTGCTAGAAAAGCTCAGCAGGTTTGGCAGCACCTGTGAAGGAAAAAACAGAGTTAACGTTTCGGACCCAATGGTCTTCCTCAGAAGTATCAGAAGAGTCACCGGACCCGAAACGTTAACTCTGTTTTTTCCTTCACAGATGCTGCCAGACCTGCTGAGTTTTTCCAGCAACTTTGTTTTTGTTCCTGATTTACAGCATCCGCAGTTCTTTCAGTTTTATTGTAGGGTCAATAGATAGGTGGTTAGCATGGTGCCCGATTTTGTAAGTTTCCTGTCTGTGGATAGCATGTAAAATGTAGTCCCCAGTATATGTAACCGTGACCACGAAACAATGAGATTATCTTTAAGATCCACCCAGTTTACTAATGTTTTTCAAAGAAATTGCCACCTTTTATAGTTCTGACCCGTATTGTACATATTTTCTAATCCACCTATTCAGCAATGTTAGAATAGCATTGAACATGGGCCTCCTGGCCCAGAGATAGGTACACTATCACGGTGCCACATCAACCTCTGGTCCTCTGAAATATCCTAGTAAATCAGCCAGTAGTATGTACCATGAAATTTTACCACCTCACTTTCAACGGTAATTATAAGCATAAATGTTAGCTTTACTAGCGATATCCATAATTCCATGAATGAATATAAAAGACAGCTAGAAACTGTATGTGGAAATTGGCATGATTTATATTTCAGAAGGGTGAAAAGCCTGAAGGATGTTCTTTACATAAAACCATTTTGCAATAATTTAATTCTCCCTAACTGTGTAACAATTATCTCTTGATTATAGTAGCACACGGCTACTTCAACACAGTTCTAGCAGATAAACGGAACATGCAAGACATCTGACACAATAAGCTAAGCAGATGTTTCTATTATTCTTTTTCACTTCATACCTTTTACTAAAAGCTTTGCAGATGATGTATGTTTTCCAACTTTAATGCTTACAGTACCACAGTCTTCTTCAGTGACATTCTTTAATTTCAGAGTGTGAATTGTTCCATGTTCAACAGATATTTCATTCATTTCATTGTGCTGCAAAGGAACGTCACCCAGCCACCACTGCACATCAGCGAAATTTTCAGGATGCACTTTGCACTCAAACACGGCAGTTTCATTAGCAAAAACTGTTACATCCTTTAGGCATTCAACAATTTTTACTTCTGATACTATATAGAAAAAGAAAATTATAGGTTTACAACAATCAACTATATGTGGCAGCCATTTTACAAATTATAATCCATCTATTTACACAGTATTAATCAAATGCACTGTAATGAGATCTTGAAATCAACCATGATTTTACTGGTAGCCGTGATGTGGAGGTACTGGTGTTGGACTGGCGTGGACAAAATCAGAAGTCACATGACACCCAGGATATAGTCCAGCAGGTTTACTTGAAATCACAAACTTTCAGAGAGTAGTCCCTCCATCAGGTGAAGTGAGAGAGAAGTACACAGAACACAGAATTTAAGGGCATAGAGATCAAAAGATCATACAAATGGTGTAGGTGGAGTGTCAATAATAAGTCTCTGCAGGTGACCAAGCGTGTTAGACAGTGTGAGTAAAGTGTCAACAGCTGAATAACAAGTGAAGGGATGACCTATAATCTGATTAATTAAGGTACAGAGATAATTACAAAAAATCAAAAATGAGATGGTGCTAGAGACAAACCAAAATGGCTGGAATAATATTATAGGTATAAAAGTCGCATGACGAGGGTCTAACCAAAGTAGCAAGTAATCCAAAACTGTACAAACTAATAAAAGATGGAGAGATCATAACAAGTTATCAAGGTGATGGTGTCAAAACAGAACAGTGAGGAAGATTTTACACAGAACAGTATGGTGGGGTTACATTTAGCGGTTCACAAACCCAAGATCACAGTTGAGGCTGTCTTCATGGGTACGGAACTTGGCTATTAGTTTCTGCTCAGCAATCCTATGTCGTTGTGTATCTTGAAGGCCACCTTGGAGCACGCTTAGCCAAAGATCGGAAGCTGAATGTCCTTAACCGCTGAACTGTTCCCTGACTGAGAGGGAACATTCCTGTCTAGCGATTGTTGCGCAGTATCCATTCATTTGCTGTTGTAGCATCTGCGTGGTCTCGCCAATATGCCATGCCTCGCGGCATCCTTGTCTGCAGCATTAGATAGACAATATTGGCTGAGTCACATGAGTATCTGCGAGGTATGTGGTGAGTGGAGTTCCCACCTCTGATGGTAGTATCCATATTGATGATCTGACATGTCTTGCAGAGGTTGCCATGGCATGGTGTGTGGTGTTGTGATCGATGTTTTCCTGAAGGATAGATAGTTTGCTGCAAACATTGTTCTGTTTAAGGTTTGGCGGTTGTTTGAAGGCGAGAAGTGGAGACGAAGGGATGATCTTGGCGAGATGGTCATCGTCATCAATGACATGTTGAAGGCTGTGAAGAACATGGCATAGACTCTCTGCTCTGGGGAAGTACTGGACGATGAAGGCTACTCGCACGGGCCCCAGCTATGCCTGCCTGAAGTTCTTGAGTAGATTTGTAGCTCAGGTTGTGGATGCTGTGGCTGGTTTGCTCACCAAACTGGTTCGTTAGTTCGCAGATGTTTCATTACCCTGCTGGGTAACATCATCAGTGCAGCCTCCAATGAAGCGTTGTCAGGTATTCCCGCTTGTTATTTAAATTCGGGGGTCCTTCCTGTTTGTCGGTTATGGTGAACAGTCCCTCTTCAGCACGTACACTGGTACTGTTCCCCAACTCTTCCACCATTATATCGATGACTGCATCGGTGCTGCATCCTGCACCCAGGCTAAACTGGAGCAGTTCATCGACTTCGCTAACAACTTCCACCCCGCTCTGAAATTCACTTGGTCTATCTCAGATATCTCCCTTCCGTTTCTTGAACTCTCTGTTTCCATTTCTGGCGACAGCTTACATACTGACATTTACTATAAACCCACAGACTCCCATAGCTACCTAGACTACACCTCCTCCCACCCTGTATTCTGCAAAAACTCCATCGCATTTTTCCAATTCCTCCGTTTCCGTCGCATCTGCTCTGATGAGGAGACATTCCACTCCCAAGCATCCCGAATGTCTGCCTTTTTCAAAAAACGCTCTTTTCCCCTCTCTGTCATCCAGACAGCCCTCCACCGTGCCTCCTCCATTCCCTGCTCCACAGCTCTTAACCACCGCCAAGCCTCCAAACATAATAAAGATAGGGTCCTCCTTGTCCTCACTTTCCACCCCACCAGCCTCTGCATCCAACGCATCATCCTCAAACACTTCCACCAACTCCAAGAGACCCCACCAACCAGAACATCTTCCACTCCCCACCCCTCTCTGCCTTCTGGAAGGACCATTCCCTTTGCCACTCCTTCGTTCGCACCACACTCCCCATCAACTACTCCAACCCACTTGGTACCTTTCCCTGTAACCGTAAAAGATGCAAAACCTGCCCACACACCACCTTTCTCACCTCCATTCAAGGCCCTAAACAGCCCTTCCAAGTGAGAACAAGCTTTGCCTGCATCTCTTCCAAGCTAGCCTACTGCATCCGGTGCTCCCGATGTGGTCTCCTCTACATCGAGGTGGCACGGTGGCTCAGTTGGGGTGGCACGGTGGCACAGTGGTTAGCACTGCTGCCTCACAGCGCCAAGAACCCAGGTTTGATTGCACCCTTGGGCAAACGTCTGTGTGGAGTTTACATATTCTCCCCATGTCTGCGTGGGTATCCTCCGGGTACTCCGGTTTCCTCCCACAGTCCAAAAATGTGCAGACATGGCCATGCTAAATTGCCCATCATGTTCAGGGATATGTAGCTTAGGTAGGTTATAGGGGGATGGGTCAGGGTGGGTTGCTCCAAGGGTCGGTGTGGACTTGTTGGGCCGAAGGACCTGTTTCCACACTGTAGGGATTCTATGATTCTATGAAACATAGACTAGGTCACCATTTTGCTAAGCGTCTCTGCCTGGTCCTTAACAGCCAACCTAACCTCCCGGTCACCATCCATTTCAACTCCCCGTCCCATTCCCCCTCCGATATTTCCATCCTCAGCCTTCTCCAGTGTCACAGCGAATCACAATGCAAACTTGAAGAACAACACCTTATTCTCCGCCTGGGTACCCTACAACCTGGAGGACTCAACATTGAGTTCTCCAATTTCAATTAACCTTATCACCCATCCCCTGCCTTCCCTTCCAGCCTCATCTTCTCCCTTCCATTCCATCTTCTGACCCTCCCTTCCAGCCACCAACCGGATTCATCTACCAACCAGGTTGTACCTACGACCAGTGTTCACCTATCACCAGCATTCTGCCTCCACCCCTTTCCCCCCTACTTTATCTGCAGCTTCCCCTACACCCAAATCCAGTTCTGAAGAAGGATAATACCCAAAACGTTGACTGCTCCTTTCCTGATGCTGCCTAGCCTGCTGCGTTCTTCCAGCCTCCTGTTTGTCAACAAAAAGTACTCTATCAGTTGTATCCTGTGTATGTCTTCTGAGGAAGTCACTGCAGTTTTTCGCTGTGGCACGTTAGAACTTGTGATCGATGAACTGAGCATTTTATAACTTTCTTATGAGGGCACCCTTCAAAATCTTTAGGTGTCCGTCGCATTCCTTCTCAACTGAGCAATTCCCATGTATGTGCAGGGGATGGCTTCTTTAGTATGTTTAGAGTGGAAGCTAGAGAAATGCAGCATCTTGAGGTTATCTGTGGGCTTGGTGTAAAGTGAAGTACTAAGGTGTCCATCTATGATGGAGGTACGTGTGTCCAAGGACGAGACGAATTCTGACGAGTAGTCCCTGCTAAGTCAGATGATGGGATGGAACTTGCTGATAACGCTATGTAGTCATTTCAGTGATTCCTCGCCATGTAGTCCAAAGGAAGAAAATGTCATCGATGTATCTGGTATATAGCGTTGGTTGGAGGTTCTGCGCAGTAAAGAAGACTTGCTCGAACTTGTACATGCAAATGTTGGCTTGTTAGGGTGCAAATTTGGCCTTCGAGATACACAACAACGCAGAATTGTCGAGCAGAAACCGATAGCCAAGTTCCGTACCTATGAAGATGGCCTCAACCATGATCCTGAGTTCATTCTGTGCTACATGTGACCCCCACCACACCGTTCTGTATCTGTAAAATCTTCCTTACTGGCCTGTTTTGACACCATCACCTTGATAAATTGTTATGATCTCTCTACCTTAATTAGTTTGAACAGTTTTGGATTACTTATTACTTTGGTTGGGCCCTTGGCATGCAACTCTTATACCTACCATGTTATTCCAGTCATTTGGTTTGTCTCCAGCACCACCTTATTATTTTTTTTTGGAATCATCTCTCTGCCTCATTTAATTGGATTATAGGTTATCCTTCCACTCATTTTACTCACACCATCTAACACTTTTGGTCACCTGCAGACTTATTATTCGACACTCCACTCACACTGTTTGTTGTGATCTTTTGATCTCTTTGCCCATTAATTCTGTGTTCTAAGTGCTTCTTTCTCACTTCACCTGGTGAAGGGACTATGATCCGAAAGCTTGTGATTTCAAATAAACCTGTTGGTTTATAACTTGGTGTCGTGTCACTTCTGACTTTGATTTTACTGAATAGCAGAGCAGGCTCGAGGAGGTGAATGGCATACTTTTGCTCCTATCTTGTATATTCGTATTTATTACTGGATGTGAAATTTGGCATTCAGAACAGATATAATGGAGGCTAACTTGGAGTGAGAAATATTACTCAATGTGATGCAGGAAACATGCAATTTTGTCTCTTCTGTTCATAACTATGAATGCAGCATGCAGCCAGGGCTAACTGCTGACTGCTGTATGCTTTAAAGGGAGACCAAAAATTGTAAGTGTTGGTGTGAGCTAAAGCTAGCCTGTAGAATGTAAAGTAGCCTGGACCTCTTAAAAGTACTGCTGCAGCTGGAATAGGTGAGGGAATTCAAAGTACATTTCACTATGGCAGGGAAAAAAAGGAAATGTAATGCAAAACATGGACGTGAGCATGCTGAACTTTCACTGGGACACTTTGGAAGCGTTGCTGGAAGATGATATGGAGGTGCCAGTGTTGGACTGGGGTGGACAAAGTCAGAAGTCACACAACACCAGGTTATAGTCCAACAGGTCTATTCGAAATCACAAGCTTTTTGAGCACAGCTCCTTCATCAGATGAAGTAGAGGGAAGCGCACAGGCACAGAATTTATTAGCAAAGGCATCATTACAAAGTAATTCCAGGTAATTAAGAGTGTCAAAAGACAGTACAAGTGGAGTGTTTTAAACTTTCCCCCCAGACCTTGAACCCGTGTATCCTAGAAATTGACCCCTCCACCCTGGGAAAAGAACTTCATACTTTCCACTCTATCCATGCCATTCACAATCTTATAAACTTCTATCAGCTTGCCCCTCAACCTCCTGCATTGCAGTGAAAACAAACCCAATCTATCTAACTTTCCTTCATAGCTAAAATCCCACATACCAGGCAACATCCTGGTAAACCTTTCCTGTACTCTCTTCAAAACATCCACATCCTTCTGGTAGTGTGGTGACCAGAACTGTACCCAACATTCCAAATATGGCCTAACTAAAGTTCTATAAAGCTGCAACACAACTTGTCTATCCTTATACTCAATATCCCTTCCAATGAAGGCAAGCATGCCCTAAGCCTTTTCTACTATCTTATCAACCTGCGCTGCCACCTTCAGTGATCTGTGGACCTGCACACCCAGATCCCTCTGCATGTCAATACTCCTAAGGGTTCTGCCTTTCACTGTATAATTTCCACCCGTATTTGACCTTCCAAATGCATCACCTCACATTTGACCGGACTAAACTCCATCTGCCATTTTTCTGCCCATGCCTCCAACTAATCTATATCTTACTGTATCAACAATCCTCCTCATTATCTGCAACTCCGCTGATCTTTGTATCGTCTGCAAACTTACCTATTAGACCAGCCACATTTTCCTCCAAATCATTTATGTCGACCATGAACAGCAGAGGTCCCAGCACTGATCCCTGTGGAACACCACTAATCACAACCATCATTTCCAAAAAGCATCCTTCCATTGCTACCCTCTATCTCCTTTGAATAAGCCAAAACTGTATCTGAATTGCACACCCAAACTATCTTTTTTAAATATTCATTCACAGGATGAGAGTGTTGCTGGTGAATTCAACATTTATTGCCCGTCCCAGAGGGAGTTAAGAGTCAACCACATTGCTGAGTGTCTGGAGTCACATGTACCAGATTAAGTAAGGATGGCAGTTTCCTTTTCTCAGAGATATTAGTGAACCAGGTGGGCTTTTCTGACAATTGACAATAGATTCGTGATCATCATTAGATTTAAATTACAAACTTTTACTGAATTCAAATTCCACCACCTGCTGGGGCAGGATTCAAACCTGGGTCCCCAGAACATTAACTGGGTCTCTGGATTAATAGTCCAGCAATAATACCACAGGTCATTGCCTCCCCTATCTGCAACCTTAGCCAAGCTGGTCCAGTGCAGCTATAACCCTGTCATCAACCCAGCAATGTGGAAAACTGCTCAGATATATCCTGTCTGCAAAAACAGATTATATCTAATTCAGTTAATTACCACCCTATGAATTTACTCCTGATCATTAGCCAAATGATGGAAAGGATCATTGATAACGTGATCAAGAGGCACTTGCTCATCAATAATCAGCTCAAGACACTTAGTTTGGGTTGTGCCAGAGTTACTCATGACCTCATTTACAGCCTTGGTTCAAATATGAGCAGAACAGGTGAACTCCAGAGGGGAGGCAAGGGTGACTGCCCTTGACAACAAGGCCGCATATGACCAACTATTATATCAATATGTGTGTGTGGGGCAGGGAAAGAAGACTGTCTGCTGGTACTGAAGCAGTCCATGTTCACATGCAGTAAGACCTGCACAACATGTAGGGTTGGGCTGAGAAGTGGCAAATAACATTCACAGCATGCATGTGCCAGGCTATGACTATCTTCAACAAGAAAGAATCTACTTAGCTTTCTCAGATGTTCAATGTTGTTACTATCACTGAATCACGACTATTAACATCCTGAGGGTTACCACTGACCAGAAACTGAACTGGTCTAGCCATATAAATATGGCTGTCTACAGCAGAAGTTCAGTGGATAAGAAATCTGCAACAAGTAACCACCCTTCTGTTTCCCAATGCCTGTTCATTGATAGGGCACAAGTATTATGGAATACTCTCCATTTGCCAAGTTCAGGGCAGCTCCAACAACACTCAAGAAGCTCAACACCAACCAGGAAAGAATGGAGAACATGATTGGCACTCCATCCATCATCTTAAACATCCACACCTTTCACCACTGATGAATGCATGGTGGCAGCAGTACAAAGCATCTGCAAAATGTACTGCAGTCATTCAATAAGGCTCCTCAAACAGCACCTTCTGAATGCCTGACTTCGACTATCCAGCAGGGCAAGTTCAGCAGCTGCATGAGAAAACCACCATGTGTAAATTCTTATCTAAGCTATGTATTATCCTAACTATATTGCCATTCCTTCCCAGTAGCTGGGTCAGAATCATGGAACTCCCTCCCTAACCACATTTGTTTGTCTATACCCCAAGGACGGCAGTGCTTCAGGAAGGCATCTCACAACCACCTATTCAAGGGAAATACATGTTGACCTAGCCATTGACACTCACATCCAAAGAATAAATAATTTAAAAAGGGCACTGCTTCTGCTATGAGTCCGGAGATAGGCGATCCCATGGTTGTGCCGTTCGGCCAAACATACGAGCAAATCAACAGGATACCCATGGGATCGCCTATCTACGGACTCATAGCAGAAGCAGTGATGCAAAGACTGAAAAGGACTGACATTCCGCAAATGCAAGCTAAACTATGGATACACTACGTAGACGACAACTTTGTCATCATTAAACGGACCAAATTAGAAGAGACGCACAAGCTCATAAACAACACCTTCAGCGGAATAAAATTCACCAGAGAGGAGGAGAAGAACAAACAACTCCCATTCCTGGACATCATGGTAGAGCGCAAGACAAATAGGGAACTGCAAACGAAAGTACACCGAAAAGTCACACACATAGACCAGGTATTGAACTTCATTAGTAACCATCCCAGCACACACAAACGAAGCTGTGTGCGAACACTATTTAAAATGGCAACAACACACTGCAGCAACATGGAACTACGCCAAGAGGAGGAGGAATACCTCTGCCAAGTGTTCAAGGATAATGGATATCCAAAGAACTGGGTCAGGAGATGCCTACAGGAACAGCATCAGAAAGATTCTACACACCCCGACACACTCATCACACTACCCTACATCAGGAACATGTCAGAACTCACCACAAGACTCCTACGACCCCTAGACATCAGAGTGGCACACAAGCCCACATCAACCCTATGACAAGTGCTCGCCCAAACGAAAGACCCACTCCCTGCCATGGACAGGACCAATGTCATCTACAAGATCCCCTGCAGAGACTGCGAAAAACACTACATCGGACAAACAGGAAGGAAACTAACAACAAGGGTACATGAACACCAACTGGCTACAAAAAGACACGACCAATACTCACTCATCTCAATCCATATGGACAAGGAGAACCACTACTTCGACTGGGACAATACCAAGATCCTGGGACAGGCTAGGCAGAGACAAGCATGAGAATTCCTGGAAGCATGGCACTCCACGAAGCATGCTATTAATAAACACATTGAACTCGACTCCATACACATTCCACTACGGAGGAAACCCGGAAGTGAGGCAATCTATCGCAACGGACACCAGAGTTTAAAAACCAGGTGGGAAAACACACCGACGCTTCATCAGAGGCTGCGCTGAGGATGTTACCAAGCACGGTAACGAAACGTCTACGCAACAACAAACCAGCTCAGCGAGCCAACCAACCTCAACACCCACAACCCCAGCTGCAGATCTACTCCAAAACCTTAGACACTAATTGGTTGTTGAGATACTGAAATCCGTTTCAGCTGTGGTGCATCTGAAAGCTGGCGTGTGCCTCCCAGAAACCAATGTAAGTGCAGTGTTTGTCGGGGTTTGAGACAGGGGTGTAAATCAGGGCCCAATCAGGGCCTGAGGCTCTAGGGCGCCCTCTGTGCTTGGGTCAGGCCACAGGAACCTGGGTCAGTAGAAGACCTCAGCCCATGGTTCTGACCTTGCCCCTGGCCTTCATACCCTGCATTCTGAGGAAGTTTTTAATCTTTAGGAAACTGCTCACTCCACTTTCATCTTGTTAGGAGAGAATGAAAATTGTCTGGCTCTCTTTGAACAGTCAACCCTATCATCTCTCATGTAACTGCAACATATGAAGAGTTGCTGCAAATAACTCCACATTCAACCTGGAAGGAGCAAGATGGATCAAAGATTTTGGCCTTGATCCTGTAAACAGTGCTGGTGTCAAACCAACATTACAAGATTTGTCTACTCTGTTTATTAGATTAAGTACAGGAAAATTGTGAACTAATGCTCCTATTTGGGTAATAGATTTTAATCAGATGAACATCTTGCAGCAGCCCATTCAATTGAGGGCATAATTACAGATTCTGACACAATCCACGATCCATGTAAAAATCTTAAGTTAGTTGTTTGAATAATTCTTGGCACATTCAGAATTGTTCAGTTTAAATATTGTCCAATTGCAGAATCACATCTGATGTTGGACACATGTTCTGAGTTTAGTTAGACCTGGTCTGTGTTTCACTTCTGCTTGCTAGAATCTATATAAGTAATGCGTAGGGCCTGGTCCTCTGCAGACAAAACAAATTTAATTTCACCCTCTGTCTTTTCAATTAAAGACTGGACTCTGGCATGAACGGTCAGACCACATGTGGAAGCCCCTGTGCTGAGCTCTTGCAATGCAATTTTTTTTTGAAACTTTTTTATCTGATTGTAATGTCAATCCTTTTACTGTCTTACTTCTAACTTATTCTTTAAACACTGTAAAGTAGTGCAATTACTTTTCTTTTTATTCCTCTTTTGTATCTAAGATTTGTACTTAGGTACTTGTCCCTAAGATGATGCCATAAGGCATGACATTGTAAAACTTTTCACTGTACTCCTGTATTTCTTTACTTGAATACACATGATAATAAAGGGTATTCTATCCTTTCTATTCTAAAGAACAGCTTGGAAGATACTGCTGCCCGTGGTAGTGACTCAACAGTTGACCTGCCTTATTTAAATATAAATGAAAGCTTTTCTCTATCAGTTCCCTAGTGCATTTTCTCCACGGTAAGGTCTCAACCAATCATAGTCCACTTGCCAATTAAGAAGGGCCCTGTTTCTCATGCAAGATAACTTAGTGTTGCCTTTGAAAGTTTAGTATTCTTGTCTCTGTCCTGATGAATGCAAGATGAACTGTTTCTTCTTTATTTATTTGTACATTGGATACAGGGATTGCTGGCTAGGTCAGCATTTACTGCCCATAGCTAATTGCACTGGAGAAGCTGATGATTGAGCTGCCTTCTTGAACAGTTCCAGTCCTTAAGATGTCGCAACACACACTGTCCTGATAGGTAGGGATCTCCAGAATTTAGACCCAGTAGCAATAAAGGAGTGGCAATATAGTTCCAAGTCAGGATGGTGTGTGGTTTGGAGGAGAACTTACTGGTGTAGTGTTCTCATGCATCTGCTGCCTTTATCCTTCTGAGTGATGGAGATTGTGATTTTGGAACGTGCTGTCAAAGAGAATTAACAGCACATCTCTCTTTTTAAGCAGCTTTTAATTTCAGTATATGACAAGACTATTTAAAAAATGACTCATTTCAACTCACCTCTTACTGTCAAGGAAGCTGTGGTTTGCTGATCCCCAGAAACACAGGTATATTCACCCGAGTCCTCAGATTTTAGGTCACATATACATAACATATGTACACAACCTTCCTGTTTGATTTTATATTTCTCACTTTGAAAAATTGTTGTTAATCCTTTCTTCCATACAACTGGAACATTGGCTTGTGAGAGTACACATGTTAAAGTTACTGTTCCGACCTCTTCCACTTCCATGTTTTGAAGCAGCTGAGTGAAAGTTGTTGGAGTAGCTGGAAAAAAATCAAGAAATCAATAGCATTCCTTTCCAAACACTTGTTTGGAATTGACTATGGTATGAATTGAATGGCAGTCTGCACCGAAGCTCACAATAATTTGTACTTGGTGTATAGCTTCCACCAATTGGCTAGAAACAGCAAATACAAAAAATAAAGTGGTGACCAAAAATGTAGATAATGTTTTCTACAGTGTAAGCAGTTAATGGAACCTAAAATAAATTATGTTCCTTTAAATTATGAAACAGCACCTGTTAGGTTTGCAAATTATTCAATATTAAAATGTTCTTGTACAAATGCTCCCTCAACAATGTGGAGAGTACACCTGCCAGTTTTTCTGGGCATTTTCAAAATTAATTATGAATTATTACCTTTAACAGTAAGCTGTGCTGAAGATGAGTACTTTCCAACTTTGAAGGTCACAGCTCCAGAGTCATCCTGTGTGACTTGCCTCAACATCAGTGTGTGAAAATTGCCATGCTTAATAGAAATTTCATTCATTTCATTATTCTGCAGTTCAATTCCTCCTAGAACCCACTGAACATCTCGTGTGTTCTCATGAGAGACTTTACATTCAAACAAAGCATCCCCACCTTCGACTACTTCCACGTTTTTCAAACCATCAACAATCGTTATATCTGGCTCTAGAAAAAAATGCATAATTTAATTGTAAGTTTTTTTGTATTTTAAACATTTGGGCCCCCAAATTCAGGAGATCCGGGAGGACAGAGAAAGGATAGAATCTGGAATAGAAGTATTTCTGCGGACCATTAATCCTTGAAGTACTCTGCAATGATGCAACATATTGGTTCTCTCTACGTATCCGAAGTGGTGTCAATGCCTATTTATGATAGTTAAATAAGAGACCGCCCCACCTGCGTCTTTACAGCATCAGGTTTAAGCTTTATGGTCTTTTTGTAACCTTCAAACTTAACACCAAAGGTGCTATATGGTATTTTCTGTTGTATTATTTTTGCTTATTGGTTTTAACTCCATCCTGGCAAATATACACTGTTTCATTTTATACTTCAAAATATGCTTCTGAATTGTCCAAAAACCTTTTTGCTGGGTCTTTCATTGAGGATTCTCGTAGCTGGACACTGTAACTGTGATGGTGGCGATTTTAATCATCCAACTAGGTTTTCATTATATTTTCTCCAAAATTAAACAAATGATTTGGAAAAGTAAGGATATTGCCAGGAAATGTGTTCTTTTGTTTCTTTGTCTCAATGGTGCTCATGTCAACTTCTGTTTTGTTAAAGTAATTTAGTTTAATTTGGAAAATTGGATCATATTTAGGTAATCGTATATACTACAGTAACAATATTTTCTTCCCTGGAATAGCTAAAGAAACAATGGCCTGTCCTTTCTACATCTCAGATAAGAGGTTCAATTTTCACTTTGTATGTGTGTGTGCATCGTGGTGGGGAGGGGTTGTAACATGGGAGAATAGCCACTGCTTTGAATTGGAATTTTAATCAGGGTGTCCCTTAACAAGCAAGCAATCTTCACACAGAAAGGGGTGGGCGTGTGGAATGTGCTGCCGGCAGTGTTAGTGAGTCAGATACTTTAGAGACTTTTAAGCGACTCTTGGATGGGCAAATGGAGATAGTAAAATGTGGGGTATGCAGGGTATCTTAGTAGGATAATAGGTCGGCACAACATCGTGGGCTGAAGGGCCTGTACTGTGCTGTACTGTTCTATGTTCTATGTTTAATCGGTTTTCCTTTCCAATTAATTGCTGTGAGCAGGCTCTCGTAACTTGAGGACAATCAACTGGCATCCAGCTACGGTAAAAGGTAAGTAACAGGGTGATTCAACATCAAAGTGCCTTCTCAGATAGTTTTTAAACAAATTAATTTGAAGAAGGCAAAATAAAACCAATACAGTGGGATGGATAGGTAAGCGGAGGATAGTTACTCTACAGGGTGCCATTGACTATAATCCAGCACAGGCAAGTAGAGAGGCTTTCAGGCAATGCCAGCAATCCTGCCTGCCCCTGGTTGCCTGGTTATAAGCAGTTAAAGAGCTACACCCCTCCGCCTCACCACCCCCAACCCTGAAGCCCCACCAAACAATTCATGAAACAAAGGGTTGTCTGTAAACCCCAGCCCTCCTTAACCTTATTTAACCTTAACAAGATTCTTAATGCACCTGACTGATGCTCGCCATGAGGTTGGGTGGTCTTTTCAGGTCCTGAATCTGAGTTACCAAAATGGCCGATGTCAAGAACAGAGTGGAAAACTGTCACACTGGCCTGACCCATAATTTCTCAGCCCCATCTACTTCCTTTCTTAGCATTGACAAGAACTAAAAATTCAATACAAGGAAACTGCAGTCCGTTTTTGACCTGTGGTGAGTAAGAAAACTGTGGTTTCTCATTTACCTGTCACAGTTACAGCAGCAGTGGTCTGTTGATCACCAGAATCACATGTATATTCTCCAGCATCTTCTATCTTTAGATTATGAATTAACAACTCAACAATGAGACCTTCATGTTTCATTTCATATTTGTCATTTGGTTGAAGTGCCACAGATCCCTTCCTCCATTCTACTGAGGCATCAGACTTAGTAAGTTCACAGCGCAATATGGCAGTGTGGCCTTCTTCTATTTCCACATTCTGAAGCCATTGCTTGAAAAGTGCAGGCAAAACTGAAAAATATTATCCGTATTATGATGCTTTAAAAGCAGAAAGAATTCATTATTGGTCAAATCACGAAAACAGAAAGTACTAAAGAATGTGAAGAGCCTCTGCGTCTATCAAAACTATAAAATACAAACACTTTCTAACACCTTTTAGTTTTGAAGTAGAGGCATTACGGATTCAAAGTGTCAACTCTTTCTCTCTCCACAGACACTGCCAGGCAGGTCCGGTTTCACTGTGTTTGTTTCGAATATCCAATGAATATTGACTTGTTTACCTTAACCAAGGTCAACCTTGATGAATCTTTATACTAAGTGTTCATAGAATCACTGTGTGGAAACAGGCTGTTCGGCCCAACCAGTCCACACAGACCTTCTGAAGATCATCCCACCCAGACCCATCCCCCTATCCTATCTCTGCATCTCCCATAGCTAATGCACCTAACCTACACATCCCTGATACACTATGGGCAGTCTAGCACGGCCAATCCACCTATCTTGCACATCTTTGGACTATGGGAAAAAGCGGACCACCTGGCGGAAACCCACACAGATACAGGGAGAACATGCAAACTCCACACAGAGAGTTGCCCAAAGCTGGAATCAAACCCGGGTCCCTGGCGCTGTGAAAGGTAGCAGTGCTAACCACTGAGCCACCATGCCGCCCCCCTCACCCACCAGCAGGAAAAAAAGTCTGACCATGATGTGTCTAATTGATGCATAAATATAAAGAGCCATCCAAACTGTTTTGATTGTGATGCTGCCAAGTGAGAAGTAATGATAGTCAACAGAGCAGTAATACCTAAGGAGATCTTCAGTGTACAACTGAGGTGGAATATACCAGCTATGCCCACTACCTGGCATACAGGAGACCCACAGAGAAGTGAAACTCTTGGGACTAGCAATTCAGATGTGGAACGGCCAGTTTTCTCTGTATCTGAATTTAGGATGTTTCTTGGGCTACAACATTAAAGGACATGTATGTGACCCGTAACAAGCAGTGCTGATGTAATCAGATGTTCTGCAATGTTCAGGAGTCATGAGGGATATTACACAGCTGTTCTCTAGATTGTGGAAACTTTGACAAGCTCTCTTAGTAACTCCTAAGAGGCATTTCCATTAGAAGGTTACACCGGTTACAGCAACATAACCAACTACCAAAGCACCTATGCAAGGTACTTTAGAATTACATGGAGGCATTTTAGTGACAATGGCTGGGGCCAGCGAAGGCTGCTGCTAAATTGTAATTTTAATACCTGAATATTCTGGGTAGCAATTTTCCGCACGATTTGGGACCCCGAAATTGCTTCCAAATTGAAGCCTGAGCTTCACCTGAGCAGCGCTCTGAACACTTGTGATTCCGAATAATCCTGTTGGACTATAACCTGGTGTTGTGTGACTTCTGACTTTGAAGTTAGAAGACAGAGTGGTGGTACAGGGCTGTTTTTCACCAGCAGTGTGCCACAGGGATCGCTCTGCGTCCATTGTTATTCATCATTTATATAAATGATTTGGATGAGAATTTAGGAGGTACGGTTAGTAAGTTTGCAGATAACACCAAGATTGGTGGTATAGTGGACAGTGAAGGAAGGTATCTGGCAATGCAGCAAGATCTTGATCAACTGAGCCAGTGGCTTGAGGGATGGCAGATAGAGTTTAATTTAGATAAATGCAAGGTGTTGAATTTTGGTAGGTCAAAACAGGGCAGGACTTACACAGTCAATGGTAGGGCCCTGGGGAGTGTTATGGAACAAAAAGATCTAGGGATATA
>NC_063333.1:12146663-12181433 GCF_021869965.1 Rhincodon typus
GGCCTAGACCCTTCTTCAGAAAAGGGTCTAGGCCCGAAACGTCAGCCTTCCTGCTCCTCTGATGCTGCTTGGTCTGCTGTGTTCATCCAGCTCTACACCTTGTTATCTCAGATTCTCCAGCATCTGCAGTTCCTACTACGTCGAGGGATATAGGTTCAAAGCTCCTCGAAAGTGGAGTCACAGGTAGTCAGGGTGGTGAAAAAGGCTTTTGGCACGCTTGCTTTCATCAGTCAGAGCACTGGGTATAGGAGTTGGGACATCTTGTTGCAACTGTACATGATGTTGGTAAGGCCATGTTTGGAGTACTGTACGCAGTTCTGGTCGCCCTATTACTGAAAGAATATTATTAAACTAAAAAGAGTGCAGTAAAGATTTACTAGGATTCTACCCAGTACTGGAAGGTTTGAATTATGAGGAGAGGCTGGATTGGCTGGGACTGTTTTCCCTGGAGTGTGGGACACTGAGCGATATAGAGGAATAGGATTATAGAGGTATATAAAATCATGAGAGGTATAGATAAAGTAGGTAGCCAAGAGCTTTTCCCTCTAGTAGGGGAGTCGAAACCTGGAGAGCATAGGTTTAAGGTGAGAGATACAAAAGGGTCCAGAGGAGCAATTTTTTCACACAGAGGGTGGTGAGCATCTGGAACGGGCTGCCAGAGGTAGTGGTGGAGGTGAGTACAATTTTGTCATTTAAGAAACAGTTGGACAGGTAGATGGATGGGGTAGGTGCGGAGGGATATGGACCAAATGCAGGCAAATGGAACTAGATTCATTGTGAAAACTGGGAAGCATGGGGACAAGTTGGGCTGAAGGGCCTGTTTCCATACATAAACCTCTACGACTCTACATTACTTTTATGTTTCTCCAAAGACATCTGCTGTGGGACAAGTCTGTGAACACTCTGACAGTTGTTTAATTAAAGAGTTTTATGGATGCTTGGCTACAATCCAACTGCTAGTCATTTTGCAAGTGCTTGACTATCATTACACAGCTGGTGTGAAGAATGTGTTTATCGAGGTTTATGGACCATTCAACAACTTCTGACTTATACTAGGATTTATAAATTCTGTTCATAAAGTGTGAGCATGGTAAGGGTGAGGAGCTGGGACAGTTGTGGGGAACTATAAATATATAAAGATTGTCAGCACTTTGCAGAACAGTTCAACCTTTGCCCACTTAACTTGTTTGCTCCAGGATTAGGGTTGCCAGAAAGTCCTATTTTTCAGCAGTCTGGACAAAGAGGTTAAGGTTGTATTGGGAAGATTGGTCCCACTTCCCACGACTAAAATCTGGCCCAGGAGTGGGACAGGTAATGTTTTTTTCACTAACTAGTAAATGGATGTGATTATTGTACCTAACTGTATTCAACCACAATGCAGAAGTTGAAATGGCATAATACTAAGAATGGTCTCCATCACTTATGTGACAGACTGAAGCAACATTATTAATTTTACTACCAAAGCCAATGATAAAGATCTTCCTTTATACCAGCCTGATACTTGTGATAGCTCATATGTTAAAGTTTAATTTTCTCTGCACGCACAGTAATCTTAATGATCCACTTGAAAGCTCTCTCCAATCTTTCTTATAAAACCTTTCCCTTAAGTTAAAAACTCATAGGATGTCAGATAGCATAATTAAAGAATTCAGGCTAAAAGTAAAATTTATTGAGATCAGTATGAGAAATTTTCCCTCATTAAACTTAAATTATAGTCAGGTGAAACCTTATTTAGAAATGCTTTTACCAACAGCTGGAGGGGCACATGTGGTGTGGTGATAGTGTCCCTACCACTGAGTCAGGCTGCCTGAGTTCAAGTCCTACATGCTCCAGAGGTGAGTGATAACATCTCTAAACAGGCTGATTAGAAAATATCTAGCAACAGCAGGAGAAAGCTGTCTGCTTCTAGTCACTGTTTGCAAATAAGTTGCATCGCTAACAAGTATAAAACACTAATTTGGCCTCAGCTGGAGTACTGTGTCTAGTTTGAGTGTTTTGGAAAATGTTAAAGCATTGGAAAGAGTCCAAAAGAAATTGGTTGCAGGGCTGAGGATTTTCAGTTTTGGAGAAGTTAGAAGTGTTTTCCTCAAAGAAGAAAAGGCTGAGAGGAAACCTGATTCAAGTATTCAAAATCATAATCCCTCTGATCGGAGTAATTAGGGAGAAAATGGTCACATTTATAAAGGATTGAGAACAAGAGGGCACAGATTTAAAGTAAATAGTAAAATAGGCAAAAGTAAAATGAGGAAAAACTTTTTCACAAAACAGTTAAGGTCTGGAATGCAAGAGCTGAGAGTGCGGTAGAAGAAGGAGTTCCTCAGGTTTCCCATGTCCACCATCTTCAGCTGCTTCATTAATTAACTTATTTTCATCATAATGTCAGAAGCAGGGATATTTGGTGATAATTCCACAATGTTCAGCATCATTAGTTACCCCTTCATATCAAAGCAATTCTTATCTAAATGCAGCAAGATGTGGACAATATCCACATTTGAGTTGACAATTTGGCAGGTAACATTCACACCATGCATGTGCCAGCCAAACTTTAATCCCCACAACCATCGTCCCTTGATATTCAAAGTTACTACTATCGATGAATTCCACCATCAACAGCCTACTGGCTACCACCGGTCAGAAATTGAATTGGACCAGTCATATGAATACAGTGTCTGCAAGAGCCGGTCATAGGCATGGAATCCGACATTAAATAACTCATTTCCTGACTATCCAAAGCCTGTCAACAAGGCACAAGTCAAGAGTATGATGGACTACTCCTCACTTGTCTGGATGAGTACAGCTCCAACAACACTCAAGATGCGCGACACCATCAAGGACAAAGCAGCTCACTTGTTTGGATTATGGATCGTTTGGATTTTAATAAGGCCTTTGACAAGGTGCCGCACAGGAAGCTGCTAAATAAGATAAGAGCCCATGGTGTTAGAGGCAAGGTGCTAGCATGGATAGAGGATGAGCAAAGAGTGGGGATAAAGGAACCTTTTTCAGGATGGCAGCTGGTGATGAGTGGAGCTCCACAAGGGTCTATGCTGGGCCTACAACTATTCACGTCATGTATTAGCGATCTGGGCGAAAGAACTGAGGGCATTGTTGCTAAGTTTGGAGTTGACACAAAGGTAGTTGGAGGGATAGGAAGTGTTAAGGAAGTGGAAAGGCAGCAGGAGGAATTGGACAAGCTAGGAGAGTGGGCAAACAAGTGGCAGATGGAATGCAGTGTGGGAAATCGTGAGTTTAAGCACTTTGATAGGAAGAATAGAGCTGTAGACTATTGTCTAAATGGAAAAAGCTTTGGAAATCTGAAGCACAAAGGGACTTAGGAGTCCTAGTTCAGGATCCTCTTAAAGTTAACATGCAGGCTCAGTTGGCAGTTAGAAAGGCAAATGTAATGTAAGCATTCATATCAAGAGCTTGAACATAAGAGCAGAAATGTACTGCTGAGGCTGTATATGGCTCTGGTCAGACTATATTCGGAATATTGTGGGCAGTTTTGGGCCCTGTATCTAAGGAACGGTATGGTGGTTTTAAGAAGAGGTTTACAAGAATGATCCTGGGGATGAAGGATTTGACATATAACCAGCGGTTCAGGACTCTGGGTTTGTAATTCACGGAGTTTAGAAGGATAAGGAGGATCTCATTGAAATTTGCAGAATACTGAGAGGCCTGGATAGAATGGACATGGAGAAGATGTTTCCATTTGCTGGAGAGACTAGAACCCGAAGGCACAGCCTCAGAGGGAAGGGATGAGCCTTTAGAACTGAGATGAGGAGGAGGTTCTTCAGCCAAGAGGTGGTTAACCTGTGGAGCTCATTACTGCAGAAGGTTAAGCAGGCCAAGATCATTGACCATATTGAAGACACAGATAGGTTCTTGATTGGTAAGGGGATCAAGGATTACTGAAGGCAGGAGAATGGAGTTGAGTAACTTAAAAGCCATGATCGAACGGGGGAGCAGACCTGAAGGGCCAAATGGCTTAATTCACCCGCTATGTTTTACAGTCTTCTGTAAATGGCATCCCTATAGAAATGAACTTTAAGAGTTCTTCTGTGAGTAAGGCATTCATTCTGGGGATATGATATTGTTCACTCAGGGAATTATAAGAGCATAAAACCATAAGAAAAAGTGACAGGTATAGGTCTTCGACCCCTCTCCACCATTCAGAAGGATCACTGCTGATCTGATATTCCTCACGTCCACTTTTCTGCATTTTCCCCATAACCCTTGATTCCCCTACTGATCAAGAATCTTACATCTCAGTCTTAAATATACACAAGGTCTCTGCCCCCACAGCTCTCTGTGGCAAGGAGTTGTAAACTATCACAATCCTCTGGGAGAAGAAATTCCTCCTTATTTCAGTCCTAAATTAGCACCCCTTTATTCTGAGACAATGCCCTCTGGTCCTAGACTCTGCCATGAGGGGAAATGTCCTCTCAGCATTTACCTGTCAAGGTCCTTGAGAATTCTATATAAGAACATAAGAACTAGGAGCACGAGTAGGCCATCCGGCCCCTCGAGCCTGCCCCGACATTCAATAAGATCATGGCTGATCTTTTTGAGACTCAGCTCCATTTACCCGCCCGCACACCATAACCCTTAGTTCCTTTACTGTTCAAAAATTTATCTAACCTTGCCTTAAACACATTCAGCGAGGTAGCTTCAACCGCTTCACTGGGCAGGGAATTCTACAGATTCACAATCCTTTGGGTGAAGAAGTTCCTCCTGACCTCAGTTCTACATCTGCTTCCCTTTATTTTGAGGCGATGCCCTCTAGTCCTAGTTTCACCTGCTAGTGGAAACAACCTCCCTGCCTCCACCTTATCTATTCCCTTCGTAACTTCATATGTTTCTATAAGATCTCCCCTCATTCTTCTGAATTCCAATGAGTATAATCCCAGCCTACTCAGTCTCTCCTCATAATCCAACCCTCTCAACTCTGGAATCAACCGAGTGAATCTCCTCTGCACCTCCTCCAGTGCCAGTATATCCCTTCTCAAGTAAGGAGACCAAAACTGCACACAGTACTCCAGGTGTGGCCTCATCAGGACCCTATACAGCTGCAGCATAGCCTCCCTGTTTTTAAACTCCATCCCTCTAGCAATGACAGACAAAATTCCATTTGCCTTTTTAATTACCTGCTGCACCTGCAATCCTACTTTTCGCAATTCATGCACAAGGACACCTAAGTCTCTCTGCACAGCAGCGTGCTGCAATTTTTTACCATTTAAAACATAGTCCATTTTGCTGTTATGCCGACCAAAATGAATGACTTCACACTTATCAACATTGTACTCCATCTGCCAGACCTTTGCCCACTCACTTAGACTATCTATATCCCTCTGCAGACTTTCAGTGTCTTCTGCACACTTTGCTCTACCACTCATGTTAGTGTCTTCTACAAATTTTGACACACCACACTTAATCCCCAATTCCAAATCATCAATGTAAATCGTAAACAATTGTGGTCCTAACACTGATCCCTGAGGCACACCACTAGCCACTAACCGCCAACCAGAAAAACACCCATTTACCCTTACTCTTTGTTTTCTACTAGTCAACCAATCCTCTATCCATGCCAATACATTACCTGTAATATCGTGCAACTTTATCTAATGCAGCTTGGCACCTTGTCACACGCCTTCTGGAAATCCAGACACACCACATCCACAGGTTCCCCATTGTCCACCATGCAAGTAATGTCCTCAAAGAATTCCACCAAATTAGTTAAACATGACCTACCCTTCATCAACCCGTGCTGGGTGTTCCCAACGGGAGAATTTAAATCCAGATGTCTTGCTATTTCTTCCTTAATGATAGATTCAAGCATTTTCCCCACTACCGAAGTTAAGCTAACTGGCCTATAGTTACCTGCTTTTTGTCTACTTCCTTTTTTAAACAGTGGCGTCACATTGGCTATTTTCCAATCTGCGGGAACCACCCCAGAGTCCAGTGAATTTTGGTACATAATTACTAGTGCATTTGCTATTTCCCCCATCACCTCTTTTAGTACCCTGGGATGCATTTCATCATGGCCAGGAGACTTGTCTACCTTTAGCCTCATTAGCTTGCCCAGCACTGCCTCCTTAGTGATAATGATAGTTTCTAGGTCCTCACCTGCTATAACCTTCTTGCCATCAGTTTTCGGCATGTTATTTGTGTCTTCCACTGTGATGACCGACACAAAATAACTGTTTAATGTTTCAAGTTGAACCTGGACATGGATTTTGTTATCTGGAGCTATGGGTAGTGATGATAGAGGCTCTAATATCTTTTCCATCATGTGGTTGACTAAAAATCTCCAACACTTTTACTTCTTGCCATTCTATGCATTGGAAGGATATACAGGCTGATGTTTGGCTGCACTATGACTACACCTTCCTTGGCCAGCAATTGCCAAGGTTGGGCTTGAAGCTCAAACTTCAAGCTTAGTACCAGTAATGTTACCCACTGTGCCTCAAGACGTCCTCTTCAAGATATACACTCATGTGCCCAATTATTTTCTTCATTGATCTATTAACCAACCTTTCACAGTTATGAAAGCTGTAGTTTGCTGATCCTCAAATGAACAAGAATAATCTCCTCCATCTTCTGATTTCATGTCATGAATCTGTAAAATTTGTACAGGACCATCCTGTTTCATTTCATACTTCTCATTTGGAGAGATCAACAATGTTCCTTTCCTCCAGGTAACCGGCACATTAGGTTTTGATAGTTCACAGCACAAGGTGCCTGTGTCACACTCCTTCACTTCTATGTTCTGCAGTTCTTTTTGCAAGGTTATAGGTGCAGCTGAAATAAAGCCAAATAAACTTATTTGATCAGACATTTTTCAAAATTTCAATCTTTCATTTACAAGGAATAAGAAACAGGACAGAAGAAAACCACTGTCTCTTTCAAATGATCATGTCACAAATACAAACTTATGTCATACAAAATCCATTATCACCATGGGACAGCCAGCAATCAATCTGTATGCACTTCCAGGACTGAATTAATTGAGTCTATGTTTTCAGACAAACTGGATGGCCACCTGAAACAGCAATTAATCATTTTCCATATGTTATTGAAGAGTCTAGCAGCTGTTCTAGGACCACTTTAGTAAATTTGTTAGCGATAAGTTGGGCTGACAAAAGGGGATTCTTCATTTGCCAATACAGCGTAAGTTGAGATATCAATCAAAAGTAACACTGTTTCAAATGCAAGATTTCATAAGGCACAAAACGTTTTAAACTGTCTTGTTTATTTTAAGGTAAAACAGGATATCCTAGAATGGTGGACTGTGATCATGGTAATTCGACCAGGAGACAGCCCAATTTGGTCTGTAACTGAAATCTACTGACACACAAGTTAATACAAAACAGGTGCAGCTATTTTGGTAAAGATACAGACACAGAAAGGAATATAAAGAAAACCACAAAAGGAACACAGAAAAAGCTACTGCTGTGAAAATCAGATAAAATGACATTTTGTGTTGGCCAAGAAACAGGATGCTGGTAAGAAATAATACTCTGTATGAAGAGATTCTGTTCAAAGAGATGGGTCTGATGAAGTTTTAAGAAGGAGGAATTAAGAGTGGTCTTGATGCCAGAAGACACTTAAACTTTGGGAATACTTAACAAACTGTGTGGAATGGCTTTCAAAGGACTCTGCAGACTCACCCTGAAGTGGCAGAGTGAAGGGAGTCTGCAAAAAAAGCTGGGAGAACTTTGGAATTTAATCTTCAAGGCTACATATTTCCTGGGAGCATGGTGTAAAAGCATCTTTTCTGTAGTTTAATGTATTAGTTGACTGTAATGTAATGTTTAGCCTATGATCTTAATGCTTTTGTTACAGTAAGACGTCTCATCGAAACATAGAAAATAGGAGTACGAGTACATTTTTAGCCCTTCGAGTCTGCTCTGCCATTCAATATGTTCATGCCTGATCATCCAACTCAGTATCCTGTTCCTGCTTTCTCTCCATACCCTTTAATCCATTTAGCCCTTCAAATATTGATAACTCCTTCTTAAAAACATTCAATATTTTGGCCTCGACTGTACTTTCTGGCAGAGAATTCCCCGGACTCACCATTCTGAGTGAAGGAGTTTCTCCTCATCTTATTCTTATGGCCTACCCTTTATCTTTAGACTTTGACCCCGGTTCTGAACTCCCCAGTCATTGGGAACATTGTACCTTTACTCTGTCTAGTCCATAAGTTTCAATGAGACCTCCCCCATTCTCCTAATTTCTAGTGAACAGAGTGTCAATCAATCCAGTTTCTCTTCATATGTCGGTCCTGCCATCCTAGGAATAAGTCTGGTAAATCTTCGTTGACATTCCTCCATAGGCAGAATGTTCTTCTTCACATAAGGAGACCACAACTGCACACAATACTTCAGGTATGGTCTCACTAACACCCTGTACAATTGCTGCGAGACATCCCTACTCCTGTGCTCAAATTCTCTCGTTATGAAGGCTAACATATCATTTGCTGTTTTCCCTATATGCAGAAGCATCTCTCCATTCTCTCACCCTCTCAACCAACTTCATGTCATCTGCAAACTTGGCAGTATTACATTTAGTTCCCCCATGTAATGTCAATCATTAACATACAATATTCTGAATACTTGGGGTTTAAGCACTGATTCCAACATTACCCCACCAATTATTGCCTGCAACTCAAAAAAGACCTCTTTATTTCTCCTTTTTGTTTCCTGTTAGCCAATGAGTTCTCTATCCATGTTAGTACACTATTCCTATTCCCATGCACATTATTTTTACATGCTAATCTCATCTGTAGAACCTTATGAAAAGCTTTCTGAAAGTCTAAGTAATTCATATTCAATGGCTCCCTCTTATCAATTCTCCCAGTTACATCCTCACAAAATTCTATTAGATTTGTTAAGTATGATTTCCCTTTGAAACATCCATGGTATCTCGGCCAAATCTTGTCACTGTTTTCTAAACACTCTACCATTAAATCTTTTAAAATGGACATTTTCCTTTTTCCTACAACCCATGTCAGGCGAGCTGGTGGATAATTCTATGTTTTCTCTCTACTTCCTTTATTAAATACTGGGGTTACATTAGCTACTCTCCAAACCATTGGATCTGATCCAGTGACTATATAGAACCTTGAAATATGACCACCAACGCATCCAATATTTCTAGCATCATTTCCTCAAATACTGCATTTGCCTACTAATACTGATTTCCTTCAACTACCCCATATTCCCCAACATTTTTAAGGCGTTCTTTGTATCCTATTTTGTGAAGTAGAACCAAAATATGTACATAATTGGTCTGCCATTTCTTTGATCCCCATTATAACTTCCCCTGTTTCTGATTATAAGGGACTTAGATTAGTCTTCACCAGTCTTTTTCTTTCACATTTCTATAGAAGTTTTTACAATAAGTTGTACGTTCCCTGCAAGCTTCTCTCATAATCTATTTTGCCTTTCTTAATCAATCCCTTTGTCCTCCTTTGCTGAAATCTAAACTGCTCCTAATCCTAGGGTCTGCTGCCTTTTTTGGCCAATTTGTATGGTCCTTCCTTGGATCTAATACCCTTAACTTCTTTTGTTAGCCATGATCAGGCCACCTTTCCTATTTTATTTTTGTATCAGACAGGAATGAACAATCGTTGGACAGGAGCAAATATATCTTTTCACATTTAACTGAAATTTTATTAGGTGAGCACTTCTCTAGAATAGCTGATTCTGGTTCCTACTGAGTACAAAACTACATTTGCCAATGAAACTTTATGTTAAAAAATATCTTCATCTTCAAATACAATCACATTCTTTATCCTTCTACAATGGAGATGTCTGGCTTTCATAATGCAAGTGAGATGTCAGGAGATTTTTATATTTCATTTCTGAGAATCATCTTATCAAGTTGTCATCTTAGCCAGATTGTTCATATCAAATTCATTCTTGTGCTATTTTAATGCATTCTTTGATCAGTTTCTTTTAAAACTTGATAAAATGCTTAAAACTGAGAAAAGCAAATTGACAGAAATTTCTGACAACAAATTTCATCAAACTACATCAGCTCAAGAGGCAGGTAGAAGTTCTTTATGATTTATAATGCAAGTCTGTCTAGTGCAGCACAATGTAAAATGGTATGACATGAAATAAAATTACACTATTTGAATAAGACAGAAGAACAATAATTTTTAACATAGCAGTCTAGCAGTCCCAGATCACACTCACGTGATTTTGCCACAACAACAATCATGACATACATGAAATAATCAAAAGCAGATAAACTAAAATTGCTCAAGGACGAAAACAGAGTGAAAAGAACTAAACTTTTGAAGAATTAAGGCAAAAATAACACCAAAGAAGTAACAAGGATCATAATTTATAATAGATCTCTACTGAATGGTAACATTTCATACCATTAACTTTCAAGTAGCCATTAGTCTGCTGGTCCCCAGAATCACAGGTATATTCACCGGTATCTTCCACATTCACATTGTGAATTAATAATTGAACAAAGGCACTATCCTGTTTCAGTTCATATTTGTTGCTAGGACGTAGTGTTAGGGATCCCTTTCTCCATTCTACTGGAGCACCAGGCTTAGTAAGTTCGCAATGCAGTGTGACAACATCACCTTCTTCTGCTTCTTCATTTTGCAACTCTTGTCTGAACAGCACAGGTAAGGCTACATAATTTAGAAAAACATTCATAGAAAGTATCAAAATATGAATTTTAAACAGATTGGTTTACTTAAATTAAGAACTGCTGTGATTAACTGCTAAAATATTAAAAAAACCATAAGTCACTGGTTGTGGATTTTCATAAGGAACAGCTATCTGACATCTTTTATTGTATTGGGACTGTAACAAACCCTTAACGACTTAGCTTCAGAAAGATTGTTTTAATCACATTCTTGTGATACCACTTCAACACTGTTGACTTTCAAGTAATCTTGAATGTGTAGACGACAAATAGTAAACCACTACCACGTCCTTATCATTTGATCAACAATCTTTATTCCTGTATATTAAAATCATTCGCATCTTGTGAGATGAGTATGGTTTTGATTATCATCTATTCAATATTCCATCAGTACTCCCAATTTAATGCATTTATACAGATTATACCAGGCCCACTAAACTCCAGATGGCACAGACAGCCATATTCAACAACTCGAACCACTCACATCAAATAAAAATATACAATTATATGTTACCAATGTAATAGTAAACACATAATCTCCAAGAAGATAAAAATAGATTGGAGTTAAATAGTTTAAAAAAAAAGTTGTGAGGGACAAAGATAATTTATGCAATTATGTAAAGTGGCTGAACAATGATAGTAACTTCCAAAGATAGAGGATGAATTCCAATATGAATTCCTTCCATTTTACCTTTCACATTTAGAGAAGCAGTAGTTTGTCTATCGCCTGAATCACAAGTGTATTCACCAGCATCTTCTGATTCCACATCATGGATGAACAATTCTACAATGGGGCCCCAGTTCTTCATTTCATATTTTCCACATGGCAAGAGCACCACAGTTCCTTTTCGCCATTCTAATGTAGCATCAGGTTTAGTAAGTTCACAGTGAAATTTAGCTGTGCCACCTTCTTCTGCCTCCACATTCTGAAGCTCTTGCTTGAAAAGCGCTGGCAAGACTGAGAAATTAAATTGCAAATTTATCAGAATACTGATTTGTCTCTTACCCTTAAAAGTTATTTTCAATGGACACAAAATACATTCTGATTACACTTTGGCTGCCTTGGAAATATACTCTTCTATGCACAAGAACACTGGAACAGGAGTAGGACATTTAACCCCTTAAGTGTGTCATCTGTTCAATACTATCATGACTGAAACGCTCACCTCCATTCCGCTTCTGTTGCTTTGTATCCCTTAAAATTTTGGTTAACAAATATCTTTCAATGTCGTATTCAAAATTACCAACTGACTGAATATTAACTGTTGCTTGCATAAGACTATTCCATACTTCATTTACGTGTAAAAATTATTCATATTTTCTTTCTTGAATGTTCTGGCTGAAAACTTTAGATTATGCACTCAGTCCCAAGCTAGTAAAAAGACTTTCCCACTATTTACCCTGTCTGATCATCTTAGCATCTTGAAAACTTAAAACAAATTATCCAATGACCATCAAAAGTCCAGGGTATACAACCCAAATTTGCACCTCACAAGTTAAACTTTAGAGTTCTGGTAAATCTATGCCACACTCAATCCATCTAGAATGGAGATGTGCAGTTGAACATCTGTTTGATGTGGAAGGTTTTCTTAGGGCCTGGGATGGGGGTGAGGTGTAGGGGCAGGTGTAGCACTTGCTGCGGTTGCAGGGAAAAGTGCCGGGGGTTGTGGGGCTGGTGGGGAGTATGGAGCGGACAAGGGGGTCACGGAGAGAGTGGTCCCTCCGGAAAGCAGATAAGGGTGGGGAGGGAAAAATGTCTTTGGTAGTGGGGTCAGATTGCAGATGGCGGAAGTGTCGGAGGATGATACGTTAGATTCGGAGCTTGGTGGGGTGGTATGTGAGGATGAGGGGGATTCTGATTTGGTTGTTATTATGGGTAGGGGTTGTGAGGGATGAGTTGTGGAAAATGCGAGAGACACGGTCGAGGGCGTTTTCGACCACTGTGGAGGGGAAGTTGCGGTCCTTGAAAAACGAGGACATCTGGGATGTCCGGGAGTGGAATGCCTCATCTCGGGAGCAGATGCGGCGGAGACGAAGGAATTGGGAAAAGGGGATGGCCTTTTTGCAGGAAGGTGGGTGAGAGGAGGTGTATTCTAGGTAGCTGTGGGAGTCGGTAGGCTTGAAATGGATATCTGTTTCCAGGTGGATGCCAGAGATGGAGACAGAGAGGTCCAGGAAGGAGAGAAAGGTATCAGAGATGGTCCAGGTGAACTTAAGGTTGAGGTGGAAGGTGTTGGTGAAGTGGATGAACTGTTCGAGCTCCTTGTGGGAGCACGTGGCGGTGCCGACACAGCCATCGATGTAACTGAGGAAGAGGTGGGGGATAGGGCCAGTGTAGCTTTGGAAGAGGGATTGTTCCACGTATCCTACAAAGAGGCAGGCATAGCGTGGGCCCATGCGGGTACCCATGGCCATCCCCTTTGTCTGTAGGAAGTGGGAGGAATTGAAGGAGAAGTTGTTAAGGGTGAGGACGAGTTCAGCTAAGCGGATGAGGGTGTCAGTGGAGGGGGTTAAAATTATTTCAGAGATAGTAGGAACTGCAGATGCTGGAGAATCTGAGATAACAAGGCGTAGAGCTGGATGAACACAGCAGGCCAAGCAGCATCAGAGGAGCAGGAAAGCTGACATTTTGGGCCTAGACCTTTCTTCAGAAAATGAAGAAGGGTCTAGGCCCGAAACGTCAGCTTTCCTGCTCCTCTGACGCTGCTTGGCCTCCTGTGTTCATCCAGCTCTTCACCTTGTTATGTCAGTGGAAGGGGACTGGTAAGGCCTGCGGGACAGGAAGAAGCAGAGGGCCTTTAGGCCATCTGTATGGGGAATGCAAGTGTACAGGGACTGGACGTCCATGGTAACGATGAGGTGCTGGGCACCAGGGAATCGGAAGTTTTGGAGGAGGTGGAGGGCGTGGGTGGTGTCACGGACGTAGGTGGGGAGTTCCTGGACCAAGGGGGAGAAAATGGAGTCGAGATAAGTGGAGATGAGTTCGGTGGGGCAGGAGCAGGCGGAGACAATGGGTCAACCAGGGCAGTCAGGTTTGTGGATTTTGGGAAAGAGATAGAAACGGGCGGTGCGGGGTTGGGGAACGATGAGGTTAGAGGCTGCGGGTGGGAGGTCACCTGAAGTGATGAGGTTGTGGATGGTCTGGGAGATGATGGTTTGGTGGTTGAGGGTGGGATCATGATCAAGGGGGCGGTAGGAGGAGGTGTCAGAGAGTTGGCATCTGGCCTCGGCGATGTAGAGGTCAGTGCGCCATACTACAACTAACATACTTTTTCAAAGATGTGATGCCCAGAACTGCTCGCAGTTCTCTAGTTATTACCTGCACTTTATGTAGCTGTGGGATAATTTCTACACCTTGTGTAATTGTCCTCTAGTTGTTCAATAGGATTTTGATGCTCAACAAATGTGCGGAAATCAGGTTACCACATTCACGACAGGATACAAAATAAATGCAATAAATGAAACAAAGCTGCAATCTTTTGAAAATATATTTGATATTTTAAACTGTCAACAATCAACAGTAATACATTCACTAGCAGAGCCAAGTGAGCAGCTTCAAACGGATTTTGAAATCCATCTGTGCTGCAAAGTAAACCTGAGAAATTCACTCTCGAGTAATAACAAACTGACAGCTTAGTGTTTTCGACAGTGAGCTCCAATTTATTTTAAAAATAAAGTTCTTTTGGAGTAAACTAGCTATATTTTATGAAAATTGACATATTAGGAGATTCAGTAAGTGAAAAGTATGAACAAATCTCTACGTATTGGCCTCCGCGCTCTGACCTTTGCCTTGCTTTTGTTGTGTCATCTGCCACTTCTGAACACAGCATCCAAACATTTAAAAGCTTTTGGCTCACGGCCATTGTCCTGTAATATTTTCTTTTATCCCAACAACGCCTCTACCACCTCCTCTGGTCAGCGCATTCCAGTCACTTACCATACTCTATGTAAAAAAATTGCCTCTCACATTTCCTTTAAACTTATTCCCTTTTATCTTAACTCTACACACCCCCGTGATTGACATTTCTACCCTAGGACAAGGACTCGACTATCCATTCTATCTATTCGTTGCATAACTTTGTAAAGTTCTATTAGGTCACCCCTCAGCCTCCGACATTCAAGTGAAAACAAACCAGGTTTGTCCAATTTCTCCTCAGAACAAATACCCTCCAAATCCGGCAACATCCTGGAAAGCCATTTCTGTACCCTATGCAGAGGCTCCACATCCTTCTGGTAATGCAGCAACCAGAACTGTACATAGTATTCCAAATATGGCCTAACTGAAGTTTTAAAGAGCCGTAACCTGATTTGCCAATTTTTATGCTCTATGCCCTGACTGATGAAGGCAAGCATGCCATATGCTTTCTTGACCATCTTATACACTTGTGTTCCCACTTTCAGGGAACTATCAACCTGTACCTCTAGATCCCCCTATATGTTAATGCTATTAAGGATTCTGCCATTTACTGTATACTTCCCTCCTGTATCAGATCTCCCAATATGCATCACCTTGCAGTTGTCCAGATTAAACTTATTTAAGATCTCACCCATCTCCTGTGGTTCCAAACATAGACAGCCTTGTTGATCTTTCAGGAGCCCTATTCTCTCCCTAGTTACTCTTTTTCCCTCAATATACTTGTAGAATTTCTTTGGATTCTCCTTAATCTTATCTGCTAAAGCTATCTCATGTCCCCTTTTGCCCTCCTGATTTCCCTTTAAGTGTACTCCTATACACTTAATGCTCAAGCATTCACTTGATCCCAGCTGTCTATACCTGGCATTTGCCTCCTTCCTTTTCTTGACCAGAGCCTCAACATCTCTAGTCGTACAGTATTCCCTACTCCAGCCAGCCTTGCCCTTCACACTAGCAGGAGCATGCTGACCCTGAACTCTTGTTATCTGGCTTATGAAAGCCTCCCAGTTGCCAGACGTCTCTTTACTTGCGAACAGCTTCCCTGAATTAACTTTTGAAAGTTCTTGTCTAATGCCATCAAAATTGACCTAGCCCTAGTTTAGAACTTTAACTCGTGGACCAAGCCTATCCTTTTTCATAACTGTTTTAAAACTAATAAAATTATGGTCACTGATCCTCACTAACACCTCAGAGACGTGCCCCCCTCCCTTATTTCCCAAGAGGAAGTCAAGTTTTGCCGCTTCTCTTGTACGGCCATCTACATATTATTAAGAAAGTTTTCTTGAGTACACTTAACAAATTCCTACCCATCAAAGCTCTTAACACTATGACAGTTCCAGTCTACGTTTGGAAAGTTAAAATCCCCTGCCATTACAACCCTATTATTCTTACAGCTTTCTGCATTCTCCCTACATATTTGCTCGTCAATTCCCCACTGACTACTGGGGGCCTACAGTACAATCCCATCAAGGTGATCACCCCCTTATTATTTTTCAGTCCCACCCATATAGCTTCACTGGACAATTCTCTCAGGAATATGGGAGGAATGGTGGCTCAATGGTTAGCCTCACAGTACCAGGGATCCAGGTTCAATTCCAGCCTTGGGTGACTATCTGTGTGGAGTTTGCACATTCTCCCATGTCTGTGTGGGTTTCCTCTGGGTGCTCTGGTTTCCTCCCACAGTCCAAAGATGTGCAGGTAAGATGGCCTTGCTAAATTGCCCATAATGTCCAGGGATGTGCAGGCTAGGTGGTTTAGCCATGGGAAATACAGCGTTACAGGGATTGGGTAGGGAGCTGGGTCGGGGTTGGATGCTCTTTGGAGGGTCTGCGTGGACATAAAGGGCTGAATGGTCTCTTTCCACACTGTAGGGATTCAATATATCCTCTCCAAGCACTGCCTAGATATTTTCTCTAATCTAAAACACCATACCCCTCCCCTCTTGCCTCCCCTTCTTTCCTTCCTATAGCACCTCTACCCTAGAATATTGAGCAGTTAGTCCTGTTCCTTCCTCAGCCATGTTTCTGTAATAGCTATGATATCCCAGTTCCAACTTCCCACCCATGCCCTGAGTTCATCTGTCTTACCTGTCAGGTCTCTTGCACTGAAATAAATGCATATTAATTCATCAGTCTTCCCTCATTCTCTGCCATGCTCTTGGCTGCCCTGTCTATTTAATTTGCTTATTTTAACTTCTGTACCAGCCTTAGCTTTCTCTCTTGACTCACTACTGCTACTACTACCTTTTAGGTCCTGTCTTCTAACCTCCTGCCTAACCCTCTATCTTCACTCTGCAGGACCTCATCCCTTTTTCTACTTATTTCACTGGTACCAATGTGTACAATGACAACAAGGTGTAGAGCTGGATGAACACAGCAGGCCAAGCAGCATCATAGGAGCAGGAAGGCTGATGTTTCGGGCCTAGACCCTTCATCAGAAATGGGGGAGGGGAAGGGGTTTCTGAAATAAATAGGGAGAGAGGGGGAGGCGGATAGAAGATGGATAGAGGAGAAGATAGGTGGAGAGGAAACAGGCAGGTCAAAGAGGCTGGGATGGAGCCAGTAAAGGTGAGTGTAGGTGGGGAGGTAGGGAGGAGATAGGTCAGTCCAGGGCGGACTGACAGGTCAAGGGGGCGGGATGAGGTTAGTAGGTAGGAGATGGGGGTGCGGCTTGAGGTGGGAGGAGGGGATAGGTGGGAGGAAGAACAGGTTAGGGAGGCAGGGACGAGCTGAGCTGGTTTTGGGATGTGGCAGGGGGAGGGGAGATTTTGAAGCTTGTGAAATCCACATTGATACCATTGGGCTGCAGGGTTCCCAAGCGGAATATGAGTTGCTGTTCCTGCAACCTTCGGGTGGACCTCCAGCTGCTCATGCTCCCTTTTAAGAATTTGCTGCAACTGTTCCGAGATATCCTTTACAGGCAGCACACCATCCTGGAATCTCGCTCACAGCTGCAGAAATGCCTGTCTGTGTTCCTGACTAGAAAGTCCCCTATCATAATTGCTTGCTTGGACTTAGCCATACCTTGTTTTACAGCAGAGCCAGTTGTGGTGCCAAAGAACTGACTGCTGCTGCTTTTTTTCCCCTGAGAGGCTATTCCCATCAACAGTCTCCAAAATAGTTTACTTGTTTGAGATATGGATAGCCACAGGAGACTCCTGCACTACCTGCCTACCTCTTCTGGCAGTCACCCATCTTCCTTGCTGTGTGACCACCTTCTTGAAGCTACTATCACATTCTCTGCCCCCTGTGTGCTACTCAGTGCTTTCAACTGCCACTCTAACTGATCCAAATGGTCTGAGAGAAGCTGCAGGCAGACACACTTCCTGCAGGCATAGTCGCCAGAGACAGTCAACTGCTCACTGATCTCTCACATCTGAGAGGAGGAACATACCATTGACTGCAATCTCTGCCCCTTTAACAACTAGCGGACTTGGGGCAAACAAAAGGTCTTACCTTACCCTTACCGTTTTGCTGCTTACCGTCCTCAACAAAGTTTGATATTCACCTAGACCCACAGCACCTCTAACCCAGCAGTACCTTGATCACAAAGCAGTACCTTGATCACAAAGCAGCACCTTGCAAAAATGGCTGGAACAAGACACAGCAATGTCCCCCTCCCCCATTTTCCTAAACTCGCATACTTAGCTCAACTCTCAGTGTTTGCACACTCTTGCCAGTTACATTCTGTGCTGGGAGCACTTAGGCTTAGCCTTTATAGTCATCACCAGCAGTCCTCACAGATAAGGATGACTTTCTTCCACTCTCAGGTTGAGTCCGTAGGTGGCTGTACAGACCACTATCGCAGGCTACATTTGGGGCAGGTGGTGGTCACGGGATGGTATAGGTGGGGCATTGGTGTGGCAGCACGCTCCTTTCGCTGTTTTCAACTGGCTTCCATTTTTTTTCCAATGGCAAGTCTCAAGGTATTCAATGCTCTTCCCAGATGCTCCTCCTCCACTTTGGATGGTCTTGGGCCAGTGATTCCCACGTGCCTGTGGGAATGCTGCACTTTGCCAGTGAGGCCTTCAGGGTATCACTGAAGTGCTTTCTCTGTCCACCTGGGGCTCGCCTGCCATTTTGAACCTGGGAGCAGAGCAACTGCTTGGGGAGACTTGTGTCAGTCATGCGTATGACGTGCCCAGCCATAGCCAATCAAGGGTGGTCAGTGCCTCGATGCTGGGGATGTTGGCCTAATCGAGGAGATGACATTGGTGCATCTTTCTTCTCAGCAGATTTGCCAGGTTTTGCGCAGGCAGCGTTGCTGGTACTGCTCCAGTGCCTTGAGGTTTCTGCTGTAGACAGTCCACATCTCAGAGCCACATAGGAGGGCAGGAACCACCACAGTTCTGTAAACCATGATCTTGGTGATGGATCTGATGTTGTTGTTCTCAAACATCCTTTTCCTTAGCTGGCCGAAGGCTGCGCTAGCACACCAGAGGCAATGCTGGATCTCTTCATCAATAACTGCTTTGACCAACAGGACATTCCCGAGGTATTGCAAGTGGTCCATGTTCTCTAAGGCCTTCAGTGAACCTTGATGATCAGCTCTGAGGAAGGGTCACTGGACCCGAAACGTTGACTCTTTCTTCCTTCACAGATGCTGCCAGACCTGCTGAGCTTTCCCAGCAACTTTGTTTTTGTTCTTGATGATCAGAAGTTTGCTCCACAATGCCATGCCAGTTGATGAAGGACCTTCGTCTTGCAGATGTTCAGGGTGAGACCCATGTTCTCATATGCCTCCATAAAGATGCTGACAATGGTCTAATATAGTTGCTATAGATACAATGCCTAGCATTTCAGTGGTCATTTTGATTATTTTCTGCACTAGCTTATGATATTTTAATCATCTATGTAAATGGATAGTCACTCTTCCATCCAAATTCTTTCCAACATTCACTGTTTCTAGCTTTCAACTATTTAGAAAACACATGAATCCAACCATTTTAGGTCCAATGGGGACCTACCACTTTTGGCTACACTAACATCCCATCACCTTGGTTGTTAATAAAAAAATGAATAGTTCAAGCCCCAAACTCAGTTCTGAGGAAGGGTCACTTGACCCAAAACATTAACTCTGATTTCTCTCCACAGATACTGCCAGACCTGCTGAACTTTTCCAGCAATTTCTATTTTTGTCTCTGATTTGCAGCAGTTGCAGTTCTTTTGATTTTTACAAACCTCCTACCACATTCAAGGATTTCTGCACATTCACCTCCTCCAGGGCTCTTTGTTCCTGCAAACGTTTAAAATTGTATCATTTATTTTATGTTGCCTTAAATAATTGTAAATAATGAACTTAAAATAATGCTAATTCCACTTTTTTGTACAATGATTTATTCTTACTATTTTCATCCTTTGAGATGTTGAACACAAAAATAAATTATGCACCATGTACAATATCCAAAGAGTTGTAAAATGAATTATTTTATCTTCAAACAATGACAAATCCTATCAGTTTTAGCTTTACTGCTGTATTTACGGGGATTCGGGACAAGATTGCTTGTTTCATTTTTCAGTCAGAAAACCCACCATTGCAAAGTAAATTAATAGTGTGGAGGACACAACCAAGGAGAAATTAGTATGCCAAAATAAAATATACCTTATAATCAACCTCAGAACTGAAAGAACCTGCTCTGCTTGGAGCTTAGAACCTCTATTAAGAAAATACGGAACTCGTCATACTAGACAAACAAGCTAAACAAAGCAAAGGAAAGAAAACATCGATTTTTCAACTGGCAAGCTGGAACATAAGAACCAATCATATACGATTAACAGATGTTTTGCAGCTGGTCGAGAACACATACAAGGCAGCTGAAGTCGACATGAAACTAGAAGTTGAATGTTGACAAAGCTTCCAAAGAAGGTGTGAGCCTGCCAAAAGTGGATCACTGTAAGTAATACATTATACATTCACCTGGCAAGGGAAGAGTTTGGAAGACGAAACGCATGTAGGAAACTAGGTGTTGACTTTGCTGCAGAGACCTTCCTACTCTCAATATAGAATCACCCAACAAATAGTTCAGAATATGTTCGCTCCATCTGTAGCTTAACTCAGACAGGGCCAGTTAGCATCCTGAGTATCTATATCCAATATTGCTCTCTACAAAGGCAAAAGACCAGGTCCATAAGTAGCTTAACGTTGCCATTGGCAACATCTCCACTACATCTTTACCTACTGGATTTTAATACAAAAGCACTGACCACGAGGCATGGCCCACCTTAAACATCATGGCTTGGAAAAGGTAAATGCGAAGGAAAGAGACTATTTCAGCTTTGCTGTTATCATGAGCTTTTTGTGACAAACCATGTGACAAGGAAGAGCCCAATATCAGAGCATAAAGGCAAAGTCGTCATAGTCTTATCAGACCATAGGGCTGCTCTCTCTGGGAGTTCCTCCAGCATTCTCTTTGTTAGTTTTGACTTCCAGCATTCACAGTACTTCAATTTTAAGCAAGACATAAAGTTGGCAGACTTTATGAGTGACTGAGAGACAGTCACTGATGGCTGGGTCCTCGGGAGACTGACTGCTTGGAAGTGGCAAAATGAAGCAAGATAACACAGTGTTAGACGGACAGGTCAGGGAGACAGGGATAAGAGGGGCTGGGGGAGGTAGGATGGCGATAGGTGAGTGCAGGTAGGTAGTGGTGGGGAAAAGAAGCAAAAAGCTCTGCTGGCTAAGAAGAGGGCCCAGAGAAAACAAGCCTGCAAATCCTCTTAGCTGACTCTTTCCTTTGCAGCAAATGTGCCCAAAACTGCCATACCAGAGTAGGGTTCCTGAGCCACATCAAATAGCGAGACATCTAAAAATCAGCTTCATAGTACTTCAGAGATAGATACTCAGATACTCAAGACAGTCAATGCTGGAGTCAGAGATAACACAGTGTGGGGCTGGAGGAGCACAGCAGTCCAGGCAGCATCAGAGGAGAGGAAATTTGATGTTTCGGGTTGGGACCCTTTTTCAGAAAAATTGGTACTGCAACCTGTTTTTACATTCATTCAAGCTGTTATTAGGAATCAAAACTTCCAGTAGTGATGACTAAGTCTGAAAGTCAGATTTCACGGAGATGCCCATGAGCCAGCTGCAAGTATCTAAGTTGTTTTTGTGAACCCATGGCAGCTCAGTACACCAAAATAAGCTAGGTTAATTGTGTAAAAACCAAAGAACTGCGGATGCTGTAAATCAGGAACAAAAACAGAAGTTGCTGGAAAAGCACAGCCGGTCTGGCAGCAGCTGTGAAGAAAAAACCACAGTTAACATTACGGGTCCGGTGATCCTTCCTCAGAACTGTTTTTGAGGGTAAGCTCGGCCAAGCGGAGGAGGGTGGTGGCGGGAGTGGTTCTGGCCTTCGCTCCAGGGAGAAGCAGAGAGCCCTAAGACCCTCCTGGTGGGGAATGGACATGTAAAGGGATTGCATGTCCATGGTAAAGAGGAGGCAGCTGGAACCTGCAAACTGGAAGTTTTAAAACCGGCGTAAGGCATCAGAGGTATCACTGATGTACTTGGGCAAGGATTGGACCAGGGGAGAGAAGACTGAGTCAAGGCAGAAAGATATGAGTTCCGTGGGCAGAAATAGGCTGAAACAATGGGTTTGCTCGGACAATCCTGTTTGTGGATTTTTGGAAGGAGGTAGAAGTGAGCTGTGCAGGGCTGGGGGGCTATCAGCTTGGAAGTAGTGGTGGGGGGGGAGATCATCAGTTGAAATGAGATCAGTTACCGTAGTAGATAGTCTGATGCATCACCGTGAGGTTATGGTCCGGGGGAGATAGGAGGAGGTATGTGAGAGTTGGCGCTCAGCCTCTGCAAGGTAGAGGTCAGTATGCCAGACTACCACAGCACCACCCTAATGACAAAGTCAGGGTCAGATCTAATTGCACAGAGTGCAGTCAGTTCGGCGGGAGATAGATTGGATTTGGTGAGGGGGGGCAGAGAAATTGAGGCGACTAATATCACATCGATAGCTCTCAATGAACAGATCGAGAACAGGTAAAAGGCTAGAGGGAGGGGTGCAGGTGGAGGGAGAGTGCTGGAACAGGCAAAGGGGTCTGTGGGACAGGGAGAGGACTCTTGTCCAAAGAAATGGGCACGGAGGCGAAGACGGCAGAAGAGTTCGGCGTCATTTCATGCCTGAAATTTGTCAAGGTGGGATGCAAAGGAATAAAGCTGAGGCCTTTGCTGAGTACAGAACGTTCAGCATCGGAGAGCGGAAGGTTAGGAGGGATGGTGAATACCCGACAGGAGGTGGGGCTGGGAGAGGGGATGGAGTCAAAGTCTGTTAACAGAAATGGCTCATTCTTATCCATTGTATCCAGTTCTGAGGAAGGATCACCGGACCCAAAACATTAACTCTGATTTTTTTCTTCACAGTTGCTGCCAGACCTGCTGAACTTTTCCAGCAACTTCTGTTTTTGTCCTAGGTTAGTTGTGTATCCAAGTATTTTCTAAATGCTATGATTTTCTGCCTCTGCCACACCTCTGGGCAGTGAGTTCCAGACCACCATCTGGTTGATAAAGATCAATTATTCTTTACTAATAAAATTGGAAAATAGGAACAGAAGCTATTCAACCCATTCAGCCTGCTCTGCCATTGTAGATCATGGATGATCATCCACCTCAATGTTATATTTTTGCACGATCAGCATATTCCTTAATGTCGTTGGTAACAAAGATTCTATCAATCTCTGATTTGAACTTACTTCATGACTGAGCTTCAAAAGTCCTTTGGTGTAGAGAATTCTAAAAATTCACTACTCCTTCTATCAATTACTTTAAATCTTTGCCCCAGTTATTTACTTTTCTGTTAACAGAAATGGCTCATTCTCATCCATTGTATCTAGTCCCCTCAATTTTCTTTTAATTCCTTCATGATATTATCTCCTCGCTGATGACATTCCATTGTTCAGCTACTGCTTTTTCCAGTAACTTTTGGTTCTGTTACACCCTACTGGCTATTGCACCATAAATTGAGTGCTGCTACTCCTTGAGCTATAACAAATATTAAAGATTTCTTTTGTAAAGTATGTACAGTACCCAAGTTTACTTAACTTTCAGGCCAAGACTGATAAAAAGCAGAGATTGATTTCTATACTAAACAAGAATTATTATTGAATACAAGTAATTAGACTATGGCTACAGGTAAACAGATATACCATTTGCATAAAACAACACTAACTAAAATTCTAATCCCCTTAAAAACTCCTCCTGCACACACAGACAAACAAATAGGGAATATATATTATTGGTCGATGTAGAAAAGGTCAGTTCATCGGTTTTTGCTTCTCAATTCCGATATTGAGATGATCCTTCTTCAGCTGGCCCGACTCCTAGTGTTCAGATATTTTTCTCTGGATGCCTCCTTTGGTTTGTAAGAAATACAGAGTAACTGATTTAACTTAGAAAATATCTCTGATTTATCAATGCACATTATCAATTTAGTTTCTGGGCTGGGAGAAGATCTGCATATTTCCTCCTCTCTCCTTCTTTGTAACTTGTTTTTAGCTCCAGGCTGCTTAACCACCCAAGAGCTAATCACACAGTGTTGGCAAGCAAAAGGTCTCTGTCATTGATAACTGTCACTCACCCACAGACCAAGTAACTTCTTGTTACCATCACGAGCTTGGCTCCAGATCATCTGCAATCTGAATTTCAATTACTATTTGTTCAAACAGTTGTTTACAAAGTCTGCCATGGATATCAAACTACTAGTTTTCAAAACTGCTGTCATTCATTCAGGCACTGAATTTTAAAACTATTTTTCTTCTCGCATCCACGGAGAGAGAGCAAGCTAATGTTTTGTGTCTAGATAACTTCATCAGAGGTCTGGAAGTAGAGGGTGATGGTACAGGGATGTTCCCGACTCTGGATATCTGAATCCAATGGGGTCCCACAGTGCTGGTGCCCTTGCTGTACATGATGTACATTAATGATGTGGACTTAAATATAAGATGTATGATCAAGAGGTTTGTCGATAATACTAAATTTGGTAGGGTGGTAAATAGTAGAAGTATTAACGTAAACTGCAGGAGAATATCAATGGACTGATCAGCTGTGCAGAGGAATGGTAAATGGAATTTAACCTGGAAAGGTTTGAGGTAATGCTCTTTGGCAGGGCTAACAAAGCAAATCTCTACTGTTGTTGCCACCCGATCGAGTATTGCACTGTACTGACCTGGGTGAGAATTTACATTTTGCTACTTTTTGTTGAAGGGTTCCATTTCTCTGCTTTTACTCTCCAGATGTTCCCCATATGTGGCTTGGATTCAAAGTGTTCCAAAGTTCCTTTCCTACCCTTTGGAGTCTGCCCAACCTGTTGTATTGTGCTCAAAGTCTTTGAACTTCTTTCCTTGTCATTTGGAGTTCTCTTTTTTATCAGCAGTATCTACAAAGTCTCCTCACTTCTCAGCTATGTTCTATGGACTTGGATCTAACTCGTCATTCTGGCCCATACAGGTTCCCATGCTGCCACCATGCTTTATTCTATGCTTTAGGTTAATACTGCAACCAACATAGTTAGGTATTTTTTCTTAGTATTCCCATGCTGGTACCTATATGTACGCTCCAAGAAGCTTCTGGCACCTTATCCTTGACTTAGGCTCTTCCATTCCTGATGTACTGTAATACTTTTTATGTACAACTGTACTTTACAAGTTACTAAATGTAACTCTGGTCTAGTGCCAAAGAATCTCTTTCTGCATCTTCCAGTCTGATGTCTTCTCTCAATCTCTCTTACAGATGTAAAGTCATATCATCAATCACATCATCATAACTTTCATATTACATTATACTACAAATATCAGCAGTTACATTATTTGAAATTATGTAAATTAGCTAAGGATTAAATTTCCATAACAGTTCTCCTGTTCAGCTGATGCTACTTCTGTGAAAATACTTGAAAATTCCAAAAACTGTCTTATTTTTCCTGAGTTTCAATGACGATTCCATGGAAATTACAGCAGGCAACTGAAAGAATTTTAATTAAAAAGATTCAACATAATTGATAAATATTAAGGCATTGCTTTCATTATATAAACTGAATATTTAACAAAAACATTTTGATTATACTGATATAGACAGCCTCACATCTTACTGCTCTCATGCTGTCTGCATCAATTAAAGTACAATGTCAATAAATACACCATTTTCCTGATATAGAGCATTTATTCTGTCTACATGGAGGCACACATCATTTTACGTGAGGCTGGGCAATCTAGGCTCAGATTCCAAAACGTCGGGATTTTAAACTTTGATGTGCATCTAAGGATAGCTCAGGTTTAGTCACCTAAAAGAGTTCCACATAACAGCTCAGTAAAAAAGGCAAAATTCATTTTGCTATCTAGCTCTGATCCTCATACCGCTTTCAAAATAAACTTGCAGGGTTATCCTAAAGCTTTCTGAAACAATCTAACTTTCAGTGTTAAGTCTATATGTTATGAAGACAGGCTGCTATCAATTAGCAACAGAACATTGCAATGTTAGCCTACATAGTTTAATATTGGATTATTAAGTTTGTCTTTTTCGCAGATGCACTGGGTTCCCCATCATTAAGGATGGGGATATTTGCGTAGCTTGCTCCTCCTGTTGAGTATTTGATTGTGCACCATTGTTCACAACTGGATGTGGCAGGACTGCAGAGCTCAAATCTGATCCACTGGTTGTGGGAACACTTAGTTCTTTCTATTGTAAGCTGCTTCTGCTGTTTGGCTGGAAATGGGTCTGTCTTGTAGCTTCACCAGTTTTAGGTTTCATTTTAATCATGATGGTACTGCTGCTGGCATGCTTTCCTGTGTTCTTATTGAACCTGTCCTGCTGGTGAGGCAACACACACCCAGGGATGGTGCTGGTAGTGTCTGGGACATTGTCATACTCATTGAATCATGCCTTAAAGACAATGCCAGGCTACTGCTTGATCAGCTAAGCCACTGTTGTCATGAATCCCTAGATGTTAGTGAGGACTTCAGTAGTGTTGACAGGACTAGGCTTTCTATCCATGTCAGGTAGTCCATTCAGTTGTATTCCTCTTAGGAATCATGGCAGTTCTTTATAACTCAGGCATTACTGAGTCAACCACACTGATGTGGATTTAGAGTCACATGAAGGCCAGGCCAAGTAAGGACAGCAGGTTTCCAATTGTGAACTAGATGGGTTATTAGAACAATGTTTTCATGGTCAACATTAGACTAGCTTTGAATTTCATATTTATCAATTGAATTTAAATTCTATTAGCTGCAGTGTGGAATTTAAATCCAAGCAGGTTCGGCATTCATCAGTGACATTACCATTAAGCCACGTCCACCAGTGAGTGAATGGAAGGCTCCTTTCTAGTCGATTTCACTTTGGTTATTTGTCAATACAAGATAAGACCAATAAACATTCTACTTAGCATACTAACTTTACATGAGAATCACTTCCCATGTCTAATCAGAAAGGATCATGAAAGTCGCTAGGAGTGCAGAATGCTTGTTTGATGCATAATTCCTATGCTCGTATGCTTCTTCTTATCAGGACCAAATCTGAACTTTTGTTACTTTCAGGCCCTTTAGATATTTCCAAATTCCAGTGTAATCTGCTTTAACTGAATCCTTGTCCAGATTTTGCATTTACTGACAGGGTTTCCTATCAAATGTCTATCCACAAAAGACACAAATGTTGAACCATGCAGATCAGTTATTTCCAGAAATCATGTTAGTAAACATTTTTTAAACATCAAGAAATTCACTTTGGGTTACTGAATCACCATAATTAATTTAATACGTAAAGATAACAGATGAAAAAAAGGAAATAAAGTGTGACATGACTGACTACAAGGAGAAATAAGACTCACAAGTAACATATCTCAAAATAGCACACAGAAAATTAAATGCTTCAAGACAGAGAACTGTGAATTAAATTTTCTTCTAGATTTAAATGATATAATACTGAAGTGACTCCTACCATTCACTTTTAGAAATGCAGTAGTCTTCTGATCCCCTGAATCACAGGTATATTCTCCTTGATCTTCTGGCTTTAGATTGTATATAGACAATTGAACGCAGCAACCTTCACACTTCATTTTATACTTATCACCTGACTGAAGTGCCACAATGCCTTTCCTCCATTCCACTGGAGCATCAGGTTTGGTAATCTCGCAGAACAAAGTGGCCATATCACCCTCATCAGCTTCTGTGTTTTTAAGTTCTTGCGTGAAAACCACAGGCAGAACTAAGGGAGAAAAGAATTTAATCAGCTGATGTTCAGTCCAGATCCTACCCTACCAAACAGCTCAAGGAACCATTAAGTAACAAAATGTATTCCCATTCATTTCCACTGAACATAGTAATTAGATGGATCATCGATTGTCACATCAATCTGGGCAGGGAAAGTTTAATATTTACACAGAACATTGAAATCCTGTATAATGAACTGTCTTGTAAAGGTAATTATTTTCATACGCAAATACAAATATACCAACAAATAACTTATAGTGTGATCCAACATCGATTCAGTAATGTATGACAATTACATTCAAAATTCAAGCAGAGCTTTTTTTTGTTTTGATTAAAAGTTATTAACAAGAAAGTTTATAACTCTTGATCTCTCTCCACAAAATCTGACTGTTCTGCTGATTATTTCCAATATGTTCTGGCTTTTTCGGTTTCCACTGCCTGCAGAATTTTGCTTTTGTAGATTACTTTCTTGCAGCTTCTGACATTCTCAAAATAGATGAACTTAAATACTCTTATGTGGAAATCAATCATACAAGTTAGTCAATAGTCAATAACATGTAACAAGTTGCGTACTACACTAAAACATAACCAAACATGATCCTAAGATTGTATTACAAAACCAATGTCTTAAACTCTTGTTATATCAAGCTACAAAGTGCATGAGATGATTGATGGAGAAGTAGATAAAAGGGCAATAAGCTGGTATAGCATCCCCTGTTATTGACTGTCGTTAAGTGTTTGTAGGTCACAGTAAGAACATAAGAAAAGGAGCATTCGGTCCTTCAAGCTGCCATATTAGTCAACTAGATCATGGTTGCTCTGCCCAGCGGCCAATTCCTCTTTCATGCCAGTTTATCATAATCCTCAACTCCTCAATGTTTCAAAGATCTATCTTCTTTTTAATTACAGTAAACTTTGTATTATCCAGCACCTATGGGACCAGAAGTATGGCAATTGATCAAATATTCCAGATAATCAAGTGGTCATAGAGTCATAGAGTTGTACAGCATGGAAACAGTCCCTTCAGTCAAGCTCATCCATACCAACCAGATATTCTAAGTTAATCTAATCCCATTTGCCAGCATTTGGCTCATATCCCTCCAAACCCTTCCTATTCATATATCCATCAAGATGCCTTTTAAAAGTTGTAAACTGTATTAGCCTCCACCACTTCCTTTGGCAGTTCATTCCATACACACACCACCCTCTGCATGAAAAAAATTGCCCCTTAGGTCCCTTTTAAATCTTTCCCCTCTCACCTTAAACCTACGCCTTCTAGTTTTGGACTCACCCATCCCAGGGAAAAGACCTTAGCTATTCACCCTATCCATGCCCTTCATGATTTTATAAACCTCTATAAGGTCACCCCACCAGACTCCGATGCTCCAGGGATAATAGCCCCAGCCTATTCAGCCTCTCCCATTAGCTCAAACCCCCCAATCCCTGGCAACATCCTTAAATCTTTTCTGAACCCTTTCAAGTTTAACACCATCCTTCCTATAGCAGGGAGACCATAATTGCATGCAGTATTCCAAAAGTGGTCTAACCAATGTCCGTACATCCGCAACATGACCTCTCAACTCTAATACTCAATGCACTGACCAATAAAGGCAAGCATACCAAACGCCTCTTCCAAATCCTGTCTACCTGCCACTCCACTTTCAAGGAATTATGAAGCTGCACTCCAAGGTCTCTTTGTTCAGCAACACTCCCCAGGAACTTATCATAAAGTGCATAAGTCCTGCCCTGATTTGCCTTTCCAAAATGCAGCACCTCACATTTATCTAAATTAAACCCCACCTGCCACTCCTCAGCCCATTGGCCCGTATGATCAAGATACTGTTGTACTCTGAGTTAACCTTCTTCACTGTCCACTACACCTCCAATTTTGGTGTCATCTGCAAACTTACTAACCATACCTCCTATACTCACATCTCAATGCAAAAACACACGCTAAGTAATAGAAACGTAATGCAGGGTATACACATCACTGTTATACTTTACTTCCAGCATAAATCACTTAAATAATAATGTAATTTTGCCTTAAATAAAACTTACTGAGGGGAGCCTTCTCACTTATGCCCTTCAACTGAATAATACAGACACAGTGATAAATTGCAGTATTTGAGAAGAAATTGACTGTAAATTGATTGGACAATACAAAGTTAACTGTTGGTATTTCATGCGGCCATTCAATTGAACAACATGTATATTTACATTGAGGTAAATAAAATTTAAAAAGGCTATAATAACTAAATAGAAAAATAGAGTAAACTACACTGCATTTGAGGTGTATAATTTTTGCCGGTTTGCCAAGAATGCTGGTTAAAACAAAGTTTGCTGTACTTTCAGTGATCTAATCTTCACAATTCTCCGGGGTACAGACTTCCAGACATTCACTATCCTCTGGGAGAAGAAATTCCTTCACATCTCAGTTTTAATGAGTGTCCCCTTATTTTGTATCTATGTCCCCTAGCTCATAATTTCTCCATTAACAAAAACATCTTCTTAACATCTACGCTGTCAAGCCCCCTCAGAGTCTTGCATATTTCAGTACGATCACCCCTCATGCTTCTAAACTCTAATGAATAAAATCCTAAGCTGTTTAACCATTCTGCATAAGTGAACCCTTTCATCTCAGGACTCAGCCTCTTAAGCCTCTTTTGAACTGCCACTAATGCCAGAACTATACATAGTTCTCTAGGTGTGACCTCACCTACAGCCTGAACACATGTAACAGGACTTCCCTCTTTTTAAACTTCATCGTCATAGCCCTAACCATAAAGGCCAGGTTTCTATTTGCCTTCTTAGTTATTTACTGAATGAATGAATGAATAAATGATTTATTTATTGGCACTTGCATTTTACAGTGAATAATACGGTAAAATACAGTGAAAAGCTTCAACAGTTGCCACAATTCGGCACCATTTTGATAATTCAAGAAAATAAAGGATAAAAGATATAACTGAAAGAGAGTCCTGAGCCAGCTTACCAATGACACCTGTGCTGCCACTCTTTCTCCATCGCCTCAACACCGCCTGTGTCAGACTCACCAATGCAGGAGTCGCCACTCTTCAGGCACCATCTCTTCGCCACTGGGCCAACCCCCACCAACGCCAACATTAGGTCCTGTGTTGAACCCACACTTGCACTGCAACCAGTAGTCCCCGGCTCCGCTGCCGCCTCAATGATGCCAGGAGTCCCGGCTCCGGGCATACCACGCTGCTGCAGCTACAAAGCACCACCTTGTCACCTCCAGGAGTCCCCATTCTGGGCCTACTGCAACTAGGAGTTCCTGGCCCAGCTGCTGGACTAGCCTGCTGCCACCGTCTCGCTAACAGATCTGCTCCAACTGTCCTCCTCCAAGGTGTCGCCTTGCTGGCGATGCCATCTTGAAAAGTCCGCTGCCGCTGCCACCTCCTCCGACCACTGGAGGAGCTTTACCACCAGTCCCGAACAGCAGGAAGATGAGAAAAAAGCATGCGGGAGCAGATTAGCCCAGGCAAGAGCTCGCATGCAGCCCTGCTACTCCATTGCTATCTTGGATTGGACTACACCATGCTAATGTTCGGTCTTGTATGCATAAGAACACCTATATCCCTCTGCAGAGTAAGTTTTTCGAGTTTATCTCCATTTTAACAGTCTGCTTTTTGATTCTTTCAACTAAATTACATGTATTCACACTTTCTTGGATTAACCTCTATCTGCCAAGATTTTGCTCATTCACATAATGTCTCTATATATCCCTTGCAGATTCTTTATGTTCTCATTACAACATGCCCTCCCACCTATTTTTGTATCATCAGAAAATTTAAATACATTACACTATGCTCTCTCCTCCAAGGCATTTACAGAAAGTAAATAATTGAGGCCCTAGGACTGATCCTTGTGGCATTCCATTAGTAACAGCTTTTGAACCTGAAGAAGACACATTAATCCAGACCCTTTACCTATGTGTTAACCAACATTCAATTCATGCTCATACATTACTCCCCCCAATACTGTGAGCCCCTATCTTGTGCAATAACTAATAATCTATTAATTCCCTTTTATCAATTCTGCTTGTTATATTCTCAAGTACTCAAACAATTTGTCTAATAATTTCCCTTTCATAAAACTATGTGGACTCTGTTTGAGTGCCTTAAGATTTTTTAAATATACTGACTCTAGCATTTTCACATTGAAAGATATTAGGCTAACTGGCCTATAGTTTTCTGGTATCTGTTTCCTTCCCTTCTTGAACAGTAGTCTCACAATAGCAATTTTCCAATCCGCTGGAACTCTCCCAGAATCTAGCAAGTTCTGGAAATGTTTCAACCTATGCCTCCATTACCATTACAACCAGTTCCTTTAAAACCCTTGGATGCAGGCCATCAGATTGTGGCAACTTGTCTGCCTTTACTCCCAATTAGTTTGTCAAATATTTTATCCCTCATGATAGATACAGTTACAAGATCTTTCCTCTCATGAGCATCTTGTTTATGTGTTATCTTTGAGATGTTTATAGAGTCCTCCACTATAAAACCAAAGCAAAATTTTTGTTTGAATTATCTGCTGTTTCCCTGTGCATAATTCCCCAGTTGCACTAAGGGTCCAACATTGGCTTTACAAAGAACAAAGAAAATTACAACACAGGAACAGGCCCTTTGGCCCTCCAAGCCTGCGCCAATCCAGATCCTCTATCTAAACCTGTCGCCTATTTTCCAAGGATCTGTATCCCTCTGCTCCCTGCCCATTCATGTATCTGTCTAGATACATCTTAAATGACTCTATAGTGCCCGCCTCTACCACCTCCGCTGGCAACGCGTTCCAGGCACCCACCACCCTCTGCGTAAAGAACTTTCCAGGCATATCTCCCTTAAACTTTTCCCCTCTCACCTTGAAATTGTGACCCCTAGTAATTGAGTCCCCCACTCTGGGAAAAAGCTTCTTGCTATCCACCCTGTCTATACCTCTCATGATTTTGTAGACCTCAATCAGGTCCCCCCTCAACCTCCGTCTTTCTAATGTAAATAATCCTAATCTACTCAACCTCTCTTCATAGCTAGCGCCCTCCATACCAGGCAACATCCTGGTGAACCTCCTCTGCATCCTCTCCAAAGCATCCACATCCTTTTGGTAATGTGGCGACCAGAACTGTACGCAGTATTCCAAATGTGGTCGAACCAAAGTCCTATACAACTGCAACATGACTTGCCAACTCTCGTACTCAATACCCTGTCCGATGAATGAAAGCATGCCGGATGCCTTCTTGACTACTCTATCGACCTGCGTTGCCACCTTCAGGGTACAATGGACCCGAACACCCAGATCTCTCTGTGCATCAATTTTCCCCAGGGCTTTTCCATTTACCGTATAGTTCGCTCTTGAATTGGATCTTCCAAAATGCATCACCTTCGCATTTGCCTGGATTGAACTCCATCTGCCATTTCTCCGCCCAACTCTCCAATCTATCTATATTCTGCTGCATTCTCCGACAGTCCCCTTCACTATCTGCTACTCCACCAATCTTAGTGTCATCTAATCAGACCATCTATACCTTCCTCCAGATCATTTATGTATACAGTTGTATATATTTAGGTTTATATTATGTATATATTTAGTTGATATCTTTCTTTTCATATACAAGTAGAAGCTCTTGCAGTTTGATTTCATATTTCTTGTCAATTTACTTTCATCATCAACTTTGTCCCTCTTTATTAGTTTCTTAGTCATCACCTGCTGGTTCCAAAATATATCTCAATCCACTGGCCAACCATTAGTTCTACCGCTTTGTTTGCCTTTGTTTTTGACTGAATACAGTCCTTGATCTCCTTTATTAATCACAGGTGGTTCATTGTTCTCATTGAATTCTTTGTTTTGACTGGAATAAATTTTTGCTGAGCATCATGAAATGCTCTGAAATTATCTGCTCAAATGGTCGCCACTACCCAGTCACTTACTTTCCCCTTAGTCCATTTCTTCATCCACTTTAGACAACTGTCTCTTCATATCTCTGTAATTGCCTTATTCGAGTTGAGTACATTAGTTTCAGACCTGAATTGTTCTCCCTGAAATTGGATTTTAAATTCTACTACGTTGTAATCACTATCCCCTAGAGAATACATAACTACGATATCTCTTATTAATCCCACCTCATTACACATTATTAGATCTAAAACAGATTGTTCCTGGGTAAGACGTGCCGTTGACTGCATTAAGAAACAATCCCTGGTATACTCCCCCTTACCAATCTGATTTGTCCATCGAGGAATTAAAGAGATCAAATGTCATACTCTCAAGTTTGCTGGTAACAGAACACAGATAGTGATAAGGAAGATGGAAAGAGCTTTGAGGCATTTTGGCCAAGTTAACAGTGGAAAAATGTATGGCAGATGTTATATACTGTGGCTAAGTTTGAAACTCGCCACTTGGTAGGAAAAAGGAACCCAGGTGCCCCTACACATTGGCACTAAAAGAAAGCATGCAGGTGTAGCAACAGTTAGGAATGCAATTGATATGGTGGTCTTCATTGTGAGAGTTTGAGTACAATAGTAAGGAAATCTTACTACAGCTGTACAGAGCTTTGGTGAGACCAGTCTTGTGTGTAGTTTTGGTCTCCTTCCCTAAGAAAATATATATTTGCTACAGAGGGAGTATAGTAACAGTTCACCAGGCTGATTCCTGAGATTGTAGGTTTGCTGTATGAGAAGGGAATCAATCGACTGGAGTTATATTCATTGGAGTTTAGAAGAATGAGAGGAGACCTGATTTAAAGATATAAAGTTCTGACAAGGCTGGACAGACTGGATTCAAGAATGATGCTCCCCCTGGCCAGGAGTCCACATTTTTCTGTAACTGTGACTACTTTTAGCCTGCTGAGGAGCACATCTTCTGGTGTCAACCACTTCTTCAGAAATGAGAGATAGTAGGAACTGCAGATGCTGGAGAATCCGAGACAACAAGGTGCAGGGCTGGATGAACACAGCAGGCCAAGCAGCA
>NC_063333.1:12201433-12253422 GCF_021869965.1 Rhincodon typus
CCTCCTCTTGGCGTAGTTCCATATTGCTGCAGTGTGTTGCAACAACTTCAGCAACACGGAACTACGCCAAGAGGAGGAGGAATACCTCTTCCAAGTGTTCAAGGATAATGGATATCCAAAGAACTGGGTCAGGAGATGCCTACAGGAACAGCATCAGAAAGATTCTACACGCCCCGACACACTCATCACATTACCCTACATAAGGAACACGTCAGAACTCACCACAAGACTTCTACGACCGCTAGGCATCAGAGTGGCACACAAGTCCACATCAACCCTACGACAAGTGCTCACCCGAACTAAAGACCCACTCCCCGCCATGGACAGGACCAATGTCATCTACAAGATCCCCTGCAGAGACTGCGAAAAACACTACATTGGACAAACAGGAAAGAAACTAACAACAAGAGTACGTGAACACCAACTGGCTACAAAAAGACACGACCAATACTCATTCATCTCAATCCACATGGACAAGGAGAACCACCACTTTGACTGGGACAGGCTAGGCAGAGACGAGCACAAGAATTCCTGGAAGCATGGCACTCCACGAAGCATGCTATTAATAAACACATTGAACTCAACCCCATATACATTCCACTACGGAGGAAACCTGGAAGTGAGGCAATCCATTGCAACGGACCCCAGAGTTTAAAAACTAGGCGGGAAAACACACCGACGCTTCATCAGAGGCTGCACTGAGGATGTTACCAAGCACGGTAACGAAACGTCTGCGGAACAACAAACCAACCCGGCGAGCCAACCAACCTCAACACCCACAACCCGAGCTACAGATCTACTCCAAAACCTGAGTGAGGCAATATGGGCAGAGCTCAGAAATAGGAAGGGTGCGGTAACAACGTTGGGGCTGTACTACAGGCCTCCCAACAGCAAGTGTGAGATAGAGGTACAAAAATGTAGACAGATTATGGAAAGATGTAGGAGCAACAAGGTGGTGGTGATGGGAGATTTTAATTTTCCCAACATTGACTGGGATTCACTTAGTGTTAGGGGTTTAGATGGAGCAGAATTTGTAAGGAGCATCCAGGAGGGTTTTCTAGAGCAGTATGTAAATCGTCCAACCCGGGAAGGGACCATACTGGACCTGGTGTTGGAGAATGAGCCTGGCCAGGTGGTTGAAGTTTCAGTAGGGGATTACTTTGGGAATAGTGATCACAATTCCGTAAGTTTTAGAATACTGATGGACAAAGACGAGAGTGGTCCTAAAGGAAGAGTGCTGAATTGGGGGAAGGCCAACTATAGCAAAATTCGGCAGGAGCTGGGGAATGTGGATTGGAAGCAGCTGTTTGAGGGTAAATCCACATTTGATATGTGGGAGGCTTTTAAAGAGAGGTTGATTAGAATGCAGGACAGACATGCCCTTGTGAAAATGAGGGATAGAAAGGGCTAGATTAGGGAACAATGGATGACAGGTGAAATTGTGAGACTAGCAAAGAGGAAAAAGGAAGCATACATAAGGTCTAGGCGACTGAAAACAGATGAAACTTTGGAAGAATATGGGGAAAGTAGGACCAATCTGAAACGAGGAATTAAGAGGGCTAAAAGGGGTCATGAAATATCTTTAGCAAACGGGGTTAAGGAAAATCCCAAAGTCTTTTATTCATACATAAGGAGCAAGAGGGTAACTAGAAAAAGGGTTGGCTCACTCAAGGATAAAGGAGGGAAGTTATGTGAGGAGTCAGAGAAAATGAGTGAGATTCTTAATGAGTACTTTGCGTCGGTATTCACTGAGGAGAGGGACATGACGGATGTTGAGATTACAGATAGATGTTTGATTACTCTAGGTCAAGTCGGCATAAGGACGGGGGGGGGGGAAGTGTTGGGTATTCTAAAAGGCATTAGGGTGGACAAGTCTCCAGATCCAGATGGGATCTCTCCCAGGTAACTGAGGGAAGCGAAAGAGGAAATAGCTGGGGCCTTAACAGATATCTTTGCAGCATCCTTGAGCACTGGCGAGGTTCCCGGAGGACTAGAGAATTGCTAATGTTGTCTCCTTGTTTAAGAAGGGTAGCAAGGATAATCCAGGTAATTATAGACCGGTGAGCCTGACATCAGTGGTGGGGAAGTTGCTGGAGAAGATACTGAAGGATAGGATCTATTTACATTTGGAAGAAAATAGGCTTATTAGTGATAGGCAGCATGGTTTTGTGCAGGGAAGGTCATGTCTTACCAACTTGATAAAATTCTTTGAGGAAGTGACAAAGTTGATAGATGAGGGAAGGGCTGTAGTTGTCATATACATGGACTTCAGTAAGGCGTTTGATAAGGTTCTCCATGATAGGCTGATGGAGGAAGTGAAGTCGCATGGGGTCCAGGGTGTACTAGCTAGATGGATAGAGAACTGGCTGGGCAACAGGAGACAGAGAGTTGTAGTGGAAGAGAGTTTCTCAAAATGGAGAACTGGGACCAGTGGTGTTCCACAGGTATCCGTGTTGGGACCACTGTTGTTTGTGAAATACATAAATGATCTGGAGGAAGGTATAGATGGTCTGATTAGTAAGTTTGCAGATGACACTAAGATTGGAGTAGCGATAGTGAAGGGTACTGTCGGAAAATGCAGCAGAATATAGATAGATTGGAGAATTGGGCGGAGAAATGGCAGATGGAGTTCAATCCAGGCAAATGCGAGGTGATGCATTTTGGAAGATCCAATTCAAGAGTGAACTATACAGTAAATGGAAAAGCCCTGGGGAAAATTGATGCACAGAGAGATCTGGGTGTTCGGGTCCATTGTACCCCAAAGGTGGCAACGCAGGTCGATAGAGTGGTCAAGAAGGCATAGAAGGTGATAGAGTGGTCAAGAAGGCATCAAGAAGGCTTTCATTCATCGGACGGGGTATTGAGTACAAGAGTTGGCAGGTCATGTTGCAGTTGTATAGGACTTTGGTTCGACCACATTTGGAATACTGCGTACAGTTCTGGTCACCACATTACCAAAAGGATATGGATGCTTTGGAGAGGGTGCAGAGGAGGTTCACCAGGATGTTGCCTGGTATGGAGGGTGCTAGCTATGAAGAAAGGTTGAGTAGTTTAGGATTATTTACATTAGAAAGACGGAGGTTGAGGGTGAACCTGACTGAGGTCTACAAAATCATGAGAGGTATAGACAGGGTGGATAGCAAGAAGCTTTTTCCCAGAGTGGGGGACTCAATTACTAGGGGTCACGATTTCAAGGTGAGAGGGGAAAAGCTTAAGGGAGATATGCGTGGAAAGTTCTTTACGCAGAGGATGGTGGGTGCCTGGAATGTGTTGCTAGCGGAGGTGGTAGAGGCAGGCACGATAGCGTCATTTAAGATGTATCTAGGCAGATACATGAATGGGCAGGGAGCAGAGGGATACAGATCCTTGGAAAACAGGTGACAGGTTTAGATAGAGGATCTGGATCGGCGCAGGCTTGGAGGGCTAAAGGGCCTGTTCCTGTGTTGTAATTTTCTTTGTTCTTTGTTCTACGACACATTTGTCATTATTTAACGCAACAAATTAGAAGAGACCCATCACCTCATCAACAGCATATTTGCAGGAATTAAATTCACAAGGGAAGAAGCAAACAACAATCAACTTTTGTTTCTGGATGTTAAAGTTGAGTGTATGACCTACGGGGAGTTCCAAACCTCAGAATACAGAAAAGCAACCCATACTGATCAAATCCTCAACTTCCACAGCAACCACCTCAACAGCCACAAACAAAGCTGCATTAGGACCCTATTTAAATGGGCCGGGACGCACTGCAACACTCCAGAATTACGCAGGAAAGAGGAAGAGCACCTATACAAAATCCTTGCTATAAACTGATATCCCCACAACTTCATCCGCAGATGCTGACGAAACAGACAACAACAGGAGGACACAGTACGCCCTAAAACACTGGCCAAACTGCCCTACATCAAGAACATATCGGAACCGACAACAATGCTCTTAAGACCACTCAGAATCATGGTAGCCCACAAGCCCACAGCCACTCTACGACAAACGCTCACAGGGATTAAAGACCCCATTCCCACAACATGCAGAAACAACGTGGTTTACAAAATACTATGCAACGACTGCCACAAACATTACATCGGACAGACAGGAAGGAATCTAGCCATCAGAATACATGAACATCAGCTAGCAGCAAAACAGCACGACTAACTCTCCTTAATATCGGTACACTCAGACAATGAAGGCCATCAGTTTAACTGGGACAAAGTAACCATAGTAGCCCCAGCCAAACATAGACAAGCATGGGAATTCCTAGAGGCATGGCTCTGCACCCGTAATGCAATCAACAAACATATAGAATTGGGCCCCATATACAAACCCATACAGATCAAAACCAGAAAGGACACTACTGCCCATAATGAACCAGACAGTATAAATTCCAAGCAGAGTAGAATAACATCGCTTCATTGGAGGCCCCACTGATGATGTCACCTAGCATGGTAACGAAATGTCTGAATGAGAACAAGCCAGCTCAGCAAGGAAGTAACAACCTCAGCCACAACCCAAGCTACATATCTTTGACAAGACTTTGAGAGACAGTGTGTTTGTGTGCGCGCACGCATATGTGAGAAAGAGTGTGTGCGTGTCAGTGTGTGTGAGAGAGAGTGTAAGAATTAATTCAAAACTGTAAAAACGAATTAAGTTAGAGAGATCATGATAATTTATTGAGGTGATGCTGTCAAAACAGGAAATTAAGGAAGATTTTAAAGATACGGAACAGTGTATTGGGGTCAACTGTAGCGTGAAATGAACCCAAGATCACAGTTGAGGCCATCTTTATGGGTATGAAACTTGGCTATCAGTCTCTGCTCGCCAATTCTGTTATGTTGAAGTCCACCTAGGAGGATGCTTACCCGAAGATCACAGGCTGAATGCCCTTGACTGCTGAATTGTTCCCGACTGGGAGGGAACATTCCTGTCTGGTGATTGATGCATAGTGTCCAATCATCCATTGTCGAAGGATCAGCATGATTTCACCAATATACCATGCCTCGGAGCATCCTTGCCTGTAGCATATGAGATAGACAACATTGGCTGAGTCACATGATACCAGCTGTGAACATAGTGGGTGGTGTTCCCATGTTTGATGGTAGTATCCAAGTCGATGATCTGGCATGTCTTGCAGAGGTTGCACTGGCAGGGTTGTGTGGTGTTGTGGTCAATGTTGTCCTGAAGACTGGGTAGTTTGCTACGAACAATGGTCTGTTTAAGGTTTGGTGGTTGGTTGATGGTGAGAAGTGGAGGTGTAGGGAAGATCTTGGCAAAATGCTCATCGTCATTGTAGGGGTGACCTGTAAGGTGACTTGTTCCTGAACATGCTAAGTGGCCCATGCCTGTTTACAAAATGACTAAGCAAAACTAAGCAGCTTGCTCACACAGTGAAATATAATAGTACCTATGAACAGAACTGCTAGAAGGTCAGTAAAAGAACGCTGTATGTTCCCATCCGAGACAGTTCCGACAAAAAGATGCCTTAGGATAGATAAATGACTGATTCCAGCTTTATTAATGAAAGGGTGATTGACCCAGTAAATGAATAACGTCAGGTGCTAGATTAGGTCCTCAAGCAGCTGCAAGGATAGCAGTTGGTTATTTTATAGTAAATAGTTGCCTCTTTGAAGCTACCAGCAATATTAAATAGTTTCTAGCTAAAAATGACACCTTCTCTCTTGCCCTGAACAAGATAGATTGATCACAACCCATAAATTACAAAATGCTGACAGTAGAAGTAGTTGTATAACGTTACACATATAATTAACTTTATAACGGAAGTTAACCTTGTAGCAATTAGTTAAAACCAATTGACTTTTTATTTTTACATTCTGTAATTGGGACAGTGGGAAAATAAAAGGAGTGACTGAATGTAGTAAAAGGCAGCACCAAAATACGATGGGTTATAGAATTTGAGCTGTCCTTACAGATAAACAAGCCTGAGAAAGACCCGAAGGAGTTGAGGTTGGTTGACTCGCCGAGCTGGTTTGTTGTTCTGCAGACGTTTTGTTACCATGCTGGGTAACATCCTCAGTGCAGCATCTGATGAAGCATTGGTGTGTTTTCCTGCCTGGTTTTTAAACTCGAGTCCGTTGAGCTGGATTGCCTCACTTCTAGTTTTCCTTCGTAGTGGAGTGTATATGGGGTCGAGTTCTACGTGTTTATTGATGGCTTTCCTCATGGAGTACCAGGCTTCTAGGAATTCCCGTGCCTGTCTCTGCTTAGCTTGTCCAGCTCAACGGACCCCAGAGTTTAAAAAACCAGGCGGGAAAACACACCGACGCTTCATCAGAGGCTGCACTGATGATGTTACCCAGCATGGTGACGAAACGTCTGCGGAACAACAAACCAGCTCGGTGAGCCAACCAACCTCAAGACCCAAAGGAGTACGGCCATTAAACTTTTGGAATGCGAATCAATAGGATGCATAGGATCATCCCAAGGCCTAGAGATTACAATGTCTAGCTAATACCATAAGATCATGGGAATCTGGGGCTGTCCATGGAAGTGCCCCACAGGACTGGGTGTTTGAATTAAGAGGAAGTATGATGACTACGTTGTATTTGATTACTGTAACACAAAATGTATAAAAATGCTGTATTTCTTTGTAAAAGCAGAGGGTGTGTCAATGAGCTAACTTCCGAAGTCAGATTCAGGGAGGATCCTTTGGCCTGCTCCCTGCATAAACCGGTTTCTGCTTGAATAAACATTTTCCACTTGCCTGAATCCTGCCTGCCTCCTAAGTCTCTGTCCTGGTTCAAGAAAAACGCTCCTACAGTCATTTTGAAGGCTGTGAAGAACATGGCATAGTTTCTCTGCTCCTGGGAAGTACTGGACAAAGAAGGGTACTGTATCAGTCTTACCCGGTGTCTGTCTTCTGGGGAGGTTGTTGTAGTTTTTCATTGTGGCACATTGGAACTGACGATCGATGAGTCGAGCATTGTATCCCATTCTTATGAGGGCATCTCTCAAAACCTTTAGGTGTCCGTCGTGTTCCTCCTCATCTGAGCAGGTCCTGTGTATGCGCAGGGCTGTCCATAGGGGATGGCTTCGTTAATATGTTTAGGGTGGAAGCTAGAGAAGTGCAGCTTCTTGAGGTTATCCGTGGACTTGTGGTAGAATGAGGTACTGAGATGTCCATCCTTGATGAAGATGTGTGTATCTAAGAATGTGACTGATTCTGAAGAGAAGTCCATAGTAAGTCTGCCGGTGGGATGAAACTTGGTGGGATGAAACTTGTTGATATCGCAATGTAGTTGTTTCAGTGATTCCTCGCCATTAGTCCAAAGGAAGTAAATGTCATCAATATATCTGGTGTATAGCGTTGGATGGAGGGGCTTCAGCAGCAAAGAAGTCTTGCTCGAACTTGTGCATGAAAATGTCAGCATATTAGGATGCAAATTTGGTCCCCATGGCTGTACTGGGTGTCTGGATGAAGGACTGGTTGTCGAAGGTGAAGACGGTGTGGTTGAGAATAAAGCAGATGAATTGTAGGATAGTGTCTAGAAATTGGCAGTTGTTGGTATTGAGTACTGAGGCTGTTGCAGCGATGCCATCATCGTAGAGGATGCTGGTGTGGAGTGCAGAAATGTCCACTGTGACAAGGAATATTCCTGGCTCGAGTGGGCCATGGGAGCTGAGTTTCTGTAAAAAATCTGTAGTGTCACGACAGAAGCTGGGAATTTCTTGTACAGTGGGTTTCAAGATGCCCTCAACATAGCCAGAGAGGTGCTCACACAGGGTCTCATTGCCTGATACGATGGGGCATCCAGTTGTGTTGGCTTTGTGTATCTTCAGAAGGCAGTAGAAGTCTCCTATGTGAGGAGTACGCAGAATGAGAGTGCATAGGATACTCTGAAGGACTAGATCAAAAGTCTTGATCAGTCTGTTGAGTTGGTAGGTGTATTCTTTGGTTGGATCGGCAAGGAGTTGTCCATAGGTTCCTTGTTGTTCAATTGTCATATACTTCTTTGCAGTAGTCCATTCTATTTTGTATAACAATGGCTGGTTTGATCACAATGTTGCAATTGGTCTTGAGAGCATGGATGGCATTGTGTTGTGCTTGGGTGACGTTCTGTGCTACCTTGTATTGATGAATCTGGCATAAATGCATCTCCTGAAGGTTTGAGCATACATGTAGAGCCTAGGGCAACGGCCTTCCAAAGGGATCCAATTCGATTCCTTCTTTGGTTGCTGCACCAATGATCTCTCTGTCGACTGTTCCGGTTCGTCGGTTATTTCATTGGGCTCACGGCTGACATCTTGGGGATTATGGAAGAATTCCCGGAGCATCATTCACCTGATGAATTCCTCTGTGTCTGTTGTGAGACAGTGGGGTCCATTTTGGTAGCGGGGCAGAAATTAAGCCCTTGGCTGAGCACTTTGATTTCATCCAGTTGAAGGCTATGGTCAGATTGGTTGACGATGGATTTCTCTGCGGTGGTACGGCTTTCAACTGTGGTACCGGGACGCTCCAAGATGTTCGTTTATTTGCAGATACGTTATATTTCGTTCAAAAAAAACACAATTTGTAGTCACATTCAGTCAGTGTGGCATCTGATAAATTCCAGCTTTTGGAATAAAACCAGCCTAATTCCAAGTTAAAACTCTGAGACAGATTCTGAACAAAGCCTCACACTTACAATTCAGTGTCTTGACTTGAGATGTCACCTTTTGTATATTCCTATGGCTCTGCCTGATTGTCATGACAGCACAGCACTGACATTGGCTTTATAAACATTTTACACACAGTCTAACACACTTGTTCACACGTACAGACTTATTATCTGACACTCCACTCACACCAGTTGTATGATCTTTTGATCTCTCTGCCTATAAATTCTGTGTCTGTGTGCCCTGCTCTCTCACTGCACCTGACGAAGGGGCTGTGTTCTGAAAGTTTGCGTGATTCCAAATAAACCTGTAGAAATATTTACATCATCTATAACTAAGGGTGAGATGCCTCATAATCGGAGGGTAGCCATTGCTGTACCCTTGTTTAAGAAAGGTTGTAAGGAGAAACCGGCAACTACAGACCTGTGAGTCTGACTTCTTTGTGGGTAAATTGTTGGAGGTGATTATAAAAAGTTAGAATTTATGCACATTTAGAGAGGCAAAAATTGATTAGGATAGTCAGCATAGTTTTGTGCGAGGAAAATTATGTCCCACAAAGTTGATTGGGTTTTTTTGAGAAGTTACCAAAAAGACTGATGAGGCAGAGCAGTAGACATTGTTTAATTGGACTTTAGTAAAACCTTCGACAAGGTTCTGCATAGTCGACTAATTACTGAAGTTAGGTCACATGGGATACAGCGGTGAGTTTACCAATTGGATACATAACTGGCTTAACAGCAGGAGACAGACAGTGGCGGTGGAGGGTTGTTTTTCGGACTGGAGGCCTGTCACCAGTAGTGTTCCACAGGAATCGGTTCTGGGTCCTCTTTTGTCTGTTATTTACATAAATTACTTGGATGAGAATATAGAAGGCATGGTTAGTAAGTTAGCAGATGACACCGAAGTTAGTGGCATAGTAGACAGTGAAGATGGTTTTCCAAGATTATAAAATGATTGTGAGCAAATGGGTCAATGGGCAGGTGGAGATCAATCAGGATAAATGCGAAGTATTGCATTTTGGTACAACAAACAAGGGTAGTGTCATAGAACAGAGGGACCTAGGGATTCAGGCACATAATTCTTTGAAGTTTGTGTCAAATATAGACAGGATGGTTAAAAAAGATGTTTGGCATGCTTGCGTTCATTGTTCAGTGCATTGAGTATAGGAGTTGGGAAATCATGTTGAGGCTGTAAAGGACATTGGTAAGGCCTCTTCTGGAATACTATGTCCAGTCTGGTTGCCCAGTTATAGGAAGGATATTATTAAGCTGAAGAAGGTTCAGAAGAGATTTACCAGGATGTTGCCGGGTATGGAAGGTTTGAGTTATAAAGAAATGCTAGATTGACTTGGACTTTTCTCACTGGAGCGTAGGAGGTCGAGAGGCAACCTTGTAGAAGTTTATAAATAATGAGGGGTATAGTTAGAGTTAATGGTAGTTGTCTTTTCCCTAGGATGGGGGATTTCAAGACTAGGGAGCACATTTTAAAGGTTAGATGAGAGAGATTTAAAAAAGACATGGGGGCAAATTTTTTACACAGAGGGTGGTTCGCATGTGGAATGAACTTCTGAGGAAGTGGTGGATGTTGGTACAATTACAATGTTTAAGAGACATTTAGATAAGTACATGAATAGGAAAGGTATGGAGGGATATGGGCCAGGAGCAGACAGGTGGGACTAGTTTAGTTTGGGATTATGCTTGGCCTGTACTGGTTGGAGCGAAGGGTCTGTTTCCGTGCTCTATGACTCTATGTTGGGTGGTTGTTGCATATGTTTCAATGGAAGCGGCAATACTGGCCATCGGGCATTGTGTAATGGCAGAGTGTAGAAACATGTCTGCAACTGACCTTCATTTCCATGCTGAGAAGAATGGGCTCTGTGCGTGGCCCTGTGCCAAGGTGGCAGTGGAATCTCCATGTTCCTTGACAATGAATTCAGGGTTTTGGCAGACATCCATGCACCAAGTACTTTTTTTGTGCTGATCCATCATTGTTCTTCTGTGGGCCGCTCTATCAAAGTGGGTTCATATGAATTTTGCCATGGAAAACTCAGATGCAAACACTCGCTCCATGGACCTGATATCTGCCCTGTACGTAAGCTTTTATCCTGGTTGCAGACTCCTTATGCAGGTGTCACGATAGGGATAAAATATTGAACAATGTTTTTCAAACTCCATTGTCTGATTTTATAAGCTGGAACATTCATGAACAGAAATTGAAGAGAATGGTAAATGTGTCAGTGTGTTAGGTGATCTGTTTGGATAATGTGGCTATTATTGTTGAATAGTTGGCAGTATGTGCAAAAAAATCAAATTAGTAACAATATCGTAGAGGAGAAATTCCTGGAGTTTATATGGGATGATTTTCTGGACCAATACGTTGAGGAAACAACTACGTGTCAGACCATTCTAGATTGGGTATTGTGTAATGAGAAAGGAAAAACTGGCAATCTAATTGTGTGAGGACCCTACGGGTTGAGCGACCATAATGTGACAAAATTCCTGATCAAGATAAAGAGTAACGTAGACGATTCTGAGATTAGGTTCCTGAATCTAAATGAAATAAACTATGATGCCATGAAGAATGACTTGGTTCTGACAGATTGTGGGCCATTAGATCCTACAGAGGGCAGCAGGGGGAGATCACGGAGCAGCATTCTGGGAGAAGTCGTTCAGTAACCACAACTGAACAGCAGATTATGAAAGAAACCCACCGCCCCACCCCCCCAAAACATGAGGATGAGCATCCAACAGAGGATGGCAAAGGGATATCATTGAGGACCAATCTGGGGTCACTACATACTGAGGTTCTACACGAGTCCGGTGTTGCGAAGTACGGGACTGGCCTTGTTGCCGTGAAATGCTCCAAATAGTCGGGCCGTTCCCTATCACTTTTCCTTCATGGAGAAATTTGCAAAGATAAAGATCTTTGGCTACAGATCCATCAGAAGTGGTCAGCACACAGCATCCTTAAGACCCTGAGGGAAAAGGATAGGGTGGGTCCTGCTGCGTGATTCCCTGAGCAGACTGTCAAAGTCATTTAGCAGAATGTCTAATCACCATAAGTTTCGAACAAGCACCAAGACATTGCTTGGCTGGTGGCGCGAAGGGCACTACCTGTGAGATCCTTCATGTACATCTGGTCAGTCTGTACCACTGCACACTGCCCTCAAAACAGCTGCAGAGACTATCACACATCTCCTTTTGGAATGTGCCTTTGCAAAGGAAGTCTGGAGAAAGATACTGTGGCTTCTGTCCAGGTTCATCCCGCGCAGCTCCGTGACCCAGGATTCTGTGCTCTATGGTCTGTTCCCTGAGACACACACCAAGACAAGCATCAAATGCGCCTGGATGACCATCAGCTCGGTGAAAGACGCTCTTTGGTCTGCCTGAAACTTGTTGGTCTTCCAGAACAAGGAGTTGACCTTGATGGAATGTTACAGACTGGCACATTCCAAGATCCAGGATTACATGCTCAGGAATGAGAGCGACAGCTACCGCCAAGGCACAGTGGGGAAAGACTACCACGTGAGGTCATCCTGCTGAAGTTAAAATAGGGGTCCATTCAGTTATCAGACCCTCCTGGTGCCTCAAATGCATGTAAATATAGTCTTGCACCTGTAAGAGATGTCTTTAGTTTATTTGGATAGAGTCAAACTCAAATGTTTGTTTGTTTCCTTGATACGCTACTGCACAGAACTGAGCTGCATTTGTAACTGTGCATATATACAAAGAGATTTTTTATGAATAAAGTATATTTTTGAAATACAAAAAGATTCTGGAGAAAACTGGCTCAGTCACCACGACCGCACAGCAAATCACGGAAGAACCTAGTGTTCTATTTCTACACAGATTCTATTTCTATGCTCTCTTACTTAAAGGGATGAAAGTGGAAAGGCATTCAAAGAATGCATGGGTGAACTCTGACAATAGTTTATTCCTGCTGGTGCAACCCATGCCAAATTGCCCATATGAAAACATCCAGGTTAAGGCTCAAATGGCAAGTAACACTTGTGCCACATAAATGTCAGGCAACGAGCACCTCTAATGAGGTAAAATCTAACTTTCTCACATTGCCAGTGCCATCACCCATAATCGACATTTTTAGAATGATCAGAAAACTACCCGGGCTGGACATATACTTACTGTTTTGTGATCATATGTATATTTCAACCCAGTCAATAGTCTGGATTTCTTTTCAAAGCGTTCATATGATGTTAGTATGTGATATTAGTAAAACATTTTAAAATAATATAGAGCTTCTTGAAAATTATTGTTAATTGTTGCAGAAAAAAAGAACTACAAAGAAGGTTACGTTAGAGTACAACGGGACCTTGATCATATAGGCCAGTGGGTGGAGGGATGGCAGATGGAGTTGAATCTAAATACATATGAGGTGCTACATTTTGGTAGGGTAAATCTGGGCGGGACTTATATACTTAATGGTAAGACCCTGAGGAGTATTGCCAAACAAAGGGATGTGGAGTGCAGGTTCATAGTTCCATGAAATTAGACTTGAAAGTAGACAGGGTAGTGAAGAAGGCCTCAGGTACAGTTGTGTTTATTGGTCAGTGCATTGAGCAGAGGAGTTGGGAAGTCATGTTGCAGCTGTACAGGGCATTGGTTAGGCCACTTTTGGGATACTGCGTTCAATTCTGATATCCCTGCTATCAGAAAGATGTTGAGAAACTTGAAAAGGTTCAGAAAAGATTTACAAGCATGTTGCCAGGGTTGGAGGGTTTGAACTATGGGGAGAGGCTGAATAGGCTGGGGCTGTTTTCTCTGGAGCATCAGAGGCTAATAGAGGTTATAAAATCATGAGGGACATGGATAGGGTATATGGATAAGGTCTTTTCCTCAGGGTGGAGGAGTCCAAAACTAGAGGGCCTAGGTTTAAGGTGACAAGGGAAAGATTTAAAAGGGGCCTAAGGGGCAAAGTTTTCACGCAGAGGGTGTTGCATGTATTGAATGAACTGTCAGAGGAAGTGGTCGAGGCTGGTACAACTACAACATTTAAAAGGCATCTGGATGGGTATGTGAATAGGAAGGGTTTGTTAGCATATGGGTCCAATGCTGGCAAATGGGACTAGATTAATTCAGGATATCTGGTCGGCATGGACAAGTTGAACCAAAGGTTTCATCTCTATGCCTCTAAGATGTACAAATGAGAAGTCCATGATGGAAATTTGCTATATTCGGAATAAATTAAATACAAATTTTTAAAAATCAAAAGTCAGTCAAAGGCTGGATATTCTGTACTGGGTAATTCATCTCCTGACTCCCAAAGTCTGTCCACAATCAACAAGACAAAAGTCAGAAGTGTGTTGGAATACTCTACATTTGCCTGGATGCATGCAGCTCTAAAGCTGCAACTATAGAGGCATGAGGAAGGAGCTGACCAGAATTGACTGGGAGAGGAGCCTTGAAGGAAAGACAGTGGAACAGCAATGGCAGGGGTTTCTGCGAGTAATTCAGTAGACACAGCAAAAATTCACCCCGAGGAAAGAGAAGCATACTAAAGGCAGGATGAGGCAACCGTGGCTGAAAGGGAAGTCAGGGACAGCACAAAAGCAAAAGAGGAAGCATATAATGCAGCGAAGGACAGTGGGAAGGCAGAGGATTGGGAAGCCTACAAAGACCAACAGAGGACAATGAGAAAAGTAAGGAGGGAGAAGATTAAATATGAGGGTAAGCTAGCCAGTAATATAAGAGGATTGCAAGAGTTCTTTTAGATATTTAAAGGGCAAAAAAGAGAGGCAAAAATGGACATTGGGCCACCTGAAAATGACAATGGAGAAGTAGTAATGGGGAACAAAGAAATGGCAGCGAAAGTGAACAAGTACTTTATCTCAGTCTTCATCGTGGAAGACATGAGTAACACCCCTAAAATTCAAGAGAGTCGGTGGTGGTGGTGGTGGTTGGGGGCTGGGGTGCGGGAGGAGCAGCAGGGTGGCAGCAGAAGTGAGTATGGTGGCCATCAACAAGGAGAAAGTGCTAGAAAAACTGAAAAGTCTGAGGATGGATAAATTGCTGGATCAGATGGATGACATCCAGAGTTTCGAAGGATTTAGCTAAAGAGATATTGGAGGCATTAGTGGTGATCCTCCAGGAATCACTGGAGTCAGGGAAGGTCCCAGAGGACTGGAAAATCGCTAATGTAGCCTCCTTTTAAAAAGGGAGTGCGGCAAAAGATGGGAAATTACAGGCTGATTAATCTGACGTCAATCATTGGTAAGATTATGGAGTTCATTTTGAAGGATGATATTTCTGAATATTTGGAAGTGCATGGTAAAACAGGGCAAAATCAGCATGGTTTCATCAGGGGAGATCATGTCTGATAAAATCTGTTAAAATTCTTCGAGGAGGTAATGAGCAAGTTAGACCAAGGAGTGTCACTGGATTTTATCTACTTGGACTTTTGTAAGGTGCCTTTGACAAGATGCCGCTCAGGAGGCTGCTGAGTAAGACAAGGGCCCATAGTGTTAGAGGCAAGGACTAGTATGGATAGAAGATTGGCTGTCTGGCAGAAAGCAGAGAGTGGGGATAAAGGGTCCTACTAAGGATGGCAGCCAGTGACTAGTGGTGTTCTGCAAGGGTCAGAGTTGGGACCACAACTTTCCATTTTATACAGTAATGATCTAGATGAAAGACCTGAGGGCATTCAGGCTAAGTCTGCAGATGATACAAAGATAGGTTGATGGACAGGTAGTATTGAGGTGGCGGGGAAGCTGCAGAAGGATTTAGATAGGTTAGGAGAGTGGACAAAATGTAGCAGATGGAATACAATGTGGGTAAGTGTGAGGTGATGCACTTTGGTAGGAAGAATAGAGGCATAGACTATTTTCTAAATGGGGAGAAAATTCAGAAACCTGAAGTAAAAAGGGATTTGGGAGTCCTAGTCCAGGATTCTCTTCAGGTAAACTTGCAAGTTGAATTGGTAGTTAGGAAGGCAAATACAATGTTGGTATTTATTTTGAGAGGACTAGAATATAAAAGTAGGGATATACTTCTGAGGCTTTATAAGGTTTGGATATTCTCCCTGTGTCTGTGTGGGTTTCTGCCATGCAGTCCGGTTTCCTCCCATAATCCAAGGATGTGCAGGTCAAGTGATTGACCATGCTAAATTGCCCATAGTGTCCAGGGATGCGTAGCTTAGGCTTGGGATTAGCCAAGCGAAATACAGGGTTACAGGGATAGGGTAGGGGGTGGATCTGGGCGGGATATTCTCCGGAGAGTTGGGGTGGACTTGTTGGACCAAATGCCCTGTTACTACACTGTAGGGATTCTATTCTGTATTTAACACAGTGATAAAAAGGCCCTTCATTGTCAAGGGGATCAAAGGTTACATGGAGAAAGCAGGAGAATGAGGTTGTGAAACTTACCAGCCATGATTGAATGGCAGGGCAGACCCGATGGGCCGAATGGCCTAATTTCTGCTCCTATGTCTTATGGTCTAATAATACTCAAGCAATGTAACATAATCTAGGATAAGCAGCCCATTTGATTGGCATCTCACCTCAAATATACTCACTCCTTCCATAACCAATGCATAGTGGCAGCTGTGTGCATGATTTACAAGATGCTCTGGATTAACTCATCCAGGTCCCTTCAACATCACCTTGCAAATCCACAACATCTATCACAATGCTGGTTAAAAATTCTGGATCTTCTTTCCTAATAGCACTGTTCAGGCAACTAATGCCCATGGAATGCCGCAGTTCAAAACTACAGTTTGCAACCTCCTTCTCAAGGGCAATCAGGATTGAAAAATAAATTATGGCCGAAACAGCGATGCCCACAACCAGTAAATGAGTAAATCATCTTGCTTCTATGTCCAACGAGAGTGCATCTACAGGGCCACCTGCATGATATCTCTCCTGTCCACGGTTTCCATCAAATCCTTCAATGCAACATCCAAATCATGGAGCCTGTCCTATGTTGTAGAACATAGAATATAGAACTGTACAGCATGGTACAGGCCCTTCGCCCACGATGTTGTGCCGAACTTTTACCCTAAACCTAACGTCTATCTAACCTCCACCCCTACCTTATACTATCATCCATATGCCTATCTAATAGCCGCTTAATTGCCCCTAATGAGTCCGACTCCACTACCCTCTCCAGCAATGCATTCCACGCCCCGACCACTCTCTGAGTAAAGAACCTACCTCTGACGTCTCCCCGGTATCTACCTCCACTCACTTTAAAACTATGCCCCTCGTAATAGCTATCTCCACCCGAGGAAAAAGTCTCTGGCTGTCTACTCTATACCTCTGATTATTTTGTACATCTCTATCAAGTCACCTCTCACCCTTCGTCATTCTAAAGGGAAAAGCCCTAGCATTCTCAACCTTTCCTTGTAAGACCTTCCCTCCATTCCAGGCAACATCCTGGTATATCTCCTCTGCACCTTTTCTAACACTTCCACATCTTTCCTGTAATGAGGCGACCAGAACTGGACACAATACTCCAGATGGGGCCGAACTAGACTTTTGTATAGCTGGAGCATAACTTCACGGCTCTTGAACTCAATCCCTCTATTAATGGAAGCTAACACACCATACACCTTCTTAACAACTCTATCCACCTGGGTGGCAGCTTTCAGGGAACTGTGGACATGAACCCCAAGATCCTTCTGCTCCTCCACACTGCCAAGAATCTTTACATTAACCCTGTATTCTGCTTTCAAATTTGTCCTTCCAAAATGAATTACCTCACACTTCTCAGCCCAGCTCTGCATCCTATCAATGTCCCTTTGTAACCTAGAACAGCCCTCCGCACTATCCACAACTTGACCCACCTTCGTATCGTCCGCGAACTTACTAATCCACCCTTCCACTCCTACATCCAGATCATTTACAAACATCACAAACAGAGGACCCAGAACAGATCCTTGTGGTACACCACTCGTAACTGAGCACCATGTTGAATATTTTCCGTCCACTACCACCCTTTGTCTTCTAAGGGTCAGCCAATTCTGAATCCAATCTGCCACATTTCCCCCTATCCCATGCCTCCCTACTTTCTGCATGAGCCTACCATGGGGAACCTTATCAAATGCCTTACTTAAATCCATGTATACCACATCCACCGCTCTACCTTCATCCATGTGTTTGGTCACCTCTTCAAAGAATTCAATAAGGTTTGTGAGGTATGATCTACCCCTCACAAATCCATGCTGACTATCACGAATAAAACTGTGCCTATCCAAGTGATCATAAATCCTGTCTCTCAGAGCCCTTTCCAATAATTTGCCCACCACTGAAGTAAGACAAACTGGCCTGTAATTTCCGGGGTTATCCCTGTTCCCTTTTTTGAACAAGGGAATGACGTTTGCCACTCTCCAATCTTCCGGCACTATACCCGTGGACAGTGAGGATGAAAAGATCATCGCCAAAGGCCCTGTGATCTCTTCCCTCGCTTCCCATGGAATCCTTGGATAAATCCCATCAGGTCCGGGGGAATTATCTATCTTCAGGTTCCTCAAAATTCCTAGACTACATCCTACTCCTTAAGGAACATAAGGATGTTCCTTACTAACATCCACCTCCTGTAGCCTACCAGCCTGTTTCACATTGTCCTGCCCTACAACTATGTTCCTCTCAGTTGTGAATACCAAAGAAAATTATTCATTAAGGACCTCTCCTATCTCTTTAGGGTCCGTACACAAATTCCCTTTACAATCCTTGATCGGCCCCACCCTTTCTCTGGTCATTCTCTTATTCTTCATGTACATGTAACAAGCCTTGGAGTTTTCCTTGATCCTATCTACCAAGGTTTTCTCATGCCCCCTTCGAGCTCTCCTAAGCCCTTTCTTCAACTCCTTCCTGGCTAACTTGTATCCCTCTAGAGCCTTTTCCGATCCTATCTGTGTCATACTTCAATGTTTCTCAGATCAGTGTCACTCCCTACAGAAATATCAGCACCTGCTTCAGCCACAATTCACATCATCTTAAATGAAGGTTAACGTTAAGTAAGTGTGCAAGCTAGCTTTAAGTGGTGTTAACCACTCAGTGACCCCTTGATGATTTGTCCATGAAATCAACAGTGAAGTGAAAATTGGCAGGACTCTGAACAGCAGGCAAATTTGCACTGTAATCAATGCGTTTGGGAAAAGAGGGTCTAAATTGCAACTGTTAGAACATATTCCTGCCATAATTTCCATTTCTCTTCCTCACACCAAAGGGTGACAAAGACGGACATTTATGCTGATTAATCTTAAACTGTTAAATTGTGTTTCATCACAACAACCATTACAATTCTCTGTTCTCCACAATCAAAAGTACCTATCCCTCAAGGTAAAGTCAAAGTTTCAGGTTCACTTTCTCAGGACAACAAAGAGAAGCAATAACTCTTAGCTGTGCTGTGATGCCCACTTCATGAGAATTAATATCTAAAAAGTCAATTCTCAGTTCCTATTCTCATTGAACCCTCTTCTTGTTTAATAATGCTCTTATAAAGTGCCTTGGAATGTTTTATTAAGTTGAAGGTGCCATATAAATCTAAGTTGTTTTTGTTTACCTCTCACTTCAAACAGAGTTTACCGATTTCTTTAAATCAAATTTGAACATTTGCGGTGATGTTTCTTCCACTTCTTCAAATCCTATGTCTAACCATCCCCATCTTAGGAAATCTGACAATTTTTTTTCCTCAAATTAGCACCATTTCTTTCCCTCTCTTATAAATGAGGTGATGGATGAAGAAAATTTAGATAGCTCTTCTGTGTCTTTTCTTTAATACGTCTATAGGTTTTCATGTCCTCAAACCATTGAATTGGATTACTGCCTCATTATGACAGACAACTAATTTCTCTCATTATTAATTGCTGTCAAACAACATGAGACTCAAATCTTCATTGGCTCAAAAGTTCCAAAATTTGAATAGTTTCCATACCTTGAGAGGTTAACAGCACCTCTAGTGTATGCTTGGTTACACAACTTCTGTCTCTTCATCCCAAACCTTCATCTCCCCTTTTAGTTTAGCAAAATCATGATCAGTGCTTTTCTGAAGTTTCCTCTTTTTTTCCCCTTCTCATTTCCTAAAATGTTTTAAAATAGGCCATTTCATCCTAGTTCACATTTTCCTAGGAACTGGTCGAATACCCTTTGCCGTCCTAATTATTTCCTTAATCTAAATATATTTAAACTTCCAAAATTGTAATTAGAAATGATCTAATCAATACTTTCTGCTATTTTTATTTTCCCAATTCACAGGGTAGCTTACCTAAATAAAAACCAACCAAACTTCAGATGCTATAAATCCAAAACAAAAACAGAAATTGCTGGAAAAGTTCAACAAGTCTGGCAGCATCTGTGGGGAGAAATCAGAGATGATGTTTTGAGTCGATGACCCTTTCTCAGAACTGATGGTAGCTAGGAAAATGTCAGTTTATATACAGAAGATTGGGTGGGGACAGGGGTAAGGAGTAAACGATGGGTGGGGATGCAGCCCAAAGAGAGAGAAGAACAGTTAGATAACGATCTAGCTAGGCGCATGAATAGCTATTAATGGAGACTGCTGGTGGCTAACAATGGGTTGTATGTAATAGCAGACTATGTGATAACAAGGCCTGGTGTGTCGGAGTTGGGGTAAGGGCATGGGAGAGCGCAAGCTGAACTCGATATTGAGTCCAGAAGGTTGCAGGGTCCTCAAGCGGAAAATGAGGTGCTGTCCTTCCTCCATGCACTGAATTTCGCTGGAGCACTGTAGCAAGCCTGAGACAGTTCTGAGGAAGGGTCACCGGTTCCAAAATGTTAACTCTGATTTTTCTTCATAGATGCTGCCAGACCTGCTGAGCTTTTCCAGCAACTTCTGTTTTTGCTCCTGAGAAAGAGATGTTGGCCAAGGAAGTGAGTGGTGTGTTGAAGTGGACTAGGTGTTGACTGGGTGACCACTTCGCAGAACACCTACATTCTGTCCGCAAAAAAGATCCTGAGCTTCTAGTTGCCTGTTACTTCAACACACCACCCTGTCCCCTGGCCAACACCCCGTCTCATTTTCCACTTGGGGACCCTGCAGCCTTCTGGACTCAAAATCAAGTTCAAAATCTTCAGGGCTTGAGCTCTGCCATGTCCTTAATCCAAACCCTACACATCAGGCTTTGTTACCACATAGTCTGCCATTACGCACAATCCATTGTTAGCCACTAACAGTCCCCATTAATAGCTATTCGCCCTCCTAGCCAAACCATTATCCACTCCTTTGTCTGTCTAACTGTTCTCTCTCTTTGAGGTCTATACCCACTATCGTTTACTCTTTACCCCCTCCCCCACGCGATCTTCTGCATATAAACCAACATTTTCTTAGTTACCATCAGTTCTGAGGAAGGCTCACTTGACTCAAAACGTCAACTCTGACTTCATTCCACATATGCTGCCAGACCTGCTGAGCTTTTTCAACAATTTCTTTTGTTAAAAGGGTAGCTTTCTTGCCAAAAATTACTAGTGGATTTGCACATTAGTAATCCAGTAGATTGCTATTCTTAATTTAGCAAACTCTGGTCTGATATTATTCACTAATTAAGGAGCAGTATTTTGTAAATTATGACAATGTTTTGTAAAAACAGATTTAATCACTTCTAACTTATTCCTAATGTAGTGAATTTCAATCATGGTCTCCTCATTTCTATTTAGTTCTTTTCTGCAACATTTAAGAATGCTTTTCAAGAAGTTTTGTAATATTTTGAAATGTTTTATTAATATCTCATACCAATGTCACATCGACTCTTATAATAGAAATCCAGAATACTGACTAGATTATATTATGTATTCCCACAACACTTGATAGAACTGTGATACAACCAAAATTAAGCTACAACTTAAAAGAGAAATGCGCATGATGAATTCTTACTCAGCAAAGAAAAATCAGTGATCTCTTCATAATAAACTTGGAGAAAAGCATCACCCCCTGAGAAGTAATGAAATAAACAATAATTATATTACAATAATTAAATGACTGTTGTCCTACCATTCACTATTAAGGAGGCTGCGGTCAGTTGATCCCCAGAATCACAGGTATATTCACCAGAATCTTCTAGCTTTAGGTTATGAATAAGTAACTCAAGGCAAGAACCTGTTTGTCTCAATTCATACTTCTCACTTTGATGAATTATCGTGAATCCTTTCCTCCATTTCACTGAAGCATTAGGTTTAGTAACCTCACAGTGTAGTATGGCAGTACATCCCTCTTCAGCTTCTTCATTCTGAAGCCCTTGTTTGAAAAGTATAGGAGCAGCTAAGGGAGACAGTAGTTTTGTTTGGAAATGTAAATTACTGTGTAGCAAGTCAAGTTCTTTCCAAGCACATTAAAAGTCAAAGGAAACATAAAGTTAGTCTTGAATTATTCACTGAGTTCCAAAGAAGGGTCATAGAAGACTTGAACTGTTTGTTTCAGATTTCCAGCATCTGCAGTAATTTGCTTTCATGAAGTTATTCATGCTGATGTGTTCAGTTAAGACAAAGAGAGGACTTCAATGAGCCACTAGTGTTGTGAAGATGCTTCATTACTAATATTTTTTGAGCACTCACATTTAAAGGATTGTAGGAAGTGGAGTGTCATTCCCAGACATTTGTGTTTTTAAAAAAAAGGTATTTGTTTAAAGACACTTGGTAATTAAGTTTGGGCTTATTTGCTGGAAATCACACACCTGGCTTTACTTTTAACTTTTCCATGGACAGTGTTAGGACTTCAGTTGAGGCATTGACCTTGCTGAAAGTGAGAAGCTATACAGTTCATGCTTTTCTGAGGAAATATTTTAGAGTTCAGTGATAGACTTGAAAAACTGATGCACAAGTTCCCCTGAAAAAACTTCTGAATGAACTGCATCAGCAAAGGTCCCAGCAACAACCGCCTGCATTTGGTGACATCCAGCTATGTGTGCCAGGACACCAGTTGAAAGCCATCTTGAATGTCACATACCATATTTTTATTTCCTTCAAGAATCAACAATTATTGATTAAAGTATTGATCAAAATTAAGCTCTGTAGAAAAAGTATATTTTCCCATGAAATGGTGTGTCTCTCTATGGGGCGTGTTGTTAATTTAGAAGAGTAAATATACTTTCACATTTCTAATTATATATTAATCAGCTTTATATCTTTGCCAAATGAGTCCTTTTTTCACAATTAGTCAATAATTATGTTGTTTCTTAAATAGGCCTGATTGATAGATCTTTTTATTCTAAAATGAACATAAAATGTATGATTGGCCAAATCAATAATTGGGTAAAGTATTTGTATCCAGTGGAGTGGTGGGACTAGAGAGCAACAGTGCATTCTATGACTTCAGTTATAACACTAGATTTTCAAACATAAGCCCATTTGAGTACGCAGAAAATAATGCATTCTAGCAGTTTGAATATTATTAACCATTATCAGATATCTAAAATATCTTTAATATGCTAGTAATATCTCAGATAATGCCACCATCATCATTTTTACTTTGTTTTCATCAAGGTTCTGAATTTTCCATTTTTAAAAAAATTTTCACTTCAAAGCAATGGGATGTACTGACGTATACGTATACACAATGCAACTGATGTCTCATAACTTATCAACACAAAGGCGGCAAAGGAGGCCAACAGGACTGATTAAGAAAGGGAAAAGAGTACAAGAGTAAGCTTGCAGGAGACGTAAAAGCTAACTTAAGTTTCTATAGTTATATGAACAGAAAAAGATTGGTGTAGCCAAATATAGGTTCTTTCCAGTCAGAAACAGAGGAATTTATAACCAGAACAAAGAAATGGCTGATCAACCAGATGTATGCTTTGGTTCTGTGTTCACAAGTGAGGTCACAAATAACACATCAGAAAAGGGAACACATGGTTTGGTGAGAGTGGGTATTGTGAATTTAGCAACGCCTGAGCATAGTAGAGTAAATGGTAGACTCTCAAAATTGAAAATGCATTCACTGACATTGATTACTTGTTTGAGGTTATTTAACTGCTGGAAGCAACAAGGTCAAGGTTAAGGTTAACCTAGATCTAATCTCTAATGTGCATCTTGATCTAGATGTTCTGATGAAAAGCACTGGGCTTGAAACATTAACTTTGCTTTCTCTCCACAGATGCTGTCAGACCTGCTGAGTTTCACCAGCAATTTCTATTTGTTTCATATGTCCAGCATCCACAGTTCTTTGTTTTATTTTAATAAGAGAGCATCCTTGACCACATCTGCCAGCTTATCAACGCAAGCTTGTAGAGGCTAACAGTGCAGTTTTGATGTTATTCAAATCTTATTAGCAAGTTTAGTACTAATACATGCCAGTGTAATTAGCAAAGGAATAAAGGTACATCTCAATAAATCATCAACACCTATTTGAAGCATGGCAAATCTCAAGTTGAGATGCACATTACGAATATGTGCTAACAGGAGGAAAAATAGCTGATTTCTAATTAATAGCTATATATATAGCTATATAAATAGTATCTTAATGTGCACAAGTATACTATAGGAGAACAAGAAGGAAGCTACAGCTCCAACAAGACATCCACAACACCAGGAGTTATCGATCAAACAAATGTGGGATCAGACATGTTACAGAAAGAGTTTTGAAACGGTCAACTCCATAAAATATTCCATAACGTAACGCATTATTATTTAATTATATGCAATGATTCGTGTCTTACCCTTCACTTTTAAGCAGGCTGTGGTCTGCTGATCCCCTGTATCACATGTATATTCTCCAGCATCTTCTACTTTTAGACTGTGAATCAGTAGCTCAACATACGGACCTTTTTGGTTCATTTCATACTTTTCATTTGGATGAAGTAGCAGAGATCCCTTCTTCCAATTCACTGGAGCATTGGGTTTACTGATCAGACAATGAAGACTAGCTGTACTATCCTCTTCAGCATTCGCATTCTTAAGTTCTTCTTTGAAAAGCACAGGCAGAACTAAAAGAGAAGGTAATTCAATTCATAATGATATAGTTCAATCAACATCCAAGTTTAAGTGTCCATTATAAATGTTAGTGAATGGGTGAATGGATGGATGGACGACAGATGGACGTGTGGGTAGGTGGATGGATGGATGGAAGGACTGATGAATGAAGGAGGTGAGACGGGTACTGATGTGTGAGTACTTAGGAAGTCAGTACTACAGTTATTCAAGAACCTGTCTAACATGTTAGAGTGGGAGGCTTTTGAGGATCATCCTGATAGGCAGGGGTCTATTAAATGTTCAATTTCCCAGGTAATTCCCATGGAGGTCAGTCAGATTAATGCAGCATCACAACACACATCTTGGATCACATATGTTGTCTCTTACAGTCAGGGGACCAGATGATCTGGACCACTATCTTCTTTTTCAAAAAAATCCAGGATATGAGCAATACTGGCAAGGTTTCCATTTGTCATCTATTCCTAATTCAAAACACCAAAAAATAAACAGTGGTGTATCTTCTTGAAGGCTTGATAAAGCTGTGTGGATTTTATAAAACTTCAACGATGGAAGATTAAAAATCCGCAATTTTCAATCCATGCAGTCAACATAGGACAAGGATGGTGGCTTTCATTTCCTAAAGGAAATGCAGGTTTTCACAAAAGCCTGATGACATTCTTCATTACTCATTCAAAGTATGTGGATGTCATTGACAAGAATGCCATTACTGCCCATCTCTACTTGCTCTTCAGAATGTGATGGAGAGGTGCCATTTTGAAACAATGCAGTCTGTGTCATTAAATTACTCCTATGTGCTAGTAGACAGCGAACTCTAGGATTTCAACCTAGTGATGATAAAATAATGGCAATGCCTTAACTAAACAGAGTCAGCCTGTCTGGATTAAAAATCAAACAAATCCTGACAGTTAACTGTCAATCAGCATTTATGGATGCATTTCTGTTGGCAACACCCTTTCCAAACAGAATGTTAATTCTAACAGAATTACTGTCAAGGAATCAGTAATTTCCTGCCCTGTAGTAAAAATATTGGTTTTCCCTGAATTAGTTTTCTTGTCAATTGTCCTGATGAATGCAAGACAAAAAGCTTTTGACAGAATGTGACATTTTCCAGCAATACCAAAGATATGGCAATATATTTACAATTCAGGATGCTGTGTGGCTTGGAAGAGAACTTAACGTGATGGCATTCCCATGCACCTCCTGCCCTTGGTGGTACAAGGTGCAAGTTTGGGTTGGCTTACTGTAGAGGAAGGTAAATTGTTGTAGTATATTGCGTGGACAGTACATAGTACATCTACAGCGCACAATCCATGTGGTGGCAATAAAGTTTTACAGTGGTGAATGGGGATCCGATTAAGAAAGCTCCTTTATCCTGGAGGCTGTGATGTTTTCAGTGTTGTTAAAGCTGCATGCATCCAAGTAAATAGTGAGTATTCTATCATACTCCGGCAGTTATGAGGAACGGTCACTGGACCCAGGACGTTAACTCTGTTTTTTTCTTCACAGATGCTGCCAGACCTGCTGAGCTTTTCCAGCAACTTTGTTTTTGTTCCTGATTTATAGCACCCATTTTGTTTTTTTATTTCTGAAGATTCAAGGGTTGTGTCACTGAAATAACAATGCCTGCAATATCTAGATGACTGTGTCAATTAGGTTTTTGGTCAATAATTGTGGAATGATGATGGGGGATTCAACAATGATTCTGAACTTGAATACCACAGGCAGCTGATTACATTTTCTCTTGATGTGGAGACGCCGGTATTGGACTGGGGTGGACAAAGTCAGAAGTCACACGACACCAGATTATAGTCCAACAGGATTATTTGAAATCACAAGCTTTCAGAGCGCAGCTCCTTCATCAGGTGAAGTGAGAGTGCAGAGCACACAGATACAGAATTTATTGGCAGAGAAATCAAGGGCAGAGAGATCAAAAGATGGTGAGTAGAGTGTCGAATAATATGTCTCTGCAGGTAACCAAGAGAGTTATTCCAGTCATTTAGTTTGTCTCCAGCTCTACCTTATTTTTAATTTTTTGTAATTATCTGTCTGCCTCTTTTAATTGGATTATAGGTCATCACTTCACTTGTTATTCAGCTGTTCACACTTTACTCACACCACCTGGAAATTCACAAGGGGAACTAATGTGTGATTGAGGTGTGCATAGATTAGTGGTGCTGATGCTTGCAGCTTGATTCCTGCCTGCACCGTTATTTTTCAACAGCTGGCCAATTAGCTGCCAAAGCAGATTGAGGGTGACTGGGCACTCTGAGGATGAAGACAACATTTCTGGCAGTAGCCACAGGATTGGCTAGTTTTTTTTTGTTCATTCATGGGATGACAGAATCACTGGCTAGGCTAACATTTATTGCCTATCCATAATTTCCCAGAGGACAGTTAAGAGTCAACCACATCATTGCTGCAAGTCTGGAGTCACATGTAGGCCAGACGAGGTATGATTGGCAGTTTCCTTCCCTAAGGGGCATTAGTGAACCAGATGGATTCATGATCATCATTAGACTCTTAATTCTAGATTTTAATTGAATTCAAACTCCACCATCTGTCATGGCGGGATTTGAACACAGGTCTCCAGAACATTACCTACAGTCCAGTAATAATACCACTAGGCCATCACCTTCCCATAAAGTGTTAATTGATATACTGGTACCCTTTTTAAAGTGTTGCCAGTATTCATGGAACGCAGCTGAAACCTTTCCAGGCTCAAACCTTTCATGACTTCACTGAAGCAAGCCTTTCCTGAAGAAAGCCATTCCTGTCGTATGTCTTCCTGAAAATCGCCATGCAGTCCAGACCTGCCCATGGGAGAAGGCTTATTGGTCAGCAAAGCAGTCATTGTGAAGGCTAGAATAATAAGGTGCTTGTTGGCATGGCAAAAGAAAGATTCTGGGTGGCTCCACAGTTCAGTGACATCTTCCTGCAGGTTCTCCTCCAGTTTATTCAGAAAAGGTGGGAGGTCCTCTTCTCCGGGGAAAAGAGGAGGAGGTCTCCTGAACTAAGGAAAACAGACGTTATAGCGGAAGTCAGTTAATGTGGTGTTATCCAGAAAACTGGACAGTAGAGCTGCGTGCATGAGAATGACCTTATTCAGTTTGTCTAGCTGAGTAACAAATTGCCCAACACCTTGGTTCCTTCAGGGATTTACAAATAGAAAAGAATGAGTGTTTAGCTGTTGGAAAAGAATTCACCAGCAAGTGGCAATGGGGTGACATAGAGCAGCTCCTGCAAAAGAATTGAGCACGACTCAGTAAACAGGCACAAGTCTATCAGTAGCTAACCTTACACACTTCAGTCTTATAATTTCCTAGGTGGTCTTGTATTAAAGCAGTGATCCATCTACAATATCTGCTTTATTGACAGCTACATATAAACATACTGTACTGTGCTGAAGACTTGTCCTTCAGAGACTTTCACCTTCCAAGGTAAGCTGGGGAGCTGACCAAAAAAAATCTATACCTCAAACTATATAGTTTGTTACTTGAAAATTTGCGCACCTTACAAAGTTAACAAAGCGTTTGTTCCCTCATAGCTGTCAACGTGCCTTTCATCAATATGATACAAACTTATTTGTGCTAAAAGCAGTAAGACTATCTTTTAACTTTCTTCTTGTAATGTAGCTCAGCGTAAAAGCCAGTAAACATCCAACCTTTGGACAATCCAGTGAGCTGCTGCAAAGGTGGGGGGGCAATTAGCATCCATAGCTAATGTTCAAATGAAGTTAAAACACAAAATTATAGGCTCTTGTGGTGTAGTAGTAGTGTCATTGCCCTAGAACAGGAAGCCCAAATTCAAGTCCTACCTGCTCCAGAGGTGCGTAATAACACATCTGAACAGGTTGATTAGAAAATATTTTTTAAAAAATACAAAGTTACTCAGGCCTCTCAAGACAGGCTTACAGTGAACAGAGCAACCATTCCACAGATTTGTTACCTTTGTTAAGGGGAAAATTAACTGTATTTTCCTCCACCCAAGTGCTTAAACAATTGCCAAAAATGTACAGTAAAATTCAGAATTCTCAAAGAAATATGCATAGCTCAACCCTTACAAATAATAAAGATGACTGATGTAATGTCTAGCTCAATGAGCTTAAGTGATGAACATTTTGAAAAGTTTAATCACTGAGTAACAATTATTGACCTACCCTTCACATTTAAAGATGCAGTTGTCTTTTGATCTCCTGAATCACATGTGTACTTTCCAGCATCTTCAACTTTTAGGTTATGAATAAGTAATTCAACACATGAATCTATTTGCTTCATTTCATGCTTCTCACTGGGATAAAGTACCACAGATCCTTTCCTCCATTCTACTGGAGCATCCAATTTAGAAATCTCACAATGCAGAATGGCCATACAGCCCTCTTCAGCTTCTTTATTCTGAAGCTCTTGTTTGAAAAGCACAGGAAGGGCTAAGAGATACAGCAATTTAATTCACAATAAACTAGATTATTTCAATTAAATTCTAATTGATTCATGAGTATCAATACCATTTCAAACAAGTTCACTAAGACAACAATGTTTGAAGAAGGTTTTCAGTTTTGGGGTTCTGCTACCATTCCTCAATCATCAGACCTCATTCTCATGGTGTTGACCTTAGAACTGATTGTTCAATGCTCTGAACTGATTGTCTTTTGTGTTGATTATTTCTATCATCCTGACATGAAAAATACCATAACTTTCTATAACAATTTAGAATGCTACAAAATCATACACCATGACAACATGTATAACATGTCTTCTACCAATTTTCATTAAGTCTCCATTAAGTGTACCAGATGCAGAAACTCCAGGTGAAATTTTATCAACTTAATATATTTTCCTGGATGTTGCAACAATTTTCAGGTCACAAACCTATTCGCTGGAGTAGCAGGCTCTTTACAAGGGCAAACAGAAGTCAGCTTCTGGACTTCCTGATCAATTAGAGAAAGCAAGCAAAATGGTATACCCACAATATCAAAAGGAAGGATGTCTAATTAAAGAAGAGATAACATGACTTGATAAGATTCAGAGACACAAGGTTGTTGGAGGCAGTCAAGCTGGGCCTTTGAGTTTGGTACCTTTGTTAATCACTGGCAATGCATGGCTATTTGCTCCACAGGAAAATCATTCTTGGATCATGAGGAAGCAGATGTCAGTGCTAACCTGTTGTGATAGCCTGAGCCTCTTGAGCTTGCATACATTGGGACAATTGATCCTCCATTTGTAGACCTTCTGTGGGGATCTTTTCTCCTTCAACCTACACCTCAGTCACTGTGAAGGGGCATATGACTATGGAGATGGTAGTTGATACTCCTTCTGCAGAATCATGTTATAGTGGAAAGCATCCCGCTCTAGACACTCCGCAGGAGGGAATGCTGTAGCCTCATTTCCAGTTGTCATGTCTCTCTGAAGGTTGGCAGGAGGGAATTGCAACTTGAAGCAGGTAAAGTACTCAAAGTGAAGTGCTTTCCATGGAGCTAGCAATTACTATTCAAGCACACTTTGACAGAAGCCTCTAGCTGGGCAGTTTTGCACCCCTTCAGTGTAACAACCTGTCAGCTTAATCAAAGCAGTATCTCCTGTTGTGCTATCACCTTCTCCTAACAGCCACGTTAGAGACAAAGTGTAATGTGCTTATCCCACTTGGAAAGAGGGGTTACACTAGGAAGATATCCTCCATTTGACTCCTTAATAATTTCAACTGCATTCCTGCTTTTGTGATGGGAGTTCCCGACTTCTACCAACCATCCCATTGATAAAACAGAAAGAGGCAGGAACATGTTATAACATTGAACCAAATGCATTTTTCCACTTTTCTTGATTTCCTCCACCTCTGAAGATCTCAGAAAATTCTTCCTCTATTTCTATGTAATTTCAGGCTTCTCTGCATTACTCTACAAAAAGTTCAATTCAGCACAGAATACATTTTCCTGTAAATTTCAAAGTAATGTCATACTATAATATAGACTGCAATTTCAATTTCCCAAAAAGTGCTGATTTTCACAACTTATCTGGTGCTAAAAGAAACATAATACACAATCTTTCTGATGCTAATAATTATGGATAGTGCAGTTGAAGAAATATGAAGAAAAGATAGAGAATAAATTATTCATGAAGTGTCATAGCTTCTGGCCTACCCTTTACTTTTAGAATCGCCATTGTCTGTTGATCCCCTGTATCACATATATATCGTCCAGCATCTTCAGCTTTTAAGTTATGAATAAGTAACTCAACACAGGAACCGTTTTGCTTCATTTCATGCTTCTCACTGGGATGAAGTAGCACAGATCCTTTTCTCCATTCCACTGGGGCATTCGGTTTTGTAATTTCACAGTTCAGAATGGCAGTACTATCTTCTTCAGTTTCCTGATTCTGAAGTTCTTGTTTAAAAAGTACAGGAAGAGCTGGAAAAGACAATAATTTAGTTCATGGTGACGAACATCAGCTAGGATTCAAAATTTATTTTTGGATTCTGTTTTACAAGCTTTTAAATGAGCTCATTTCAAAAATAATGCTTGAGGAAGCCTTTAGCTATCAGAGTTCCATTGCCATTCCTTAACAGGTGGCTTTAGAGTCACAGAGTCATAGAAATATACAGCATGGAAACAGGCCCTTCGGCCCAATTCATCCATGCCAGCCAAGTTTCCTAAACTGAACTAGTCTCTTTTACCTCTATTTGGCCCATATCCCTCTAAACCTTTCCCATCCATGTACCTGTCCACATGTCTTTTAAATGTTGCAATTATACCTGTCTCTACCACTTTCTCTGGCAGCTCGTTCCAATATACACACCATTCTCTATGTGAAAAAGTTGCCTTGTTCCAAGATTTGTTGTTAACTGCTAGAAATCAAATTACTCTTCGATGTTAGCGTAATTACTTCAGTGTCTTAATTTTTGTCAACTTGAATTCAAGAATGTCACAATTCCCACTAATGTCACAAAATGATATAAATTAATGGCATCTAACAAGACAACCAATCTCTTACCCATTCTTAATTTAGTCCTTATCATGGTATCACAAGCAGTTACACCATTCATTGTAACTCCAACTTTCTCAGAATAAGTTTCAATACAGTTTAAAATATAGTTTGCAAATTATAATACTAACATCTTTCAAAGAAATATCACTGCATGCATCAAATACAGATCATGAACTAGAAAACATGTAGCAGATTCCCAAAATGTGCTGACTTTCTACATAGACATAGTCTGACATAAAAAGCTAACATTTGAACAAGGGATCAATATTGCCAACTACAATGGACAAAACGGTGGATGAAATTTTATGAGAAGATGGACAATTAACCATTTATTAAGGGTAATGATTATTGGCCTACCCTTTACTTTTAGGAATGCGACTGTCTGTTGATCTCCTGTATCGCATGTATATTTTCCAGCATCTTGAGCACTTAGGCTATGAATAAGTAATTCAACATAGCAACCCTTTTGCTTCATTTCATGCTTCTTACTGGGCTGAAGTACCACTGATTCTTTCCTCCATTCCACTGGGGCGTCAGGTTTTGAAATCTCACAGTTCAGAATGGCAGTACTACCTTCTTCAGCTTCCAGGCTCCGTAGCTCTTGTTTGAAATTCACAGGAAGGACTAAAAGAAACAGTAATTTAGTTCATGGCGATGAACTTTAACCAGAATTCAAATTTGATTTCTGGACACCACCAAATTTCAAAATTAGCTTACTTCAAAAAAGTTGTTTGAGGAAGTCAATCCATATCAGAGTTCTACTGACACTCTTAAAGCTTCTCTAAGAGAAGCTGTTGTCTGTAGAACTATTGGATCAAATTACTCTGCTCTTGAATTTCCAAGAAAGGATCCCTTACCAATCCAGCAAATTACCAACCTATTTTACTTACTGGTGTTTGTTGTAAATTACTAGGATTATTAGTCAGCTAATAAGACATTATGAAGGGCAATGACATCCTTATTGACAGCATGCGTTTCCTAAAGTTGATCAACAGAATCACAAATTGTCCTGACTATCTCAATCTGACCTATAACGTTGACAAGCACATCACCACATATTGAGCTATTTTGGATATTTCAAAGGCTTTCAGTTGTGTGGCACACACAATGCTACTGTAAAAACTAGATCATTAGGTAGTCTGAGGAAATACCAATAACATTACTTTTTAGCAAAAGGCCATGATGTGGAGGTGCTGGTGTTGGACTGTGGTGGACAAAGTCAAAAATCACAGGTGCCCAACCAAGGGGCAGTGCTTCGAAAGCTTGTGATTTCAAATAAACCTGCTGGACTATAACCTGGTGTTTTGTGATTTTTGACTTTATCAAAAGGCAACAGAGTCAGAGTGAATAGTGAAGCCATAAACTGGAAACTAATCTTTAGTAGATGCCATAACTCACATCCTGGGCTTCTAATTGCTTTTGCTCATTATAAATGATATCGATGGTGGAATATCAAGCCATGTCAGACATTTTGCAGATGACTGTCTAGTCTACAGAGCAATTACCAAAGAAGCAAATAATCTTTACAAATGGGCTGAGATATGAAGAATAAAATTCAAGGCAAAGAAATTCAACATCACGCGAATCAGCAATACTCAACTGTTCATCAATATCAACCATTATCATCAAGCCAGGGGATCAATCCTGGTTCAATGAAGAATGCACGAGGGTATACCAGGAGCAGCACCAGGCATACCTGAAGATAAGGAGTCAACCTGGTGAAGCCACCTAACAGGGCTACTTGCATGCCAAACACCATAAGCAGCAAGTGAAAGACAGAGCTGAGCAATCACACAACCAAGAGATCAGATCTAATCTCTGCAGTCATGCCACATTCAGTCATGAATGGTGGTGGACAATTAAACAACTCATTGGAGGAGGAAGCTCCACAAATATCCTGATCTTCAATGATGGAAGAGCCCAGCACATCAGTGCAAAAGATAAGGTTGAAGCTTTCGCAGTAATTTTCAGCTAGAAGTGCCGAGGGAATGATCCGTCTCAGCCTCTTCCAGTGGTTCCCAGCATTATAGGTACCACTCCACACGATATCAAGAAACAGTTGGAGACACTGAATACTGCAAAGGCTATGGGCCCTGACAACATTCTGGAAATAATACTGAAGACCCGTGCTCCAGAATTTGCAGCTCCCCTGGCATCTACCCAACAATGTGAAAAATTACCCAGGAATGTCCTGCACGTAAAAAGGAGGACAAATCCAACCCGGCCAATTATCACTCCCATCAGTCTACTCACAATCATCAGTAAAGTGATGGAAGGTGACATTAATAGTGCTATCAAGCAGCACCTGCTCAGCAATAACCTGCTCAGTGATGCCCAGTTTGGCTTCCACCAGGGCCACTCAGCTCCTGAGCTCATTACAACCTTGGTTCAAACATGGACAAATGAGCTGAATTCCAGAGGTGAGATGACACTGACAGCACTTGACATCAAGACTGCATTCAATCAAGTGTGGCATTGAGGAGCCCTAGCAAAACTGGAATCAATGGGTATCAGGGGGCAAACTCTACACCTGTTGGAGTTATTCCTGACACAAAAGAAGACGGATGTGGTTGCTGGAGGTCAGTCATCTCGGTTCTAGGACATCTCTGCAGGAGCTCCTAAAGCTAGTGTCCCAGGCCCAACCATTTTAGTTATTTCATCAATGACTTTTCATTCATCATAACATCAGAATTGGGATGTTCGCTGATGATTGCACAATGTTCAGCACCATTCACAACTCCTCAGATACTGAAGCAGTCCATGTTCAAATGCAACAAGACCTGGACAATATCCAGGCTTGGACTGACAAGTGGCTAGTAACATTTGTGGTGCACAAATGCCAGGCTATGACCGCCACCAATAAGAAACAATACTGCAGCGAGTAACCACCCCTCATTCCCCAAAGCCTACCCATCATCTACAAGGCACAAGTCAGGGAGCAAACTCTCCGGTGGTTTGAGTCATACCTGACACATAGGAAGACAGTCACAGTTTTTGGAGGTCAGTCATCTCAGCTCTAATACATCTCTGCAGGAGTTCCTCAGGGTCGTATTCTAGGCCCAACCATCTTCAGCTGCTTCATCAACAACCTTCCCTCCATCATAATGTCAGAAGTGGGGATGTTCACTGGCAATTGCGCAATGTTCAGTACCATTCGCGACTCCTCAGATATTGAAGCAGTCCATGTTCAAATGCAACAAGATCTGCACAATATCCAGGCTTGGGCTGACAAGTGGCTAGCAACATACATGCCACACAAATGCCAGGCTTTGACCATCGCTAACAAGAGTCAATCTAACCACCACCCCTGACATTCAATTATGTTACCCACTATCAACATCGTGGGGGTTATCATTGACCAGAAACTCAACTGAACTCACCACACAAACACAGTGGCTTCAAGAGCAGGTCAGAGGTTAGGAATACTGCAGCAAGTAACTCACCTCCTGACTCCCAAAGACGGTCCACAGTCTACAAGGCACAAATCAGGAACGTGTTGGAATATTTCCCACTTGCCTAGATGGGTGCAGCTCTAACAACACTCAAGAAGCTTGACACCATTGAGGACAAAGCAGCCCACTTGACTGGCACTACATCACAAGCATCCACTCCCTCCACCACTGACGCTCAGTAGTAGCCGTGTGTGCTATCTACAGGTATTTCTGCTTTCACACATGTTTTATTAATGCAAGTTGTCTGTAACGCGATGGATGAACAGTAGATGCTGTTTGGATAATGTGAACTTTCTCCTGTACATTATAGCAATTTTCTATGGCGATTTTCTATAGCACGAGGTTGTACAAGAACGCAACTATCCTGTAATAGGATAACTACCTGTACAAGATGCACTGCAGAAAATCACCACAAATCCTCAGACATTACCTTCGAAACCCACAACCATTTCGTCTAGAAGGACAAGGGCAGGAGATACATGGGAACACCACCACCTTCAAATTTCCCTCCAAACCACTCACCATCTGACTTGGAAATATATCACTGTTCTTTCACTGTTGCTGGGTCAAAATCATAGAATTCCCTCCCTAATGGCACTGTGGGTCAACTCACAGCAGGTGGGCTGCAGTGGTTCAAGAAGGCAGCTCACCACCACCTTCTCAACGGCAACAAGCGACAGGCAATAAATGCTGGCCAGCCAGCGACACCCACATCCCACATTATGAATAAATATAATTAAACTAAAAAATTCATAAATTCCCCCCTTAGAAGTTACTTCAAAATCCTGTTACTTCGGAATCCGCAAAGTTTAAAGTATGTAGTCAATAAGGAACTTCCAAGGAATCCAAGATGCTTGCGTTTTGAAACAGAATACTCATCAGTTTATAACTACAGTAAAGATAATGATATACCGCACCTTAGTCAGCCACCTCGTGTACTGTATAGCCACTTGAGTTTCAAGTACTGCTAAAAACACTATCCTCCTTGAGAAAGTTTAACACTATGTTTTGTTGTAAGCAACAATTCATGAAATATTAGTATTTTCTAATTGGTCATGTTGCTTGACTGCTGCAGTCTCCAGTACCAAGGAAAGCCCATAGTTTGATAAAAATTTTAACGGACAATTAAATATTTTTAAGTATCTAAGTACATCAAGCCCAATGGTGACCAAGCTAGAAGAGTTCAGAACCAACAGCTCCAACAAGAGTATGAACTCCCACGTCTCCACCAAGAATAATTTAAGGACTGGAACAAACTTCCACCAACCTTATTCTTCATGCCTTCCAAGGACTCACTTAAGGAAAATCTGCTGAACTTAATTAATGCGACCACTGATTGCACTCATTGTGCATCTTCTATTCAATTCTCTAATGGAAGATTACAGAAGACAATCTTACCAAGTCCATATACCCAAAACCAAGAAACGCACAAATTTTTACTTTCTTAATTCTTCATTTCTGTCAACTTTAACTGAAGAACGTTACAATTTTCACTAATGTCACAAAATCATGTACATTAATGGCATCTAACAAGACACCACCACCTGCCCATTCTTTATTTATTCCCTATTACAGCATCACAAGCAGATGTACAATTTTATGTCATTCCATATGTCTCAAAATAATTATCAATATAGTTTGAAATGTATTTTGTGAACTTAAATGCTCATATATTTCAAACAAATGTCACACTAATGGATAAAATATAGAATCCTGAAATAAGTTGCAATTTCCACTGCTCAATGTGCAGATTTTCTACAGTGCATTAAGTATTTATCTTTCCTGTGGACTCTCTTTGAGATTTTCTCAAATGTCACTTTTTGATTTTTCAGGAGCTGCCTCTTTGTTCAAACGAACTTATTTATTAGGTGCAGAAATTAAGGAATAAATATACCTTCTCTAATTATGTTGACATATGGATTCACACAAGAGCTGAATTAGAAGAATTTATCAATACCCTCAACAATTATCAAATTCTCCATAAAATGTAAAGCCACAACACACAAGGAAAACATTAGATTTTCAGACACCACAATATTCAAACTGGTACCAGAAAACAGGTATAAACTTAGTAACATGATTTTTTTTCTCAAAATGATTGATTTACACAAAAATCCACTACTGTCAATCCAACTTTAATCAACTGGTGATGTCGCACATATTGTATTTCCATTACAAATGCACAAAGTGGAAGATTCAACCAGGCATTACTATTTTTTATTGCATCTCAGATCTCAATCTTAAATATATACTTAACAATTGTCAATGTTCATTACATTAGCATTAACTACATTTTCCTCCATTTAGGAGCTCTTGAAAAATGCAGTCTTATCCCAAAGATTACATATTTATCTGCAAGGAAATCATCATCTCAGTGATTTTAAGCTTGCCTGGCCCCTGGTTAGGCAAGTACTCTTGCTGATTAATTTAAAACTTTTCTCTTTTGTAGCCTTTCTCTCACCCCAACTTGCAGCTTCCCCTCTTCCTGCAATCTCCCCTTCTCTCCCCTTTTTAGGTTCTTTCCCCAATCTCTTGTCATCTCTCCCTTGCTCGAAAACCCCACTTCAGCCTACCCTTCTGCCTCAACCTCCCTTGTAGGTTCCCTTCTCTGAAAACCTCATTGCATCATCCACATTCTCATTGTAGCTGTGCCTTCTCCTCCAAATTCCCTTGATACTCCCTTCTTCAGCACCAACCCCCCAACTCACTTCAGAGCTTCTTTCTTACTCTGACTCCCCTTGGAATCTTTTTCTTATTCACCCACCAGAACCAGCACATGAAACTTCTGACAGACTGCCACCAAGACCTCAGTTCCTCAGCAAAAGGCTTCCCAGCAGCTCCCTCATGTCCCTCATGTCATTTTTCTCTTAGTTTCCCAACTGCTTGTTGTCTCTCCATCAATCCCATGTTCACTGCTGACAGACGGATAATAAACTTATCAGTGGCACACTACTGTCTGTAATCTTCCATTTGAAATATTCTGTGATTGGAGAAGCAACTCTTCACCGATTCTATGAATAAATTGTTGGATGAAATCTTATGACAGAGTGGACGTTTAACCATTCAGTAAGAGGAATAATTATTGGCCTACCTTTTACTTTTAGATTTGCCATTGTCTGTTGATCCCCTGTATCACATGTGTAGTTTCCAGCATCCTGAGCACTTAGGCTGTGAATAAGTAACTCAACATAGGAACCTTTTTGTTTCATTTCATGCTTCTCACTGGGATGAAGTACCACAGATTCTTTCCTCCATTTCACAGGGGCATCTGGTTTTGTAATGACACAGCTGAGAACAGCAGTACTATTTTCTTCAGCCTCCTGGTTCTCAAGTTCTTGTTTGAAAAGTACAGGAAGGGCTAAGAGAGACAGTAATTTAGTTCAATGATGATGAACTTCAGATAAGATTCAATTCTGACTTCTAAACACCAACACAGTTTCAAACAAATTCATTGTGAAATAATGTTTGAGGAGGCTATTCAATATCAAAGATCTGTCAACATTTCTCAACAGCCTGGGTATTACGTAACTTCACATAGTACAGCATGGTAGCAGATTATTTAGCTTCTGAAGGAACACGTATATTAATTCCTAATGTGTCCTAATCAGCATGGAATACTTTTTGTGATCTCTGCAAGTCTCAGGATATCCAAGAATTACTCCACCGAAATTCAAGGAAATCATAATGAATTCTTATGTTAAGTATACTATACCATTTCAATTAAACAGCAATGAAGAGTACTTGACCAGAGAACAGAGGCAGATTTATGATCCTCCTATTACATTTTTTCCTGTTCATCAATAACTTCCGGCTTGCATTACATTTTTTATTCACAGTGTATCTGTATGATGTGTTCATATTTCTTCAAATCAATTAGGGCTTTGTAATTCCTAAAATCCACATACTTCCTTACATTTAGACACTTAGCAGAATCTCAAAATTTGATTGTGACCACTCAAATTTGACATCAGACTTATCTGCGGTGCAGTCTTATTTTACCAGACCCTGTAGTAAAACTAAAGAATCAAATCTAACTTGGGCAGGAGTGTGTAGCGTAAGAACTAGTGGGCTTGAGTGGAGAAAAAGCAGAGGCCAAGACCATCATGGACAGGTGGTAAGAGTTCCCTGCTTAAGGTTAGTGCTAGGATGAAGCCTTCACAGAGGTGAAGATCGTCAGAGAGGGAGAGAAAAACAAGACTGGAGAGGACCAATTTTATACGTATCCAAAAGAAATGTGTGGGATTTAAAATAATAATCTTACTTAGATTCTGTGTTGCCTCCCTCCAGGTTAGGTTTTTTAAAATTTCAAGTTAAAATGAATCACTGATTTTCAACGCAAAATATGTCCCTATCCAATTCGGGCTACGAAAAGATGATGGGAATACAGCAACAGTAGCCAAGCCATTCTAAGTCTGCTGTTGATACCTCTCCTCATAGGCAGTCAGGATGAAAGTCGACCCTTGAGTTTCTTTTTTTTAGTTTACTATGATCTATGAACCTTGCTATCTACAGGGACTCCTCCGACTTTCTTTCTAATCTAAGATTAATGTGGATTCTGGTAGCAATTTCAGCCCAGTTAGCCAAGCCAGTTAACTAATGGATCAGATCGGCCACTTTTCTTACAGCCCACTCAATTTTACGTTCCATTGAATCCCATTCCTTTTCCATTTAGTTAATCACATAGAAAATTAAGTGGGGTGTAATAATAGTCTGAATGCCTAAAACGAACTCTACCCAAGAAAAAAATTAAAAACCTACTGTTTATGGTTAATCACGATTTTGCCTTGTGAACAAAATGTAAACAAATATGGTCATTGTCAAGAACAATCACAAAAGGCAACATTTCTTAATTTGAATTATAGGCTCTGATGACCGTTGTCCTACCTTTCACTTTTAAGGAGGCAGTAATTTGTTGATCTCCAGAATCACAGGTATATTCTCCAGCATCTTCTAATTTTATATTGTGAATGAGTAATTCAACGTAGCATTCTTTTTGTTTCATTTCATGCTTGTTACTTGGCTGAAGCAATATTGATCCCTTTCTCCATTTCACTGCTACATCAGGCTTGGTGACCTCACATTTCAAACTGGCAGAACCGTCTTCTTCAATTTCTTGATCATGAAATTTTTTTTTGAAAAGTACTGGCAAGGCTAAGAGACAGGAATTTGCATTGATTTAGTTCAATGGTAACTGAGTATGCTGATATAAATTTAAAACAATTCTACTGAATATGATACAGTATTCATTATTAATTTGAACGATAACATGAACACTTGCACTTATGCTCAAACACACATTAAAACTTAATACAATTGAATTTCCACATGTAAGTTTAGACTTTTACATACATACAAACAATTCCTTTCTCAATTATTTGTAACAATTTCATGGAAGACCCCCAGTTTGATAATATCAATTCCTATTCACAGAACAACATGCAGGTCAGGCTACATAAGAGGTGGCCCATGTCGAACCACTTGTACATCCTATATTGTAGGCAGAGATGAACCTACCTCATTTTAATCAATTTTAAATTTACATAGGCTAATTTTCCAAAGGAAGCTGGAATGCAGACTTAATGGGCAGAATCTAATGGGGTCCTGAACAATATGGGCTATGGCGAAAATGTGGTAGAATCAAAGTCCTGCGAGGCCTTTATTAATGTTGGGAACAACTCGCTGCATCTTTCGACTAGCTTCCAGGCATCAAGGCAAAATTCTTGGTAGGCAGATGCAAGTTGCCTATTAAAAGGGATTATTGATTATTAACAACCTCACCAACTGCAGATCTTGCCTCATTAATATGTAGTTTTCTATCTTTCACCCCACTCCAAGTAAACAGGATGCTGGGAATTCTAGACATGTAAGACAGAACAGGTTCCTGGCGACTTCAGTTTGAAGCTTGCTCCAAAGGAGCTTCACGTTGGACACCCGGCACCAATATCTCACGACATGCTCCATGGGCAAGAGACCTCCATGGGTGACCATGTTTATGGACATCAGTATCCACACTGTTTTGTTTCAGCCTCTAAGAACCCACAATGACACATCTCCGATTTAGTTTTAGTATGTTTCTGCAAGTCAATGATGCATCTCGGGTGTCATGGCAGCTATCATTGTAATGCAGCAAGAGCAATTTGCACTCGGGGTAAGCGGCCAGCACTTGGACTGGACCAGCCTGCATATCTGGCCTGTTCACTTGCTCTCTTAGTCCTCACTCACTTTGAGCCCACCTGGATGCTCACAGCATCCCTGCCTAGTCTTTACTTTTACTGCTTTGATACTTCAGCCAGAGATACCAGGCTCACAGTACTGCTGTATTGATGTGATGTTTTGCATACACACAGTGCCACAAAGCTTAGCATGGCAGTCAAAAGATAACCTTGGATCAGCAGTCCTGGCACAGTAACTTAAGGGCAGCCTGCGATACAGTCCGGAGGCTTTGGCATTGTTAGTCAGCCTCTTGGAGTGATCAGTCAGGATTCTCTCTTCATAAGGGATAAAGAGCTGAAAATTGGGGTAGCCCATCACCCATCTTGACACTTTGTGCCCAACTGGAGGCCTTTTCCCTCCTGAAATGAAAGGGGCACATATTAAGGGAGATGAAAGTGGATGGCACAGCTGTACTTCAGCTGTATTTTTGGTGCAGGTGGGAGGTACCATGTGCATGTGAGTAGGCAAGGTAGAGAGCATGCAATGTGGTGTCAGGGGTTGGGGTAGGTAAGAGTGAGTGAGAGAAAATGTTTCATGCAATAATGAGAATGGTACAGCATAAACCTTGGTTGGAAGTGGAAGCAGCAGAGAGACAGTGTGCATATTAGGGAAAAGATAGTGGCACTTACGCTGGTGAGGTAGAGAAGGTCATTGGCCTTCTTCCCACATTGCTGTGTATTCCTCCAGATGGCTGTGAAAGCAATAACCTGAGTAACGACCTCAGACCAAGCTGGCATGATCTGGTGCTGTGGTCATCCCTGCTGATCCCTGGGAATAGGATGTCACATCTTTGTAACACAGGACATCCAGAACCCTGCCCACAAAGCAGAGTGACAAGTTTTCTTCTTTGCCATGTCTGGGGCAAACGTCAAGACCATGCAGGGCAGGTTGCCAGTGTCTGTCTGGGTGCACCACCCTTTCAACGATGGTGTCAACCCAAGGGATACTGGCTCATTCCGGGACACTCCAGCAGTGGTAAGTTGTTCTGGGTACAGCAAGTGTTAGGAATGGGCTAGAATTGGACAAGAGGGGTGCTATTTGTGTTGGGTAAGTAATTACTGAGATAAGTTTGGTAAGGTGCAGCAAGAGAGTTTGCTAGCCCTTGCAAAAGAAAACCCTGCATGAAACTCAGCAACACTGACAGCCAAAAAAACACAGTTCAGTTCAATGAAACTGTTAAGCAAGACTGAATAACAATAAAGTTGGATGCTTTCTTGGAAGGACCTGAATCGCAATATGTTGCGCATGTCTGAAACTCGTAGCCACATTGAATGCTAGAGAAAGGACAAATTGTAATTTAACTATCTAAAGCAGATGCAAACAAAAAATAATCCACGCCAGAAAATAAAAAAAAGACTTTAAAACCAAAAACTAGGATATGGCTTGGCTTGGTAAAGGGAGTATAAATATATCCTGCTCATTGATAACATATACTGAAACTACGGCATAAACAAATCACAGATCAGATCAAGGCCTTGATGACTCAGTGATCAAAGAAATCAGGTGACTGACATGAGAAAAGCTGATGTCTCCTAATGCATGTATACCTCTTAAATCAAGTTGGCAAGGTTGCTGCATACCATTCTCTCAGGTCTAACTCTGAAACTGTCATCAAATCTACTTACAAAGGCAGTCCTAATATTTAGTTTACTGACCTTAGTCTAACAGAGGCTGAACACCAACTCTCTGACACTTCCACTAAGCTCTTCCTGGATCATTGCCCCATTATCTAATATCAAGCCATTGCGTCCAGAACTATTGGTCACCTCATCTTCTCTAGTGATTTTTTTCTCCACTGCTTCCAACTTCATGGTCACACAATCCTGAACAGCCCAATTCTGCCTCCTTCTAAAATCATAAGTAAGTTACTGTTTTTCTCTTCAGGGAAGGAATATGAAGTTTTTGAACTTGAGGCCCAGCTAAGGACAACTGCATCAATTGTGCATCCGCTGATTCAGTAATGCCATCCATCTGGCATCAAATTACAATTCATTGGGAGGTATTCTTTTCTTTTTAAAAAATTTGGAATCAAACAATGAATATATTGTATGCACTAAGTATACACTTGTCATGCCAGTTAAATAAATCTATTCAGATGTAAACTCAAAATGTTTCACCTGGATTTGCCATTTCTGAATCACATTTCATATCTAATCCTGAAAGACAACTAGGAGCTGCCATGTTCACAGATTTAACTGCAAGTATAGAAAGACATAGCCTATGATGTTCAAGGGTGGCTTTTATTGGGAGGGGCTACTATGTCAATGGATTACTACCAGAATTTCTTTCTTCAAATGCAACATTTGCACTGTGGTCCTGCATAAATACATCTGAATAAGACTGAATATCTCAGTTTCTTATAGAAGCCACATGGCATTAAATGTCTCCATGCCATATTGTGTCAGGATATAACCTGATGTCTCACTGTGACTGATGCAATGGCTCAGTAGTGTTACTGGAACACTGTTTGATCTCCAACATTCCCCACAGACTATCATTTCATCTGACATGGAGATCGCAGTTGGTGGATTCCTTGTAGCCTTGTTGCATAGACAAACACAGAATCTATACAGTGTGGAAACAGGTCATTCAGCCCAACAAGTCCACACCGACTGTCCGAAGAGCATCTCACCCAGACTCACACCGACTGTCTGAAGAGCATCTCACCCAGACTCACACCTCCTACCTTTTCCCTATAACCCTGTATTTCCCATGGCTAATCCGTCCAACCTACACATCCCTGGTCACTAAGAGCAATGTAGCATAGCCAATCCACATAACCTGTACATCTTTGGACTGTGGGAGGAAACTGGAGCACCCAAAGGAAACCTACGCAGACATGGGGAGAACGTGCAAACTCCACACAGACAGTTGCCCAAAGCTGGAATCAAACCCGGGTCCCTGGTGCTGTGAGGCAGCCGTGCTAACCACTGAACTACCATGTCACCCAATAAGAACAGCAACAGTCAGCAGCTGCCGTATAGTCTCCTGAGGGTGCAGCAGCATGTGGACACGACCCAAGCAGGAGGAGGAGAATGACCAGATACTGCATATACTGATCTCGCTGTCATTTTCTTACAGCTCTTAGATACCAGCACAGGTGCTGACTAGGGATCAAAAACAGAAATTGATGGAAAACCTCAGGTCTGTAGAAAGATATCAGAGTTAACGTTTCAGGTTCAGAGACCCTTCCTCAGAACTTGCTGACTAAGGATGATCTGGCCCATTAGCACTGATGTGTGTTATCTACTTAAGCAGGACTTGAACTCAAAAAGGAGTGGGTGGCAATTTCTTCTGATGGTCGTCATTACAGCTGCCTTGATTTTTATGGTCAGAGGTCAGACAACACGAGATTATAGTCCAACAGATTTATTCGAAATTACAAGCTTTCAAGCTCTGCTCCTTCGTCAGGTGAAGTGACTTCACCCGACATATGAGCAGCACTTCAAAAGCTTGTGATTTCAAATAAACCTGTTGGAGCAGCGCTCAAAAAGCTTGTGATTTCAAATAAACATGCTGGACTATAACCTGGTGTCATGTGACATCTGCTCTTGCCCACCCCAGTCCAACACCGGCACCTCTACATCTTGAATATTTATGCCAGTGGTTTGTTTCAAGAAATAAGACTTGTGTAAAATTTCCCAAACCTCAAACGTAAAGGCATCCAGGATGTCACTGATTTTACTTTCTCCAAGTTACATCTTCTTATATCCTCCCCTCAGCTGAAGCAACCCAGATAGTGGGATTTTCCACCAAAGGGCTAGGCCCTTTAGACTGTACTCTCATTTCTTGGAGAGCATGCTATCTGCAAACTGCAGGGTCTTGCAGTGAAGTTCACAAATGATGTGCTGCATCACTATGGAATGTTGTGTCCTTCACAACTGCAGCTAACAAAGAGGGGTTGTTCTGGACACAGGAAATAGAGAATGATAATCAGAACATTGAGCAGGAGAGACATCCAAGACAGCATGGTAGTGCTATGTACCACTGAGCATGAGAAGCCAGACAAAACCTAACTGAAGCCCATTTCCATGGTGAATGGGCTGGATTTGGATTTCCTTTCATTGTGTAACTTACTTTTGGTTATATGGCAAGTGGGACATGGTCAATCCGCTGTAAATGTGGATCTAATTATTTTTGCAGTCCTTAAATTTTCTGTTGTTGAATAATTGCTTTTCTTATCAGTGTGATTGGATACTTAGTATCTCTGGGTATTCCCACTTACATGCACCCACAGTCTACTCATTATTAAGGAGCAAGCATGAGGCAGTGAGAAAAGTACTAACTATTTCATGGCATTAAGGTTAGGCTGCCATAAAGCCTTGTATTGGTATATGATATCTGGGTGTCATGCAATGAAGTCTCTTATAATAGGCAGGTTGGGAGTAATCCTGAGGTATCGCCTTTCCACCCTTCCTTCATTGGTTAGCCTTCAACGTTTCACAGTTCACGCAGACTGCTAAGTTGCTCTGAAGTGCCTGAGAATGCTGAAGGATTATGTTTAACCTGAAAGGGACACAGCAATGCATCATAAGAGCACATAGACATGTTAAATTCCTGCAGTCTGAACACCTCAAAGCAGTGCATTCCTTGGGAAATAACAGATAGAAAAAAACATTGCTTCCAGAGATCTCTAGAATCATCATTGATTCTGTAATCTCACTCATAAGGCAGGTGTAAAGTGTGGGTGATGTGTGTTGGGCAGGCTCTACCACAATCGCTGTACACTGCTTTTAGCCTCCACATTGTCCATTTAAAGTGCAAATGCACAATTACAGGAACAGGAGGCAGTGTGCAAACTGGATCCAAGGTTGGAAAAATCCACCAATGTTAGGAGTTCTGTACTGGCTCCAGCATGCATATGTCTGGCTGGCATCGACAGGCTGGTTAGAGCCATGGAGACCCATGGCTTCAGTCATCAACATCATGGTTCAAGGATCCCAGATCTCTGAGTGTACCTGAATTCAAGGAGGCAGTTGCCTGTCAGAGAGGAGCAACACTTGGTCATTACAATTTTTCCAACATTGGAACATCTGGAGAGGTTGCTCACCTGTCAAAAGACTACACTGGGTTCGACAGCAACAAAAACATTAATGAAAACATTTTAAGAGCACAAGTGAATACATATTTACAAAAATACACAGTTATTTACAGTGATCTGTCGCACATGCCACTCATGCGCTGTCAGAGAGATATTTTTCTTCCCTTTAATACAATTCCAATTTCTGCAAGTGGGGTGGAGGGAGCCTGCTCTCTAGTTGCTATTGTTGGACTGGAAGAGTTGACTGGCCATCCCTAGGTGCAGAGATAGTAGGAACTGCAGATGCTGGAGAATCTGAGATAACAAGGTGTAGAGCTGGATGAACACAGCAGGCCAAGCAGCATCAGAGGAGCAGGAAGGCTGACGTTTTGGGCCTAGACCCGTCTTCAGAAATCCTGAGGGAGGAGGGTAACTTCTTCAAGGTAGGCATCCTTAGAAGAGGCTTCGCAGTGGGGTTAAACTTGTTTCAGAGATAGTAGGAGCTGCAGATGCTGGAGAATCTGGGATAACAAGGTGTAGAGCTGGATGAACACAGCAGGCCAAGCGCATCAGAGGAGCAGGAAGGCTGACGTTTCGGGCCTAGACCCTTCTTCAGAAATTTCTGTCCCTCATCACACAGTTCAATTGCTAGAATAAATATAGGTCTCATTTACGCAATATGTCTACAACATCAGGAATATGAGAACAGCATGCAACAAGGGAAGGTTTTTTGCTGATCAAGAGACCGCAATGCCAGCAGCAAGCAACTCCAGAGAGAGAGAGAGACAGAAAGGGAGAGAGATTGGTCAGGAAATGTATTGTAGAAGATGGGCACAGCACTTTGAAAGCAAAGTGATGGCCGTGATATAGAGTCTACCATTTTGACCATGAGGCTCTTTTATAGCCCAACAATGGTAGCACTGTCAACCAATAGCAAGTTTTGCCATTGAAAATCTCCCACTACGATGCAGTCACATCTGTTTCTCAGTACTCTGCCAGAATCCAGATTTTTATTTAAAATGGCAACGAAGCAGAAAGACGAAGTGAACTGTTAAAATTTCGGCTACTAATTCTGTTTCCTTCCAAACATGCTGCTTGACGTGCTGAGTATTTCCAGTGCAACTTTTTCCTTATTTAGGAGAACCTGGCAATAATACATGCATATTGTCTCATATTCTCTATACCTTGTCTACTTCGTGGCATTGAAGCTGAATACTGGGGATGCTTCGGGGTTCATTATTTTGATTCAGGGATTGTATTCTGTGCCTTAATTGCAACCCTCTCCCAATATCAAAAATGGGCTTGTCAACATTTCTATTTCATTACTTTCCCATCAATGACCTGAAGAGCATACTGAGCATTCAAAAAAAGTACAGCATTATAATCTGATTTAATGTTTTCATTTATGTAATAATGTACCTAAGAAAGCGTATGCAATGTGCCTTAATCATTACCGCCCAGTGGTTCTGACCTCATAATCATGAAGTGCTTCGAGAGGCTGGTCATGGGCCACATCAACTCTAGTCTCCCAGCCTACCTCAATCCCCTACAATTTCCCAACTGACATAACAGGTCCACAGTGCATGCCATTTCCCTAGCCTGTACTCATCCCTGGAACATCTAGACAACAGAGACACCTGCGTCAGACTCCTGCTCATTGACTACAGCTCCACCTTCAGCACCATTATCCCATCCAGACTGATGTCAAAACTCTGTGACCTCTGTCTCAGTTCCACCCTCTGCATCTGGATCCTCAGCTTTCTGACCGACACACCGCAATCAGTGAAGATAGGTAACTACACCTCCTCTACAATTACACTCAACACTGGAGCACCCCAAGGATGCGACCTCAACCCCCACTGTACTCCCTGTACACCCACAACTGTGTTGCCAAATTTCAAATGAACACCATCTACAAGTTCACTGACGACACCACTGCTGTGGGACGGATATCTAAAAACGATGAGTCAAAATACAGAAGGGAGATAGAGGGCTTGGTGACGTCATGTAATGAAAACAACCTCCCTCTCAATGTCAGTAAAACTAAAGAACTGATCATTGACTTCAGAAAGAAAGGAGGAAAACACGCCCCCATCTACATCAACGGAACTGGAGTGGAGAGGGTAGAGAGCATCAAGTTTCTCAGAGTGATGATAACCAACGGCCTGTCCTGGACTTCCCACATAGATGCAACAGTCAAGAAGGCACAACAACGCCTCTTCTTCCGCAGACGGCTCAGGAAATTTGGCACGTCCGTAAGGACCCTCACCAACTTCGAGAGATGCACCATTGAAAGCATACAAGTAGTTCTCCTATCATGCAACAGTTGCATTCTTGTGCGACCTTGCGCTATAGAAAATCACACCACAGAAAATCACGTTATAGGGAAATCGCTATATCTGTACAGCAGAAAGTTTGCGTTAACCAAACAGCATCCAATATTCATCAATCACATTACAGCCAATTCGCATTTACAATACACGCATTACAGCAGAACTACCCTGTACTGTCCGGGTGCATAACGGCCTGGTGTGGAATCTGCTCTGCCCAGGACTGTAACAAAGTACAGAAGATGGCACAGCCCAGACCATCACAGAAGCCAACCTTCCATCTATGGACTCCATTTACACAGCTCGCTGCCACGGGAAGGCTGCCAACATCATCAAAGACCCATTGCACCCTGGTAATGATCTCGTACAACCGTCAGGCAGAAGGTTCAGAAGCCTGAACACACACACAAGCAGGTTTAGGTACAGCTTCTTCCCGGCCGTTATTAGACTGATGAATGGAGTTTCCAGCCTAAAATAATGTAATCTGTATGTCTCTGTCTAAATCTTTTTGATCTGTACAACCTTGCTTACTATAATCTGCCTGTACTGATCGTAAATAAAGCTTTTCACTGTACTTTGGTATACGTGACAATAAATCAATCAATTCAGTTCAATTTAATTCAACATTGACCTACCCTTTACTTTTAAGGTGGCTGAGGTCTGTTGAAACCCTGAATCACAGATATATTCTCCAGCATCTTCTGGTTTTAAGTTGTGAATAATCAACTCAATCATGGAACCTTTTTGTTTCATTTCATGCTTGTTACTTGAATGAAGTACTGAAGATTCCTTTTTCCATTGGACAAGAGCATCATGTTTAGTAATTTCACAACACAAAGACACCGAACTGCCTTCTTCGGCTTCGTTACTCTGAAGCCCTTGTTTGAAGAGTACAGGCAAGGCTAAAGATCACAAAGATTTCAATCATTTAGCATAAGATAATAAATCAGGTCAACACCAAACTTTCCATTCCAGTAATGATCTTACTTCAAAATAATTCAACTAAGTATTTGTCCATTTGTGCTAAGTCATACTTTTATTATTGTTGTAATATGTATCACACATTTTCAAAACTATCTTTCCATTTGAGAACTTTACTTCATAGCCTCTATGCATGGTTTAATTTCATAGCAATTTGTCTTTTAAAAACAAAGATAGAAGTAAGCTGTTCATTTTTAATTCAATTATCATTTTATGAGGGTAATTGTGGTAAATTATCCACTCAAATGATTACAGCTCTCCATTCCAGAAATCATGTAATCGTTGTTTGCAAGTGTTGTCACTAATTAATACAGCACCTAAACCAAATTTCTTAAACACCTTAATTGCACCTTTGACTTTTTACCAGACAGGTCATATGCATTCATGCATTTGCATTACTTTGCACTCAATACGTAAAATAGTCAAAATAAAGTTTATAATTATAGAGTAATACAGCATAACAGCCCCTTCAGCCCAAACTGGTCCATGCTGACCATGGTGCCCACTCAGCTAGTTCCAATTGCCTGCATTTATCCCTCTAAACTCTTCCCATCCATGTGCCTATCCAAATGTTTCTTAAATGTTGCTATTGTACCTGCCTCATCCACTTTCTCTGGCAGCCCATTCCATAGCCCACCACTCTCTGTGTGAAGAAGTTGTCCCTCAGTTCCTTCTTAAATCTTTCCCCTCTCACCTCAAACCTATGCCCTCTAGTTTTCAATTCTCCATCCCTGGGAAAAAGACTATATGCATTCATCCTATCTATGCCCCTCATGATGTTATACACCTCAATAAGGGCATCCTCATTCTCCTGTGTTCCAAGGAATAAAGTCCTATCCTGGCCAGCCTCTCCCTATAACTCAGACCTACTAGTCCTGGCAACGCCCTTGTAAATCTTTTTTGCACATTTTCCAGTTTAACTATGTCTCTCCTATAACAGAGTGACCAAAACTGTAAACAATGCTCCACATGCAGCCTCACCAATGACTTATACAACTGTAACATAACATCCCATATCCTATACTCAGTGCCTCGAACAATCAAGGCCAGCATGCTAAATGCCTTCTTCACCACCTTCTACCTGTGACTCCGCTTTCAATGAGCTATGTACTTGTATTCCTAGGTCCCTCTGTTCCACAACACCCCTCAGAACCTTACTATTTACCATATAAGTCCATCTTTCATTGCATTTGCGAATCCTCAGCCCATTTCCCTATCTGGTGAAGATTCCTCTGTAATTTTTTGATAACCTTTTTTGCTATCAACAATACCTCCAAATTTTGTATCATCCGCAAACTTACTAATCATGCCTTGTACATAAACATCCAGATCATTTTTTTAAATAACAAATAACAAAGGTCCCAGCACTGATCTTTGTGACACACCACTGGTCACAGGTAATACAGTGTGGAGCTGGAGGAACACAGCAGGTCAGGCAGTATCAGAGGAACACAAAAGTCGACGTTTTGGATCAGAACCCTTTATAAGGACTAGTCACAGGCCTCCAGTCGGAGAAACAACCGTCAACCATCACCCTCTGCTTCCTACCATCGAGCCAATTATGAATCCAGTTGGCTAGCTCTCCTTGGGTCCCATGCGATCTAATTTTCATGACTAGCCTGCTGTGCAGAGCCTTACTAAAAGTCCATATAGACAACACCCACTGCCCTACCCTCATGTATCCTCTTGGTTATCTCTTCGAAAAACTCTAAATGATTTGTCAGACATGACTTCCAAAACAAAATTCCATGTTGACGATCCTTAATCAGACCTTCACTATCCAAATGTTGATTGATCCTGTCCCTCAGTATCCTCTCCAATAACTTGCCTACCACTGATGTCAGGCTCACTGGCCTGTAGTTTCCTGACCTGTCTATGCTACCTTTCTCAAACAATGGAACAACATTAGCCATCCTCCATCTTCCGGAACTTCACCACTGGCTAAAGACGAAGCAAAAATCTCTACAGTTTCTTCCCTAGCCTCCCATAAGGTCCAATGATGGACTTGATCAAGCCCAGGGTATCCATCTCAATACGCTTTAAGGCTGCAAACACATCCTCTCTGGCAATATGAATGTGGTCCAAAGCATCGCCACTTGTTTCCCTTATTTCCATGATTCTCTCCTCAGTAAATACGGAGGAGAAATATTCATTAAAAATCTCTCCCCATCTCCTGTGGCTCTACACATGCTGATCTTTAAGGGGACCTATTCTCCCCATAGCAATCCTTTTAATCTTTATATAGCTATAGTACCTCTTGGGATTAACTTTAACCTGATCTGACAGATCCATCTCATACCCTCGTTTTGCTCTTCTGATTTCCCTCTTAAGTGTGCTCCTACACTTTTTATAGTCATCTAAGAATTCACTTGAGCCCGCTAGCTTAAACCCAATGTATCAGAGATAGTAGGAACTGCAGATGCTGGAGAATCTGAGATAACAAGGTGTAGAGCTGGATGAACACAGCAGGCCAAGCAGCATCAGAGGAGCAGGAAAGCTGACGTTTCGGGCCTAGAC
>NC_063333.1:12253822-12266729 GCF_021869965.1 Rhincodon typus
CTTCTTTTTCCTGACCAGGGCCTCAATATCCCTCATCAGCCAGGGATCCCTAACCCTGCCAGCTTTTCCCTTCATCCTAACAGGGACAGACTGTCCCTCAATTCTTGATATCACACTTTTAAAAGCCTCCCATTTGCCAGTCGTTCCTTTTCCTTCAAACAGACTCACCCAATCGACCTCTGCTAGATCCTGCCTAATGACCCCAAAATTGGCCCTGCTCCAGTTTAGCACCTTAACCTGTGGACCTGTCCTATCTTTTTCCATAACTATGTCAAAACTAAGAGAGTTATGGTCACTGGACCCAAAGTGCTCTCCGACTGACACTTCAGTCACTTGCCCGACCTTGTTTGCTAACAGGAGGTCTAGTTTTGCAGTGTCCCAAGTAGGGCCTTCTACATATTGATTTAGGAAATGTTCTTGGACACACGTGACAAATTCCAACCCATCCGGGCCTTTTACACTCTGGGCGGCCCAGTCGATACAGGGGAATTAAAATCTCCAACCAATACCACTCTATTATTCCCACAGATTTCTCTACATGTCTGCTCCTCTAGTACCCGCTGGCTATTTGGGGTCTATAATACAGTCCCAACAGAGTGACCATTCCCTTCTTGTTTCTAAGTTCTAATCATATGACCTCATTTGATGACCCCTTAATAATATCCTCTCTAAGTACTGTTGTCATGTCCTTCCTTATCAAAAGGGCAACTCCCTCTCCTCACTTACTTGTACTTCTTTAATTAATCATAATGAATCAGAGTCTCTTTATTAAATAAGTGACAATTCAAATCAAGATTACCAAAATAGTCACAAATATATCACTTGACAGGATTTTTATAGGAAATTCACCTTTTCCTTTTGTCTTGATCAAAAGAAGCTGGACATCTGTTATACTAACTTAAGTATTACATAAAGTGCAGCAATTTCACCACAATATGGAACTGGATATAAGGTGATCAAATGCATCACTTCATGCTGCCAACCAGCATGTTGGTATGCCAGCAGCACCCTAACTGTAAAAACTCAGATCAGAAGTGAAATGATCACACACCCACAAGCACTGGATAGTTTATTAAATTAATTAAAAGACTACTTATTAGAGGCTCAGTGAAATTTTCCATTCACCCTGCAGGCTTCCTGTAGCATCAACAAAATGAGAAAAATCAGGAGTTACTCTTTCCAAGTGTATATTTATATAATTAATCTTCATGTTGCATAGGAATGTTTTTTATTGTTTACAAAAGGTAAAAAATTCACTAATAGTTGAGAAGTAGATTACCCTACCCTTCACTTTTAAGCAGCTCTTTGTCTTCTTGTCACCAGAATCACAAGTATATTCTCCTGAGTCATCTAGCTTTAAATTATGAATAAGCAATTCCACACTGGAACCTTCTTGCTTCATTTCATGTTTGTCACTTGGATGAAGTAAAATAGATTCTTTTCTCCACTTCACTGGGGCATCTGCCTTAGAGAGTTCACAGCGAAGTGAGGCAGTATCTCCCTCCTCAGCTTCCATATTCTGAAGCTCTTTTTTGAAGTGCACAGGCAGGGCTAAAAGAGATAATAGTTGTACATTTTCAACTCAAGAAGATGATAATGCATGATCATGGGCATTGTACTCAGGTCCAACACCCAAACCTTTGAATTCACAATATTATTGCCCTGAGAAAGGAAATGGATATGTATACATGCCTGAAAGAGATATTTCATGAAGTGCTGCACACATAAGAAACCACATACTATTAAAGGGTGTGTTCCTTATTTTCACTATTCCAGTACTCTGCAGGCTCCAAAATGCTTTGCTAACCTGAAGCATCTTATCCTACGAGCAATGTTAGAACAAGAGGCACTTGCAGTCCAGCAGCTCTTCAACACTTCAAGGTCTATGAAAATAATGCTGCTCATCATCCATAAAATTTCATTGATAAATTAAAAATAAGACTCCAAAGTTGTTAAGATGGAGCTTAGATCAGTAGCCATTTAGCATAAAAATTGTACATTTTTCCCGGAAAGAAAATGCAATTGCTGATGCATTATTCCGAATGTAAACTGTTGTACATATGAGAGTGTGACCAAAAAAGTTGAATAGTGATTAAGAATTTGGTGCGAGGAAGAATGAACAGTTTTGAGCTTAGTGTTTTGTTTGTCATATCAGTGCTACTAATCTTGTCATGAAATTAATTTTTAAAAAGAAAATGGGTTTTATGTTTTGAGGGTGGAGGCATGTTGGAACCCTTATGGAATTTTTCATTACTTTTTACTTTATTCTTTTATCAATTTTGGTTTGGAGCTGTAGAATTATAAGCTAAAGGTGACTTTTGGACTGTGGGTAACAGCTTGTTGGTAAAAGAAAAACAGATCATTAAGCTTTTGTTCATTCATTAGGCTAGGCCTGGAAGTTAATTGCAGGTTGGATACTAGTCAAGATTCTGTAGACATTTTATCACCTGGGAACAGCATTATGTCTAAACACACAGCAGAAGTTAGTTAGTAATGAGATCAGTACCTGGGAATTGGTTGCAAGTCTGGAAAAGACCTTATTCTCAAGCAGATGGCAGATGCTGAGAAGTAACTAAGGAGAGGCGATGGCCTAGTGGTATTATAGCTGGACTATTAATCCACAGCCCACAGTATGTACTGGGGACCCGAGTTTGAATCCTGCTACAGCAGACAGTGAAATTTGAATTCAATAAAAATCTGGAATTCAGAATCTAATGATAACCATGAATCCATTGTAGTTTTTGGGGGGAAAAAGTCTGGTTCACTAATGCCCTTTAGGGAAGGAAACCATCCTTACCTGGTCTTGCCTACATATGACTCCAGACTCACAGCAATAGGGTTGGCTCTTACCTGCCCTCTGGGATGCTGGCCAAGCTGGCAATGTCTTCATCCAATGAATAAATAAAAAAACTAGGACTTTGTTGAGAAGGCAGTCAGTCAGTCAGGGAGTGGTCAGAAATTGGGTTTGGGATGAATTTTCAATGAAAAGGAATCTGGCTGTTGATGCTAAAGCTTGATGATCTGAAAGCTCTCTGCCCAACCTCCCTTGTCGAAGCTCACAGAATAGAAAACTAAGTAGTAGGTATTACTGCCTTTATCTGAGTGAACTATAAAGGTGACCGAGATCAGAATCTTCAGAAAATCAACCAAGAAACCATCATCAATGCCCATGGAACAATGCACCATGAAAACCATTTAAGTAATCTGGCCAGTTTTATTCTTTTATTTATCCCTTAACTGTGTTTGTTGTTTAATTTTAGTCTGCTAAAGTTACTATATTATTAGTAAATTGCTATGCCTTTTGTTTAATATACAAACTGGTGTCTGGAATTGATCATTCGTACAGCCTGGGACTGGTCAGGAACCACTGGGTTCAATCTTGAAGGTCTTTAAAGGTTTTAATTTTTCTGTGTTGTGATAGAAAGCTGATTTGGATCGGCTGTCTGTCTCTGTGTCATAACAAGTCTTATTTTCACCCCCAGACTGATTCTACATCTAAGTTTCTAAGCCAATTCCCTTTCCCATTATTGGACTGATTTCTTCCTTTACTAACAATGTCTTTTCTTTTTTGCCAGTCCTTCCTAAATATTGAATACCCTCAGTTATTCAGCACCCAGACTTGGTCACGCTACAACCATGGGTCTTTAACGCAATCATATTTGTCTTCCACCACATAGTTTTACCAACTGTTTGCACTGTTAATCAGTCTACCAAATTGGGAATGCTCTATGCACTCAGATACAGTACATTTAGATGTATATATTTAATATTTTTATTCTTGTTTTGTACAACAGACCTATTTTTGCTTGCCCCATTTTCTCTGTGTTTCATTTTCAATGTTTTCCACTTGTAGTTTCAATCTTTGTTTCCCTCTTTCCCTGTCTGTCCTTGTTCTTATCCCCATGCCACTCAAACCATCCCAAATCACATTAGTGAATACCCATGTGAGGACACTGGTCCCAATCTAGCGAGGGTGCAACTGAACAGCTTGTAGTAGCCCCATTTTAACCTGCATATGCCAGTGATTCAGGCATCTAAATCCCTCTTCCTGCATCACTCCAGCCTTGCATTAATCCAATCTATTCTCCTATTCTGTTCTCGGTGGCATGTGGCAATGGGGGTAATCTTAAAATTCCAACTTTGAGGTCCTTTGTAATTTACCTCCTAGCTCTTCTGCACTATCCTGTCCACCAGGACTTTCAGGCCCTGACTGCAAAATAGAGTGTCAATTTCCCCTTATCGACCATGTGTGGGAGAAAATGCAATGAACCATGCATGGCAGCTGCAGACTGATAATGCTTAAGTAGATTCTCGATGCCCTTTAAAAGCGATCTCTAGTATGGCAAATATGTTCAGCTACGGCCAGTGGGACAATCGACCTAGCATTGGATATGAGGCGAGATAGATAGATTTTTGATTAGTAACAGGTTCAAGAGTTATGGGAGCAGGCAGGAAAGTGGAATTAAAGTCGAAATGAGATCAGCCATGGTTGTATTAAATGGCAGAGCACTCTTGAGAGGCTGACTTGTCTATTCCTGCTCCTGGTTCTTAAATTGTTATCTATGTTAGGAGTGCCATCTGGGCATGGTACATAGTTAACAAAGCGAGTTTGAGATGATAGCATGCATAAAATCATTTGACCTCACTGAGAGACACTCTCCATGAAACTCAACAAAAATTATAGCTTGCCAAAATATGGTAAGATTCAATCCTCTGTCTGATTTAGGTATTAGGGAAAAAGTAGGAGATTTGCACTATGTAACAGAACCAGTGAAGGAATGAAGGGCCAAAGAGCCTCCTTTGGCACCATAATAATTCTATGATTTGATATGTATAACTTACTCTAGGATAAAGAATATAAATGGCTACAGTAACCATTGATTCTTTGAGAAGAATTTAGTTCACCAAGAGGAAAATGAATACAGCCAAATTCCTATAAGTCCCCTGGACCTGATGGGACACATCTAGGATTAGATACTGAATAGTAGATGCATTGGTTGTATTCTTACCAGCCAAGGAGAACTAAAAAAACACTAACCACAGGCTGGCTAGCTAGCGTCTATTGTTGGGGAAATGTTGCAGTCCATTATAAAGGAGGTAACACTAGAACATGACTTCATGAAGAGGAAATTATGCCTGACAAATTACTTATACTTCTTTGAGGAGGTATCACACTGGATAGATAAAGGGAAACCAGTAGATAATATATTTAGATTTCCAAATTGTGTTTGGTAAAGGTACTGCATATAAGGCTACATTTTTTTATTCATTCATCAGATGTAAGTGTCGCTGGCTGGACAACATTTATTACCTGTCCCCAGGTGCCCTTGAGAAGGTGGTAACAAGAGTTGCCTTCTTGAACTGCTACAGTCCACGTGCTGTGGGTTGACCCACAATGCCATTAGGGAGGGAATTCCAGGATTTTGACCCAGTGACAGTGAAGGAACGGCGATACATTTTCAAGTCAGGATGGTGAGTGGTTTGGAGGGTTCTTGGAAGTAGTGGTGTTCCCATGTATCTGCTGCCCTTCTCCTTCTAGATGGAGGTGGTCATGGGGTTGGATGGTGCTGTCTGAGGATCTTTGGTGAATTTCTGCAGTGCATCTTGTAGATAGTACACACTGCTGCTACTGAGCATCAGTGGTGAAGGGAGCAGATGTTTGAGGAAGTGGTGCTAGTCAAGCACACTGCTTTGTCCTAGATAGTGGTCAAGATTCTTGAATGTTCTTGGACCTGCACCCATCCAGGCAAGTGGGAGGTATTCCATTACACTCCCAACTCGTGCCCTGTAGATGATGGACAGGCTTTGGGACAAAAGGATATGAGTTACTCGCTGCAGTATTGTTTCTTATTGGTGATGGTCATAGCCTGGCATTGTGTAGCACGAATGTTACTTCCTACTTGTCAGCCCAAGCCTGGATATTGTCCAGATCTTGTTGCATTTGAACTGGACTGCTTCAGTATCTGAGGACTTGTGAATGGTGCTGAACATTGCACAATCATCAGTGAATGTCCCAACTTCTGATGTTATGATGGATGGAAGATTATTGATGAAGTTGTTAAGATGGTTGGGCCTAGGACACTATAGTTTCCACATTGTCGGGTAGATGCCAGCATTATAACTGAACTGGAAGAGCTTGGCAAGAGGAATGGCAAGTTCTGGAGCTCAAGTCTTCAGTGTTATTGCCAGAATGTTGTCAGCACCCACAGGCTTTGCAGTATCTAGTGTCTTTAACTTTCTTGATATCACATGGAGTAAGTCAAATTGTCTGAAAATTGGGTATCTGTAATGTTAAAATCACTGGAGGTGGCCACAATGAATCATTCACTCGGCAGTTCTGGCTAAAGATTGCTGCGAATGCTTCAGCTTTATCTTTTGCACTGTTGTGTCGGATTCTTCCATCATTGAGGATGGGGGATATTTGTGGTCCCTCCTCCTGCAGTGAGTTGCTTAATTGCCCACCATTGTTCCCAACTGGATGTGGCAAGACTGCACAGCTTAGCTCTATTTGTTATGGACAAGACCAGACCCCCTAAAGTATATTAAGGAGTTAGCCTAGACCCTAACTTTTATACTTTTTTACAAAGGCAAGTGTAAGGTGTTGTGGTCCAGATATGATTTGATTGTACTGTCAGTAAGCTTTAATCAAAACATATCTTATTTTTGCCACCTAGTTCAAATACAACAGAAGAAAAGTTGGAATAGCTTTACTGTATTGAAACACTTAACAAGATAATGTACTATTTAACCACTAATTATCAACTGTTCCCAAACAGGCAGCATCCCAGAAACACACCCTTTGGCAAAAATGCAATTCAGCAAAAGTTATGCTTCTCATGTACTGTCTCTTTCCAGTTCAGATGAAAGAAACACCAAAAGAAACAATTTGCCACTTTTGATTTTTAAGAGGAAACCTCACTGTCTAAAACTCCACTCTAGTAGCAGGGAACTCAAGGTTTTGGTTCCGATAGCCAGCAGAAACATTCTCAACTAACTGAAAGCAAAACTAAAAATATTTTGGGTTTCATGATTCTTTTGACTCACTTAAAAAAAACAGCGAGGGAGAACTCATAGTTGTTTATCAACTGCCTGTCTGAAGGAGGCATTTCTGATTCACTGTGACAACACGCCTATGCAAGAGAAACAGGACAGAACAGAGTATTGTCACATATCTATCACTTACTGCTTATGTTGTTTGGTACGCAAGTTGTCCCGTTGGTAGCTTCACCAGGTTAGCACCTCAGTTTTAGATATGTGTGGTGCTGCTCCTGCACTCTCCATTGAGCCAGGATTAATTCTCTGGCTTGTTGGTAATGGAGGATATGCCAGGCCATGAGGTTACAGATTGTGCTGAAGTACAGTCCTGCTGCTGTTGATGGACAACAGCACCTCATGGATGCCCACTCCTGAGTTGCTAGATCTGTTCAAAGTCTGTCTCATTTAGCATGGTGATAATGCCACACAATTCAATGGAGGGTATTCTCAACGTGAAGGCAGGACTTCATCGCCACAAGAACTGTGCAGAGATCACTCTTACCAATACTGTCATGAGCTTAAGCATCTGCAGCCATACAGGGGTAGAATTAAAAATGATACATTCAAATCAAATCATTAATGGTTAATTTTTAAGGGTTAATGAACATGACAATGAGCAATTGCAGACAAGTGGAGAATGACTGGTTTAGTGCAAAACAGTTGTTTCGGCTGCTGGGGAACCACGTGACACACCCACTTAGAGGATGATTTTCTGCACAATGGAGTTTAGAAGATTCCTTGGAGGCTTGAAAGGGTCGATGCAGAGAAGTTGTTTCCCCTTGTAGAAGGGTCTACGAACTGAGGTTATAATTACAGAGTAAGGGGTCATCCATTTAAGACAAAGATGATGTGGAATTTATTCTCTCAGAGGGTAATGAATCTGGAATTCTTTATCGCAAAGGAGTGTCAAGGTTGGGTCATTAGCTGTATTCAAGGCTAAGACAGACAGATTTTTAGGGTAGGTGACAGCCCAGTGGTATTATCCAAAAGCCCAGCTAATGTTCTGGGGACCCCAGTTCGTATCCCACCTCAGCAGATGGTGGAATTTGAATTCAATAATTTTAAAAAAAGTCTGTAATTAAGAATCTTCCGATCACCATGAAATCATTACCGATGGTCGGAAAAACCCATCTGGTTCACTAATGTCCTTCAGGGAAGGAAATCTGCCACCCTCACTTGGTCTGGCCTACATGTGACTCCAGATCCATAGCAATGTGGTTGACTCTTGATTGCCCCCTGAAATGGCCTAGCAAGCCATTCAGTTGTACCAGTCGCTACAAAGTCTCAAAGAAATGAAACTGGATGGATCACCTGGCATCAACCTAGGCACCGGAAAAGACAACGGCAGAAACAGCCCTGTCGACCCTGCGAAGTCCTCCTCACTAACATCTGGGGGTTAGTGCCAAAATTGAGAGAGCTGTCTCACAAACTAGTTAAGCAACAGCCTGACATAGTCATACTCACAGAATCATACCTTACAGACAATGTCCCAGAAATCACCATCACTATCCCTGGATATGTTCTGTCCCACTAGCAGGACAGACCTAGCAGAGGTGGCAGCACAGCGGTATACAGTCAGGAGGGTGTTGCTCTAGGAGTCCTCAACATTGGATCCCAAGAAGTCTCATGGCTTCAAGTTAAACATGAGTAAGGAAACCTCCTGCTGATTACTACATACAGACCTTGCTCAGCTGATGAAGCAGTACTCCTCCATGTTGAATAACACTTGGAGGAAGCACTGAGGATGGCAAGGGCACAAAATTTACTCTGGGAGTGGGATTTCAATGTCCACCACCAAGAGTTGCTCAGCAGCAATACTACAGATCGGGCTGGTTGGGTCCTAAAGGACATAGCTGCTAGACTGGGTCTACGGCAGGTGGTGAAGGAACCAACAAGATGGAAAAGCATACTTGACCTCATCTTTACCAATCTGCCAATATCGGTAAGAGTGACCATTGCACAATCCTTGTGGAGAGAAAGTCCCACCTTCACATTGAGAATAACTTCCATCATGTTGTGTGGCACTATCACCATGCTAAATGGGACAGACTTCACACAGATCTAGCAACTCAATACTGGGCATCTACGAGGCACTGTGGGCCATCAACAGCTTCAGAATTGTACTCCAGCACAATGTGTAACCTCATGGCCCAGCATATCCCCCAGTGAACCGTTACAATTAAGCCAGGGGATCAACCTGGTTCAATGGAGAGTGCAGGAAGGCATGCCAGGAGCAGCACCAGGCATACCCGAAGATGAAGTATCAACCCGGTGAAGCCACCAAACAGGACTACTTGCATTCCAAACAGCAAAATCAGCAAGTGATAGACAGAGCTAAGCAAACCCACAACGAATCGATCAGATCTAAGCTTTGCAGTCCTGCCACATCCAGTCATGAATGGTGGTGGACAATTAAACAAATCACTGGAGGAGGAGGCTCCACAAATATCCCCATCTTTAATGGTGGAAGAGCCCAGCACATCAGTGCAAAAGACAAGGCTGAAGCATTCGCAGTAATCTTCAGCCAGAAGTGCCAACTGGATTACCTATCTCGGCCTCCTCCAGTGGTCTCCAGCATTGCTGACACCAGTCTTCAGCCAATTTGATTCACTCCACGTGATATCAAGAAATGGTTGGAGACACTGGATACTGCAAAGGTTTTGTGTCCTGATAACATTCCGGCAATAGTAATGAAGACTTGTGCTGCAGAACTTGCCGCTTCCCTAGCCAAGCTGTTCCAGTACAGTTACAACACTGGTATCTACCCAGGAACGTGGAAAATTGCTCAAGTATGTCCTGTACACAAAAAGCTGGGCAACTCCAACCAGGCCAATTACCTCCCCATCAGTCTACTCTCAATCATCAGTCAAGTGATGGAAGGTGTCCTGAACAGTGCGATCAAGCAGCACATGCACAGCAAAACCCTGCTCAGCGACGCCCAGTTTGGGTTCAGCCAGATCCACTCAGCTCCTGATCTCATTACAGCCTTGGTTCAAATATTGGCAACAGAGGTGAGGTGAGAGTGACATCAAGGCTGATTTCGATCAAGTGTGGCATCAAGGAGCCCTAGCCTAGTGTAGAAGATTGTCAAAAAATACAGCGGGATATAGATCAGTTGCAGATATGAGTGGAGAGATGGCAGATGGAGTTTAGTCTGTGTACGTGTGGGTGCTGCACATTGGGAGATCAAATTTAAAGGAGAAGTACACAGTTAATGGCAGGAGCCTGAACAGATTGGTGTACACAGGGATCTTGGGGTTAAAGTCCACAGCTCCCTGTGGCCACACAGGAGATGTGGTGGTGAAGGCATATGGCATGCCTACTTTTATTGGTCAGGGAATTGAGTACCAGAGTCAAGATGTCAGGTTGCAGCTTTATAAGACTTTGGTTAGGCTACACTTAGAGTATTGCCTTGAATTCTGGTTGCCACATTACAGGAAGAATGTGGAGACTTTGGAGAGGGTGAAGAAGAGGTTACCAGGAAGCTGCCTGGATTAGAGGGTATGAGCTATAAAGAGAGGTGAGAAAAACTTGGGTTGTTTTCTCTGGAGTGGTGGAGGCTGAGGGGAGACTTGATAGAAGTCCACAAAACTGTGATGCATAGATAGGGTTGACAGTCAGAATGTCTCATACTAGGGCTCATACATTTAAGGTTAGAGGCATAAAGTTCAAAGGAGATGTGAGGGACAAGTTTTTTTTTAAAAGAGTGGTCAGAGTCTGGAACATGCTGCGAGGAGTGGTGGCGGAGGCAGATATGTTAGGAGTATTTAAGGGACTGTTAGATAAGCACATGAATATGCAAGAAATGGAGGGATATGGACCAATGGCAGGCAGAAGGGATTAGTTCCATTTGGTGTCATGTTTGGCACTACATTGTGGGCCGATGGGCCTGTTCTGTGCTGAACAGTTCTATGTTCAAAACTGGAATTAATGGGTATCGGGGGCAAACTCTCCAGTGGTTGCAGTCATACCTGACACATAGGAAGATGGACATGGTTGTTGGAGGTCAAGCATCTCAGCTGCAAGACATCTCTGCAGGAGTTCGTCAGGGTAGTATCCTCAGCCCAACCGTCTTCAGCTGCTTCATCAATGACCTTCCCTCCATCATAAGGTCAGAAGTGGGGATGTTTGCCAATGATGGCACAATGTTCAATCATGACTCCTCAGATGCTGAAGCAGTCCATGTTCAAATGCAACAAGGTCTGGACAATATCCAGGCTTGGGCTGACAAGTGGCAAGAGATATTTGTGCCACACGAATGCCAGGCTATGACCATCACCAGTAAGAGACAATCTAACCACCATCCATTGACATTCAATGATGCGGAATTACCCCACTATCAACAACCTGGGGTTTCATTGACCAGAAACTCAACTGGACTCACCACATAAACACAGTGGCTACAAGAGCAGGTCTGAAGCAAGGAATACTGCAACGAGTAACTCACCTGCTGACTTCTCAAAGCCTGTCCAACATCTACAAGGCACAAGTCAGGAGTGTGATAGAATACTCCCCACTTGCCTGGATGAGTGTAGCCCCAACAACACTCAAGAAGCTTGACATCATCCAGGTCAAAGCAGCCTGTTTGATTGGCACTCAGTAGTTGCAGTGTGTACTATCTACAAGATGCACCGCAGAACGTCACCAAAGATCCTCAGACAACACCTTCCAAACCCACGACCACTTCCATCTAGAAGGACAAGGGCAGCAGGCACACGGGAACACCACCATCTCCAAGTTACCCTCCAAGCCACTCACATCCTGACTTGGAAATATACTGCTGTTCCTTCACTGTTGCTGGGTCAAAATCCTGGAATTCCCTCTCTAATGGCATTGTGAGTCAACCTACACCAGGTGAACTGCAGTGCTTCGAGAAGGCAGATCACCACCATATTCTCAAGGGCAACTAGGGATGGGCAAGAAATGGTGGCCAGCCAGCAACGCCCACATCCCACAAATGAATAGAAAAAAAAAATCAGTAAGAGAATCTAGGGTTATGGGGATGTAGGAAAGTGAAATTGAGGATTCTCAGACCAGCAGTCATCTCATTAAATGAAGGAGCAGACTCATAGGCTGAATGGTTTACTTCTGCTTCGACATCTTATGGTCTTAAAGGTATTTTTTCTGCTGCGTATGCTGCACTAATGTTTTGAAGATCCAAACTTCTCAGACTTGGGAGTGGTGTTTAAAAATCTCCTCAACAATCCTATAACACCACGTGGATTTTTTTGCTAACAAGCGGCTCTAGACCTAGGATTTGTGGGGAGAAAGCAGAGTTAATGTTTCGAGTTCTGGTGACTTTTCAAAAGAACATGAAGGACCTTGGTACTTGGTACAACCACTGAGGACCTCATATAATACTACTGTGCACACCTGTATTATTTAAAATAGCAGGCAGCTTTGCATGTCTAGCAAGATTTGTTCAGAGGTGCTCTCTGGAGAGATGCCACACCTGCTGAGTTTCTGCAGCACTTTCCGTTTGTATTTCAGGTCTTCAGCATCTGCAGTGCTTTTCTTTTTTATGATGTTTGCATGTTCCTACATTATAACAAATAGGCAAGCAACACTATCCCTTCACCCAATATCAGGTCTTATTCTACGTTTTATTGGCTTAGTCCTTCTAATGTATTCAACACCGTCGTACCAGCACACTTATTATGCATCAGAACTGTTTCATTTTCGCTCAGGAAAAAGAATATTCAAATCCAAACAAATCTCCCCTCACAGAGATAACAAGGTGTGGAGTGGATGAACACAGCAGGCGAAGCAACATCAGAGGAGCAGGAAAGCTGACATTTCGGGTCTGGCCCCTTCTTAAGAAGAAAGGTCCCGACCCAAAACGTCAGCTTTCCTGCTTCTCTGATGCTGCCTG
>NC_063333.1:12266739-12303086 GCF_021869965.1 Rhincodon typus
CCTCGCCCTCCCCATTTCTGAAGTAGGGTCCCGACCCAAAACGTCAGTTTTCCTGCTTCTCTGATGCTGCCTGGCCTGCTGTGTTCCTCCAGCTCAACATTCATACATATTACCAGAGAGGAGGTGTCTGCAGCCTTAAAGTGCATTAAGGTGGATAAATCCTCTTGGCCTGATCCTCGGACACTGTGGGAGGCTAGGGAAGAAATTGCAGAGGCTCTTGCAGAGATTTTTACTTCATCTTTAGCCACTGGTGATGTTCCGGAAGACTGGAGGGTGGCTAATTTTGTTCCATTGTTTAGGAAAAGGTAGCAAAGACAAGCCAGGGAACTACAGACCGATAAGCCTAACATCAGTGGTAGGCAAGTTGTTGGAGAGGATACTGAGGGACAGGATCAACCAACATTTGGATAGTCAAGGTCTGATTAGGGACAGTCAGTATGGATTTGCACGTGGGAAGTCATGTTTGATAAATCATCCAGAGTTTTTTGAATATGTAACCAAGAGGATGGATGAGGGTAGGACAGTGGGTGTTGTCTGTATAGATTTTAGTAAGGCCTTTGACAAGGTCCCGCACATCAGACTATTCATGTAGGTTAGGTTTCATGGGTTTCAGGGAGAGCTCGCTGATTGGATTCAAAATTGGCTCAATGGTAGGAAGCAGAAGGTGATAGTTGAAGGCTGTTTCTCAGACTGGAGGCCTGTGACTAGTGTTGTGCCACAGGGGTCAGTGCTAGGACCTTTGTTATTTATTATTTACATAAATGATCTGGATGTGAATGTATAAGGCATGATTAGCAAGTTTGCGGATGATACAAAATTAGGAAGTTTTGATAGCGAAGAACGTCATCAAAAATTACAGAGGGATCTTGATCAGATGGGGATGTGGGCTGAGGATTGGCAAATGCAATTCAATGCAGATAAGTGTGAGGTGCTGCTCTTTGCAAAGTCAAACGAAGGTAGAACTTACACAGTAAATGGTAAGGTTCTAGAAGTGTTGTGGAACAGAGGGACCGAGGAGTACAAGTACATAGTTCGTTGAAAGCGGAATCACAGGTAGACAAGGTGGTGAGGAAAACATTTAACATGCTGGCCTTGATTGGTCTAGGAGTTGGGACATTATGTCACAGCTGTATAAGTCATTGGGTTCCGTACTTGGAGTATTGTGTACAGTTTTGGTTATCCTGTTATAGGAAAGACATAGTTAAACTGGAAAATGTGCAAACAAAATTTACGAGGATCTTGCCAGGATTAGTCGGCCTGAGTTATCGGGAGAAGTTAGCCAGGATAGGACTTTATTGCTTGGAACATAGGAAAATGAGGCAGGACCTGATTGAGGTGTATAAAATCAAGAGGGGTATAGATAGAATGAATGCATATAGTACTTTTCCCAGGGGTGGGGAATTGAAAACTAGAGGGCATAGGTTTAAGGTGAGAGGGGAAAGATTTAAGAAGGACCCGAGGAGCAACTTCTTCACACAGAGAGAGATGCGTATATGGAATGGGCTGCCAGACAAAGTGGTTGAGGCAGGTACAATAGCAACATTTAAAACACATTTGAATAGGTATATGGATGGGAAGGGTTTAGAGGGATATGGACCAAATGCAGACAACTGGAACTAGCTGAGTGTGCACATTGTCAGCATGGACCAGTTTGGGCTGAAGGGCCTGTTTCCATGCTGTATCACTCTGTGACTCTATTCCATTTAGCTTCCTGACCTCCAACAAACCTCATCCTCCTGGACACCACCCCACAGCCTCCTGTCCTCCCTCAATCTCTTCACTTCCAACTGCCATTGTGACATCAATCGCCTCAATTTCTCCACCGGACTCACTCACTCCAACCTCTCACCCACGGAACACACAACACTCCGTTCCCTCCACTCCAACTCTAACATCACTGTCAAACCCGCAGATAAGAGGAGGTGCCGTAGTGGTATTGCGCACTGACCTTTACATAGCCGAGGCCTGGCGCCAACACTCTGACACCTCTTCATACCGACGCCCCCCCAATTGTGACCCCACCCCTGAACTATCACCTATTTCTATCTCCTGCCCTAAATCCACAAACCTGGCTGCCCCAGCCGACCCATTGTCTCTGCCTGCTCCTGCCTCACTGAACTCATCTCCACTTACCTTGACTCTGTTTTGTCCCTCCTGGTCCAGGAACACCCCACCAATGTCCGGGACACCACCCGCACCCTCCACCTCCTCCAAGACTTCCAATTCGCTCGCCCCCAACACCTCATCTTCACTATGGACATCCAAGCCCTGTACACTTGTATCTCCACTTCTTCCTCTCCCATAGGCCCAACCAGTCTCCCTCCACCAACGCCTTCATCCACTTAACAGAACTTGTCCTTACCCTGAACAACCTGTCCTTTAATGCCTCCCACTTCCTACAGACGAAGGGGGTGGCCATGGGCACCCATGTGGGCCCAAGCTATGCCTGCCTCTTCGTAAGATACGTGGAACAGTCCCTTTTCCACTGTGACACTGGAACTATGCCCCACCTCTTCCTCCATAACACTGATGACTGTCTTGGTGCTGCCTCGTGCTCCCATGAGGAGCTTAAGCAGTTCATCAACTTTACTAACACCTATCACCCCAATATCAAATTCACCTGGACATCTCCGTTACCTCCTTCTCCTTCCTGGATCCCTCCATGTCCATCTCTGGTGACTGCCTCAAAACTGTCATCTATTTCAAGTCCACCGACTCCCACAGCTACCTGGACTACACCTCCTCTCACCCACCCTCCTGCAAGAATGTGATCCCCTACTCCCAATTTCTCTGCCTCCACCGCGTCTGCTCACAAGATGAAGCATTCCACTCGCAAACATCCCAGATGTCCTCCTATTTCAAGGAATGTAACATCCCCCCTCTGGTGGTCAAAAATGCCCTCAACCGCATCTCTTGCAATTCCCGCACTTCTGCCCCCATGACCCCTCCCCCTAACAAAAATAAAGACAGAATCCCCTTGTCCTCACATATCACCCCACCAACCTCCGCATCCAGCAAATCATTCTCCACCACATCCGCCACCTACAATCCGACCCCACAACAAAAGAGATATTTCCCTCCCCACCCCTATTTGTCTTTCGTAGGGACCGCTAACTCCACAACTCCTCGTCTGCACCACACTCCCCACTAACCCCTGATCATCCGGCACCTTTCCCTGTAACCACAGGAAGTGCTACACCTGCCCCTACATCGCCCCCCTCACTTCCATTCAAGGCTCAAAACAAACCTTTCATATCAGACAGGGGTTCACCTGTACATCTGTCATAATGATCTACTGTATCTGCTGCTCCCAATGTGGCCTCCTCTACATTGGTGAGATCAAACGTAGACTCAGGGACCGTTTCATAGAGCATCTGCACTCTGCACACAACAAACGTCAATGCCTTCCGGTCGCCAACCATTTTAATTCCCCCCCCCACACCCTGGCCCTCCTCCAGTGTCACAACGATACCACCCACAAACTGGAGGAGCAACACCTCATATTCCACATCGGGAGCCTACAGCCCAATGGCCATGGAATTCACCAGTTTTAAAGTCTCCTCACCCCCGGCCTCATCCCATGTCCAACCCGCCCTCTCATCCCCGCCTCCTTGACCTGACTCAACCTGTCTGCCCCAATCTCTCCCACCTATCTACCCTAATCAACCCACCGACCAATCCCCACCACTCACTACCTGCACTCACCTATCACCATCCTATCTACCTTCCCTAGCCCCACTTATCCTCTCTCTATTTCCGACCTCCATTCCCCCTCCCCATTTCTGAAGAAGGGTCCCAATTCGAAACATAGAACATAGAACAGTACAGGCCCTTCAGCTCACGATGTTGTGCCAAACTTTTATCCTAAACCTAAGATCTATCTAACCTCCACCCCTACCTTATACTATCATCCATACACCTATCAAATAGCCGCTTAAATGCCACTAATGAGGCCGACTCCACTACCCGCTCCGGCAATGCATCCACGCCCCGACCACTCTCTGAGTAAAGAACCTCTGACATCTCTCCTATATCTACCTCCACTCACTTTAAAACTATGCCCGCTCATAATAGCTACCTCCACCCTAGGAAAAAGTCTCTGGCTGTCTACTCTATTTATACCTCTGATCATTTTGTACACCTCTATCAAGTCACCTCTCATCCTTCGTCGTTCTAAAGAGAAAAGCCCTAGCTCTCTCAACCTTTCCTCGTAAGACCTTCCCTCCATTCCAGGCAACATCCTGGTAAATCTTCTCTGCACCTTTTCCAACACTTCCACATCTTTCCTGAAACGAGGCGACCAGAACTGGACACAATACTCCACATGTGGCCGAACCAGACTTTTGTATAGCTGGAGCATAACTTCACGGCTCTTGAACTCAATCCCTTTATTAATGAAAGCTAACACACCATACGCCTTCTGAACAACTCTATCCACCTTGGTGGCAGCTTTCAGGGAACTGTGGACATGAACCACAAGATCCCTCTGCTCCTCCACACTGCCAAGAATCTTTCCGTTAACCCTGTATTCTGCTTTCAAGTTTGTCCTTCCAAAATGAATCACCTCACACTTTTCAGGGTTAAACTCCATCTGCCACTTCTCATCCCAACTCTGCATCCTATCAATGTCCCTTTGTAACCGAGAACAGCCCTCCGCACTATCCACAACTTGACCCCTTCATATCGTCCACGAACTTACTAATCCACCCTTCCACTCGTACATCCAAATCATTTACAAAAGTCAACTTTCCTGCTCCTCTGATGCTGCCTGGCCTGCTGTATTGACTCCAGCATCTGCTGTTCTTGCTATCTATGCTAGCTTTCTGTGTTTCATGGATAAGTACCCGACTCTCTTTGTGTTGCAGCATTCCGCAAGTTTGCTCCATTTAAGCAATATTCTATTCTTTTGATCTCTCTTCCAAAATGCACAACTGAACATCTTCCCACATTACATTCCATTTGTCAACTTTTTGCCCATTTAGTTAACCTATCAATATTTCTCTGTAAACTGTTTGCATCCCTCTCGGAACCTGCGTTCTCACCTATTTTTGTATTGTCTGCAAATTTGGCTATAGTAGATTCGCTTCCTTCCTGCAAGTCATTGATATATATTATAAACAGATACCATCCCAGTATTAATCTCTGTGGAATCCCACTGGTCATAGGTCTCCAACCTGAAAAAGAAAGCCTTATTCCCGCTCACAGTATCCTGCCCATTAGCCAATTCTCTATCTATGCCAATATACTACCTCCAAAACCATGTGTTCCTATCTTTTGACTTAACCTTTTGTGGGGTTACCTTTTCAAACATCTTCTGAAAGTCTAAATACTACATATCTACTACTCCCCTCTATCTAATAAACTTCTAATAAATTAGTCAGACATGGTTTCACTTTCGTGGAGCCACGCTGATTCTGCTTGATTAAATTGTCATTTTCTGAATGTTCTGCAGTTGTTTCCTTAATAATTGTTTGCAATACTTTACCAACATTAGATGTTAGGCTAATAAGCCTATAGTTACCCACTTTTTGCTTCCTTCCCTTCTTGAATAGGATGTCACATTGGAAAACTGCCAATCTACCAGTACTTCGGCAAAATGCAAGGATTTTTGAAAAATAATAATCAATGCACACTATCTTTGTAGCTACCTCTTTTAGAATCCTAGGTGTGAACCATCAAGGCCAGAGGATGTATCTGTCTTCAGCCCCATTAGTTTGCCTAATGATGAATAAAGTTTCTCTAGTCATGATGGTGGTATTTAATTGCTTCCCCATGTTATTTAGTATTAGTGGTATTCTTAATTGTATTGATTTTAAGTATCTTCCACAATAAAGACATGCAAAATATCAGTATAACTATTCTGCTGTTTCCAATAACTGTCTCCCCAGATTCATTTCCTTGGGGGCCAAGGTTTGCTATTGATCTCTCTCTTCCTTTTTATATATTTGAACAAGCTTTTATTGTCAGTTTTCATATTCCTCACTTTCTTGCCTCATAGTTTACCTTCTCTCTATTATCTTTTTAGTCGTCCTTTGCTGGATTCTGAATTTATCCCAGCCTTTAGGGCTATCACTGACTTTTGCCTTCTTATATGCTTTTTCTTTCAACTTAATACTTCCTTGGTTAGCCATGATTGATTTCCCCTCTGTTAGAATCTTTCCTCCTTACTGGGATGTAGTTTTGCTGAGAGATATGCATTACCTCCTTGCTTGCTTCTTGCCATTCCTACTAATCTATCTGTCCAATTCACTTTAGCCAAATCTATCCTCATTTCATTGTAATTCCCTTTATTAAAAACAGAGCTGTTTCACACTCAAATTTCTCAATCACGAACTGAATATTAAATTCTGTCACTTTATGATCACTACTTCCTAGGAAACCTTTTACTCCAAGGTCATTTATTAGAACTGCCTCATTACCCAATCCAAGAGTTGTTGTCGTGAATACCCCTTCTATTTTGATCAACCCAAACCACATGAAGGTTTATGTCACTGATAATTATTGCCTTATTCTTTTTACATGCTCCTATTGTGTTCAATTCTGGCTGCCACATTACAGGAAGGATACGGAAGCTTTGGAGAGGGTGCAGAACAGGTTTACAAAGATGCTGCCTGGATTTGACAGTATGAGCTACAAGAAGAGGCTAGAAACACTTGGGTTGTTTTCTCTGGAGCGGTGGAGGCTGAGGGGAGACTTGATAGAAGTCTATAAAATTATGAAATGCATAGATAGGTTTGACAGTCAGAATCTTTTTCCCAGAGTTGAAATATCTAATACTAGGGGACATGTATTTAAGGTGAGATGGGGAAAGTTCAAAGGAGATGTGAGGAGCAAGTTTGTTACACAGAGATTGGTAGGAGTCTGGAACATGCTGCCAGAGATGGTGGTGGAGGCAGATATGTTGGGGGAATTTAAGGGACTTTTAGATAAGCACGTGGATATGAAAGGAATATGGACCTTGGGCTGGCAGAAGGGACTAGTTTAATGTGGCGTCATGTTCAGCACAACATCGTGGGCCAAAGGGACCTTTCCTGTGCTATACAGTTCTATGCTCAATTATTTGTTGATTTATAGCCTTTCTTATCCAGCAGCTATTGTTTGGGGTCTGTATGCTACTCATGGAGTCTAACAGCTATACAACACAAAACCAGACCCTTTCGTCCAACTTCTCCATGCCGACCAGATACCCTAAACTGATCTAGTACCTTTTTTTTAAAATCCAGTCATGGGACATGGGTGTCTCTGGCTGAGCCAGCATTTTTGCCCATCCCTCATTGCCCAGGGGACAGTTAAAAATCAACCACATTGCTGTGGGTCTGGAGTCACATATAGTCCAGACCAGGTAAGGATGTCAGATTTCCTTCCCTATAGGACATCAGTGAACCGGATGGGTTTTTCTGACAATTGGCAATGGTATTATTGTCCTCATTAGACCTTTAATTCTAGATTCTTTATTGAATTCAAATTCTACCATCTGTATGGCGGGATTTGAACCCAGGTCTCCAGAATGTTAGCTGAGTTTCTGGATTAATAGCCTAGCAATAATATCATTAGGCCATTGCCTCCACATTGCCATTTGCCAGCATTTGGCCCATATCCCTCAAAACCCTTCCTATTCATGTATCCATCCAGATGACTTTTAAATGTTGGAATCATACCCACCTCCACCACTTCCTGTTGCAGCTCATTCCATACATGCACTATCCCCTGTGTGATAAAGTTGCCCCTCAAGTCCCTTTTAAATCTTTCTCCTCTCACCTTAAAAGTATGCCTCCTAAGGAGTCTAGCACCTCCTCTTCTGTAATATTGATACTTTTCAAGATATTACGATTTATTTTCCCAAGTTCTCTAGCTTCCACATCCTTCTCCACAGTAAATACTGACACGAAATCCTTGTTCAATATCTCACCCATCTCTTGTCGTTCCACACATAGATGGCCTTATATCCCTAGTTACTTTTTTTCCTTTAATGTATTTGTAGAATCTCTTTGGATTCTCCTTAACCCTATTGCCAAAGATATCTCAAGTCCCCATTTTGCTCTCCTGATTTCCCTTTTAAGTACACTCCTACTGGCCTTATACTCCTCGAGGGATTCACTTGATCCCAGCTGTCTATACTTGACATATGTTTCCTCCTTTTTCTTGTCCAGAGCCTCAATTTCTCTAGTCGTCCAGCATTCCCTACCCTTCCCAAGCTTGCCCTTCATACTAACAGGTACATACTGTCTGTGAACCCTCATTATCTAATTTTAAAATGCCTCCCACTTTCCACCCATCCATTTATCTGCAAATACTCCACCCAATCAACTTTTGAAAGTTCTTGCCTCATACCATCAAACTTGGCCTTACTCCAATTCAGAACATTAACTGTTAGATTAAGTCTATCCTTTTCCACAATTTTTAAAAACAATTAGAATTATGATCACTGGCCCCAAAGTGCTCCCCCACTGACACCTCAGTCACTTGCCCTGCCTTATTTCCCAAGAGAAGGTCAAGTTTTGCTCCATCTCTAGTAGGTACATCCACATACTGATTAAGAAAATTATTTTGCACCCACAACAAATTCCTCTCCATCCAAGCTCTTAACACTATGGCAGTCCCAGTCTATGTTTGTAAAGTTAAAATCGCCTACCATTACAACCCTATTATTCTTACAGACATCTAAGATCTCCTTACATATTTGCTTCTCAATTTCCCTCTGACTATTGGGTGACAATAGTACAATCCCAATAACCCTTTTCTATTTCTCAGTTTCACCCATATAGGGGAGGCAATATAGGGAGGCCTAGTGGTATTATCGCTGGACTGTTAATCCAGAGACCCAGATAATGTTCTGGGAACCTGGGTTTAAATCCCGCCATGGCAGATGGTGGAATTTGAATTCAATAAAAATATCTGGAATTAAGAATCTAATGATGACCATGAATCCATTGTCGTTTGTCAGGGAAAAACCCATCTGGTTCACTAATATCCTAATATCACTGCCATCCTTACCTGGTCTGGCCTACATGTGACTCCAGACCCACAGCAAATATGGTTGACTCTGCACTGCCCTCTGGGCAATTAGGGATGGACAATAAATGCTGGCTCAGCCATCAATGTCCTCATCCCGTTAATGAATAAGAAAAACAAACTTGACATTCTCCCAGGAATATCCTCCCTAAGTACAGCTATAAACCAAAAACCTTAACCAAAATCACCACTCCCCCTCCTCTACTGTCCCCCTTTCTACCCTTTCTATAGCATCTGTACCCTGGAACATTATGCTGCCAGTCCTGAGGTGCTACCTTCCCTGAGCAAACTTTCTGTCTTGGTACAATATCCCAGTCCCATGTTCCCAAGCATGTCGTGAGTTCATCTGCCTTACCTGTCAGGCCCCTTGCATTGAAATAAATGCAGTTTAATGTATAAGTTATTGTTCTCTGTCTTGCTCTTGCCTGCCTTGACTATTTAACTTGCTCTTCTTCTCTATGGTATCAGTCTCAGACTGATCTCTATTCTCACTATCTCATTGGGTCCCACTTCTCCCCTTCCTAGCTTACAGCCTCCCAAGTAGCACTAGCAAATCTCCCTGCCAGGATATTGGTCTCCTTCCAATTCAGGTGCAACCCATTCTTCTTATACAGGTCACTTCTACCCCAGAAGAAATCCCAATGATCCAAAAATGTGAATCCCTGCCCCACACACCAGGTCCTCAGCATGCATTCATCTGCCCTATCGTATTTCTATTCTCACTAGCACACAGCACTGAGAGTAATCCAGATATTACTACCCTCGAGGACCTACTTTTTAACCTCCTGCCTAATTTTCTATGTTCTCTCTGAGAAACTCATCCCTTTCTCTTCCTATGTCACTGGTACCAACAAGTACAATAACATTCCTCTCCCCTTTGAGAATACTCTATGCCCTCTCCCAGACATCTCTGACCCTGGCACCAGGGAAGCAACACACCATTCTGATGTCTTGCTGTCAGCCACAGAAATGTCTGTCTGGGCCCCTGACAAGAGAGTATCCTTTCACATCGATCATTTGGAACTCAGCATACCCCTCATTACAGTAGAGCCAGTGTCGGTACGAGAAACCTGGCTGTCAGTGCCATATACCCCTGAGAGACCACTACCCCTGACATTATCCAAAACAGCATACGTGTTTGAGATGGGGATAGCTTCAGGAGACTCCTGAACTACCTAACTACTTCTAACTTTTCTCACGTTAACCCATCTACCTGACTGTATCTGCAGTTTTTCTAACTTCCTGAAACTGCTATCCATCACACCCCCGGTTCTTAAAAATTCCTCATTGCCTCTAACTGCGGTTCCAACTGATCCATGCGATTCAATAGGATTTGCATCCAAATGCACTTCCTGCAGACATAATCTCCAGGAACAATGAAATTCTCCCTAACCTTTCACATCCGACAGGAAGAGCACATCACTCTACTATAAGCCATCCTGCACCTTAAACAATTTACAGACTCAGAATATAACCAAAACACAATCACAACACACTTGCTCAAAAACTCGGTGTTAGCACAGTCTTACTGCTCAAAAACACTGCTCTGGGATAACTTAATATCTATCCTCTATATTAAAAATTTAATCAAGAGACAAGCCTAAGTAAAACATAAAAAACCTCACCATACTCACAATTATAGATTTACAAAAAAATCAGATTGAGATTTATAAATTTTCTAAGTCTTAAAATCAAATACTTGACTGATCAGACTCTGAAATCACTGATCACTCCCAGCTGCTGTGTGCAGTTCCAATAATGAGGTCTCCCAAGGTCCGCTGTGAAACTGCACTGTACTGTCTGTTTTCCTTTGACTGGTCTTCAGAGGGGTTTGTAATTTCACAGTCAGTCAGCTGTGAAAGTTCACTGCTTGATTCTTTTGATGTGTTCCTGTTGATCTTTAGAGCCATTCTCTGACCTCTCCATGGGGCCACTCTCCCAAAGCTTTATCTCCTGCTCTCTCTCTTTGCTCCTGTTTATAGTTTGTTGTTTTTGATGATGTTTAAAAGTTCCAAAAACAACGCAAAATTTATAAAAACAGTAATTGCTGCTGCAAGAAAGTGAGGAAATCAGCTCCAGCACTGAAAAAACCTCAGCAAAAGGAGCAGCCTTACAGCCAGGATCCTCTACCATCCACCATTTTGTTTTTTTTCCCCTTACCATTGCTTTCTTTCCCCTGCTACTTTTTATCTCCACCCAAATGGACTCTAACATCTGAGTGTAGACCATCTCTCATGACTATCCTTATTTCACCTTTCACTCACAGCGCTACCCCACCACCTTTTCCATCCCACCTGTCTCTCTGAAAGCTCAAATATTGTAGAATACTAAATTCCCAGGTTTGATCTCCTTGTAACCGTATTTCTGCAATGGGAATGAGGTCATATTCATTTATCTTGATTTGCATGTCAGTTCATCTACCTTATTCCAAATGTTTCATGCATCAAGATATATAATCTTTAAGTTTGTTTGTTTTTTATTCATTCACGGAATGAAGGTATCGCTGGCTAGGCAGAATTTATTATCCATCCCTAATTGCTCTAAGGGCATTCAAGAGTCAACCACATTGCTGTGGGCGTGGAGTCACATGTAGGCCAAACAAGGTAAGGATGGCAGTTTCCTTCCCTAAAGGGCATTAGTGAACAAAATGGGTTTTTCCGTCAATTGACAATGAATTCATGGTTATCATTAGATTCTAACTTCCAGATGTTGATTGAATTCAAATTTCCCCACCTGCTATGGCCGGATTCTGGGTCCCCAGAACGTTATCTGGGTCTCTGGATTAACAGTCCAGCAATAATACCACTAGGCCATTGCCTCCCCTTGAAGTTTGTTCCACTATAACATTTCCTGATACTTTTATGATTCCTTGGTGCAACATGACCTTCACACATTCTGTCCTTTCCTTTGATGTTTTGATAATAATTAGCTCACTAATGTGGAATGCTATCTTCTCTCCTTCGATTTTCTAATTTTCCATGCAATTGAACCTACTCCACTATTTAGTTTAAAGCCATTTCTACAGCCCTTAATTATATGATTCACCATGACTCTGGTTCCAGCATGATTCAGATGGAGCCTGTTCCAATGGACCAGCTCCCTCCTTCCCCAGTATTGGTGCCAATGTCCCATGAATTCAAGCCCAATTCACCCACATCAATCTTTGAGCCAAGCAATTACCTCTTTATTCTTGTTGATCCTGTACCAACTAGTTAGTGGCTCTGTTCATAATCTGGAGATTTTTTTTTGGCTCTGCTTTCTAATTTAGCCCCTATCTGCTGATATTCTCTCAGCAGAACTTCTTTCCTCATTCTACCTTTATCGTTGGTACCCATGTGGACCATGGCAACTGAATCTTTCCCCTCCCATTTCGAGTCCCTCTGTAGTCCAGATGAGATGTCCTGAACCCGGGCTCCAGGCAGGCAACACAGCCTTCGGAACTCCTGATCCTGGCCACAAAGTAGTATCTATTCCCCTGACTACACTATCCCCAATTACAATTAAATTTCGTTTTTCTCTCCCCTCTTGAATGTTATTTGCTCCATGGTGCTATGGTCAGCTGGCTCATACTCCCTACAGCCTCTGCTCTCATCCACACAGTTGTATCAATCACTACTAAGTCTCAAGGAAGAAATCAAACCACACGGACAATCTGGCATCAAGTAAGGCACCGGAAAAAACAACAGCAGAAACAGCCCTTTCGACCCTTCAAAGTCCTCCTCACTAACATCTGAGTGTTAGAGCCAAAATCGGCACAGCTGTCTCACAGAGTCTGACGCTGTCATACTCAAGAAATCATACCTTACAAAGTCCCAATTACCACCACCACCACCACCACCCCAGTTACCATTCAACATCTACCACCTGCTTGAGCATAAGGTCTTTTCCAGATTTGCTGGAATCAATTCCCAGGTACTAACTTTGTTACTAATCATCTTCTGCTATCTATTTATACATAATGCTCTTCCCTGGTGACAATGTGGCTACAGAACCTTGATCAGGAACCAACCTGCAATTAGGATCCAGGCCTGGCCTCACAAATAAGCAAAAGCTTGTTTGATCTGTTTTTGTTTTAATACCACTGCTATCACAGTCCAAATGTCATCTTTAGCTCATGGGCCCTAATTCACAGTTCCCAATCAAAATTAAGAAGATAAAAATAATATAAAATCTGTGAGGGCTGTAATCACATCCTGGCTCCAGCTCATCTGGAAGCATCCTCCCCTTCTGGTTGAACATACAGCAGTGTAAACAGCGCTTACAATGAGTATCAGTTTTAGAAAGTGCAATATTCCTTTCCGTACTCCTTGGTTTTTAAAACTGTCATTTCCCATTTCAGTCCACAACCAAAAATACAGAAAAACAAAAAGATATCGTCTTTACATCATTTCCTGGCAATTCTTTGGCGTGAATGTTGCTTGATATTGTCATCCCAAAAGCCTAGATATTGTACAGATCTTGGTACTGACTGTTTCAGTGTCTGAGGAGTCACAATTAGTGCTGAGAATAGTGCAATCATCAGCAAAATTCTCACCTTATCTTTGGAAGAAAATTATTTATGAAGCAGCTGAAGGTGGTTGAGCCTAGGACTTTAGGTGTGTCGTAACATTTCTGAATAGGTTGATTAGAAAATATATAACCTGAGGAACTCCTGCAGAGATGTTCTGGAGCTGAGATGATTGACCTCCAAAAACCACAACCATTTTCCTTTGTGCCAGGTATGATTCCCATCAGCAGAGTTATCCCAATTTCCATTGCCTCCAGTTTAGCTACAGTTTCATGAAGGCACACTCAGTGAAAGGCAGCCTTGATGTCAAAGACAGTCACTGCCAGCTCACCTCTGTAATTCAGCTCTCCTGTCCATGTTTCTACCAAGGCAGTAATGAAGTCAGGAGCTGGGTGACCCTGGTGGAACCCAAACTGGGCATCAGCAAGCAGGTTATTACATAGCAAGTGCTGCTTGATAGTACCATTGATGATACCTTCCATCACTTTATTGATGGCTGATGGGGTGGTTGTTCAGGTTGGATTTGGCCTATTTGCTATGTACAGGACATTCCTCAGCAAATTTCCACATCATCAAGTAAATGACTGTTGTAGCTATACAGGAGGCCTGGCCGGGACAGGCATAATTCTATAGCAAAGTCTTCTATACTACTACTGGAACATTGTCAGGGCTCCTGGCCTTTCAAGTGTCCAATCTTTCAGCCAATGCTTGATATCATGTGCGGTAAATCAAATTGGCTGAAGACTGGCAGCTGTGATGCTTGGTGATCTCTGGAGGAAACTGAGATGGATCAGCTACTCCATAATTCTGACTGAAAATTATTGAAAATCCTTCAGTCTTATCTTATGCACTAAAGTGTTGGGCTCTCCCATTATCAAGGATGAGAATATATGCGAAGCCTCCTCCTCCACCATTCATAACTATTTGGGGCAGGACTGCAGACCTTAGATCTGATCCATTGGTTGTGGAATCTCTTAATTCTGTCTATCTCCTGGTGCTTTTGCTGTCTGGCACACAAGTAGTTATATGTTGTAGGTTAACTAGGTTGGATCTTACATTTAAGTCTGCCTGATGATATTCCTGGAATGCTCTTCTGCATTCTTCATAGAACCAGGATTGATCAGCTTGATAGGTATATGATGGGCCCTGAGGCTGTGTATTATGTTTTACTACAATTCTGCAGCTGCCACCCATCATGTCTCACAGCTCCTCGCTTTGAGTTGCTAGATGTTTTCAATCACACAACATGATGGATGATATCCTCAGTGAGACGATGGGCCTTCATCTCCACAAAGACAGTGCTGTGGCCACTTCTACCAATGCTGTATTGGACAGGCGTGTCTGTGGCAGGTGTATTACTGAGGATGAGGTTAAGTATCCTTTTCCCTCTTATTGGCTCTTACATCACCTGCTGAAGATACAGTCTAGAACATATGTCCTCAGAACCAGGCCAATTCTGCCAGTACTAGGGCTGCTGCACCACTCTTGGTGAAGAACATTTAAATCCCTCACTTCTTCGAAATCAGGATCCCCTTTAAAACTGAGTTATTTGCGTATTCCATTTTATTTCCTATGTAACATGGAATTTCATTTAACTGTGTAAGAGCGGTAACTATAAACAAAATATTTATCAGGACCCACACTGCTGTATTATTAACACAGTGTTTGGAAGAATTAGGACATTTTTGCTCTTAGAAGGAATGAAATTTAACCTTCAAATGGAGGTGGGAAAGGGGACAATGGCCATCTTGGCATTATGAGTAGCTGCCCATGAACATTGGCCGAGAGGGTTTAGACATGTGGATACAGCACAGATTGTCAGCCCCAAAATAAGGTATATCAACAGGGATCGGCGGGAGAGACAGGATGAGAGGATGAAGAGGATTGAGCCACCATCTTCTTGGGCAAACATCAGGAGTGCCCATACATCAGACCAAGGGAGAAGCAAAGACTGTTACTACCAAATACTACCACTAACATCATCACAACATCAACGATGAACATGCTGGTACTCTAAAAACTCTGCCCCTGCTCCTCCATTCTACAGGATAGCTTTAGGATCGCTAAAGGTGAAGCATTCTTAGCTGTATACTCCCTTGTTAGCAGCCTACCTAGCAGTTAATGCTGTTTCAGCTTATTATCAGCTCTGAGCTGAAAGGGAGGGATTATACAATGAATGGTAAAATCCAGTAAGGTCCTGAAGATCAGAGGTCCTTGGTTTGCATATCCACAAATTGCTGAAAGTAGCAGGGCAGGCAGAAAAGATAGTTAAGAAGGCACATGGGATATCTGTCTTTATTAACTAAGGGTCACCGGACCCGAAACGTTAGCTCTGTTTTATCCTTCACAGATGCTATCAGACCTGCTGAGCTTTTCCAACAACTTTGTTTTTGTTGTTGTTGTTTATTAACTAAGGTACAGAATACGAGAAGGAAGGTTATGCTGGAAGTGCATAAAATGAGGGTTAGGCCACAACTGGAGTATTGAGTGCAGCTCTGGTACATTATAGGAAAGATGTGATTGCACTAGAGGGTCAGAAGAAATTTATTAAGATAATACCTGGACAGGAGGTTCTGAGCTATGAGCAAAAATATAACAGGTTGGTATTGTTTTGCTTGGAGCAGCGAAGATTGAGAAGGAATCTGATATAGGCATTTAGCATTATGAGGGGCATGGATACGGTGGATAGGAGGGCACTCTTCCCATTAGTAGACAGGTCAATAACATGGGGATATAAATTTAAGTTAAGAGATAAAGACTAAGACAGAATTGAGGAGAACTGTTTTCACCCATAGGGTGTTTGGAGTCTGGAATTCATTGTCTGAAAAAGTGGTCGAGTTAGAGATTCTTGTAATATTTAAGCAGTAATTAGATATTCACTTGTGTTGTCTCTACAGCAATGGGCCAAGAGTTGGAAAATAGGACTTGTATCGTCAGATTTTTGTTGACCAGCTTGAACATGATGTGCCAATGGCATCTTACTGTGCTATAAACGTCTGCAAGTTGCACACAGGCCTTGTTGCTTAATAAATACTGTGTTTCTGTGGCTGTGGGAAAAAATTTTAAAGGGAATTGCACCAAAAAAAATGCATTTTAAAAGGAACATTGATTGTAAGAGGGCATAAAGACAGAAAAAAGATTTGAAGCTTAGGAAGATTTTGAACACATAAGGATTGGAAAATCAAGGTGTGGCAACATCAGCAGCTAGTGTAAATCAGCAGGCACCTCTAGACGAAAGGGAACAATTCAGCAGCTGAGTGAGTGGCTGCAGGCAGTGTTTTAATATGAATTTGGTAAGTGCCCTCCTACTCCTCTTGCCTCCAAATTTAAAAAAAAGTCTAACTTTTCAGTCTTCAGAGCTTCCATTTAAGAATTGCAAGTTTGACTGCTTTGACCCTGAGAAAACTAACCAAAGTATGTAAGATGTGTCAAATAAAGATAAATTTTGCAAAGGTGGGGTTATGATGCTGCTTGGCCTGCTGTGTTCATCCAGCCCTGCACCTTGTTGTCTCTTAAATTTTGCAAAGGAGCCTGAAACTGGCATTAGACCCAAACTGAATAAGGCTCATGGTAGTTTCATATAAGTGTGCAATTCCAGTGTGGAGTATGAACATGTATGCTCATGCTACATCCTGGCACCTGTTCGGCACTATAAAACAGCCATTACAATTGAATTTATGGGTTTCAGGCAAATCTACACTTGTAGGTAACAAATTAAATCAAAAATAAGAAAAAAGAATTCAGGATCAACAGGCAACAGATATAAAAACCATTTCTGAGGAAGGGTCACCGGACCCGAAACGTTAACTCTGTTTTCTCCTCCACAGATGCTGCCGGACCTGCTGAGCTTTTCCAGCAACTTAGTTTTTGTGGCAACAGAGATATTATTGGGTAGGAATTTAAATAGCAATAAAGAAGTGGTGAAGGTTTATTTTGTGAATGCACATCAGATATCTGGGAAACTTTGGAAATTAGACAGTGGAGGTAAGCAAGGCACAAAAAGTTTACAATTACATTTAAATAGAACAAAAACACATAAATCTGCTTGTTAATAGTTAAAGCAAGGTGACATAAAAGTGAAGTGTTCTATTTGTGTATTCTGAATAAATTATTATTATTATAAAAATGTTTTTCCATACCTTTCACTTTAAGCAAAGCTGTGGTCTGTTGATCACCTGAATCACACATATATTCTCCAGCATCTTCTTGTTTCAGATTGCAGATTGACAGTTCAGCAATAGAACCCACTTGCTTTATTTCATACTTATCACTGGGATGAAGCACCATAATCCCCTTTCTCCACTCTATAGGAGCATCAGGCTTAGTAAGCTCACACCGTAGTGTAGTGGTGCTACCTTCATCAGCTTCCTTGTTCTGAAGAGCTTGTTTGAAAAGTACCGGAAGGGCTAGCAGGGCAAAATTGTAATGCATTTACAATAAAAACAAAAGAAAATATTAAGCTTTTATACAAATACTGAACTTTTATATTTATTTGACTTACAAGATTTAAAATTTACATCTTCTGAAGTTTTAAAAATTATTTATAATTAGAAACAAATTATTTAAATGATTTAGTCTTCCCCATACCTATACATTTTTTCCAGGGCTATATATTTATGAGTTTATACTTGTGAATGCATTATCACTTCATCATGATATGGAGAATACAAAATGAAAGTTATCTGTTAAGAAAAGATGACCTACAGCACAGACCAAAACAGTAAGTTAAGTGTTATGCAGTTGTAAATCAAAAGCAAATAATATAAAATGTTACATGCCATGTCCAACTGGGAAGGACATCTCAGTGCTTGTTTGTACAGCAACACTTACGAAATTTATGTTTTTGAGGTATTAGAGGTTGAACTATAATAAACAATTAATTACAGAGTGCGAGTTCTGAAAAGATCTGTCTCACGCATGAAGTGATTAGCTAAAACTGGCTTGGTGGATATTAAAATGTATCTGAGGGAGTCAGAAAATGATTATTTATTTCATCCTTTGCTGTGTTTTTTTTAGTTACAATGCTCATGTAGCTAATCGAATTAAGCCTCTAGTCAACAATGACCTCAGGAATATAGATAGGTTACGGTCTCATTTAATGCTGGTACCTCTAAAGGCCAGGATTAGATGGATGAGCCTTTGCATGCTGGAGACTGTCATTATCATTCATGTATTATGATGTTATTTGGCATCAATAAGTGACGTAGGTTGGGCAAGGATTTCTCAATGGTGCTGCAAGGTGTAATCTTACCAGTGAACAACTCAGCTCTTTACCCAGAAAAAGAAAGATAAAGCAGCTAAAGATGGTTGGGTCAAGGACACTTCCCTGAAAAATGAAAAGTGGCCACGTCCTAAGGCTTTGATGACTGATCCTCAAAAACCACATCCATCGTCCTGTGTGAGTCCAGCTGCTGCAGCATTTTCTCCCTAACTCCCATTAACCATTGTTATTCTGTGGGTCCTGACTGCTATGTTAATCTAATGTTACTTTTATCTTAAAAGTATGAAATCTTACATTTCTATCCTTGCTTTTGGCATTTGGCTCTTGCAACCATATTTGGCTCAAGGCCTTGAGAAGACCTGAAACAAACTAGTTTAGGTGGTACTCACAATAAGTATCAGTGTATATGTTTTGATGAGTTATTTGGACTGGATAAGTAGGATCTGGGATAATAAAGAATAATAAATAATTCATCAGATATTTACATATGCAATTTTAAAATGGAAACTTCTAGAAACACCAAATGCTAGGATCATGCTATGAAAGTTACAGATATGTGCTACAGGGCAAATATATGCAATTGTTAAATGCATTGTGTCAAAAACTGGAGCCTGAGAAATGTTCAGAATGCTACTGACTGAAATAGCCTTTAACTTTTCCTAATCCTTCTTCCCTGTAACACTGTTGACACGAACAAGTTCACGTGATCATATACTTGGTGAAACTGCTTTGACAGACTGGGACTGCCATAGTGTTAAGGGCTTAGATGGTGAGGAATTTGTTAAACGTATTCAAGAAAATTTTCTTCATCAATATGTAGATGTACCTAGTAGCAAAGGAGCAAAACTTGACCTTCTCTTGGGAAATAAGTTGGGGCAAGTGACTGAGGTGTTAGCGGAAGTGTCTTTTGGGACCAGTGATTGGTTTTAAAATAGTTATGGAAGGGATTGGCCTTGTAAAAAAAGCTAAAGGTATTAATTGGAGTAAGGCAAATTTCGATGGTATGAGACAATAACTTTGAAAAGTTGATTGGAGTTGACTGTTCACAGGTAAAGGGATGACTGGCAAGTAGGAGGCTTTCAAAAGTGAGATAACAAGAGTTCAGAGGCAGTAAGTTAGAGCAAAGGGTAAGGCTGGTAATTGTAGGGAACAATGGATGAATAAAGGCATCGAGGCTCTGGTCAAGAATAAGAAGGAGGCATATGTTAGGTGTAGAAAACTGAGATCAAGTGAATGTCTTGAAGAGTATAAGGGGTAAGGGAAATTGGGAAGGCAAAAAGGAGGTATGAGATAGTCTTGGCGGATAATGTTAAGGATAATCCAAAGATGTTCCACAAGTACATCAAGAGCAAAAGAACAACTAGGGAGAGCACAGTCGACAGTGAAGAAAGTTATCTAAGATTACAAAGGGAACTTGATCAATTGGGCCAGTGGACTGAGGAGTGGTAGGTCAACAAGGTTGTTTATGTTTGGAACCACAGAAGATGGGAAAGATACTACATCAATATTTCACATCAGTTTTTACTGTGGAGAAAGAAGTGTAGGCTAGAGAACTTAGGAAATAAATATTGATGTCTTGAAAACAGTCCACATTGCAGAAGAGGAGGTGCTGGAGGTCTTAAAAAACATAAAGGTAGATAATTCTCTGGTACCTGATCAATCGTATCCCAGGATGTTGTGAGAAGCTAGGGAAGAAATTGCAGGGCCTCTAACAGAGATAGTTGTATCATGCACAGCCACAGGTGAGCTGCCAGAGGACTGGAGGGTGGTTAAGGCTGTGCTTTATTTAAGAAAAGCTGTAAGGAGAAGCCTAGGAACTATTGACCTGTGAGTCTGACATCAGCTTCAAATAATGCTGATCTTGCTAATGTTGATCTTGCCTAGCGTAGCCCCTGTGCGACATAACCCGTATGCCTCTATCTAAGTCTTTCTTTTTCCACCGTATGATCTATATGTCCTTGCTTACTATGATCTGTCTGTATGGCTTGTAAACAAAGCTTTTCACAGTACTGAAGTACACATGACAATAAATAAATCAAATCAAATTAGTGGTGGGTAAGTTGTTAGAGGGGATTCTAAGAGATAGGATTTACATGCATTAGAAGAGGCAGGAACTAATTAGGGATAGTCAGCATAGCTTTAGCAAGGAAAGTCATGTCTCACAAACTTGATTGAGTTTTTTGAGGACATAACCAAAAAGATAGAAGAGGGCAGAGCAGTAGACATTGCCTGCATGGACTTTAGTAAAGCCTTTGACAAGGTTCCACATGGTAGACTGATTAGCAAATTTAGATCAAATAGGATTCAAGGAGATCTTGTCAACTGGACACAAAATTGGCTTGACAGTAGAAGACAGAGGGTGATGGTAGAGGGTTGTTTTTCAGACTGGAGACCTGTCACCAGCAGTGTTCCGCAAGGATTGGTACTCGGTACATTGTTGGTTGTCATTTATATAAATGATTTAGATGAGAATTTGGGAGGCATGGTTAATAAGTTTACAGATGACACCAAAATTAGTGGCATAGTCGACAGTAAAGAAGGTTATCGAAGATTACAAAGGGATCTTAATCAACTGGGCTAATGGACTAAGGACTGGCTGATGGAGTTAAATTTGGATAAATGCGAGGTATTGCATTTTGGTAAAATGAACAAAGACAGGATTCATACAATTGATGGTAGTGACCTAGATAGCATTGTCAAACAATGAGACATAGGGATCCATGTACATAGTACTTTGAAAGTTGCATCAAAGATAGACAGGTTGGTTCAGACAGCATTTAATACACTTGCCTCCATTGCTAAGACCACTGAGAATAGGAGTTGGAAAGTCTTATTGAGGTTGTACAAGACATTGGTTAGGCCACTTTTTGAGTATTGTGAACAGCTCAGGTCGCCATGCTATAGGAAGGATATTATTAAATTGGAGAGGGTTCAGAAAAGATTTACCAGGATGCTTCCAGGACTGGAGGGTTTGAGTCATAAAGAGAGGCTGGATAGGCTGGGACTTTTTTCACTGGAGCGCAGGCGATTGAGGCGTAACCTTACAGAGACTTATAAAATCATGACAGGCGTAGATAAGGTGAATAGCAAAAGTCATTTCCCTAGGGTGGGCCATTTCAAAACTAGAGGGCATATATTTAAGGTTAGAGTAGAAAGATTTTAAAGGGACCTGACGGACAGCCTTTTCACACAGAGGGTGGTTCATATGCAGAATGAACTGCCAGAGGAACTGGTAGATACAGGTACAGTTACAACATTTAAATGACATTCAGTCAGGTACATGAAAAGGAAAGGTTTACAGGATATGGACCAAATGCAGGCAAATGGGACGAGTTTAGTTTGGGAAACTTGGTTGGCATGGACAAGTTAGACCGAAAGGTCTATTTCTCTGTTATATGACTCTAGAACTCTATGACTCAAAATAGGAAACAAATATATGTCAAGATTGGTTAAAACAGTCTACATGACTGACATGGCCAAGAAATTCTGTAAGCTAACATTATTTCAGAATCATATCCTGCATGCCCTCTAAAAGATACCCAGCAGAGTGCGTAGGATCAGTTTGTACCCAATGGTCTCGGAGAAAATAAGAAACTATCTATGCATGTGATCCAGAATCACATCCCTCCTCCAACGTCCTGGTCTACAAACCCTTAAGTGAATGGTGCGATTATCATCATAGAATCCCTACAGTGTGGAAACAGGCCCTTCGGCCCAACAAGTCCATACTGAACCTCAGAGCATCCCACCCAGACCCATCCCCCTATAACCCACCTAATCTACACCTCCCTGAACACTATGGGCAATTTAGCATAGCCAATTCACCTAACCTGCACATCTTTAGACTGTGGGAGGAAACCCACACAGACACAGGGAGAATGTGCAAACTTCACACAGACAGTCACCTGAGGCTGGAATTGAACCCGGGTCCCTAGTGCTGTGAGGCAGCAGTGCTAACCACCGTGCCACCCCCAGATCAGATCCTTATTAACACATGGCTAACAACAGATCAAGTTTATCACCTTGAAACAAGCTTTTTGGTATATAAAAACATACACATTATACAGAAAGCCAATCCATTTCATTTATTAGAACTCCTTAATGGGGCCTATTAACCCTCGTTTGTAGATCAGTGTGCCTCAATTCACTCAATATATTTGCCTTCACCACAATAATAGTCTGAGACAAGAAAGTTGGAATACCCAGGACAGAGTGCACTCTTTCTCAGATCAACTATTGAGCTGTCTCTGACATCAACAGTCTTCAAAGAAACAGAAAATAACAGAATTGACAAGTCACTGGCAAAATCAGATTTCTGGGACACTCTTATTCCTTACTGATCCACACTCTGATGACTTATGAAAGACGAAATACATGCAACAAAAATATCATAAAGCACAATGGTAAAACCGATATTAGACATGCTCAAGATTATTTTAAAAGAAACACATAAATTAGGGCCCAAGCCTTAAACATTTGTTTTTAATGTTCTTGGAATTTCATTAATTTATCCAGAAAGACACCAAGTGAAAGGTTTTTATATTTGGATGTAACAGTTATGCAGCCTAAAGTAAGCGTACATCGGTATTCAAAGGTAGCAGCATACCTCTGGAACAAACAGAATGCTGGAGAAACTCAATAGTTCTGGCAACATCTGTAGAGAAAAAAAATGTTGTCTGATATGGCTCATCTTCAGAACTCTTCTTTTGCTAATTCTGTTTCGCTCTTCACTGAAGATGACAGACCTGCTGTGTTTCTCCAGCATACTGTGTACTTGTGTCAGCATCTGCAGTATTTTGCTTTTTGCATGCTTCTGGATATTGTCTTAATTGAGTAATAGAGTTGTACAGCATGGAAATAATCCTTTGGTCCAACTCGTCCATGCCAATCAGATATCCTAAAATAATCTAGTCACATTTGCCAGCATTGGGCCCATAGCACGCTAAACCCTACTTATTCATGTAACCAAACAGATGCCTGTTAAATGTTGTAGTTGCACCAGCCTCGCCTCCTTCCTTTGGCAGCTCATTCCATACACGCACCACACACTGCACGAAAAATTGCCCCTTAGGTCTCTTTTATATCTTTCCCCTCTTACCTTAAACCTATGCCCTCTATTTTTGGACTCCCCCACCCGGGGCAAAAGACCTTTGCTATTCACCCTATCTATGCCCTTCACAAAAATAGCCCCAGCCTATTCAGCCTCTCCCTAAATCTCAAACCCTTCAACCCCTGCAACATCCTTGTAAATCTTTTCTCAACCCTTTCAAATTTAACAACATCTTTCCTATAGCAGGGAGACCAGAATTGAATGCAGAATTCCAAAAGTGGCCAAACCGATGTCCAGTACAGCTGCAACATAACCTTGCAACTTCTACACTCAATGCACTGACCAATAAAGGCAAGCATACCAAGCGCTTTCTTCACTACCCTCTCTACCTGTGACTCCACGTTCAAAAAGCTATGAACTTGCACCCAAGGTCTCTTTGTTCAGCAACACTTCCCAAGACCCGACCATTAAGTGTATAAGTCCTGCTCTAATTTGCCTTACCAAAATGCAACACGTCACATTTTTCTAAATTAAACTCTATCTGCCCATCTGCCCATTTGCCCATTGGCCCATCTGATCAAGATCCCAATGTACTTTGACATAACTTTCACTATCCACTACACCACCAATTTTGGTGTCATCTGCAAACTTACTAACCATTCTTCTTACATTCACATCCAAATCATTTATATAAATGATAAAATTGGTGGACCCAGCACCAATCCTTGCAGCACACCGCTAGTCACAGGCCTCCAATCTGTAAAACAACCCTCTATCACCACCCTGTCACTTACTTTCAAGCCAATTTTGTATCCAAATGGCTAGCTCTCCCTGGATTCCATGTGATCTAACCTTGCTAACCAGTCTACCATGCAGAATTTTATTGAACACCTTGAAATCAATATAGATAACATCTACCGTTCTGCCTTCACCAATCTTCTTTGGCATTCTTCAAGAAACTCAATAAAGTTAGAGAGACACAATTTCCCACACACAAAGCCATGTTGATGATCCCTGATCAGTCCTTGCCTTTCCAAATATTTGTAAATCCTGTCCCTCAAAATCCGCTCCAACAATTTACCCACCACTGACGTCAGGCTCACTGGTCTATAGTTCCCTGGTTTTCCTTACCAGCTCTCTTAAAAAATGGCACCACATTAGCCAACTTCCAGTCTTCCAGCACCTCACTAGTGGTTATCGATGATACAAATATCTCAGTAAGGGGCCCAGGAATCACTTCCCTAACTTCCCACAAAGTTCTGGGATACACCTGATCAGGTCCCAGGGATTCATCCACCTTTATGCATTTTAAGAAGTCCAGCACCACCTCCTCTGTAATATGGACACTTATTTTATTTCTCCAAGTTCTCTAGCTTCCATATCTTCCCCACAGGGGGAGGTGATCGCCTAGTGGTATTATCGCTGGACTGTTAAACCAGAGACCCAGATAATGTTCTGGGGACCTGGGTTTGAATCCCGCCATGGCAAATGGTGGAATTTGAATTCAATAAATATCTGGAATTAAGAGTCCAATGATGACTATGAATCCCTAAAACCCATCTGGTTCACTAATGTCCTTGAGGGAAGGAAACTGCCATCCTTACCTGGTCTGGCCTACATGTGACTCCAGACCCATAGCAATGTGGATGACTCTTAACGGCCCTCTGAGCAATTAGGGATGGGCAATAAATGCTGCCTAGCCAGTGACGCCCTCATTCCATGAATGAATAAAAAAAAGTAAATACTGATGTGAAATACTCATTTAATATCTCACCCTGTGGTTCCAACATACATGGCCTTGTTGATCTTTAATGTACCCGATTCTCTCTACTTAATATTTGAGAATGATTAGTTGCTGAGGATAAAAAGTGTTCTCAGTATTAAAATGCATTTCTAGCCTCATGGCGTACAATACCTGGAGAGAATTATGATAATTATCCTCTGTTTTGTGGATTCATATATATGAATAATTAAATGTTATCTTAACTCAGTGATAAGAAAGATTGAATCAGAGGGGTATGTATAGTGTAGGAGGAGAAGATGTTTAGGAAAAGAGGGGGAAAGACAGGAAGAGAGGAAGAAAGGGAGGAATAGGGAGAAAGGCAGTAAGAGACAGAGTGTGTCAAAGAGACTCGGGAGAGATAGGGACAGATTTAGATTAGGGGTAAAAGCATGGTAACTAAATTTGCAGATGACAGAAAGAAATGGAAGAAAATATGTTGCAAATAGGACCAATTTAGATAGGTTGAGTGAATGGACAAAAATCTGGCAATTCAAGCATCATGTGAAAAATTGTGCTTTTAGGCAGGAAGAATAAAAAAGGATGCTATTAATTAAACAAAAAATATCTGCAGAATTCCAAGGTAAAGAGAGACTTAAGTGTTCTGGTAAATCAGTAACAGAAACCTAGTATGCACTTACAGCAAATAATTAAACAGGCTAATGGAATAGAGTCATAGAGTCGCACAGCATGGAAACAGATTCTTCAGTCCAACTCGTCCATGCCCACTATGTTTCTCATACTAAGCTAGTCCCATTTGCCCACATTTGGCCCATATCCCTCTACACCTTTCTTATTCATGTACCTGTCCAAACATCTTTTAAATGTCATAACAGTACTTGCATCGAACACTTCCCATGGCAGTTCATTCCATATACAAATCATGCTTTGTCTGAAAAAGTTGCCCCTCAGATCCCTTTTAAATCTTTCTCCTCTCACTTTAAAATTATGCCCTCTAGATTTGAACTCCCCTACTCATTAAATGAGAAGAATTAAACACTGAAGTCAGAATGTAATACTTCCACTATCCAGGGCATTAGTGGGACCACATCTTGCATGGAGGTGATGTTGAACTTGTTTAAGTCACTTGTTAGGTCTCAGCTGGAGTATTGTGTGTAGTTGTGAGCAAAGCATTATAGAGATGATACAAATGAATTGAAGAGAGTGCAGACATGATTTACTAGAATGGTTACCGGGATGAAAAACTTCATGTTATGAGGATAGATTGAACAAGTTGGGACAGCTCTCCCTGGACAAAAAAAGGCTGAGATTTCATCTAATTGAGATTTTCAAAATCATGAGTGGGCTGGACAGAGTGGATAAGGTGAAGCTATTTCTGCTTGTGAAAGAAACAAGAAAGACCGGACATAGATTTAAAGTGATGTACAAACAAAGCATGGGTGATCTAAGGAAAAAAACATTTTCATACTCCCAGCAAGTTGCTGGCGTACAGAATACATTGCCCGGAAATGTGGAAGAGGCAGGTTCAGTTGAGACATTCAAGAAGGCATGGGAACTTCTTTTGGATAACAATGGTGTGCAGGGATATCAGGAAAAGGCAGGAAATTGGCACCAGATAATACAGCCAAACTAGATATAGAGCTTGTGCAGGCATGATGGGCTGAATGGCCACATTCGGCACCATAATAATTCTGAGATTTTATGTGTAGTTTAGGTCTCCTTATTGAAGGATGGATGTGAATGAGTTGGAGGAGGTTCAGAGTAGGTTCACTAGATTGATACATGGAATGAGCAAGTTGTCTTCAGAGGAAAGGTTAGATAGACAGGCTTGTTTCCACTGTAGTTTAGAAAAATGAAGGGTGACTTAATTGTATTATACAAGTTCCCTGAGCAACCTTCACAAGATGGACTTCAAAACTTTTCTTTTTCTGGTTGGAGAGTCCAGAACTTAGGACACTGTTTAAATTCAGGAGTTAACCTTCTAAGACTGAGTTGAGAACATTTTTCTGTCCAAGGCTGTGCAACTTTGGAACTCTCTGCTTCAGAAGGTAGTGGAGGTGTGTTCACTGAATATTCTTCAGGCAGAGGTAAAGAGATCGCCTTACCTAACAAGAATCTAAGGCTATTGGGAACTGATGAGAATTTGGTACTTGAAATGTACATGACTTTATTCAATGGTGGAGCAGGTAGCTGCAAGCAGTTTGTCTCTTCTGCTCCCTCTGAGCCGAGGTGTAATGATAGCCTTGATGACTCTCTGGTAGTGAGTTCAGAGACCTTTCAAAAGGAAATAACTCCCTCTAAATGTCCAGCATCACTCTGGAGTAGATTTCTACCTCTCCTACCCTTACAGGCAATGAGTCCCAGATTCCCACCACCCTATGGATGAAAAAGATTTTCCTTACATCTCCTGTAAACATTCTGCCCTATACCTGAAATCTATGACCCTAATCATTGATACCTCCATCAAGAGGACTGTCTTTTTATCTAAGCCCCTCATAATTTTATACATCTTAATAATGCCCCCTTCTCAATCTCCTTTGCTCCAAGGAAAACAACCCCAGGCTGTCCAATCTCTCGTCATTGCAACATCCTAATTAGTAAGTTTCACACAAATCAGAGAGGAGAGATTGTGTTCCAAATGTGTGTATATTTCTGGGATTTTGAACAGTGAGTGAATTTGGTGCAGAGGGAAAGAGGTACTTTTTGCTTGCCTTTTTAGGTCATAGTTTACAAGGACTGTTAACAGGATATCCTGAAGCCCAGGATTCAGATGCCAGCAAAATACAAAGGGTGACATCACAGGAAAACCATAATTTCACTAGTAGGCAGTAGTTGCTAATTTATTCCTAATTGCTAATAATTAATCTTTTATTTCAGATTAAAGGTAAATAGAAGAGCTATTTTACAGATTAAAAACTAAAAGATCAGTAGGAATTTAAAAAAAAATAAACAAGTAAAATAGAGATGCAGGGTCGGGCCATGTGTTGTACCTACATGATGTGGGGGCTGGCAGACTGATTGTGGTTCATTCTGACCACATCTGAAGCAAGTTCTAGTGCTGGAGTCTGAGCTTTAAACACTGTGATACATTGGGGAAGGGCCAAGTTACCTCCCATTTCAGGAGACAGTCACATCTCTTAGAGTAACTACCTCAAATTTGGTCAGTAGTCAGAGATAGGAAGGCGTGACTTTGAGTGAGGCAGGTAGAGGAATCCAGCAGGTAGTGCTGCAGAAGCCTCAGTCTTTGAGCTTGTCCAACAAGATTGAGATGCTTGCTCCCTGTGTGGATGAGAGCAGAGGCTATAGGGAGGATTAGCAAATACAGGGAGCTATTTGGGAGGGCGGGTAATAGTGAAAAGAGAAATGTAGTTGTAATTGGGGAAAGTGGAGTCAGGGAAATAGATGCTGTTCTCTGTGTGACTGGGAGTTCTGGAGGCTCTGTTGCCTCCCTGGTGCTTGGGTTCAGAATATCTCATCTAGGCTGCAAGGGAACTTGGAGTGGGAATGGAAAGATCCAGTTGTCATGGTCCACATAGGAACAAAGGAGGAAGCTGCTCCAACAGGACAGACTCCACCTGCAAGTTAGCGATGGGCTGATTGATCTCAGAAAATAAATGAGACAGAATGTGTGAATGTCCTAATGCACCAAGGAAACATCAAAGTGTAGGGAAACTCGATAATAGAACAAACTTAAAGGCTTTTTTGATTAATGCACGAAGGACTTGAAATAAGGTAGATGAACTGACGGCACAAATTGACGTAAATGAATATTTCTCATAACCATGGCTGAAACATGGGAAAGAAGACATTACTAGTAGTGTACAAGCTCCCAAACAGTAGCCACTCTGTAGAAAAAGCTACAAATCAATGAATAGTAGCAGCATATAAAAAGAATAAAGCAAGAATATGGTGACTTTAAAATTCAATTGGAAAAATAGGAAAGGATAGCTATGACAATGAAATCAGAGTGCATTAGGAATAGTTTCCTACAGCAATATGTCATGGAGCCAATGATGGAGCAGACTATCTTGGATCTGTTAATGGGCAATTAGGCAGTTTCAATAAATGACCTCAGAGTAAAAGAACACCTAGGAAGTAGTGACCATAACATGTTAAGATTTAATATCCAGTTCAAGGGTGAGAAACTTGGGTTGGAAACAATTATGTACAACTTAAACAAAGTGAGAATGAAATGAGAATGGAGTTAGCTGAAGTGAACTGGGAAAATGGATTAGCAAGAACAACAGTAAACAAGGAGTGGAAGACATTTAAGGAAATAATTTGTGACCCTCCGCAAAATATGTCCCAGTAAGGAGAAAAGAAAGAGATCAACAAACCATGGCTAATCAAGGAAGTTAAGGAGAGTATTAAGTTGAAAGACAAAGCATATAAGGAGGAAGAAGTCAGTGACAGACACAGAGCCTGGGATAAATTCAGAATCCAGAAAAAAGATAATAAAGAGACAGTAAGTAAACGAAGGGGCAAACTAGCGAGAAGTATAAAAATCGACAATAAGAGCTTGTTTAAATATGTAAAAAGGAACACAGAGTTCAGAGCGAACATAGGCACCTTAGAACACGAACCTGGGGAGATGGTTATGGGGAACAAGGAAATGGCAGAGGAGTTAAACAGACATTTTGCATTAGTCTTTACGGCAGAAGATACTTTGATTATCCAATAAACACTAAAGAAAACCAGGGAGGACTTAAGTACCATTGCCATCACTGGAGAAGTAGTATTAGATAAACTAATGGGGCTAAAAGCAGATAAGTGCCCTGAGCCTGATGTATTGCATCCCAGGTTCCAAAAAGAGGTGGACACAGAAATAGTGGATGCATTTGTTGTAATTTTCCAAAAATCTTTGGATTCTGGAGAAGTATCAGAAAATTGGAAAACCTACTCAAAAAGGGAAGGAGCCAAAAACATAACAGCCAATGGTGGAGGTAGCATATTGACATGGATAGAGAACTGGCTAATGGGCAGGTAACAGCAAGTGAGGTTCCACAGGGATTAGTACTGGAAGTACAAATGTTTACAATATATATTAATGACTTAGAGGTAGGAAGTGAATGTACTGCAGCCAAAGTTGTAGATGACAAAAAGATAGGTGGAAAGTCAAGTTGCGAAAGGGATAAAACAGTTGACAGAGAGATACTGACAGGTTAAGTAAGAGGGCAAAGGAGTGTAATGTGGAAAAATGTTCAGTTGTTCATTTGGAAGGGAGAACAAAAGAACAGAGTAATATTAAAATGGAGAAAAACTGCAGAAAACTGCAACATAAACAGACTTAGGGCTACTTGTGCATGAAACAAGTACATGGGTACATCTAGTAACTGGGAAGGTTCGTGGAATTTTTGCCCTTATTTAAAGAGGGTTGGAGTATATGAGTAGGGAAATCTGAGTGCAACTGTACAAAGTACAGATGAAACCACATCTGGAGTATTGTAAGCAGTTTTGGTCCCCTTATTTAGGAAAATGTATGACTTCATTGGAGGCAGTTCAAAAAAGGTTCACTCGGATGATTCCTGGAATGGAGGGATTGTCTTCTGTGCAAAGGCTAAACAGGTTGGGATTCTACTCATTAGAGGTGAGATATGTAAGAAGTGATCTCATTGAAATGTGCGGGATTCTTAAGGGAATAGTCAAAGAACTCTGGATGCTGAAAATCTGGAACAAAAACATAAATTATTGGAGAAAATGAGTAAGTCTGAATGCATCTGTGACAAAGGGTTTTGAAAGGCAGGGAGCAGGCTTGACAGGGTAAATAAATGCTGCGAGGACATCTCTTTTCATGGGAGAGTCTAGGACCAGAGAGCATGGTCTCAGGATTAAGGGGCACCAATTTAAGTTTAAGATAAGAAGGAATTTCTTCTCTCAGAGGGTTGTGAGTCGTTCAAACTCTTTGCCATAGAGAGCTGAGGGGGATGAGTCCTAGTGCATATTTAAGGCTGAGGGAGATCGATTCTTGATCAGGAGGGAAATCAAGTGTTATGAGGAAAGGGCAGGAAAGGGGACATAAGGAGTGTTGAATCAGCCACGATCCAAATGAATGGCAGCACAGGCTTGAGAGGGCGAAAAGGCTACTCTTGTGCCTATTTATGGTCTTATCCTGGTAAATCTTCTCTGCACCCTCTCCAGGGCAATCACATATCTCTTATAATGTGAATTCCAGAGTTGCTCACAATACTCTAGCTCTGGTCTAACCAACACTTTATGCAATTCCAGCAAAACCTCCTTGCTCTTAAACGCTACGTCTTAGCTAATAAAGGCAAGTATCCCATGTGCCTTCTTAACCACTTTATCGACTTATCCTGATACCTTAATGGACCAACTTACATGCACACCAAGGTCATTCTAATCTTCCTGGGGTCCTACCATTCATCATGAATTCCCTTGCCTTCTTTATCCTGCCCAGGTGCATCACCTCACATTTATCTGGATTGAATTCCATTTGCTCCTGATCAGCCCATCTGACTAGGCCATCCATATCCTACTGTAATTTATGGCTATCTCCTCACTACTTACCATCCCACAAATTGTTGTAGCATCTGTAAACTTACCGATCAGGAACACCTTTCAACATGGAACACCTCCAAAACATGACAATGAATCCGAGAAGAGACCAGGAACTACCACTAGTATTTTAACCTTAATCACCTTCCAAACATAATGATGAATTTTGTGGCTGATGTTCTTGCACAATTGATTCATACTTTTGAGCTCAAAAATTCATGCCCAATTTCATCAACAGGGTGCATTATTAAAACTAAAACACCAGAAGAAAACAAAATACTAATACAGTTATAGTCTTCAAATGATAGTAGGAACTGCAGATGCTGGAGAATCTGAGATAACAAGGTGTAGATCTGAGTGAACACAGCAGGCCAAGCAGCATCAGAGGAGAAGGAAAGCTGACGTTTCGGGCCTAGACCCTTCTTCAGAAATGGGGGAGGGGAAGGGGGTTCTGAAATAAATAGGGAGAGAAGGGGAGGCGGATAGAAGATGGATAAAGGAGAAGATAAGTGGAGAGGAGACAGACAGGTCAAAGAGGTGGGGATGGAGCCAGTAAAGGTGAGTGTAGGTGGGGAGTTAGGGAGGGGATAGTTCAATCCAGGGAGGACAGACAGGTCAAGGCGGCGGGATGAGGCTAGTAGGTAGGAGATGGGGGTGGGGCTTGAGGTGGAAGGAGGGGATAGGTGGGAGGAAGGAGAGGTTAGGGAGGCGGGGACAAGCTGGGCTGGTTTTGGGATGCTGTTGGGGGAGGGGAGATTTTGAAGCTTGTGAAATCCACATTGAGACCATTGGGCTGCAGGGTTCCCAAGCAAAATATGAGGTGCTCTTCCTACAACCTTCAGGTGGCATTGTTGTGGCACTGCAGAAGGCCCAGGATGGGCACGTCATCTGAGGAATGGGAGAGGGAGTTGAAATGGTTCGCGACTGGGAGGTGCAGTTGTTTAGTGCGAACCGAGCGTAGGTGTTCCGCAACGCGATCTCCAAGCCTCCGCTTGGTTTCCCCGAAGTAGACGAGGCCACAACAGGAACAGCGGATACAGTATACCACATTAGCAGATGTACAGGTGAACATCTGCTTGATGTGGAAGGTCTTCTTGGGGCCTGGGATGGGGGTGAGGAGTGAGGTGTAGGGGCAGGTGTAGCACTTCCTGCGGTTGCAGGGAAAAGTGCCGGGTGTGGTGGGGCTGGAGGGAGTGTGGAGCCGACAAGGGAGTCACGGAGAGAGTGGTCCCTCCGGAAAGCAGATCAGGGTGGGGAGGGAAAAATGTCTTTGGTGGTGGGGTCGGATTGCAGATGGCGGAAGTGTCGGAGGATGATGTGTTGGATCCGGAGGTTGGTGGGGTGGTACGTGAGGATGAGGGGAGATCCTGTTTTGGTTGTTATTGCGGGGAGGGGGTGTGAGGGATGAGTTGCGGGAAATGCAGGAGACAGGGTCGAGGGCATTCTTGACCACTGAGTTACGGTCCTTGAAAAACAAGGACATCTGAGATGTACGGGAGTGGAATGCCTCATTCTGGGAGCAGATGCGGCAGAGGCGAAGGAATTGAGTATAGGGGAAGGCATTTTTGCAGGAAAGTGGGTGGGAGGAGGTGTATTCTAGGTAGCTGTGGGTGTTGGTGGGCTTGAAATGGATATTGGCCAGAGATGGAGACAGAGAGGTCCAGGAAGGAGAGAGAGGTATCAGAGATGGTCCAGGTGAACTTAAGGTTGGGGTGGAAGGTGTTGGTGAAGTGGATGAACTGTTCGAGCTCCTCGTGGGAGCACGAGGTGGCGACGATACAGTCATCAATGTAACGGAGGAAGAGGTGGGGTTTAGGGCCACTGTAGGTACAGAAGAGGGATTGTTCCACGTAACCTACAAAGAGGTAGGCATAGCTTCGGCCCATGCAGGTACCCATGGCCACCCCCTTTGTCTGTAGGAAGTGGGAGGAATTGAAAGAGAAGTTGTTAAGGGTGAGGACAAGTTTGGCTAAGTGGATGAAGGTGTCAGTGGAGGGGGACTGGTCGGGCCTGCGGGACAGGAAGAAGCGGAGGGCCTTTAGGCCATCTGCATGGGGAATGCAGGTGTATAGGGACTGGACATCCATGGTAAAGATGAGGTGTTGGGGGCCAGGGAATTGGAAGTTTTGGAGGAGGTGGAGGGCGTGGGTGGTGTCATGGACGTAGGTAGGGAGTTCCTGGACCAAGGGGGAGAAAATGGAGTTGAGATAGGTGGAGATAAGTTCGGTGGGGCTGGAGCAGGCGGAGACAATGGGTCGACCAGGGCAGTCAATTTTGTGGATTTTGGGAAGGAGATAGAAGCGGGCGGTGCGGGGTTGGGGAATGATGAGGTTGGAGGCTGTGGGTGGGAGGTCACCTGAGGTGATGAGGTTGTGGATGGTTTGGGAGATGATGTTTTGGTGGTCGGGGTGGGGTCATGATCAAGGAGACAGTAGGAGGAGGTGTCAGAGAGTTGGTGCCTCGGCGATGTAGAAGTCAATGCGCTATACTAGAAATACGCCACCCTTGTCCGCGGGTTTTATGGTGAGGTTGGGATTGGAGCGGAGGGCTGCACGTTCTGTCGAGGAGAGGTTGGAGTGGGTGAGAGGGGTGGAGAGGTTGAGGTGATTGATGTCTCGACGGCAGTTGGAGATGAAGAGGTCGAGGGAGGGCAGGAGGTCTTGGGGTGGTGGGCAGGAAGTCTTGGGGTGGTGTCCAGGAGGAGGGAATGTGTTGGAGGCGGGAGAAGGGGTCAGTAGAGGGAGGGTTAGGCTCACGGTTAAAGAAGTAAGCATGGAGGCGGAGGCAGCAGAAAAACTGTTCAACGTCCAAGCGTGAACGGCATTCGTTGATGTTTGGATGGAGGGGGACAAGGGTGAGCCCTTTACTGAGGACTGACCGTTCGTCCTCAGTAAGGTGGAGGTCTGGAGGGATGGTGAAGACTCGGCAGGGCTGGGTGCTACTGTCTCCTTTGGAGCTGTTGGCTGTGGAGGCGGTGGGTGGAGCGACGTCGGCGGTGGGTAGAGTTGCGTCGGTGGGCGGAGCGGGGTAGGCGGTGGGAGGAGCGGAGTTGGTCGGTAAGTCCTGGATGTTGGTTGCGGCGGCAGCAGCTGTGTCAGCAGGTGCGACCTCAATGGCTGTGGTGTTGGCCTCGGAAATGGAGGCGGTGGCATCAGTAGCGGTGTCGATGGCATTCACAAACCTGACTGCCCTGGTCGACCCATTGTCTCCGCCTGCTCCAGCCCCACCGAACTTATCTCCACCTATCTCGACTCCATTTTCTCCCCCTGGGTCCAGGAACTCCATACTTACGTCCGTGACACCACCCACGCCATCCACCTCCTCCAAAACATCCAATTCCCTGGTCCCCAACACGTCATCTTTACGATGGATGTCCAGTCCCTATACACCTACATTCCCCATGCAGATGGCCTTAAGGCCCTCCGCTTCTTCCTCTCCCGCAGGCCCGACCAGTCCCCCTCCACTGACACCCTCATCCGCTTAGCTGAACTCTTCCTCACACTCAACAACTTCTCTTTCAATTCCTCCCACTTCCTACAGACAAAGGGGGTGGCCATGGGTACCCACATGGGCCCAAGCTATGCCTGCCTCTTTGTAGGTCACGAGGAACAATCCCTCTTCCGTACCTACACTGGCCCTAAACCCCACCTCTTCCTCCGTTACATTGATGACTGTATCGGCGCTGCTTCGTGTTCCCACGAGGACCTCGAACAGTTCATCCACTTCACCAACACCTTCCACCCCAACCTTAAGTTCACCTGGACCATCTCTGATATCTCTCTCTCCTTCCTGGACCTCTCTGTTTCCATCTCTGGCAACCACCTGTAAACCAATATCCATTTCAAGCCCACCGACTCCCACAGCTACCTCGAATATACCTCCTCCCACCCACCTTCCTGCAAAAATGCCATCCCCTATTCTCAATTCCTTCGCCTCTGCCGCATCTGCTCCCAGGATGAGGCATTCCACTCCCGTACATCTCAGATGTCCTTGTTTTTCAAGGACCGCAACGTCCCCCCCACAGTGGTCGAGAACACCCTCGATCGTGTCTCCCGCAACTCATCCCTCACAACCCCTCCCCGCAATAACAACCAAACCAGGATCCCCCTCGTCCTCACGTACCACCCCACCAACCTCCAGATCCAACGCATCATCCTCCGACACTTCCGCCATCTGCAATCCGACCCCACCACCAAAGACATTTTTCCCTCCCCACCCTTATCTGCTTTCCGGAGGGACCACTCTCTCCGTGACTACCTTGTCCGCTCCACACTCCCCTTCAGCCCCACCTCACCCAGCACTT